>NC_060138.1:549740213-550350035 GCF_021461385.2 Schistocerca piceifrons | reverse complement strand
AAACAATGGTGCAAGTTTGAGCTCTCTAGGTTGTATAGTTTTTGAGCTACAGCATTTTAAAGCAATCATTGATTGATCAAAACAGAGGTTTTTTTGATTTTTAAACCCTTGAAACTCAAAAACCAAAGGCCAGAAAATTTTGAAATTTCAAATTTAAACTAGTGTTAGTGGGTGAAAAAAAAATTCATCCATATCTGAGGGGTCATGGTTCTAATCATGTAGTACAATTGGTTGAATTGACACGGAATGACCCTCCTGCTTCTGTGCCTGTAGTAGCAACTCTACACCGGCTGTCACTCGGCAGCTGCCGATTTGACTCCCCTACATCTCTTACTCCTCATGACTGTCCTCCAATGGAGCGTTTGCGGCCTTCGGTCCCACAAAGAGGATTTACAGCTGCTTTTAGCATTGCAGCATCCCCTTGTACTCTGCGTTCAGGAAACGGAATTATGCCCTCACAACCACTTTGAGCTTTCACATTACTTACTGATTCGTTTTGACCTTCCTCCTCAGGTTGGCATTCCATCTCATGCTACTCATACAGGATGACATTCTTAGTCAACCCATCTCGCTGACTACCAACCTTCAAGCTGTTACAATTCGCCTTTTTCTTCCCCAACTGAATTTTTCCCTCTGTACCATTTATGTCCCTCTGTCATTCGCTGTCACCAGGGCAGACGTCCTTCACCTTTGCACGCCCAAATGGCAGCTTACTAAGGCTGACTTGCAGTTTTTCTCCTTCGAAGCACAAGATTTCCCCAGTTGTGACAACCAGGTGGACAATCTCACCAACTTTACCCTTACTGCTACAGAAAGTTCCATTCCTCACACTTCCTCTTTACCATGTTGTGTGCCAGTTCCTTGGTGGACTGAGGTATGCCACGATGCAATTCGCGCACAGAGATGTGCTCTCAGCATTTTTAACTGCCATCCTATGATGGCAAACTGCGTTCATTATAAACAGATGCTTGCAAAGTGTCGCCGTGTTCTTCAGGATAGCAAATGAGCTAGCTGGATTTCATTCACTAGTTCTTTTAACAGTTCCACCCCTTCCTCTGTCGTGAGGGCCAACCTCCGATGGCTCTCTGGGACCGAGACCCATTCCCCCATTTCCGGCCTCACAGTAGCAGACGATGTTATCATGGACCCTATTACCATTTCGAACACATTGGCCACCATTTTGTGGAAGTTTCGAGCTCTTCCCGCTATCACCCTGCCTTCCTCCATTGGAAACGAGTAGAGGAGGCTTCGGCGATACCCTTCTCTTATCCGAATCGTGAGTGCTACAATGCCGCCCTTACTATGAGGGAGCTCAATCATGCTCTTAGTTCATCCCGATCCTCCACCCCAGGGCCAGACGGCATCCACATTCAGGGGTTGCAGCACCTTTCTCTTGCGGGCAAGCACTTTCTGCTTAACATATATAACTGCATCTGGGCAGAGGGCACATTTCCCGGATGCTGGCTTGAAGCCACTGTCGTACCCATACCTAAGCCCGATAAGGACAAAAACCATCCTTCTAGCTACTGCCCCATCTCTCTTACTGGCTGCATTTGCAAGGTGATGGAATGTATCATTCATGCCCAGCTGGTATGGTGGCTCGAGTCTCGCAATTTACTGACGAATACACAGTGTGGATTTGGAGCACGTTGTTCTGCGGTTGACCATCTCGTTACTTTGTCCACTCATGTCATGAATGGTTTTTAGGCGGAAGGCCCCAGACTGTGACCATATTTTTTTGATTTGGAGAAGGCCTACAACGCCTGCTGGAGAACTGGAATCCTCCGTACTCTTTACATGTGGTGCTTCTGTGGTCGCCTGCCCTGTTTCCTTCAGGCATTTTTACAAGATTGAATTTTCAAGTTGTGTGTGGGTATTGCCTTGTCGGGCACCTTTATCCACGAAAACGGTGTGCCTCAGGGTTCTGTCCTGATTGTCGTCCTCTTTGCTATCGCCATTAACCCTACCATGGCCTGTCTCCCACTGGGCACCTCCAGCTCCCTTTTTGTTGATGATTTTGCCATCTATCGCATTTCTCCATGGACCTGTCTCACTGAGCGGCGTCTTCAGCAGTGTCTTGATCATCTTTATTCCTGGAGCATCAACAATGGCTTTCACTTTTCCACTGACAAAACCATCTGTATGAATTTCTGGCAATGCAAGTGGTTTCTCCCACCATTTTTACATCTTGGGCCTATTGCCCTTCCATTCGTTGAAACTACGAAATTCCTGGGGCTCATGCTCGATAGGAAACTCTCTTGGTCCTCCCATGTATCTTACCCGGCAGCCCACTGTATTAGAGATGGGTCGCACTCGTTCATTCCCGTGAACTACTTCATTCATTTCACTCTTTGCCATGAAGCGTTCAAATGAAGTAGTTCATTCATGAAGTACGGAATCCTGGCAAAGTTGCCCAGTTCGCCGCTCAGCCGTGGCTACGCTCGCTTCGCCTCGCTCGTACAATAAAGCTTCGTAATACTTCATAATTTTACCAACAGATGGCCAGTAGCTCATTCATGAAGTACGGAAGCCTGGCGAAGTTGCCCAGTTCGCCGCTCAGCCGCGGCTACGCTCGCTGCGCTTCGCTCGTACAATAAAGCTTCGTAATACTTCATAATTTTACCAACAGATGGCCGAACTATGCAGTAAGGTGCACGCAACGTTTTGCGTCTTACAGCGTCTGACGTGAGTTAACTTAAATAGAGCATGGTCGAAGGGGACAAAGGAAAGATAAACAGAGAAGCATGTCACATATAAAGAAGGTATTACGTTTAATCTTGCACGACATTTCTCATGAAGCGCCAAAAAAAGTCTTTATCTGCCAAGTGAAACCTTATTTGTTTTATTCAAGGACTGAAAACTAGGGCTACCAACGAAATGCAGTCCAATTTTATGTTCCTTTTAAAATTTAATCCAAAATGGAATGAGTATGTTTACCACTGTCACAAAGTCTATATACCTACGTTTCGTAATTATTCAGAAGTTTTCCTGTATATTTTATTTTTGTTGAGAATAATAACCCTCTAAATTCAAAACATAAACTGTCACCTATAGTCATTGGTACAATTTCAGGTAAAATCCCTCATTATTTTATTCGGAAAGCAGTTTTTGTTTCTGTTCACGCTTATACAATGGCTAGCAACTCACGATCGCTTAAAAGTAGTGAAATTTGGAGTTTCTTCGCCGGTTTAGGTGATGGGAAAGCAAAGTGCAACTGTTGCTCTAAGTGTATTTCACCGCGCGATTCGTCGACAGGCAGTAGAGGGAGGACTGACGTGAAGGGAGAATGAGTGACGTAGCGCTGATGTAGTGGGAAAGGGAGAGTGGAAGAGAGTGAGTGAACTAGACAAAAGTGTGGAGTGTGCTATCTGTGAAGAGTTTGAAGTGCCAGTTCATTGAAATTGAGTGGTTAGTTCACACATCACTGGAGTGAAGCGTTCATTTGAACGACTCATTCACGAGCTCTCCATCACTACACTGTATGCCATTCCTCAATGTCCTGCGTGTCCTCAATGGTACTTCCTGGAGTGCCGATGGAACCACCCTCCTCCGCTTGTACCTGTCGCTTGTCCTTTCGAAACTCGACTATGGGTGCTTTCTTTATGCATCTGCACGCCCATCCCTCTCACACCATCTCAACAGTATTCACCATTGTGGCATCCGTTTGGCCATGGGTGCCTTTTACACCAGCCCGGTTGAGTGTCTGTATGCTGAGGCTGCTGAACTACCCCTGTCCTACCGCCGTTACTTTCTCCTCAGCAGGTATGCATGCCCACCCATCCTACGCCCCCTTTTTTGATTATTCCTTTGATCGTCAGTATGGGGCTCGTCCTTCTTCTTTGTTACCTCCTGAAGTCCGCTTTCGGCACTTGCTAAGGCGGCTTAACTTCACACCTTTCCCGATGGGTGTGAACCCTTCACCACCTTGGCTTTGTGAAGTGGCCCATGTTAACCTTGGCCTTCATTCGCTTCCTAAGGACACTACTCTAGACTCAGTCTGTCGCCTTCAGATTCACGACCTTTGCATGGAACTTTGCGGTTATACCTTTTTATACACTGATGGCTCGGACTGAATGTGGGGTCGGGTGTGCCTTTGTCATTGGCTCCCGTGTCTCGATATCAGCTTCCGGCATACTTCTCATTATTTACAGCCGAGCTCTTCGCCTTGTATCAGGCCATAGAGTACATCCGGCGACACAGCTTTTTCAATTGTATCCTCTGCTCAGAGTCGCTCAGTACTCTTCATAGCCTATGTGCGCTCTACACCGCCCATCCCTTAGTGCTGTGTGGGTCCAAGAAAACTGTCAACTGCTCACTCTTGGTGGAGCCAGTGTGATGTTTCTGTGGGTTCCTGGTCATGTTGGTCTGCCAGGAAACGAGGCTGCTGCCAAAGCTGTAGTCCTCATACCTCAGCCCACGAATATCTATATTCCCTCCGGTGATCTCTGTGTTGCTGTCTGTCAGGGGATGGTGTCCCTTTGGCATTGCCATTGGTCCTCTCTTTAGGGCAATAAGCCCCGGTTTATGAAGCCTCTCCCAGCGGCTTGGACAACCCCCTGTTGGCCCTCCCGCTGGGAGGAGGTTATTCTAACTCAGCTGCGTATTGGGCACTGCCTTTTTGCCATCGTCATTTGCTAAGTGGCGCTATCCCCACCACTTTGTACACATTGCACACAAATTTTAACCGTCTGCCACTTCCTGATGGAATGTCCATTTTTAACCTTTTACTTTCCCATTTGGGTTTACCATATGAGTTATCGGCCGTTTTAGCAAATGACGCGCGGGCTGTTGACCATGTCTTACTTTTTATCTGCCAACGCAATAAGGCGAAGTCCATTTAATTTTTAGTTTTGGATCTCCGTTTCTGTATGGTGTTTTTTTAGCACTTTTTCTATATGCCTGTTTTTAGTTGTCTACTATTATGTCAATTGGGACTGATGTGTAGTCGTTTTTTAACTGCTCCCTGTCTTCGTGTTCTATAGCTTTGACCCCCAGTTGTTTTTGCACTCTAAAGCAAAAAAAATCATACCCCTCCTTTACGTAGTTCACACAGTCGAGCATATACAACACCACACATTACACTAATATTTCATCTGCCACTTCTTTCTCACTCTGCAAAATTTCTTGGGTACCTTTCTGACAAAACGTCAACTTCAGCAACTGCTGCAGATACAAAGCAATGTTTCCTTTGTTTATCATTGCCATTGCTTTGCTTTATATCAACACCACAAGCCCTTTAACACCATTGTGAGTTACTTGTCAAGGAATCAGTTCAATTTCACTCCGTCTCATGCCGTGTCTACCATTCTGCCCCCCGTTGCCATTAGCAACCAATATACATGGTGTCAAATGCCATAAATACCGTTGGCTTTTAGCAACCTTGCACTGAAGGGGTTCCTTGTAAGTCTCTGATTATTTTCTGACTCTTGTGGATCCCAAAACAAAAACTCCACAGCGATGGCAATGCCTATGAGTTACGTTGCCTAGGACTGCAAGTCGTGTATGTGAGTTGCATTTGCATGGGTGTGTATTTGCGTGTTTGTTCTCGAATTTTGACGAAGACCTTATTGGTAAAGCTATATTTGTGACAGTCTTTTTTGTGCCTATCTGCGACTAAGCATCTCCACTATATGGTGAGTGGCAACTTTCCTTTTCAAGATATTGTTACAAGAAAAATATAGATGTACTAACACACAGTTAAATTCTTATTCTGATATTATCTACAAAATCTAATATACTCAAGAGCCACTGAATTTAAATGCTTAGGATGCATATTTATAACACATACCTTAATACAATAACGAAGAAAATTTCATGGAAAAAAATAGATATGTTGAGTTTTGTATATAAAAAAAACCACTGTAATTTGTCACTTTTTCTTCAATAAAGGAATGAAAGGAAAGGAAAGAAATGAACTTCAGTTATTTCTTCATAAAGCCTTATTTACATCAATCATCAATATTTATTTATTTATTTACTTTGAATCAATGCAATTGAGTACATCTAAAGCATACCTCTCCTGTAAGACTTTGTAAATCATGTTGAGTTTTGTTAAAATGGTCCACAATTGGAAATGGAATACCCTTCCCTTCCTTTGACTCTGGAACCAGCTCACACAGCTGTTTATTATAATGGGACCCGAAGTTTAATGTGGAATCTGAAAAATGAGGCAGTTTTTTTAACACTGCCAACAAAACATTTTACCGTTACGTTGCCATCATTGATTATGGGTGTGGCACTTACTTATCCTGCTCCTTCTCAATGTGAGGTGGAGCCAATTTCCTCCATACACACCCAGTGAAAAGACAGAGCAGTTAAGGCCCTTCAGTACAGATTTTCTATGGTTCCCTTATATTTCTTCAGGTAAATGTTTGAAAAGTTTCTTTAATAAGGCCATGACCAGTTTCAATACCAACTAATGCTTGACAAGCCTTACTTCAACTAAACTACCTGTGGCCCATAGGTCGTTTCAAACTCTGAGCAACTTGGTAGAATGCAACCAGGCTTGGATTCTTCAGATGTAGGCCATACTACTTTCTTTTTTTTTTTTTACTTGGGCTGGTCAATGCCACCAGTCACTTATCACTCTAAACTCGTTGCATGCTTTAGCAAAATTGTTTAGTGGGATGGTGATATGTTGTGTTGTGAATATATGATGAAACTTTGTGCCAGACCTGGACTCAAACCTAGTTTCCTGTGAGCTGTTACTTTAACCATTGAGATATCTGACAATGCTTTCCAGCCTGACTCAAACTTTTGTTGTCAGTGATACATCCTCCTATGACTTTTTTTAAAATACTCCCACTGGGTATGTGAGAATAGCACCACTGAGTAGTAGTTGGGAGGATCATGGCTTACCCTACTACAAGGATATATTTATGCACTGATATGTATGGATCAATGGAGGTGAAATTGATAATTCAGCAACATTAAATGATATCAGTACAATTATGTATCACAGGGAATTTGGCTTAGATTCTCCACTCAGAAGATGGTACAAACCACTAACAAAATAACCCTATCACCAACTTGTTATACATGCTGATGTGTAGTACCTGCTGCACATCAGTTGTAATTAATGTTGCTGAAGGATGCTTTAAGTCCTCAACCATGCTCTTAAGAGCTGGCCTTGGAGTCCATTGTAAAGCTGCTGCCGTGCTCTACAAAACTAGACTTGGGCAGGCCTCAACATGTGTGCTTTCCAAACTGATTTCAGTACGTTTGGTGATGCTGTGCTACATATTCTACAAACTGTGTTCAAGCATGCAGTTGGCAACATTTCGGAATCAGTACAGAATGTATTTAGAGCAAATGTTGCACTACTTATTGTAAGGCCAGTAATACAGTGCCAAAGTATTTTGGCAAATCATTTGTAGAAGCTAGGATCATGCACTAACATTTACAAAAGGTACGATCAAAGTACTCCATCCAAAAAAATTTGCCAAATATCTTTTAAAGTTTAATATTGGTCTAAGCTTCACCTAACAGATATCACTGGTATTTCTGTTGTGTGAAACAACTATTTCGTAAGATGATAGACAATATGTTCACACACAGAAGTAAACATGTCAAAGTGCGCATCATCCTAATCTTTGCATGAAGACACTGAAAGATTATTAATGAAAGTTGTGACGAATTGTCTAGTGATAGCTTTTAAAGCATTGGAGGAGACAGTAATGAGGAGGACTTTAATGACAATGAAACAGAAATTTAAAGTGATTAAGGCAGCTTCAAAGAAGTGGTGACTGCTGTCAGTGGTTGTACAAGAATGTGGTATGTTCTTTGTATTGCACATAGACACACATTTTCACTTACTGGGGCATCAGGTGTAAAAATTTATTTTGCAGATATGCAGAATCAGATTTGATTTGATTTTTTTTCTTAATATAACAATTTCATTGACAACTAATGTGACAAACAAATATGCTAAACAGTTTCTTAAGTTCATATGTGGAGAATTGTATTAACTGTTTGCAATGTTATTCCCACACTGAATAATTTAGAGACCCATTATTGAAACATTGATTTTCTGAAAGGTGATGTCGAAAAATAGATTCAATCTCCCGTTTTATTTTTCTCATTTTACTGAAAATAGTTTTTACTTGAAATGCTATAGTATTCCTGCTAAATTACAAAAATTAAAACCTGTGACTGACACTAACAAGTGAGAATTATCTACTGATCAGTCTCTCTTACTGTAGATGTGCAGCTCTCTATTGAACAGTATACACCAATGGAACAGGCTCATTTTTTGATCAAATCATTCTGTTTTAAGGAGGAAATGGTGGCTAATTATGTTATTTGATAATACACAGGGAAGATACTGCATTTGAGCCAAACTATAGTGGAATATCCGCTTGCATTTAAAGTTGTTTTATTCACTGCTTAAAGAATATTGTGACAAAAGATGTACCAGGTTTACTGGTTACTTGATTTTCTTGTCTCTATAATCACTGGTTGCATTGGCACACTTGTGAGTAACAGGAAGAAACTCAGCTGCTTTGAGGGATACATAACTGCAGAAGGGCATAATTAAAATGTTTTATAGAGCGAAATTGATGGTGATGCAATGGCGAGAACAAAATACATTTACACACTTCACAGCATTTAAAGCGATGAACTACAATAAATTGAGAGGAAGAAAACACTGAAAATGGAACCAGACGTTATCCTCAAATACAATGACAGAATGAGCAGAGTTTAGCTAACTACACATGACAAATTATACACCAACAAGGAAATGTCTCTGAAAATCTTACATAAAGCAATTTTGCCATCTGACAGATGTTGCAGCTCCAAATTCATACTTGTTCAGTAAACTCAGTGGAAAATTTGGGAGAACTGATTTTCAAATTTACCGTATTAAAAATTTACTTGAAAAATATGGTGCATTTGTGAATTCTTTCTCTCAGCAAAGGAAAGTGGGTCGTCCCTGTCCAGTGTCAGGAACAACATGATTGGTGACATGACACTTTCCTAAACAACAGCATTTAAAATTTAGTAAAAAAAATCACACCCACTACACACTTTTTAAATTTAGTTACAGTTCGAATAAGCCAGGTATGTAACTAGTAAATACAGTATTTTGTAATGTTCAATTCAATAAATGTTAAGTTGCAAATTCTGAAATATGCAGAATTATCAACTGAGTTACCTCTGTAATTATTTGAATTCGTTTCACAGAGTTTTTTTGACAGTGAACAAACTATTTCATCAGTTCACTGTGGCGAAATTGTAGAAAGTTGATTTTGTTCTTGTAATCTAATACAAATATTAGGAAATATAATATTTAAATACATGTGATGCGTAAATTGTATCAGCGTAATGTCCAATAAATTGTTTCACTCATTTGTTTCTCTTTCTAAAACAGGAAATGTATTTGGTCCCAATAAAATTTTAAGAGTTGTACATTCTTGGATTGATAAAAGGAGTAGGAACTGTACACAAGACGGAATGTGAATGCTTAAAATTGTGTTTTGGGCAGAAATAAATTCAGGAGCAATTATAATAAATATAGACAACACAAGTCAAGTCCTGACATGCTACAAAACAAACAAACACACACGCGCGCACACACACACACACACACACACACACACACACACACCTTTTCTTATCACTACAAGCAAAGATTCAACAGGTACAATGCTGCACATCATTCGCATCAACTTAATAGGAACACCAGTATATTTTTGTGTTCTACATTCAGATCACTTATTACTTCCATTTGCAGTTCTTGTTTCCTTCCACATACTTCAACATTACTCTGACACTACTCAGTGGTCTTCTTTCTCACTTGTTGGTTCATTCCTGCTGACAACTGTTTTCAACTCATTTTTATGTAGCTTGCGATATTTCCTAACTTCTTCACCAAAACGAAAGAATTTTTCACGAAATTCGGCTGTCAGAGCTTCGCAGTCAGGCTGCCCAACTTGGTCCTGCAATATGCAACATAACTGTGATATTTCAGAAGTTTATGAAATTTGTTAAATCATATTAATAGTGCATTGTAAAGTATCATGTGTGCACACTAAAGAGGAGTGTGAAAAATAGAAATGTAATCCTTAATTTCAGATTCTAAGTGTCTACCATAAATTATGAGATATTATAAAGTTTTTTTTGTTCTAAAGCTTTTGGACAGTTTTAGAACCATTTCTGTATCTGTACGGTGCTTGGAAAGCTTTGCAGCACATAGCATGCTACAGCTTGTTTCCATACATCCTTAGACTTGTCCACAAATGCACTGTAGCCACGATCCTATGTTCATCTTATACCATAGCAGTTGGACCACTGCTCTTAAGACATATTGCGGTGGAAGACAGAAGAGTGGTGAGCTATTAAATGCTGCAATTTTTCTTAAATCAGAGAGTTCATCAGTGGTTCACGGAAATGTTTTTAACGTGAAGAGACTGCTGTTTTCATCACTCTGTCGTGCCAGCTTTCACAAAGGAGTGACTTTGAGCTCAAGGAGTCAGGTTGAATTTCTTTGTTGCTCACTGCACACCTGAACAGCAAAACTCATTGTAATAATGTTAATATAGATTAGTAATATTGGATATTTGTGGTCAGGTATTTCCATTATTGGCTGAATAAGGCAGTAAACTAACAGTATTTGCCACTCAATAGTGCAAGTAAAGCTGTTCAGTGACTGTTTCTTGCATTTTCCATACATCTCTTCTATCCCCTCTGTCCCACACCCCTGCCTTATGCCCTTCACATCATTAATTCCACACTCACATCTTCCTCTCGGCTGCCTCTCAATTCCTCTTCCAGTCCACAACTCCCCCTGTTTGCGACAAACAGAGCTCACTGGTGCCACATTCCAATCCTGCATGCTAGCTGCCTCTCCGTACCAGCCATTACCATATGTATGTGTATTTTGTTAGTGCTGAAGGAGTTGTCCAAGAGCTTAACAACATTTTCACTCTCGTAAGTGTGCCTGTTGATCGCTCAGTGCCTTGCTTATATACTGTGTTGTTACCATTAGTCTTTTTATTACTTACATTACACAAAACTTTTCTTGTTTGTGTTTCCTTAATATTCACTCATAAACTAATTTTGACAGCAGAAAAATAATAATGTAACTGCCTAGAATTTGAAGTTTCTTCCAATACCAAATTTTCCTATTTACACTCAGCTTTTCAGGGAATGTCTCATTTAAGAAACATCACTGATATTATTAGACAGTCAGCTGTCTCCTCATGTGGATACATACACTATGTGATCAAAAGTATCTGGACATCCCCAAAAACATACATTTTTCATATAAGGTGTATTTTGCTGCCACCTACTGCCAGACTCCATATCATCGACCTCAGTAGTCATTAGTCATTGTGAGAGAGCAGAACGGGGCGCTCCGCGGAACTCATGGACTTCGAACGGGGGTCAGGTGATTTGGTGTCACTTGTGTCACATGTCTGTATGCCAGGTTTCCACACTCCAAAACATCCTGTTTCTGATGTAATAGTGAAGTAGAAACGTGAAGGGATACGTACAGCACAAAACCGTACAAGCCGACCTCATATGTTGACTGACACAGACCGCCCACAGTTGAAGAGGGTCGTAATGTAAATAGGCAGACATCTATCCAGACCATCAGACAGAAATTCCAAACTGCATCAGGATCCACTGCAAGTATTATGACAGTTAGGCAGGAGGTGAAAAAACTTGGATTTCGTGGTTAAGCAGCTGCTCATAAGCCACGCATCATGCCGGTAAATGTCAAACGATGTCTTGCTAAGTGTAAGGAGCATAAACATTGGACAATTGAACTGTGGAAAAACGTATTGTGGAATGACGCGCATCATGGTACACAATGTGGCAATCCGATGGCAGGGAGCGGGTACGGCGATGGCCTGGTGAACTTCATCTGCCAACACGCGTAGTGCCAACAATAAAATTTGGAGACGGTGGTGTTATGGTGTGGTCTTGTTTTTCATGGAGGGGGCTTGCACACTTTGTTGTTTTGCATGACACTATCACAGCACAGGCCTACACTGATGTTTTACGCACCTTCTTGCTTCCCACAATTCGGGGACAGCGACTGGATCTTTCAACACAATCAAGCACCTGTTCATAATGCACGACCTGTGGCGGAGTGGTTACACGACAATAATATCCCTGTAATGGACTGGCCTGTATGAAGTCCTGACCTGAATCCTATAGAACACCTTTGGGATGTTTTGTAATGCCGACTTTGTGCCAGGCCTTACCGACCAACATCAATACCTCTCCTCACTGCAGCACTCCGTGAAGAATGTGCTGCCATTCTCCAACAAACCTTCCAGCAACTGATTGAACATATGCCTGCGAGAGTGGGCCAACACCATATTGAATTCCAGCATCACTGATGGAGGTGTAATGTAATTAACTGTTGGAGATAAAGTTTATCTCATGCGAAAAGTATGATGCCCACCGTAAAGAGTTAAGGTAACTTCATTATGTTGCCAGAAAATGTGTTTAGTTTATTTAATTATGAATATTTTCTTTTATGTTAAATAATGGATTCGTTTGAGATGTTAAATGTTGTATATTTATATGTATTTATTTATATACATCTTTGGATTTTATTAATGTCAGTAGACCAAAGAATCTAGAATGCAGGAATGTCTGCAACTTCCGGGCACATGTTGGCTTGACCGCCATTTCTTTGTCGGTATTGGAGGGAGATGGACGTGTTTATGTGACCCGTACAGTATAATGCATTTAGAGTATCAATGTTCATAGTGAAAATGTTGTAGTTACTAAACAAAAAGTACGAATAAATATAATTTTTAGCTGAAAGTATTTCGGATCCGGTAGTGTTTATTTCAAACAAGAAGAAAACCCAGGCCACGCTTGTTGGAGTAATTATTTTGCAGACAAAACTTCGAAAACCCCTAGACAAACGAGATCTGCAGTGTGTAATCTTTCGGCAGCTACTAATAAATAAGTCTTGCTGAAATTGTGCTGGAACTACTTGTATTATTCTCATTCAAAGACACGTGGTGAGAGTGTGGTCCTACCACAATATACTGCGTAAGATTCCACAATTGTTCAGTTGTGAAGAAACGAGATAGGTAACAACCAGTACAATATGGTGGCATCGTCCAGGATTATTGAAAACGGTGTTGTTGTTGTTGTTGTTGTTGTTGTTGTTGTTGTTGTTGTTGTCTTCAGTCCTGAGACTGGTTTGATGCAGCTCTCCATGCTACTCTATCCTGTGCAAGCTTCTTCATCTGCCAGTACTTACTGAAACCTACATCCTTCTGCATCTACTTAGTGTATTCATCTCTTGGTCTGCCTCTACAATTTGTACCCTCCACACTGCCCTCCAATGCTAAATTTGTGATCCCTCGATGCCTCAGAACATGTCCTACCAACCGATCCCTTCTTCTAGTCAACTTGTGCCACAAACTCCTCTTCTCCCCAATTCTGTTCAATACCTCCTCATTAGTTATGTGATCTACCCATCTAATGATTAGCATTCTTCTGTAGCACCACATTTCGAAAGCTTCTATTCTCTTCTTGTCCAAACTATTTATCGTCCACGTTTCACTTCCATACATGGCTACATTCCATACAAATACTTTCAGAAAGGACTTCCTGACACTTAAATCTATACTCGATGTTAACAAATTTCTCTTCTTCAGAAACGCTTTGCTTGCCATTGCCAGTCTACATTTTATATCCTCTCTACTTCGACCATCATCAGTTATTTTGCTCCCCAAATAGCAAAACTCCTTTACTACTTTAAGTGTCTCATTTCGTAATCTAATTCCCTCAGCATCACCCGACATAATTTGACTACATTCCATTATCCTCATTTTGCTTTTGTTGATGTTCATCTTATATCCTCCTCTCAAGACACTGTCCATTCCGTTCAACTGCTCTTCCAAGTCCTTTGCTGTCTTTGACAGAATTACAATGTCATCGGCGAACCTCAAAGTTTTTATTTCTTCTCCATGGACTTTAATACCTACTCCACATTTTTCTTTTGTTTCCTTTACTGCTTGCTCAATATACAGATTGAATAACATCGGGGAGAGGCTACAACACTGTCTCACTCCCTTCCCAACCACTGCTTCCCTTTGATGTCCCTCAACTCTTATAACTGCCATCTGGTTTCTGTACAAACTGTAAATAGCCTTTCGCTCCCTGTATTTTACCCCTGCCACCTTTAGAATTTGAAAGAGAGTATTCCAGTCAACATTGTCAAAAGCTTTCTCTAAGTCTACAAATGCTAGAAATGTAGGTTTGCCTTGCCTTAATCTATTTTCTAAGATAAGTCGTAGGGTCAGTATTGCCTCACGTGTTCCAACATTTCTGCGGAATCCAAACTGATCTTTGCCGAGGTCGGCTTCTACCAGTTTTTCCATTCGTCTGTAAAGAATTGGGGTTAGTATTTTGCAGCTGTGACTTATTAAACTGATAGTTCGGTAATTTTCACATCTGTCAACACCTGCTTTCTTTGGGATTGGAATTATTATAATCTTCTTGAAGTCTGAGGGTATTTCACCTGTCTCATACATCTTGCTCACCAGATGGTAGAGTTTTGTCAGGACTGGCTCTCCCAAGGTTGTCAGTAGTTCTAATGGAATGTTGTCTACTCCAGGGGCCTTGTTTAGACTCAGGTCTCTGTCAAACTCTACACGCAGTATCGTATCTCCCTTTTCATCTTCATCTACATCCTCTTCCATTTCCATAATATTGTCCTCAAGTACGTCGCCCTTGTATAGACCCTCTATATACTCCTTCGACCTTACTGCTTTCCCTTCTTTGCTTAGAACCGGGTTTCCATCTGAGCTCTTGATATTCATACAAGTGGTTCTCTTTTCTCCAAAGGTCTCTTTAATTTTCCTGTAGGCAGTATCTATCTTACCCCTAGTGAGATAAGCCTCTACATCCTTACATTTGTCCTCTAGCCATCCCTACTTAGCCATTTTGCACTTTCTGTCGTCTCATTTTTGAGACGTTTGTATTCCTTTTTGCCTGCTTCATTTACTGCATTTTTATATTTTCTCCTTTCATCATTTAAATTCAATATTTCTTCTGTTACCCAAGGATTTCTACTAGCCCTCGTCTTTTTACCTACTTGATCCTCTGCTGCCTTCACTAATTCATCCCTCAGAGCTACCCATTCTTCTTCTACTGTATTTCTTTCCCCCATTGCTGCCAACTGTTCCCTTATGCTCTCCCTGAAACTCTGTACAACCTCTGGTTCTTTCAGTTTATCCAGGTACCATCTCCTTAAATTCCCACCTGTTTGCAGTTTCTTCAGTTTTAATCTACAGTTCATAACCAATAGATTGTGGTCAGAGTCCACATCTGCCCCTGGATTTAAAACCTGGTTCCTAAATCTCTGTCTTACCATTATATAATCTATCTGATACCTTCTAGTACCGCCAGGATTCTTCCATGTATACAACCTTCTTTTATGATTCTTGAACCAACTGTTAGCTATGATTAAGCTATGCTCTAATCCATATTCACCCACAATGTTTCCTTCTCTCCCTTTTCCTACTCTCGAATTCCAGTCACCCATGACTATTAAATTTTCATCTCCCTTCACTACCTGAATAATTTCTTTTATCTCATCATATATTTCATCAATTTCTTCGTCATCTGCAGAGCTAGTTGGCATATAAACTTCTACTACTGTAGTAGGCACGGGTTTCGTGTCTATCTTGGCCACAATAACGCATTCACTATGCTGTTGGTAGTAGCTTACCCGCACTCCTATTTTTTTATTCATTATTAAACCTACTCCTGCATTACCCCTGTTTGATTTTGTATTTATAACCCTGTATTCACCTGACCAAAAGTCTTGTTCCTCCTGCCACCGAACTTCACTAATTCCCACTATATCTAACTTCAACCTATCCATTTCCCCTTTTAAATTTTCTAACCTATCTGCCCGATTAAGGTATCTGACATTCCACACTCCGATCCATAGAACGCCAGTTTTCTTTCTCCAGATAACGATGTTCTCCTGAGTAGTCCCCGCCCGGAGATCCGAATGGGGGACTATTTTACCTCCGTAATATTTTACCCAAGAGAACGCCATCATCATTTAACCATACAGTAAAGCTGCATGCCCTCGGGAGAAATTATGGCTGCAGTTTCCCCTTGCTTTCAGCTGTTCGCAGTACCAGCACAGCAAGGCCGTTTTGGTTAGTGCTGCAAGGCCAGATCAGTCAATCATCCAGACTGTTCCCCCTGCAACTACTGAAAAGGCTGCTGCCCCTCTTCAGGAACCACACGTTTGTCTGGCCTCTCAACAGATACCCCTCTGCTGTGGTTGCACCTACGATACGACCATCTGTATCGCTGAGGCACGCAAGCCTCCCCACTAACGGCAAGGTCCATGGTTCATGGGGGTAGGTTGAAAACGTTACTGAAATACTTTTTCATCCAGGATGTACGAATTCTGTTGTTTTCTTCACAATCTCGGTGGTAATTTTTTTTTGTTTTGTTTTTTTCTTTGTTTTGTTTTTTTTGAAAACGTTACCGAAATAAATTACCACCGAGATTGCGAAGAAAACAACAGAATTCGTACATCCTGGATGAAAATGTTCAAGGAAGTCGTATGCTGATACCTTCAAGACAAAGGAAGTCGTATGCTGATAGCTTCAAGACAACGGAATGCAGTAACTGGAGCAAGAATAATGGCACAATAACTTGAGAAAGAAGAAAAAAGTGTGAAGTGTTGTGGAAAAAAAAGCAATATTCATATAAGTGTAGTGTTTCAGTGTTGTGAATTCCATCATGCACCAATCAACAAAGAAGACGTTATAAGATAAGAAAATCAGTAAACTGTGAGTAAGATAACTTAGTATCCTTTAGAAAAGATAAATGTATTGTGTTTTGTTTATTCCTGTGTAAAAAGATGACTATTGTAAAAGAGGAAAGTATTGACGGTGGTGTCGCCAACACTAGTACAGATGTAAATTTATCATACGAAAGTGAATGCAACAGTAATAGTCTGGATCCTGTAGACAAAGTTGAAACTCGTACGGAAAGACAGGATGAAGTTACAGACATGTTATCAACAATAATGAATTATATGGAGGGAAAATTTAAGGCAATTGATGACACTAACAGACAAAACGGGCAGTGGTTAGGAAATATTAAAGACAGACTCGATGCTAATGAGATTCGTTTGGATCAAATGGAGCAAAACAATGCTACTCAGTTAGACCAGACTCTTAAGCTCATGAGTGATAGATGTGAAAAACAGTTCAAAGAATATGAAAAGAAAAATGATGATCACTTTCAAAAAGTAGAAGCAAAAATTTCCAGTTTGAGTCATAATGTGGTTAAGATCATGGGTAAGGTCAATTGTGCCGGGAGAAAAGTTAAAAATGTAGATGCAAAAGTAAAAAATCTGAAAACTGAAGTTAGTACAGGTAGAGAGAAAATCCGTAATGCGTTTAAATTTGTGCATTCAGATATCAAACATGTAGAAGAAACTATCTGATCATATTTCTATTGTAGACAATAAAATTGTTCGAATAGAAAGCAAACTTGAACAAAAGATAGCAATTATTACTGAAAAAAAAAGATGTAAATAACCGGATAAGCAAAAATGAAGTCAAGAGTTTAGAAAGTAGTATTAATGACATCACTAAGAAACTTGAAAGTGTTAGTAGCAATATGGTCACCAATAGTTTGCCAAACAATATTGGCACTTTGTGGTGCAACATTCCAGTAAAAAACTTTTCAGATGAGAGCAGTATGCATCCGGTAGATTTCCTGCAGCATTGCAAAGATAACTTTGTCCCAAATATGAATGATAATTTGAAAATTAAATTTGTGAAAAGATTTCTAGAAGGTAAAGCATTGTCATGGACTAATCATTATTGTATGGAGGGAATGGCTTTTGCAGAGTTTGAGGAGAGGTTCTTAAGTAAATTCTGGTCAGAGACAGAACAAGCAAGAATAAAAAGCAAATTCTTGAATGGACCTGTTTATAAACATGAGTTTGGTAGCATGAAGCAATTTTGCAGAAGTCAGTTAAGGAAACTCACTCACCTAAGCAAACCCTTTGATGAACTCACGCTAATCGATGCACTTAAAAGGAGGCTACCGTATGAACTACAGTGGGAGTTAGCTTATGGTCCAGACGACACAATAGATCAGTTTTTGAAATGTGTTGACAAACTAGACAGAATTATTGAGGAAACGGGTAAACCACCACACCATAGTCAAAACCATTTTCAAAAGACAGGACATACAAATTAGGGAAACACACAACACGATAAAAAGGAACCACACAATTTTGGAAGTAGTGATTCTCATCAGAGAAATCACCAGTACAACTTCAAGGGATCACAAGGACACAATTTCCATTATAAAGGTCAGTATGGAAATAGTCATAATCAATTTGGTAACAGACATTTTGGAAATAAACCAAAGGAGTGGAATAGTCATAATGGTATGGGGAGAACTGAACAGGAGTTAAAAAACTGAATAAGGACTCCATTGGCGGTCCGCAAGGTAGGAGCTACTTATACACAAATGGAAAGGGCCAACCCAAACTGTCAAACTAAACAGAAAGATACCAGTGACATAATGAGTAATTATTTTAAAGAGAAGTGTTATCCCATTAATGTAGTATCTGTTACAAATAATATATGTCATACAAATAAACCAGAAACAAAAGGTAAGTTACTTAAAGACACTGATTGCTTAGAAAACTGTAAAGAATTAAACTTAGATTCATTCTATGAGTGGGCTGAGAGGGGCACCTTGCTGGAAAATAGTTGTTCAAATGATCAAAGTGTGTTAGGAATTAAAGAAATTATGGAAGAGTCTGGTGGGCTAGGAATGAAAAGAGCACCTACTAAAGATGATTTAAATGTGTGTCTGCATATTGAAGGTAAGGGTGCAGAGGATCAAGAGGATAATTTTTGTGATGTTGATTGGGATGAAAAGGAGATTGAGGATAGTAGTGAAGAAAGATGTTTTATTGGTGTAAGTGAGGAGTTGGAAGCTTTAGGGATTACTAATATAAAAGAGGATAGTAATGAAATTAGTGAGGTACATATGAACACAGTTGACAATCTGAATGATAAGGATGCCAGAATTTTAGTCAATGAGTTATTTGATCTTGATACATGTAAGAAAAATGAGAAGGAATTGACAGCAGGTAATCTTAACAGCATTAGGGGAGTAGAGGATGAAATGTCAGATAGTGAGCAAATTTTGGTCAACTTATGGGTTAGCAGTTGTGCCATTAAGGATGATGAAAATTTCAGAAAGGTAACACTTGATATATGTGAAACTTTGTATCCAGACTGGTGGCATAGAATTAAGTATCACATTGCACAAATGTTAAGAGATAAATATAAAGGAGAGACACACAATAGCACAAATGAATGTAGTTGGATTAATGAAATATTCAGGAATAGTAATCAGGCCAAAGAAAATGCAATTAGGGTAATAACAGCATATAACTCTGGTAGTAATGATACAGGTAAGGACACTGGAAAGGGATATGGATTTAGTGAAATTGAAGATGACTTATTACCTGAGAATATTAACAAAAAATTTGACTTTGATGTAAGCAGTCCGTTTATTGATGTACAGGTAGGATCATGGAAAGGAAAGTGTTTAGTGGACACAGGAAGTGAAGTATCTGGGATATCAGAATCATTAAGTAAAAAACTGAAAACTAATAAGGATTATGTTGAGTTACCTGTAGTAGGAATTAAAATAAGAGGTGCTACCGGCAAGCACAGTAAATCAATAAGGAGTCAGGCTTTTATTACTTTTGAAATTGAAGGAGTATCATGGTCACATGGGTGTCTCATCATTCCTGATCTCACAGAGGATTTTATCCTAGGCATGTCTTGGATAACAAAAGTAAGTGCAGCATTTGATAGGGCAGGACAGAAATTAATGATGACTCTGCCAAGTGGTGAAGTCATCACTACGAAACTTCTTACATCAAATGTGTTGTGTATGAATAAGACTGTGAACAGTATTGAATTTACAAAAGAAGGCAAGTACATTGAAAGCCATGTCACAGATTTTGATACAGATGAGACAGAGTTTGAAAAGTTGGTAAATGAAAAAGTAGCCAAAGCTAGAGAACTAACTGAGAACCAAAAACAAGATTTGAAATTATTTTTGTGGGAATAGAGTGATGTATTTAGCAATATACCAGGTAAAGTAATTGGATACCAATGTACTTTACAGTTGAAGCCACATGAACCTTTCTTTACAAACCCATACAGTATTCCAATCTCTAAAAGGGTAGCAGTGAGAAAGAATTACAAAAGATGGAAGTGTGTGAAATCACTGAGAGGAGTATAAGCCCTTATAACAATCCCTTAGTCATTGTAAATAAACCTAATGGGCAAGTCAGATTAGTACTAGATTCCAGACAGTTAAATAAATGTTTATACAGAGAAACTGACCACCCAGAGAACATTGATGAGTTGTTATACAAATTTAAAAATATCCAAATTATGTCAAGCCTAGACCTAACTTCAGGTTTTCATCAAGTACCTCTTGCAATTAGTTCTAGAAAGTACACTGCTTTCTTATAGAATGGGAGATGTTACCAGTATTGTGTAATGCCTTTCGGATTAAACTCATCAGTCGCCGAATTTATAAAGGCGCTAGACTATGTACTTGGCCAAGAAGTTGTGTCAGAATTAACAATTTATGTAGACGATATATTAGTGTCAAATCAAAGTTGGGAGTATCATTTGAAGTTATTGAAAAAGGTGTGTGAGAAACTCAGAAGAGGTGGTATGACATTAAAACTGGAAAAATGTAAATTTGATGTATCAGAACTCAAATTTTTAAGTAATGTCATTACTAAGGAAGGGATAAGTGCAGATCCTGAGAAAATAAAATCTATCGTAAACTTTCCATCTTCTAGAAACCGAAAACAATTAAAATCTTTCTATGGACTCTGTGGATTCTATCGAAAACATATAAATGGACAATGCCTTAATGTGACCTGTTTAAGCAACTTACTTAGAAAAAATGCTACATGGAATTGGTCTGAAGAGTGTCAGAAAGCATTCAATAAAATTAAGAATGAACTTTGTAAGAACAGTCTTTTACACAGACCAGATTTTAGTTTGCCATTTTGTCTTCACACTGACAGTAGTGATTATGGACTAGGAGCAGAACTATTTCAGGAGAAAGTTGTGAATGGAAAAAATCTTCATTGTACCATTGCATTTGCCAGCAGAATGTTACTTAAACATGACAGAATTTACACAGTCATAGAAAAAGAATTACTCGCAGTACGCTGGGCGTTTACAAAATTTAAAACATACCTGTAGGACACAAGATAAAAGTGTATTCAGACCACACAGCTTTAAGTTACTTGCAGGAGTGTAGACTATATCACAGTAGATTAACCAGGTGTGCAATGTTCATGCAACAGTTTGGCTATGAAATTGTGTATATTAAGGGGTCAGAAAATGTAGTAGCTGATGCTTTATCCAGATTACCAGTAGGAGGAGATCAGGAAATGTTTGATCAAGAGGAAGAAAAGGAATTTAAAATAAGATACATGAAGGGATTCCAAGATGAAAAGCTCATAAGGACACTTTGCAATAGCATCAGGAGGGGACAAAATAACGATCCTAATTGGAAATTGGTTAAGGACTGTTTAGGCAAAAGAGGGTATGATAAACTTGACAAATACTATACGGTCTTTAAGGGAATACTCTTTAGAAGAACAGATTTGGACTCTGACAATTGGAAGCTGTGTTGGCCAGAGTGTGAGGCACACAAGTTAATAAAGTACACCCATGAGAGTTATGGTCACTGTGGAACACAGAAATGTGTAAAAAAGTTACAAGAAAATATCTACTTTTACAACATGGTAAAGAAGGTGAGGAACAAAATATCAACATGCGACAAATGTCAAAGAGCAAAAGTAAGCAACAGAACATGTCAGGGAGAAATGCAGAACATTATTCCAGATAAGCCATTAGATTTAGTAGCTGTAGACTTTTATGGTCCTTTACCTAAAAGCAAATGTGGCCATTGTTTTATATTCGTCATGGTTGGTGTATTTTACAAACTAATTAAACTTTATCCTGTTCGAAAAGCTACAAGTAAAGAGATCATTACAAAGATTGAGAGAGATTACTTCAAGAGTGTAGGTAAACCTAAAGCTATACTATCTGACAATGGTTCACAATTTGTTTCAAAAAACTGGAAAGCATTCATGGAAAAAACTAACACAAAACACATCTTGATATCCGTGTACAACCCATCTTCAAACCCAGCAGACGGGTACATGAGAGAAATAGGGAGACTTTGTAGGACGTATTGTAGTCATAAACACCCTAGTTGGTCCGACTATGTAAACAACTTCCAGGATATCACGAACAGCTTGCAGCATAGCTCTACTGGGTTTTCACCATATGAAATTTTGTTTCATCTCAGACCAGCGAATCTTATTTCTGAATTAATAGACTTTCCACAATGTAGCTTAATATCAATGAAAGAACGTGAAGAGATTGTCAAGAAAACCATGAAGAAACTAGGTGAAGCTAGGAAAAACAGACATGATATGAAAATAAAGGCTACCACATTCAGAGTAAGCGACCATGTCTTAGTGAAATCCCATGAACGATCGAAGTTACTAACAGCAGAACTCAAGAAGTTCTTTGATATTTTCATTGGGCCATTTGAGATTATTGAGAACCCCTACCCAAATGCGTACCGATTAGTATATCCCAAGTCGAGAAAGCTGTCTGGCCTTAGGAATGTTGTTTCTTTGAAGCCGTATATTGAGAAAAGAACAAATTGAGCCTACAAACATGCCTTTATCTGGAAAGAATTTTACTGGAAGAAAGAAAAAAAAATCAAAATGCTGTGAGATAAAGTCACAGGAACAAATTGCAGTCACCATACTACGCCATGTAATGTATCTCATGCAAAATGATGTTGTATCTAGACTTATTGTCACTTAATTCTATTATAAGATTACATTTCATGATTCCTATGTGCTTGTTTAAGTAATTGTACAGTATTTAATGAATTGCAAAATATATAAACTTGATAAATGAGGGATTTTATGTTACTGATGATGCTAGAAGACAAGACATGTCACCCGCCCCCACAGTTTGAGAATAGCAAATCTCAATTTTTGAAATCTTGTTCATTCACTTAAATAGACCATAATGCTTATAAAAAATTGTTCTATAGTTAATAGACAATATTTTCTTGTATATGCAAGTGTACTTTTGTTTTACATCATGCTCACCATGATAAATGTTTTTATTCAGCTGTGTTGATAACACAACACAGATACTTTATGTTGGCTTATTTTGCCTCTTAATTTTGATATCACATAATCTACAAGGCTCATGAGAGAATAGTGTTGTTGAATTGAAATACTTTTGCAACCTCACTGATGATATAGGAGTTAGTGCTATTTTTATTCTAATATGAGGAAATGTTTTAACGTTAGTATTATTTTATAGTAAATTTCTGGGCAACAAATCTATATATGTATTTATGTAATTTATGGTGTGAGACAAAGGAGGAAGTCAATGGTCGATGAAGGAATAAGCAGTTTACTACAGTTGTGAAAAAAAAGTTGTATACAAGCCAAGACAATGATGCAGTTTCTATATCGGACTGACAAGTGGACCACAGTACACTTGTAAGTCCTGGTGGGCTATTGTAATGTAATTAACTGTTGGAGATAAAGTTTATCTCATGCGAAAAGTATGATGCCCACAGTAAAGAGTTAAGGTAACTTCATTATGTTGCCAGAAAACGTGTTTAATTTATTTAATTATGAATATTTTCTTTTATGATAAATAATGGATTCGTTTGAGATGTTAAATGTTGTATATTTATATGTATTTATTTATATGCATCTTTGGATTTTATTAAGGTCAGTAGACCAAAGAATCTAGAATGCAGGAATGTCTGCAACTTCCGGGCACATGTTGGCTTGCCCGTCACTTCTTTGTCGGTTTTGGAGGGAGATGGACGTGTTTATGTGACCAGTACAGTATAATGCATTTAGCATATCAATGTTCATAGTGAAAATGTTGTAGTTACTAAACAAAAAGTATGAATAAATATAATTTTTAGCTGAAAGTATTTCGGATCCGGTAGTGTTTATTTCAAACAAGAAGAAAACCCAGGCCATGCTTGTTGGATAATTATTTTGCAGACAAAACTTCGAAAACCCCTAGACAAACGAGATCTGCAGTGTGTAATCTTTCGGCAGCTACTAATAAATAAGTCTTGCTGAAATTGTGCTGGAACTACTTGTATTATTCTCACTCAAAGACACGTGGTGAGAGTGTGGTCCTACCACAATATACCGCAAAAGATTCCACAATTGTTCAGTTGTGAAGAAACCAGATAGGTAACAACCAGTACAGAGGGAACCATGAACTTTTTAAGTCATTTGCAGCCTGGTGTCCAGATACTTTTGATCACATAGTGTATCTTTTAATATCGCTGTCAACCTACCTTTAGAAACAAATGATTCAAGAAGATACTAGCAACAGTTATGCTAATGAGAAGAGACACACCTGTCTGTATGTGAGTCAACGTTAGTATAACAGTTGCTAGTGCGTTATCGGATCATCTGCTTCTGAAGTTGAACCAACAACCATATGGACGTCTGAGGACAGAGTTATACAAGGTGTTAGCTGAAGGACTGTGCGTGTGCGGTTTTGTGTGGGTATTTTTTAAATTAATCCAAAATATTATGGATTTGCTTGTAAGGTACAACCAATGCATCAGACACTGTGGAGCAAGAAATATTGTTGTTGTATAAGTGCAAGTGTTGTAATATTTGTGAGCATATTTTAATTTAAATCAGCTGATAACAGATTTTAATGGGAGCAGAAGAAAAAATTGTTGATCAAAGTAAAGACAATGTTTTCACTAACAAATATTCTTATTTCCATCCATCTAGAAAATGTATGCTATGTAATATGTATGACTTCGAACATACAAATTTTGAACTTCATGCCTCTCATCAAGTTCTGGTTTTGCATAGTGACTGAGCTGTGGCATTAATTTTGATTAGTTTACAACTTTTTTTTACTAGTTTTATATAATAATAAGTATTTAAAGCTCATTCACCAGTAAAAGAATTAAGTGCCTTAAAACAATTTTTGCATTGGATGGCTTTTAATTTACCCTGCACATAAAAGTGTGAAACCATAAAAAGTTTAATTAATTGTAATCAACAATTCTACATTTTATACTTTCTTCTTTTCATCATTTCCAAATGATTTCCCCTTATAGAGAATTAGGATGACCCTGTAGACAAAAAATGTCTGTTTTGGTCACTTTAATATAGTTTATACCTACATTTTTGTTTAGTTGAGAAGGTGACCGGTCAGCTGAGCTACAATCAGTCAGCCTCTACTATAAGCTACTGTACAGGTCCAGCGATTGAAACCAAGTTTCGGCAAGCTGAGATACAGCAATGAATCTGCCAAATTCTTGAGTGTGTGGACATGCAAAAGTTTGTTTCGTTGTATTTTATTTTGTATTATGGCTTGTCATTGCTCATAAGTAGTGCTCAGAAGTAAGTCAAGCTGAATAGCCTGCTGCATGCTCTGTTATTTTGAAATTTGTAAGAAATTACTTTTTTGTCAGTGCATCACAGTTTTAGGAGTTTTGTTAAAATAGAAATGAATGACTAAATTGGAAAAAAGTTTTACAAGGCTTCATCAGGTTATGGAAAATAAAAGTGTAAGGCTGAAAAAGACAATGCTGTAAAGACGGGACAGATCTTGCCCTTTGTGTCACTCACTAAACAAGCAGTGTCGGGGGAATCAGAAGGATGGGGAGAAGACATCGAGGCTTCCTTAATTGATAGTGAGCAGGATTAGGATCCTCTGAGTCAAAGTACATCATTAGTTACACAGTTCTACTTATAACTGATTAAGGTTGCTGTGGTGTGGATACTTAAGTACAATGCTTTGTGCAAAAATTAGTGCCATTTTTCAAAATTTTGAGTATGTTGATATGCAAGGAAAACATTGTTTGGAAGCAACTGCAGCATCGGCAGCGCAGAGATGGGACCACATTGATCAAAAGAGAGATGTCAGTATGGGTGGCATTTGAGTCAAGGAGGAGTGCATGGAAAAAAAGTGAAAGTAATAGTATTACAGCAACTGACAGTGACCGACAAAATCATTCAAGGAACTGAACATGTTTTAATGGCTAGACTGACTGGAAATGAAAAGCTTTAAGATTTAGGTAACGGTCTGTGGAGAGAAAAAAAAAGCATTTCAGCAGTTTATAGGTGGAAACGTTGTTAGGTGAGGGCCTGAGCAAACACCAAAAAGACTGCCACAGGACCGAAATGTAATAAAATATCCCTTCAAATCTGTTTCTTTAGTCTCTCTCTCCCTTCATCCACAGACTCTACTGGACACATTTGTGCTAACCAAGCACTGAGTCATCCTCCACGAATGACATCATTGTTTGTGGTATGGAGGAGTGGTGTGGGGTGAGCACACTGCTCTCCTGGCCACTGTCAATTTTCATGACCTGGTGCTGCCACTACTCACTGACATAGCTCCTCAACTGACATTATTTGGCTGATTGCTCCCCATTCCAGTCCTCACTCCAAGGAACAATTCCTGGAAATACTGGAAATTGAACCCATGTCCTTTGCACGGGAATCAGCCATGCTAACCATTCAGACGTTCAGGCGACTCAAATGTGTTTAGCGAATCTTAAAGAATGGGAAAATTTCAAAAAGGGACTGGCTTGTTTGGAGTAAAGAAAAGCAAGTATTGTACTGTTTTGTTTGCCAATAGTTTTTGGGATGCACGGACACCTCTAAGTCTGATTTGACTCTAGGCTGCAGCTGGTGATTATCAAGAAGCTGGAAAAAGTTAAAGAAAAAATGAGTATATTAACACAGTGCTGATTACAAAACTTCATACTTAGAATGGCACAAGTTAGAAAATGGGCTAAATGGTAGTTCTGTTATAGAAAATCTTTTAGACCAAAACATTTTACGAGAAGAGCAGTATTAGACTGAAGTATAGCATTGCATAATCAAACCGATTCTTTTTCTCATGGAGGAGACTCAGCTTTCATGATGATACACTGGTTTTTAGGTTGTACCACTGATAATCCTATGCCATGTGGTACATGAACAATAAGTAGACACAAGTTTTGTAATGTGAATAAAGAGAAAAAATCTCAGCATTTTGTATGACTATATGATATAGTAAAAATGTGCGTCATTTCTTATATTTCATGTTATGAGTGTGGGGTGTGGCAGTGGTGAAAGGCACAGTGTTTCAGTCAAGATACTGCCATCATCACTGGGCTACAGTGGCATCGAATTGATGGTCATTTTCCAAAGAAGACATCCTGAAGCAACTCTCCAGACCTAGCATTAATAATGATAACAAATGAAAAAAATGTACTTTCAACGGTAAAAAATTAAAGCAGGTCTTCAGTTCACATTCTGCTTTGGCTGTGATTTGTTGGAAGCTATTAATGAATTTTGTTGGTGTTTGAGATGAAGCTATATTATCTGAGTGTAAAGCTCATAAACATTCAAAAAGTGATTTTGATGACTTTAAATTCTATCTGAATTTAAAGAAAAAGTCCTTTGAGATCGAGTGAAGTTTTTCTAAGATGAAGTGTCATTTAGTGTATGTATCTCAAGAACTGGTACGAGATAATAATACCTCTGAATTACTGAAATTATGCTACTGAGTAAAAGTGTTATTAAAGATAATTTTCCAAGGCTAGACTAACTATACTTCAGCTTTTAAATGAAGAAATGAGAATTTAAATGTGAGAAAGAATCCAAGTGACAGTTGAGAAATAATAACACACAGATTACCTTTGTGACTAAGTGAAGCTTAAGGAAGCAACAGTACTAATAGATTATGACAGTTTCAATATAAATGGTGAATGTCTTGTAGTGTTTCGAGAATTTCGACGTAAATTCTAGAACCACTCGGCCTTCTACCGTCTCGAACACATGATATTTTAGATGTGAGAGTTGGATGATAGAATCCTACCTACTGCGCGTCGCATGTTTGTGTGTGCAGGTTTGAAGTTTGACGTGAGAAGACTGTAGACACGGCGGTCGAACGGCACCAACAATTACTTGTCAGTCGATCCATGGAAGTCGTGGTGAAAGAGCAAGGAAGAACTATGGAACTTCTGGGTTATTCCATGTTAATTGTATCAATGACCATTGTTATAAATAACACAAACATTTGAGATCCGGAATTCAGAAAAAAACTCGTATCTTGGACTTGCTGGAGGCAAGACGTATTTTACGATTTGTTTGTAATAGAGGTGTGGTTGTTAAGCTAACTCTTTTCTACAATGTATTTAAATCTGTCTCTAATGTGAGGCAATATGAGTGACTTACAAGAAGTCAAATGTTTATATGCAAAGTGTGAATTTTGTTCTTTATGAAGCTCAAATATACCGATAGTTGTTGAAAAGTATTCACACACTCTTAGCCGTCCAAATCGTTAGAGTGTGGTGACCAGTGTGAAAGGACAGAAGAAAACAGGAATTTTGAGACGAAAACAAGATAAGAAGATATCACGTGTTGCCATAGCAGATATCACATGTTACCATAGCAACCGAGCATAGTGAGACAAAAGAATCATTCCAAGAAATTGAATTAAGCTCAAAGTATCAGATGGACAAAATTTGTATATGTAAAAAAGGAGAAGACGTAAGAAAGTCACAACACTAAAAACCAGAGAGAAGATTTCGACTAAGAAGAGATACACCTAGAAAGATTTGACCAAGAAGATCCAGTGCGGGGAGGATACAGCTCACACACACATCGCGGGGACTCAGATGCAGTAACCAACCTACACTGACCGCCGCCTGCACCAGCTTCTGTTCACTGGTGCTGACCTGCCGCCACATCTGCCTACCTACACAGTGAGAATTCTACACTGGGTGAGCGTGAAATAAAAACTTTATTACTCTAATAAGAAGTGTTACAAAATACTGTGGGGTGAACTTTTACTGTGTAATTGGTATAATTGAAATTAGTATTAAACGCTCACAAGAGCTAAAGCCAATAGAAGCACGGACAGTAGACAAGAAGTAGGAGAAACTTCAGAACCAGCCATGGCTATGAAAATTACCAAAGGAGGGCCTGACTGGTCTGAGTTAGTAAGTCTAATTAAAGCGCAGAGTATACAATCAGGCTTGATGAATTCTCAATCAGAAGATCAAAGTCTTAAATTAGACTCAGTAAATACTCAATGATTAATGGAAAATCTCATATAAAGATGTGAAACAAATACTAACAAAGAGATAGAGGGGCAGCTCAGTACAGCCGATAGATACACAAAACAGAACAGAAAATTTATGTTCCTAGCTTTCGGAACTTTGTTCTTTCGTCAGGGAGGAGAGAGGGGAAAGAAAGGGAAGAAGGGAAAGTGGATTCAGTTACTCACAACCCAGGTTATGAAGCAACAGGGAAAGGTAAACAGGGAGGGTAGTAAGGATGCAAGGATGGAGGCATGGTTGTCAGAGGGAAGCCAAAGAGAAGCCAAAGATATTCTATTGTAGGTACTGTGCCAGCTTCAAACCAAAGACGATGCATATAGAAGTAAAGAGGTATATAGTATAAAGATAAACACAACTATGTAGGATGAAAAGATGCGTGAATGGCTAAAGAGGAAAGGGAAAGAGGAGAAGACTGAAGAGTAAGTGGGAGTGAGGTTGGTTAACGTAGGTTCAGTCCAGGGGGATGGCGGGATGAAAGGATGTGTTGGAGTGCAAGTTCCCATCTCCGCAATTCCGAGGGACTGGTGTTGGGTGGGAGAAGCCAAAGGCACGTACAGTGTAGCAGGTTCCTAGGTCCGTACAATTATGCTGGAGGGCATGCTCTGCTAGTGGGTATTGGACATCTCCTAGGCGGACAGTTCGTCTGTGTCCGTTCATGCGCTCAGCCAGTTTAGTTGTTGTCATACCGATGTAAAACGCTGTGCAGTGCAGGCATGTCAGCTGATAAATGACATGTGTTGTTTCACATGTGGCCCTGCCTTGAATTGTGTATGTTTTACCAGTAGCGGGGCTGGAGTAGGTGATTGTGGGGGGATGCATGGGGCAGGTTTTGCAGCGGGGTCGGTTACAGGGGTAGGAACCTCTGGATAGAGAAGGTAGTCTGGGAATATTGTAGGGTTTGACAAGGATGTAACAGAGTTTAGGGGGGCGACGAAAGGCAACTCTGGGTGGTGTAGGGAGAATTTTGTCAAGGGATGATCTCATTTCAGGGCTTGACTTGAGAAATTCATATCCCTGGCAGAGTAATTTGTTGATGTATCCGAGGCCAGGGTAATATTGGGTGACAAGGTGGATGCTTCTGTGTGGTCTGGGGGTAGGAACATTGTTGTTGGATGGGGAGGAATGTATTGCTCGGGAGATCTGTTTGTGGACAAGGTCTGTAGGATAGTTGCGGGAGAGGAAAGCACTGCAGCGCCGGGGACTTAGTTAACACAGCTGGCATGCTGCTCAGACTGGCCCGATTGGCCGATGCCAACTTCCGTTAGCTTCGCGAACTACGTTTCGCCAAACTCTACGCTCCGGCTCACCCTCGCCTTCCTAGGCATGGCTATGTGACCCCTTTTGAAGATTCTTTGTCAATAAATAGCCTTTGTCTGAAAATTATCCTATTCATTCCATAACGCCCACCGCCTTCCCATACGCCCATCCTGTACACACGTCAGCAAACAAATAACATTCTTGTACAATGCATTGATGGGGTGTTGTAATTCTGTGTGAAGCAGTTGTGGTTTGCAGATTTTCCTTGCTCTATCGGCCAACATTTTCATGATGCCTCTCTTTTGTTGTGAATGGTGGTTCGAATCCCAGTGTAGGTAAAGGTCTATGTGTGTGGGTTTTCGGTAAACCATGTGGCTCAAGCTACCATCTTTGTTCCTGAAAACTAGCACATCAAGAAAATTCATTCTTCTGCCTGCCTCCTCTTCCATGGTGAACTAAATCTTCCGATTGATCCCATTGAGATGTTTGTGAAAACAATCCAGTTCCTGCCTGCCATGCTACCACACAACAAAGCGTATCATCCACATACCAAAACCAAATATTTGGTTTCTTGTTTGCAGTTTCCAGTGCCTGTTCCCAAATTTTTTCCATAAAAAAGTTCGCTATAATCGGGCTTAAGGGGCTCCCATAGCGACACTGTCTGTCTGTTCATAGAACTCATCATTCCATTTATAAATATACTTGTGAGGCAATATTTAAACAGTTCTGCAACATTTGGAGGAAAAATCCGATTCAACACTTCATTGAGTGGAACCATAGTGAATAGCAATACCACATCAAAACTAACTAATATGTCCTCCGGCTGAATCACTATGCCATTTAATTTACTGATAAAGTGTGCTAAATTCTTGATATATGAATCTCATTGGCCCACATATGGTCATAATAATGTTGTCCATAACTTGGCGATCAAATTGAAGAGCGAACCAATAGCACTCACTATAAGCCTTAGAGGAACATGTTCTGAATTGAACAGACTTTTCTGAACGCTCTTTTTGATAGAGGACTTCTTTATCATGAGAAGTTATTGCCATTATTAATACATTTAAAATTACAAAAAAATTAATTTCGGGGGCAAAATTCTCAGTGCTCCTAATAGTTGCATATGCATAACTTTTTAAGCTTTAGTTCCTTCCTGGGGGGATGAAGGGAGATAGGTTGAGGAAGATTGGAAAGCAGGGGAAGGTCACTCAGATTCCAGGTTTAGAGAAACCAAACTGTTATGAGGACAATATGAGATAAAGGAGAAAGGATCAAAGAGATTGACTGTTATGGTCAAAGATACTGGAAAGAACTGTGCCAACTTCAGTCCAGGGAAGATTAGGGCAAAGTGAACAATAAAGATGCAGTAAAATGAAGAGACAAAAAAAAAAAAAAAGTGTTTCACAACACACATAGCAATAATGTCACAGATGAGTTTCAGATTTGTACAGCTCAGAGTACAATATAAATGTGACACAATTAAACTTTACATGAGTATCAATACTTTTCTTTCGAAATATTAATCTATACTTAGAAGAAATGTGTAACTGTACTTACTACTTTCTCTGCTACTTTCTTAAATGTTAATAGCCTTCTGCTTGTATACACACTCAGTATTTGTTCAGAATTAGCAATTAACTCAAGTTGAGGATGTGTTGGTAATTTTTCTTCAGAGTATTCACTTCTGAAAAATAAGAACATAGTGTGCTATTGAAACTTCTCACAGAAACAAAGATAAGTTTAGATTATAGAACCAAATTCAAAAGTCTTCACTGACATATATGAACAGAACTCAGATGAAAATAAGCCCTGCTTCCTGAACACAAAAAAATCTCTCTATCTCGTAATATTTTGTAAAAAAGAAATCTAAGGTAGTGAACTGTGAACAAGCAAAGTTCAAAGCTATTCTATCTCCTCTAGATTGGAAATTGTTCTATCTGCCATATTTTGTAACGAACTGCTTGGAAAATTTCCTTTGATTCCTTTCTGGTTGCCACAAAATAGTATGCTGGAGTCGGACATGACAAAGTGCCACCTCAGGTAGTGCTGAATCCAGTTTCCTGATGTTGGCAAACAGTTACAGATTTAATTGGTGTTCCACAGTTTTCTGCAAAATATTTCCATGATTTAGTGACACCCTTGTTTCAGTACAGTTAGGCTAATACATATGTTTACCATAAATTCTCCAGATGGTTTCCCATAATGGTGTTGACCTAGTGGAATGTACGATTAAATTCAGAAACACACACCAAAAGCTCTTCTTACTCTCTTCAAATGTTTATATGGCCTCGCTTTGTAGTAGAATATTATCATGCAGCAGTGCTAAGTGAATATTTCTACCAGTGTTGAGCAGGCACTGAGACATAGCAAGTTTTTTCTATGATTTTCTTGTCTTTTGTTAACATACACTTTGACTTGTTCCATATCCCTGAATGTTCACTTTCTTGATGGGATTGATGGAACATGATGACCAAATGAACTACTTTATGCCTGGGGACATCAAATGATTAAACACTGTAACCAGAAGGGTTTGCAAATAGAGCCACCCTGCATTTGATCCTATCTCCAATAAAGTCATCCTGGCAGTGGATATAACTTCTTAACATAAGGTAAGCAGTAAGTGCAAAGTATGTTAGTTGCAGTGCAGTAAAAGGGCCATCCTGGCAGTGAGGCTTTTACCTTTCCCAGACCTTTTTCCTGTGTTTCACTCAAGAACCTGTAATGACTAGATAAGAGGTAAAGAAACTTGGTTTTCTCTGGCAGATTTCAACTTCTGTAAGTTGTTACCTCATTTGTCAAACAGAATCATGGTGGTGTCATTATATGACTTTGGGATAGTCTTTTGTTTTCTTAAAGTATGCTCATTTTGAGATCAACTATTTTTACACACTGTTTGGTTTTCTTGTCTGATTTCCTGGATGAATCATCATCTTGCACATCTGCCACCACTGCTAACTGATCACAGGTGACTGATGATTTTAAAACTGGTTTGTCTTACAGTTGCAGCTATGATGCACACATCACTTGCCCCTGTAAATTTACATGTGAGATCTTAACATCACAGCAAAACAATTACAGACAATTTGCATTTATAATGAGATATACTTTTCAACAACTTCATTTCACTGATTTATTTCTCCACCTGTTACGAGGTGGCACTCCAGTAGTTACAGGCAACTGGAGAACACGGCATTCTTATGTGAAACATCTTGTAAAAGTGTACTTTGAGGCACACGAAGCATACTGCAATGAATTATAGGTACGTAGTGTGATGTTGTTGTTGTTGGTCTTCAGTTCTGAGACTGGTTTGATGCAGCTCTCCATGCTACTCTATCCTGTGCAAGCTTTTTCATCTCCCAGTACCTACTGCAACCTACATCCTTCTGAATCTGCTTAGTGTATTCATCTCTTGGTCTCCCTCTACGATTTTTACCCTCCACGCTGCCCTCCAATACTAAATTGGTGATCCCTTGATGCCTCAGAACATGTCCTACCAACCGATCCCTTCTTCTGGTCAAGTTGTGCCACAAACTTCTCTTCTCCCCAATCCTATTCAATACTTCCTCATTAGTTATGTGATCTACCCACCTTACCTTCAGCATTCTTCTGTAGCACCACATTTCGAAAGCTTCTATTCTCTTCTTGTCCAAACTATTTATCGTCCATGTTTCACTTCCATACATGGCTACACTCCATACGAATACTTTCAGAAATGACTTCCTGACACTTAAATCTATACTGGATGTTAACAAATTTCTCTTCTTCAGAAACGCTTTCCTTGCCATTGCCAGCCTACATTTTATATCCTCTCTACTTCGACCATCATCAGTTATTTTGCTCCCCAAATAGCAAAACTCCTTTACTACTTTAAGTGCCTCATTTCCTAATCTAATTCCCTCAGCATCACCCGACTTAATTAGACTACATTCCATTATCCTTGTTTTGCTTTTGTTGATGTTCATCTTATATCCTCCTTTCAAGACACTGTCCATTCCATTCAACTGCTCTTCCAAGTCCTTTGCTGTCTCTGACAGAATTACAATGTCATCGGCGAACCTCAAAGTTTTTATTTCTTCTCCATGAATTTTAATACCTACTCCGAATTTTTCTTTTGTTTCCTTTACTGCTTGCTCAATATACAGATTGAATAACATCGGGGAGAGGCTACAACCCTGTCTTACTCCCTTCCCAACCACTGCTTCCCTTTCATGTCCCTCGACTCTTATAACTGCCATCTGGTTTCTGTACAAATTGTAAATAGCCTTTCGCTCCCTGTATTTTACTCCTGCCACCTTTAGAATTTGAAAGAGAGTATTCCAGTCAACATTGTCAAAAGCTTTCTCTAAGTCTACAAATGCTAGAAACGTAGGTTTGCCTTTCCTTAATCTTTCTTCTAAGATAAGTCGTAAGGTCAGTATTGCCTCACGTGTTCCAGTGTTTCTACGGAATCCAAACTGATCTTCCCCGAGGTTGGCTTCTACTAGTTTTTCCATTCGTCTGTAAAGAATTCGTGTTAGTATTTTGCAGCTGTGACTTATTAAGCTGATAGTTCGGTAATTTTCACATCTGTCAACACCTACTTTCTTTGGGATTGGAATTATTATATTCTTCTTGAAGTCTGAGGGTATTTCGCCTGTTTCATACATCTTGCTCACCAGATGGTAGAGTTTTGTCAGGACTGGCTCTCCCACGGCCGTCAGTAGTTCCAATGGAATATTGTCTACTCCGGGAGCCTTGTTTCGACTCAGGTCTTTCAGTGCTCTGTCAAACTCTTCACGCAGTATCATATCTCCCATTTCATCTTCATCTACATCCTCTTCCATTTCCATAATATTTTCCTCAAGTACATCGCCCTTGTATAGACCCTCTATATACTCCTTCCACCTTTCTGCTTTCCCTTCTTTGCTTAGAACTGGGTTTCCATCTGAGCTCTTGATATTCATACAAGTCGTTCTCTTATCTCCAAAGGTCTCTCTAATTTTCCTGTAGGCGGTATCTATCTTACCCCTAGTGAGATAGGCCTCTACATCCTTACATTTGTCCTCTAGCCATCCCTGCTTAGCCATTTTGCACTTCCTGTCGATCTCATTTTTGAGACGTTTGTATTCCTTTTTGCCTGTTTCACTTACTGCATTTTTATATTTTCTCCTTTCATCAATTAAATTCAATATTTCTTCTGTTACCCAAGGATTTCTACTAGCCCTCGTATTTTTACCTACTTGATCCTCTGCTGCCTTCACTACTTCATCCCTCAAAGCTACCCATTCTTCTTCTACTGTATTTATTTCCCCCATTCCTGTCAGTTGCTCCCTTATGCTCTCCCTGAATCTCTGTACAACCTCTGGTTCTTTTAGTTTATCCAGGTCCCATCTCCTTAAATTCCCACCTTTTTGCAGTTTCTTCAGTTTTAATCTACAAGTCATAACCAATAGATTGTGGTCAGAGTCCACATCTGCCCCTGGAAATGTCTTACAATTTAAAACCTGGTTCCTAAATCTCTGTCTTACCATTATATAATCTATCTGATACCTTTTAGTATCGCCAGGGTTCTTCCATGTATACAACCTTCTTTCATGATTCTTAAACCAAGTGTTAGTTATGATTATGTTGTGCTCTGTGCAAAATTCGACCAGGCGGCTTCCTCTTTCATTTCTGTCCCCCAATCCATATTCACCTACTATGTTTCCTTCTCTCCGTTTTCCTACACTCGAATTCCAGTCACCCATGACTATTAAATTTTCGTCTCCCTTCACAATCTGAATAATTTCTTTTATTTCATCATACATTTCTTCAATTTCTTCGTCATCTGCAGAGCTAGTTGGCATATAAACTTGTACTACTGTAGTAGGCGTGGGCTTCGTATCTATCTTGGCCACAATAATGCGTTCACTATGCTGTTTGTAGTAGCTTACCCGCATTCCTATTTTCCTATTCATTATTAAACCTACTCCTGCATTACCCCTATTTGATTTTGTGTTTATAATCCTGTAGTCACCTGACCAGAAGTCTTGTTCCTCCTGCCACCGAACTTCACTAATTCCCACTATGTCTAACTTCAACCTATCCATTTCCCTTTTTAAATTTTCTAACCTACCTGCCCGATTAAGGGATCTGACATTCCACGCTCCGATCCGTAGAACGCCAGTTTTCTTTCTCCTGATAACGACATCCTCTTGAGTAGTCCTCGCCCGGAGATCCAAATGGGGGACTATTTTACCTCCGGAATATTTTACCCAAGAGGACGCCATCATCATGTAATCATACAGTAAAGCTGCATGCCCTCGCGAAAAATTACGGCTGTAGTTTCCCCTTGCTTTCAGCCGTTCGCAGTACCAGCACAGCAAGGCCGTTTTGGTTATTGTTACAAGGCCAGATCAGTCAATCATCCAGACTGTTGCCCTTGCAACTACTGAAAAGGCTGCTGCCCCTCTTCAGGAACCACACGTTTGTCTGGCCTCTCAACAGATACCCCTCCGTTGTGGTTGCACCTACGGTACGGCTATCTGTATCGCTGAGGCACGCAAGCCTCCCCACCAACGGCAAGGTCCATGGTTCATGGGGGGGGACGTAGTGTGATAGGTAACACAAATTCCGTTGCCTTCTGAAGCTGCAGCTCAGCATTTAGTGTGTTCCTGTCATGATTTGATAGTCCCCAGTGCCATTCAAATTTTAGAAGCAATGTGGGGAAGCAGTTTCTATAAGAAGTGTCTCATTTCCAGTATTTTTTCCATGCAGATCAGTATTTATGCACACCAAATAATATTTTTAATATTAACACAGATCGATATTTTTTAAACAGGCTTACTTCACATTCCATAATAGCACATTCTGTCAAACAATTTGTGTTCCATTACTTCTGTTTTGTCATTTTAGACTACTTATTTTCTGATAGACTAATCACATGAACACATTTGCAGGATTGGCATTTGTAGTACCTAGTGGCCATACAGACCAATGGGGGAGGGGGTGGGGGTGGGGGTGGGGGGGGGGGGGGAATATTAGGTGCCATTTCATTCCAAATGAGAAAATGTATTTCAGCTCACGTACAACTGAGCAAGCCTGAGAGTACCTGTGCTACTCACAAATCACTGGTACGTTGTAGTGATTTCTGTGTAAATTCTCGAACCACTCAGCCTTCTACCATCTCGAACACTCGATATTCTGGACATGAGTGTGGGATGGTAGAATCCTACCTAGGGATGGTAGAATCCTACCTACTGCATGTCACATGTTAGTGTGTGCAGGTTTAAAATCAGTTGCGGGAAGAAAGTAGATGCGGCGGTCCATAAATGTGTTAGTGAGTGTGTAAGGAAGAACCCTGGAGTTTATATGCAGCTCTGTGCTTATTGTGTCATTGACTATTGTTATTAAAACAAGATCAGTTGAAAAAGTACTCTTGTAGACTCTTGACGCAATCTTGTTAGAGGCAAGAATACTTTGAAAGAGAGTGTAGGTAAGCACAATGAATTAATGCCAGTCATTCAGTCACAGATTACAGGTGTCTTATGACGGGTAGATAATGTAGAAAGAAATTTCAAAAAGAAAATAGCAAACTCTGACATTATAAATGTAATTAGTTTGGAGGAACAATTTGGAGAAATTAGAGATCGAAAGATTACCGAGAGAATAACATCCGAATATGTATCGCCTATTCCTTCTTCCAAACTCAATGATACCAGGAAGGGTGTAGATGACCTGTTGAGAGAAATTAAGCTTATCCAAGATAAAGTAGAAAAAAGGGTAATGTCACCTAATGTTGTATTAACTAGTGAAGCGGTGACTGATTCGCAATGGGGAGCTAATTCAGGGTTATCTAGACAATTCCGTAAATTTAAGCCGGACAGAGAGGTATATCTGACCCATTTTTTAAAAAGATTTAGCCAAGCTTTACCAAAAAATTTGGAAGATACCAAGAAAATCGAATTTGCTGTGGGGTACCTTCTACGGGAAGCCTCAGAATGAGGAACAGTAAATACTGAAAATTTTTCCTCTTGGGGAGACTTTCAAAAGAAATTTAAAAAGAAGTTAACATCAGATCTATGGGACCCAAAATATTGTAATATTACTTGGGGTACTATGAGGAAATATTTCGATTGGCTATTAACACAAGAGAGAAGAGAAAAAAAAAGTAGGAGGAAATACAATATAAAGGATGAAAAATTGTATATCCCCCACGGACGTTAACATTTGAGCTAATGGGCGGAGTAATGACTGTCGGATCCCGAGTTGTCTTTGGTGTTTCTTCCAAAATAGTTTTCTGCACCGAATTCTTTTAAAATCTTAAACTATTCTGTCATCTACTCCCGGGGACGTTAACATTCTAAGTTAACGGGCTGAGTAACGACCGTCGGATCCCAAATTGTTTTTGGTGTTTTTTTTCCAAATAGTTTCCTGCACTGAATTCCTTTAAGATATAGAACAAGTCTGCAATCTTATTGCTTAGAAAACCAGATATGACTGTAAAATAGAGAACAACTTAAGAGAATCACAGAAAAAAAAGTGATATCTAGACGAAATAAACTAAATAGAGTATTATATTTCTGGAAAATATAATAAGATGTGACTAGCTGAACAACTGTTATACCGTAGTGAGATTTTCTATTTTTTACAGAGTATTTTGAACCTTTTATGAGATGTGATATAGATGGGAGGGTTTTGTATAAAGTTTGAAAGGGGTAGGTATTGTAGCTAAAAGTATGATTTGCAAGAATTATCTATCATGATTAACACAAAACACACATCACACCTTTCAAACAACCCTCACAAACAAGTGTGCCTGATTTTTCATCATTTGCCATTTCCATAGGGTTGCTAGGATTTCCTTCTGGGACCTCAATAGGTGAAGGTAGGACAAGTCCATTCTGTAGGAGACGATTTAACACCAAACCACCTCCGGCGTCTCACTCAAGTACCTGAGGGGGTAGGGATCCTACGGAAGGGGGGTGGGAAGGGTTTCCTGTCTTTGGGGCTATCTTCTTTCTCTTCTTCGATCCTAGCATCCATATCTATTTTTTCTTTTATTACTTGTCATTTGAGGACCTGTCTATTTTTTCCCTCTTTTCATATTCACAAACTTCTATCGTTGAAGTCCTTCCTTATTTCCGTGTTTACTAGAAATCTAAATCTTATCTTTAGATAAGAAGGCCGAAAAGACAGACTACACGAATGCACATCCACATATACACAGATATACACTTCCACACAAACATTAAATTATGTAAGACAAAGCCTGTCACGATGTGAGAGCTGCCAGGTGAGGGGGAAAATGTGTGTACATATAGAAATATGCACCTATATATAGGAAGCTATGATGGTTCTACATCGAATGTACATAAGAAGAGGTGCACATAGACAAAGAACAATGAACTCATGGGCAAGGAGAGACAAAAACATATAAGTTTATGGAACAAAAATGCTACATAACGAACAACTATAAAGTAGTAATGAGTAATGGATAAATAAGAAAGAGGCAGGAGCAAAGAGAGAAAACAGTATGAAAGGAATTAATCATGTTGATCATTAAGAAATGACAGTGTAATAAGTACTCTGATGAACTGAAGGATAGTGGACGTAAATAGTATATGTAGACATAGTATCTATTGAAAATATAGAAGTCGATAAGTAGAGGAGGACTCTAGGGAGTAAATGATATATTAAAGAATAAATGAAAAGTTTAAATAGATTTCTATCTTTACTAGAAGATACTTAATTATGATATACATAGAAATGTATACTAGGGTAATGAACCATGAGGCCTACTCAGAAAGGATAAGGGGGCGTACCTAGCATTCACTAAGTACAAAGGGCAGGCATACCTAGATGGAGATAGAACGATCTGTGGGCTAAAAAATAGGGCTGTTTTGTAAGGGGCGTACCTACCAGAATGGAAAGAGGAAGTGCTCTCACAAGGTCAACCCACAAGCAAGGAATAAGTGCTGATCCTAGGAGAAGGGGACAGTATTGTGACAAAAGTTCAAAAATTTTATAGGGATTATTCTGGGAAGTGTGAATTCTATGAACGACCAGCATTATTATGTTTCGTGGAAGTAAATGAGTGTCAAAAGAACACTTTTATTTCATCCAGAGTTCTTCCACGCTACAAATAATGAAAATAGTACATGCTAGCATAAAGCCAGTACAAAAGATAAGAATAGAAAATAGATTACCCATATGTCACAAACACCTGAAGTTTACGATTGGAAAAAAAAGGGAATAAAGAAGAGAAAAAGAGTCCTCACAATTCCTAAATACTAATAAAGCTGACTAAAACCATGAGTAAATGCTCATGTCTCAATAACAAAGTAAAATAAAAAAAGAGTGGAGAAACAATAAGCGAAAGATTGTTCAAGAGAGGACAGAGAATTGTTATGGAAAGTAAAGATATGTATATAAACGTATGTAAGAAATGTATACTGTTAAGATAAGAAATGTTATTATGAGTGGTATTATTTGCATAATGATTATGTATAAAATATTGCGTGGTAGATCTGGAGTGGGCGGGATTGTCTCAAACACATGATATTCTGGATATGAGTGTGGGATGGTAGAATCATACCTACTGCGTGTCACATGTTTGTGTGTGCAGGTTTAAAATCAGCTGTGGGAAGAAAGTAGATGCGGCGGTCAGACAGTACTGACAAGTTCTCGTCGGGCAATCCATAAATGTTTTAGTGAGTGTGTAAGGAAGAACCATGGAGTTTATAAGCAGCTCTGTGCTTATTGTGTCATTGACTATTTTTATTAAAACAACATCAGTTGAAAAAGTGCTCTTGTAGACTCTTGACGCAACCTTGTTAGAGGCAAGACTCATTCTATGATTCATATTAAGAAAGGTCATTGAATCCAAGCCAACTTTCTTTTAACTGTAATTCAATTTGTTTGTAACATCTGACTGTACAAGAGACTTACAGGAAGTTACATATTTATGTGGAAAGTGAGGTTTTTATTGTGTATGGAGGTCAAATACATTGTCAGTTGATGCAAAGTAAAGTTTGTATGGCTATTTATTTCATAAGTAGAAAGAGTCTAAAACTTCCTGTACCTAGTGTTATTCGACGGAGAAGAAGTCAAGAGGGTTTCCAGCAGCTGGCTATTCACTAAAGAAGAGTGGCTGCAAATTCCAAGTAAGTCACCTTGTAAAGAAGTGGAAGGTGATTTGGGGGAATAAGCCAATATAACGCAGATCCACACTCATACTTTAAGTCATCAGAACGTTAGAACATCCCAGTAATAATGAAACAATCCAATTAAGTTTTACTGGCACATTTCACATGCAGCATGAAATATTTATATTATTTTGTGTAGAGAGAAAGGAACTGCTTTCCTAACGGGAAAGATTCATTTTTTATAATTATCTTTAAAGTTGGATTTAACACACCTTGCTGTATTTTCACATGTTGTGTGGCTGGGATAACGGGACCCAATAAAGATTACCTTTTCGAAGTTTTCATTTTCCGTGGCAGATTTTGATGTAGTTATAATAATGAGTTTATGGCATGTGCTGTTCTAATGAACAACAATTGGACTTTTTAGTTATGCTTTCTTCTATTCTACTGCTGATTAATATTTGCATTGTTGAGGTCTTCATTCAAGAGACTGGTTTGATGCAGCTCTTCATGCTACTCTATCCTGTGCAAGCCACTTCATGTCTGAAGTAACTATTCCAACATACCTCCTTTTGAATCTACTTACTGTATTCATCTCTTGGTCTCTCCCAATGATTCTTACCCCCACCACACTTCCCTCCAATTGGTGATGTCTTAGACTATGTTCAATCAATCAATCCCTTCTTCTAGTCAGTTTTTTGTGCAACAAATTTCTTTTCTTCTCAATTCTATTCAGTACCTCCTCATTGGTTATATGATATGTGTATCTAATCTTCAGCATTCTTCTGTACAAACGCATTTCAAAAGCTTCTATTCTCTTTTTGTCTAAACTTTGTATCATCCCCATTTCACTTTCACACATTGCTACACTCCATACTAATACTTCCAGAAAAGAACATCTATATTCGATGTTAACAGATTTCTCTCGTTCAGAAATGATTTCTTGTCGCTGCCAGTCTAAATTTTATATCCTCTCTGCTTTGGCCATCATCAGTCATTTTACGACTCAAATAGCAAAACTCACCTACTACTTAAAGTGTCTTATTTTCTAATCTAATTCCCTCAGCATCACCTGATTTAATGTGACTACATTCTATTTTCCTTGTTTCTCTTTTGTTGATGTTCATCCTATATCCTCCTTTCAAGACTGTCCATTCGATTGAACTATCCTTCCAAGTGCTTTGCTGTCTCTGACTCAAACAGACAATATTTCAAATTTTCTTGAAGTATATTTCAATAAAATGTACAAATTTTGTCATCAATTATTCAGACAGTGCAGCTCATACGAGAATACAAAACAAGTAAAAGAAGATTGAAAATGTTCATTTTAATTAAGATTCCTTTGGCCTGTTCAGGGATATTATATCTTAACATTATTACCGATTGTCAATAAAAATTTGTTTTTATCATCACTCCTTGTACCATAAGTCAATTAAAAATTATTATCTCATTTGTTCCGTACATACATTACATCACGTATGCCTCCGCTGTCTGCTGGAAGTGAAAACCTCAGTACTTGTCGATGACAGCAGACAGTAGTTGGATATCTCATTGAACACATGATATTACAAATTTCTGCATATACGATCACGAAGCCATAAAACACTGACACAGGTTTCAAGTTAGTTCTTACATTTGCAAGATACGATTTGATGTCCTTGAATACCACTGGATTAGGATCATGGTCCGGGAATAAAATTTAGATATAATTCCTTTATTACTTGACTAAAGGTAGGTATGGGAGCGTCAGGAATTTTTTTATACCTTTCTTCATTAGCGTCACGTGTTTGCCCATAGTGAAACCTAAAACTTAAAATCTAATGAAATACAAAATTTACAAAAACAATCAACAATTACAAAATACTTAAAACTACACAAAGGTTATTGATTCTGGTTTTTTTTCCCATACTGGAGGGTATTTCCTATATAAAAATGTCTTTTAATACTTCTTACAGTGTATTCTAGCATTTGTAGACTTGGAGAAAGCTTTTGGCAATGTTGACCGGAATAAGCTCTTTCAGATTCTAAAGGTGGCAGGGGTAAAAATACAGGGAGCGAAAGGCTATTTACAATTTTTACAGAAACCAGATGGCAGTCATAAGAGTTGAGGGACATGAAAGGGAAGCAGTGGTTGGGAAGGGAGTGAGACAGGGTTGTAGCCTGTCCCCAATGTTATTCAATCTGTATACTGAGCAAGCAGTAAAGGAGTAGGTATTAAAATCCATGGAGAAGAAATAAAAACTTTGAGGTTCGCCGATGACATTATAATTTTGTCAGAGACAGCAAAGGACTTGGAAGAACAGCTGAACGGAATGGACAGTGTTTTGAAGGGAGGATGTAAGATGAACATCAACAAAAGCAAAATGAGGATAATGGAATGTAGTCAAATTAAGTTGGGTGATGCTGAGGGAATTAGATTAGGAAATGAGACACTTAAAATAGTAAAGGAGTTTTGCTATTTTGGGAGCAAAGTAACTGATGATGGTCGAAGTAGAGAGGATATAAAATGTAGACTGGCAATGGCAAGGAAAGCATTTCTGAAGAAGAGAAATTTGTTAACATCGAGTATAAATTTAAATGTCAGGAGGTCGTTTCTGAAAGTATTTGTATGGAAGTGAGACATGGGCGATAAATAGTTTGGACAAGAAGAGAATAGAAGCCTTTGAAATGTGGTGCTACAGAAGAATGCTGAAGATTAGATGGGTAGATCACGTAACTAATGAGGAAGTATTGAATAAGATTGGGGAGAAGAGGAGTTTGTGGCACAACTTGACAAGAAGAAGGGATCGATTGGTAGGACATGTTCTGAGGCATCAAGGGATCACCAATTTTGTATTGGAGGGCAGCGTGGAGGGTAAAAATCGTAGAGGGAGACCAAGAAATGAATACACTAAACAGATTCAGAAGGATGTAGGCTGCAGTACGTATTGGGAGATGAAGAAGTTTGCACAAGATAGAGTAGCATGGAGAGCTGCATCAAACCAGTCTCAGGACTGAAGACCACAACAACAACAACAGTGTGACTTCATAAATTTTCATTAGTTCATGTCAATCAACACTGCACACTCGGTGTAACATTTTTCCACTGTCACTAACAACATTTTCCTATCAGGTTGCATTGTTTTGGACTGACCATAGGAACACACAGTATTGTTGGTACTTCAGTTTGCATGAATAAGTAGACAGCACAAGCACATTAGGCCACACACCTGTGTTTGCCTCAGGCCTTCAAGATGTATCTCCAGGATATTACAATGGTTCACCCATGGCCTTGTGGAGGGACACAGTATAAACAGCCACGATATTCGACCGCTAAGTTTGCCACATAACTGTAATTTACTCTGATGCAGTCCACCTTGCACCAGTTGCTGTTCCTTTGGCACACAGCACATGCTTAACTCACTCATACTTGAAATTCTACTTCAAAGCCTACACTTCACTGTACAAGTCACTTATCACTTTAATGGAAAAAGATTTACAGATATTCATCGTAGACTTATATCACTTTTTCCTTTCTGCAAATTTCACTTTATCTAAGTCATTTATCTCTCCCTCAATATTATGATAACAGTCACAAGTTCACCTTCCATATACAATTTTACACAACTCTTTACAAATAAAGGTACATTAAAGTTCAATTTATTATACTTTCATCACATAGTTCTCTTTGTTATCTATTCCATGCTTTTCATGTGATGTAGTAGTTCACAGTATACCGTATCAAGCAATTTTCTCAAGGGACAGTAAGCTAATTCATGGTTTCTCATTTTGTAGGCAAATGAACATATTGCATGTTATTAATACCACATTGGCTATGAGAAAATCTTAACCAAATATCTATAGTACACACACCTCCAGCAAGTTCAACAGCTTCTAATGAAGAGTTTACAACTATAAGGGTGGTTTGAAAAGTTCTCGGAATCACCAAGAGAGGTCAGCACTAACGCAATGAGTTGTTCACGTGATATTCATTGGACTGTTGCCTGTAGACACATGCCATATCAGTGCTCTTGGAAGAGAGCTGTGGTGGTGATGTGGCTCTGTTGTTGTTCCCATGTAGTGATTTGTGAAGATGGAAAAAAAAATCTAGATTTGAGCAATGATTAAGTTGCCAATTTCCAGAATGCACTGGGGGACTCTGCTCCTTCATATTCAACTGTTGCCAAGTGGACAAATGAATTTAAATTTGGTCAGGGGAGCTTAGATGATGATCCGCACAGTGGTCAGTCAAGATGTGTCACTAACTGAAAGTGCGTGAAATTGCTCATGCTTGCCAGATGTCATCTGAAAGGGTATATCACATTTTAATGGAAGGATTAGAAATGAAAAAATTATCTGCAAGATTGGTGCCACGACTCTTGATGCTGGATCAAAAACACATGAGAATGGACATATCTGAAAAATGTTTGGCCTGTTTTAAGAGAAATGATCAAGATTTTTTGTGACAGTTTGTGACCACAGATGAAACTTGGGTGCACTACTATATGCCAGAGACAAAACAACAGTCAAAGCAGTGGAAACATGCTGATTCTCTGCCACTAAAGCAAGCAAAGATAATTCCTCGGGTGTGAAAGTTCATGGCATCAGTGTGCTGGGATGTGAAGGGGATTCTGTTTGTAGATTCTCTCTCCACTGGACAAACAATACTATGCTAACCTCCTGGACAAATTGCAACAAAAGATACAAAAGTAAAGGCCAGGTTTAGTGAGGAAGAAAGTTATCTTCGGGCATCAAGACAATGTGCGTCCACACACGTGCCATCGCCATGGCAAAATTACATGAACTAAGGTATGAGTTGTTCACACACCCGCCTTATTCACCTGACATGGCTCCGTCAGACTTCCATCTCTTCCCAAAACTGAAAATTTTTATTGGTGGACGAAGATTCACTTCAAGCGAAGAATTGATAGCCAGAGTTGACAACTGTTTTGCAGGGCTGGAGGAAAGTCATTTTCGAGATGGGATCAAGGCACTGGAACATTGTTGGACCAAATGCATTAATCTACAAGGAGACTACATTGAAAAATAAAAAAAGTTTCAGTGATGTAGAACCTTTTTTTTATTCTGTTCCGAGAACTTTTCAAACCACTTACTTAGAAGATGTCTTTCAGCAGCAGAAATTGAGATAAGAGTCAAAATAATATATGTTCTACAAATAGAAAGAGGCGACCAAACTACAATCAAAACGTGTGTCACTGAAACAGACATTAAAATGGATAGTTTAGTGTAACGTAACATTTACCTTCTTAGTACTTGCAATATATACATGTCTACATTGATGACCCCAAATTGGTGACATGTATTCACACTACATTGTTTCAAAACATTATTTCAAATTTGCATAGGTGGTACTGTTTTCATGCATTGTAGTTTAGAATGCATTATTTCCCACTTGTTTGAAACATTTTTCTTATGTCTTACACAGTCCACAAGTACTAACATTAAAGTTATACTGATGAAGTTCACCCTAGTGAGTTCACATATTAACTCTTGTATTGGCAGGATAGCTTGCAGAAGTCACTGATTTTGTCACCAGTAAAAATTATCTTTTGAGAATATTGCTCATTGAATTATATCATGGGTGCATCATAATAGTGAAATGTAGTGTTATGTCTCAAATTTATTACTGATTCCTCCCAATGTTAATCTTTGCATTTGGCTATAGTGTTTTTAGTTATTGGGGTTGCTATTTATAGATATTAGGATACATATCTGTAAGTAGTATGGGTTTAATTAGTTCATAAAATAGTGCCGCTTGGATTTTTGTGTATAATAGTTCATATTTCCATTCTTAGTCCATTTTCTTAAAACTTAACTTAAAATTAATATTTACATTTGTATAAAGTGTACATGTTCACTTTGCATGCCCCACTACTTCCCTCAGTTTTAGTGTGACTATCAGTGTTTTCTGTTGGTGGCGGCAGCAGCAGCAGAGTAACATCACTATTGTCCACCAATTCAACTACACACACAGCATGTTCTCTATTGCACCAATTAATATCCCAATTACTGTGGAAACCTTGATCCTCTTCTCTGACCTCTGTGTTTTGTATCGGACCAGAATTCATTGCCCTATACTCATTATATGTCTCATTGTTTACTCACCTATTGTCTGGAGCACCTTGCCAGTTGTACCCCACCCTGTTGTCATAACTGGGTAGGTTCTGGTATCCGGTTTTATACCTACGATTCCCTTTATTTTGATAACCGTTATTTCTTCGAAAGCCAGAGTTTCTAGGTCTACTGTCCTGTGGTGACTTGTGATGGTGCCAGCCATGGATGTCGTCGTTGTTATTACTGGGTTGTATGTCCTCATTGCCCTGGAAATTTGACTGCATGCTCATGTTGTCTCCTTGATCTTGTCATCCTTCATACATTAAGTCAATGGAGCTCAACACAAATCAAGATTTGTTTCTGGTGTTGTGAGTAATTTTTAGCAGATGTTCAATGGCAACCTACCTTTCAAACTTTTAGCACATCTACATGACAGACAGGTTTGCTCCAGGATTTCATTTTATTTATATATTCCTCAAAATATTATTGTTATCACCCTTGTTTACTCTCAATTGGCTGCAGGTCAAACATTTGTCGTCATAATCTTTCCTGAACTCAGGCAGACCAAAATTTGTCTAGAAAGGCTTGTTCAAAATGATCATATGTTTGACAACTTTCTTCCACACACACTACATACTTTTTGTGAATTGGTCCAGCTATGTCACAGTACATTATGGAATGCTCTTATAAGAAATTACCGGGTGAACCTAGTTTTACTCTGTAGAAAACACCTGAAAATGGCAATACTTTAAGATGATTTCAACTACCAATACTGATGAAAGACAGGATCCTTTTCCCAGTGTGTGTGGTACTCATATGTTTGATAATGGGAGGTAATTCGCTTGGCTTGTTATTGGCATTGCCAGTTGACTGATTATATGTGCTAAAATCTCTTTCAGTGGCATCGTGAACCTGCAAAGGTGAAAATGTATTTTCTCTTTCTTCTGCTAAGTTCTCCTACATGCTCCCTGCATCAACAGCAGTCATTTCATTCGAACTAACTCTGCCAGTGACCAGTTCAGAATAAATTTGTTGTACGGTAGCTTTAATGTCTGCCTCTACTTCAGTAACAATTTTACTTTCCTTTTTGGAGATAAATTTTTCATCTTTGTCTACATAAGTTTGATACCACAGCATAAACTTTCTTATGAGTGTGGTGTCACTGTCTAAGGCCCCCACTTCCATGTGGTCATTCAACTTCTTTACATCAGTGCCAATATGTTTTTGGTCCATTTTCGTAAACCCATACTCTTCCAACAGATTATTCACTTCATCGGGGTGTTCACTGCAAACTGACTGTAGTTCTGAAACACCTGTCTGAGTTGCGGATATGGTCTTCGTTAACTTGGCACGGGTAATATGCAAATACTTTTCAGCCAGCTCTTTTAACCTATCAGTAGCTTTTTCTTGTTCTTTGAGTAGTTGTGAAAATTTCTGATCAAAATCTTTTGACACGTTTGTAAATTTTTCATCAAAATTGTTCAACATATTCGTAAATTTTTTATAAGTTCCTGATCGAAATTATTCACCATACTTATAACAAACTTTTCTAAAATTGTGTCATCTCATTCATGTCACTTGGCTCAGATGAAATAGTATTTCTTCACATTTGTGATGTCCTTCTGCCCATAAGCATGTTTTGTTCTCGCAATGTCGGACTGCAAAAAATTCTGGATTCTTTTATAACACCTCTCTCCAAACTGCTTTGACAAAAAATACTTCCTGGTGTTGACTGTGATGCTAATTCATCTATTGTTTGCATGGAAGTATCTCCTCACAAAATTTGGGTCATGACTACTATTTATGGTAAAATCATTTTGATGATGTTCAACACCAGCCATTTTTGTTTGCATATCTTTATTATTTGTTTCCTGACTGCTTGGAATACTTCCATTCTCTATTTTCTACCATTTCCATTTTACTGCTTATATGAACTATGTTCACTAGTATTAGTGTCGCTGTGAGCTGCACTTATCTTGGACCTAATAGAAATCTCTTGTACTTAAAACACGATGGCTACTTCTTTTATGGAAACCAGATGCCGATATTTCAGCTAGAGTATTCGGTCCGACACAAACTGCACCATTACAGAAAATTAAAATTTACTGAAAATTTCTACTACATCAACTGTACAGAAAGGACAGCATCTACTGCTGTAGAATCTAGCTATACTGTGTTTGCTTAACTAAAGGCAGATAATTATTGTGCCTTGTCTTACCTTACTCGTCAATTGTGTTTCCATTTGCACATATTCATTCTGGTTACATTTTATAAAAATAATCCTTACACATCTCATCATCCCTTTGTGTGTGTGTGTGTGTGTGTGTGTGTGTGTGTGTGTGTGTGTGTTGTGTGTGTGTGTGTTTCTTTCTCTGAATAATACAATTCATGACATGTATGCAGAACAGAAAACTACATTAATTACTGTCTGAACAATCAACTATTTTACATACATTTACACATATAAAATTTTCTTTTACAGGTACAGTCTCTGTGAGGTTGCCAGTGAAATATTTATATTATTATGTGTAGACAGAAAGAAATGGCTTTCCTCTCAGGAAAGATTAATATTATAAAGAAATAAAATATATTTTTACATTTGTCTTTAAAGTTGGTTTTAACACCCCTCGTTGTATTTTCACTGGTCTCACAGCTGGGATTATAACTGGCAGCCAATAAAGATTATCTTTTCAAAGTTTTCCTTTCCTCGGAAGATGGCAGGTTTTACCGTTCTTGTAATAATGAATTTATGCCAAGTGCAATCCTAATGTAAGGCAATCGGACTTTTTAGCTGTGCTTTCTTCTTTTCCGTTACTGATTATATTTGCATACTGGTTTTTAAATAATGTTTCAAACTTTCGTGAAGTTTATTTCAATAAAATTTACAAATTTTGTCATGAATTATTCAAACACGCACTACTTAAAGAGCAGCTCATGCAACACCACAAAACAGAAGAACAATAGTGTTCATTTTAATTAAGACTCCTTTGACCTCTTCAGTGATATTATATCTCAACACTCCTGTACATCTTTATACAACATAATTCCAGATTGTCAGTACAAATTTGTTTTCATAATCAGTCCTTGTACCATTTGTCATTTAAAAACTATCATCTCATTTTTCCAGTATGTATGTTACCTCCCAAGCATCACTACAAGTCCTATTGTTCACCTTGATCACAGCCAGACAAGCATAGGGCTTGCAAATCAAGTAATAACTGTTGCTGCCAGTCATGAAACTTGTGTTGTGAATGGCTCTTTAAGGTCACTCTAGCTGTGCTGTTGTTAAGTGAACAGCTCCTTGCTTTGAGCTTTTTCAGGCACCAGATAATCATAGTGTTTGCAATGAGCTTTGAAGATAATTTAAAGAGAGAGAACTCGGGGTCACAATTTTAAACAGGCATTTATTTCAGGTGTTTCTGAATACTGGAACCAGAGACCAGAGGCATATGTATCACATCAACCACTTCATCTTGAATAATGTTAGATATAATAATTTTGGAAATTATCATCACTGTTTCTGCTAACTAATAATTATTCTCTCTCTCTCTCTTCTCAGCGATCACAGGCCCTGTAGACCACGCTGTCCATCAATGATCTGCTTCCACTCCCTTCTATCTCTCGTAGTCTGTCTTCACATTAATTATTACACAGTAAAATATCAGGACAAAAATCGCCATGTGGCAGATATAGTACACGGAGTAGATGTTGATAAAAACTCAATCACTATTATGACAGAGTGAGTACCAACTGCTCTTCCGCAGTAACAATGGGCCAAATCTTATCTGTGTAGCTATTAATGGTTCAATAATAAATTAAATGAACTAGAAAGTTCATGGGGATATTTGTATTTGTCTGAAAAATTACTCTGGAATATTTCTGAGCTGTTGATACAACTGGTGAAAGTATTCACAGTGTACACTTGATGCATTCAAAGGGTACACACCATATCTCTTACTCTTTCTCCTGACCAGTAACTACATTTTTATTCAGAAACCTAAATCTCTCTTATCCCTGCTTTTGAGTGACCTGTCATCCTCAACCTATTCCCTTATTCTTGGCCTGAAGGAGAATCCTATGGCTCCAAAAGTTTGATCTCCTCGTACCATTATTTTGGTACTTTAATTGGCTTTGCTGGAAATTTTTTGTAAAAGTAACATTTCATTTTGGATATAGGCTGGGACACTCAGATGTTTAGGACGGGTGGTAGGGACAGAGCATCAAGTGACATTATACTTAGTGCACTATCCGAAAATTACCTCGAGCAATTAAACAGAGAGCTGACTCGTGGAGATAACATCTTGGACCTACTGATAACAAACAGACCCGAACTTTTCGACTCTGTAAGTGCAGAACAGGGAATCAGTGATCATAAGGCTGTTGCAGCATCCCTGAATATGGAGGTAAATAGGAATATAAAAAAGGGAGGAAGGTTTATCTGTTTAGCAAGAGTAATAGGAGGCAGATTTCAGACTACCTAACAGATCAAAATGAAAAATTCTGTTCCGACACTGACAATGTTGAGTGTTTATGGAAAAAGTTCAAGGCAATCGTAAAATGCGTTTTAGACAGGTACGTGCCGAGTAAAACTGAGGGATGGGAAAAACCCACTGTGGTTCAACAACAAAGTTAGGAAACTACTGCGAAAGCAAAGAGAGCTTCACTGCAAATTTAAACGCAGCCAAAACCTCTCAGACAAACAGAAGCTAAACGATGTCAAAGTTAGCATAAGTTGGGCTATGCGTCAAGTGTTCAGTGAATTCGAAAGTAAAATTCTATGTACTGACTCGACAGAAAATCCTAGGAAGTTCTGGTCTTATGTTAAATCAGTAAGTGGATCGAAACAGCAGATCCAGACACTCTGGAACAATAATGGCATCGAAACAGAGGATGACACGCACAAAGCAGAAATACTAAACACCTTTTTCCAAAGCTGTTTCACAGAGGAAGACCACACTGTAGTTCCTTCTCTAAATCCTCACACAAACGAAAAAATGGCTGACATCGAAATAAGTGTCCAAGAAATAGAAAAGCAACTGAAATCACTCAACAGAGGAAAGTCCACTGGACCTGACGGGATACCAATTCGATTGTACACAGAGTACGCGAAAGAACTTGCCCCCCTTCTAACAGCCATGTACCGCAAGTCTCTAGAGAAACGGAAGGTTCCAAATGATTGGAAAAGAGCACAGGTAGTTCCAGTTTTCAAGAAGGGTCGTCGAGCAGATGCACAAAACTATAGGCCTATATCTCTGACATCGATCTGTTGTAGAATTTTAGAACATGTTTTTTGCTCGCGTATCATGTGATTTCTGGAAACCCAGAATCTACTCTGTAGGAATCAACATGGATTCCGGAAACAGCGATCGTGTGAGACCCATTCGCTTTATTTGTTCATGAGATCCAGAAAATATTAGATACAGGCTCCCAGGTAGATGCGATTTTCCTTGACTTCCGGAATGCGTTCGATACAGTTCCGCACTGTTGCCTGATAAACAAAGTAAGAGCCTATGGAATATCAGACCAGCTGTGTGGCTGGATTGAAGAGTTTTTAGTAAACAGAACACAGCATGTTGTTCTCAATGTACAGACGTTACAGACGTTAAAGTAACCCCTGGCGTGCCGCAGGGGAGTGTTAAGGGACCATTGCTTTTCACAATATGTATAAATGACCTAGTAGATAGCGTCGGAAGTTCCATGCGGCTCTTCATGGATGATGCTGTAGTATACAGAGAAGTTGCAGCATTAGAAAATTGCAGCGAAATGCAGGAAGATCTGCAGCAGATAGGCACTTGGTGCAGGGAGTGGCAACTGACCCTTAACATAAACAAATGTAATGTATTGCGAATACATAGAAAGAAGGATCCTTTATTGTAAGATTATATGATAGCGGAACAAACACTGGTAGCAGTTACTTCTGTAAAATATCTGGGAGTATGTGTACGGAACGATTTGAAGTGGAATGATCATATAAAATTAATTGTTGGTAAGGCAGGTGCCAGGTTGAGATTCATTGGGAGAGTCCTTAGAAAATGTAGTCCATCAACAAAGGAGGTGGCTTACAAAACACTCGTTCGACCTATACTTGAGTATTGCTCATCATTGTGGGATCCGTACCAGGTCGGGTTGACAGAGGAGATATAGAAGATCCAAAGAAGAGCGGCGCGTTTCGTCACAGGGTTATCTGGTAAGCGTGATAGCGTTACGGAGATGTTTATCAAACTCAAGGGGCAGACTCTGCAAGAGAGGCGTTCTTCATCACGGTGTAGCTTGCTGTCCAGGTTACGAGAGGGTGCATTTCTGGATGAGGTATCGAATATATTGCTTCCCCCTACTTATACCTCCCAAGGAGATCACGAATGTAAAATTAGAGAGATTCGAGGACACACGGAGGCTTTCCGGCAGTCGTTCTTCCCACGAACCATACGCGACTGGAACAGGAAAGGGAGGTAATGACAGTGTCACGTAAAGTGCCCTCTGTCACACACCGTTGGGTGGCTTGCGGAGTATAAATGTAGATGTAGATGTAGATAAGATCAATTTTCATTCTATTTCCTAATGGTATTTTTTCTGTTCTTCGGTCTGGTCTTTGGCTCTTAACACACTATCTGCCAGTTCTGAAAATGCTGGTTGCAGCAGTTAAAGATTCATAGAGGCACCTGTTTGTGGTGAAACTTTTTGCCTGATTTTGTCATTTTTAAAAAGTTATTTCGGTATTTTTTCGCTAGTTTTCTTTCCATTTCGTCAATAATTTCCCTAAATTTTATTTCCACTTTTCAGCACTGAAAGGTATAGGAAATACATATACGGCACATTTCCAGTGAAAAATCTTTTATTTTACATAAATTGAGAAAGCATAAAAATTATAAATCTTATTAAAACACAAATAACAAATCATGAAAGTTTGGAAAACATTTATCCTGTCCTAGTCTATGTACACAACACACAAGTCAGTCTGAGAAAGACAAGGATACCATGACTTCAATATTACTGGGAGTCAGAGCCGATCTCCTGTCAGACATTATATTGCAATATCTAGGAAACGATCTCTCACTATCAACATTACTGACTAGGATCCACAAAGCCTTCACTGCAGATTCCACAAAAAGTCCATACTCTGCTTTCAGTGAAAGATTAATACCAATCACATCAACCTCTTTACCTTCTCTACAAGAACTAGCTACTAAATCACTAAACAATGTGTGTGGTACCAGAAATTCTGACGTTGGAAGTTCTTGTAGAATGCAAATTTTCTTTATCAGCTGAGAGATTTCAGCACTGTCTAAATTGACTTTTATTGTGTTTCTCAGATTAAACAATTTACCTATAGAAGAAATGACAATTTTTCCTGTATCACACTCCATCAAGTGGTTCAGTTTTGTAAGACTTGCTCTACCTACAGACTGGAAGAGTGATGTTAACTGTACTTGCATATGCTCTGGCAGTTTAAGAAGTTTTTCTGAGGTTGTCTCGAAAAAAAAAAAAAAAAAAAAAAAAAAAAAAAAAAAAAAAAAAAAAAAAAAAAAAAAAATGCATCCTCTAGTAACTTAAAGCTCTTTGCAAGGTCACCAAGCTTAGACCGCAGAAGATGAATTAACGGTATCTTGGAGCCCTCTAATGTCAGCAGCAAATTGCAACATCTTGAGAGGTGCTCAACAAAAAGCTAGGCATTGGATTTTATTTTATTTTATTAATTTTTTTTTTTTTTTTTTTTTTTTTTTTTTTTTTTTTTTTTTTTTTTTTTTTTTTTTTGCTTCAGCAGAAGTCAAAACTTTAAAGTAATTGACAGCTACACTCTTATTTTCAACAGTTTCAACAAATTCTACTATATCACAGAGATATTCTCCAAGGTACTCGACACTTTCAAACCACGAGTTCCACCTGGTGATGACAGGAATACGGAAAAGTTTAGCTTTTGTGGGTACACCTACATAGTTCTGAGCTAACAACTGAATGTATGTATGCTTTCTCTTTCGGGTATTAAGGAAGATGTGTTTTGTCTGCAAAACACAATGGTTCAAATCACAAAGTCCCACAGCCCACACATTGCCAACCAAATTTAATTCATGAGCCTAGCATTGTGTGTGTGTAATAACCCTTATGAAACTAAAACCCTAACTGCATTTATACACTTGCCCATCTAACGGGCTGAATCTGAAGTTATAGAAACTACATTTCTGTACCGAATTTCAAGTTTCTGTATTACACTGATAATTGCTTGCACACATTCTGTAGCATTTGCATTTGCAATAACTTTCACTCCCCCGACAAATAATTTCTGAACTGCACCATCGCCACAACTAAGTACTTTTATCAGAACCACGAACACACACTGCCCTTTTCTGTCTGTCGTTTCATCACAAAGAACTGAAACTCTTTCGTCTTTCACGGCACCTTTTAATATTTCCTCTTCTTCTTTGATGATTCGAGATATGTAACCTTCCCGTAGTCTTCCGGCTGAGGGTAAGTCTCCAGCACTTTAAAATGTCAATGGAACTGCTATTAGAGTACTATGTAACGAATTAAATTACCACATTACCCAATTGTAAGACTTTTTTTAAGAGGGTGTTCGAGGAAAAATTATTTTTAATATAAGCCTATTCTGACCAACAATAAGTATTGGCTGTCGAGATTACCTAATCTTAGGTGCGATTAGCAGACGGTAAATTAATTATTACACAAACCTGGTATGTATTTGTTCATCCATTCTCTCAACTTCGGATGATCAACTTTTTCCATCGGAATGTTAGCCTCAATGAAAGCTCGAGTAGTCGATAAAATGAATTCTTCTTTCTCGTTTTTCGCTTGTTTTGCCGCCGCAGTGACTTCCGTGAGCGTAGCTTGTCTTTTTATACCAGTAGTTGTTAGTGCATTCTCCTTGTTCTTCTTATGGGAAGAAACGTTATTAATGTGTTTCAGGCACATGTCCTTCTGTGCCACTCAATACCCACATTGCAGTATTTGCACATAAGTATCTTCCGACTTTTGTCGAAAACATAAAATCCTTCTGACGAAAATACCTTTTCTCGGTTGAAAACTGTCACTACCATATTAATCATGTGTAGCACGAAAACAAAACAGAAAATACCACACTCAATGCACTGGCGATCCTCAACGATTTCCAACACGTAATACCAAATACACCACCAGAACACTGTAGAATGTCTTTGGAATAGTCAATGTTGTTGTTGTTGTTGTTGTCGTTGTGGTCTTCAGTCCTGAGACTGGTCTGATGCAGCTCTCCATGCTACTCTATCCTGTGCAAGCTGCTTCATCTCCCAGTACCTACTACAGCCTACATCCTTCTGAATCTGCTTAGTGTATTCATCTCTTGGTCTCCCTCTACAATTTTTACCTTCCATGCTGCCCTCAAATACTAAATTGGTGATCCCTCGATGTCTCAGAACATGTCCTACCAACCGATCCCTTCTTCTAGCCAAGTTGTGCCACAAACTCCTCTCCTCCCCAATTCTATTCAATACCTCCTCATTAGTTATGTGATCTGCCCACCTTATCTTCAGCATTCTTCTGTAGCACCACGTTTCAAAAGCTTCTATTCTCTTCTTGTCTAAACTATTTATCGTCCGCATTTCACTTCCACACATGGCTACACTCAATACAAATAGTTTCAGAAACAACTTCCTGACATTTAAATATATATTCGATGTTAACAAATTTCTCTTCTTCAGAAACGCTTTACTTGCCATTGCCAGTCTACATTTTATATCCTCTCTACTTCGACCATCATCAGTTATTTTTCTCCCCAAATAGCAAAACTCCTTTACTACTTTAAGTGTCTCATTTCTTAATCTAATTCCCTCAGCATCACCCAACTTAATTTGACTACATTCCATTATCCTCGTTTTGCTTTTGTTGATGTTAAACTTATACCCTCCTTTCAAGACACTGTCCATTCCGTTCAACTGCTCTTCCAAGTCCTTTGCTGTCTCTGACAGAATTACAATGTCATTGGTGAACCTCAAAGTTTTTATTTCTTCTCCATGGATTTTAATACCTACTCCAAACTTTTCTTTTGTTTCCTTTATTGCTTGCTCAATATACAGATTGAATAACATCGGGGATAGGCTACAACCCTGTCTCACTCCCTTCCCAACCACTGCTTCCCTTTCATACCCCTCGACTCTTATAACTGCCATCTGGTTTCTGAACAAATTGTAAATAGCCTTTCGCTCCCTGTATTTTACCCCTGCCACCTTCAGAATTTGAAAGAGAGTATTCCAATCAACATTGTCAAAAGCTTTCTCTAAGACTACAAGTGCTAGAAACGTAGGTTTGCTTTTCCTTAATCTTTCTTCTAAGATAAGTCGTAGGGTCAGTATTGCCTCACGTGTTCCAACATTTCTACGGAATCCAAACTGATCTTCCCCGAGGTCGGCTTCTATCAGTTTTTCCATTCGTCTGTAAAGAATTCGCGTTAGTATTTTGCAGCTGTGACTTATTAAACTGATAGTTCGATAATTTTCACATCTGTCAACACCTGCTTTCTTTGGGAATAGTCGATATATTATATATATCGAAATGGTGTACAATCGATTTCCGGATTGTGTTACCAAAACTCCAATCGAATTTCCGCAGTTAAGTTCAAATGATGAGATTTTGCAAAGTTTCGTCAATTATTTCGCGATTTGGCTTAAAAGTAAATAGTTTCATAGTATCAGCAAAATGTGTAAAATATCGTGAAAATTTCGGGATTTTGCACTTTGCGAAAAACAGGTGCCTCTAAAGATTCAAAATCTGTCATTTTTTGGGTTTTGACAACCATCCACAAATTGTTACAGTTCCACACGCGTCACCCAGATGGCTTTCTTCTCCACCCAGATTGTATTACTGTATTCAGATATCTTGATTTGTTTTAAAACACACATGCTATCAGCAAAGAATGGATACTATTGATCCTTTGATCTTAATCCCTAAGATGTCTGATGCAGCTCTCCTTTCCTACCATTTGCCATCTATTGCACAGCAAATAATTGATTGGGCACAACTGAGTAAAATTAATGGCTAATGTAAGAGACTGCAGGGTCATTGCAAATACATCTCAGTAAATTAGCTTACTACACCTATTTTCATTCTCTGCTTTCGTATGGCACCATATTCTGGGGTAACTCATCATTGAGTAAAAGAGTGTTCATTGCACAAAAGCGTGTAATCAGAATAATTGCTGCAGCTCATCCAAGATCATCCTGCAGACACTTATTTAAAGAGCTAGGGATCTTCACTGTAGCCTCACAATGTATATATTCACTTATTTGTCATATTCATGATCTATGGAACAAGTACTAATCTCATATAATCTGCATAGGTGAGTCAGACCAGAGCTGACTGAACATTATTAAATTGTGGGCTGCTTGCTGCACAGCAGGGACTGCCATTACAACACCAGGCGGTTACAATATCACAAGGCACAGCTGAATAACCAGAGTTGAAATATCACCAGCTCAGCAGGAAGGTAGAACTATTGCAGCTTGGTGCACCAGTGACTTCACATCCAACCCAAGGACTTGTCGTGGCTTATGTGATCGAAACCAGTGCTACAGCGAAACAAGGATGAGCCAAGACCTTGTAAGTACTCATAATTTTCACTCAAAAGTATCACAGTTTTCCAGACTCCAGTCCTGAGGGGGGACCTACGTTGGTCTATAGGCCTATGTGGCTCAACTGGGCACCCTCTCCAGATTCTGCTACTGTTAGCTGAGGCCCTGCTGCTGGTGGAATTAGTGCTGTCTAATCAGGGTGCCATCTGGGGGTCTACATCAGCTGCTGTTGGCCTCCTGTCCAGGAGGTCTACAGCTCAAGCTTGGGTTTGTGCAGCTGTTCAATCACCATCACCTGCGCAGGCAAGCTCCTTGTTGCTTGCCTCAACCTGTGTGGGCAGGCAGCCACAACTGCTGTTGGAGGGCATTTATACACCCAGGGGTTACGATGTGATTGTATGCACTATGTCCTGAACTGCCGGGCAGCAGTGTACATTATGAGCCGCTGGAATTCATATCCTTGCATGACAGCTGCAGTCAACACCAGTAACTGCCTGAAACTACAAGGTGTCAGGCTGCCTGCTACCAGCTGCATCTCCTCATAGGCTGTACACAGCTTATGACCTAGGGGCTGTAACTTCTCCAAGTATTGTCACAATTGTCGTTGATGAAAAATAAATGACTGTTTTAACAATGATGTTTCTATGACAAAATGTCAGGTGGTTACCAGGCGTCCAGTCACTGCTCTACTGCCACCCTGCCCAGAGTGGTGAAATATCTCATCCTGACATCCACCAATCCCGTTCCACCCCCCACCACAGAGCCCTACCACCATCATCTCTGAAAGTGGTAACAGAAGTGGTACCTGGCATCTGTAGTCGGATAGAGAACAACGTCTCTGGCCAATGAGTGCACTTCATCAGTATGGTTTTAGCGAGTGAGTTTTTATTTTTGTTTTCTTTTGTCCATGGCCATAGTAAACAAGCTGTTGTTGTTGCGGTCTCCAGTCCTGAGACTGGTTTGATGCAGCTCTCCATGCTACTCTATCCTGTGCAAGCTCATTCATCTCCCAGTAGCTCCTGAAGCCTACATCCTTCTGAATCTGTTTAGTGTATTAATTCCCACTATATCTAACTTTAACCTAACCATTTCCCTTTTTAATTTTCTAACCTGCCTGCCCGATTAAGGGATCTGACATTCCACGCTCCGATCCGTAGAATGCCAGTTTTCTTTCTCTTGATAACGACGTCCTCTTGAGTAGTTCCCGCTCGGAGATCTGAATGGGGGACTATTTTTACCTCCGGAATATTTTACCCAAGAGGACGCCATCATCATTTAATCATACAGTAAATCTGCATCCCCTCGAGAAAAATTACGGCTGTAGTTTCCCCTTGCTTTCAGACGTTTGCAGTACCACAACAGCAAGGCCGTTTTGGTTAGTGTTACAGGGCCAGATCGGTCAATCATCCAGACTGTTGCCTCTGCAACTACTGAAAAGGTTGCTGCCCCTCTTCAGGAACCACACGTTTGTCTGACCTCTCAACAGATCCCCCCCCCAGTTGTGGTTGCACCTACAGTATGGCTAACTGTATCGCTGAGGCACGCAAGCCTCCCCACCAACGGCAAGGTCCATGGTTCATGGAGGGGTGGGGGTGGGGGGGGGGGGGGGGGGGGGGGGGGAATTATAACTAAGAATTTATATTTGAAATGAAAACAGGAATTTTGCTTGCAATATGTAATTGGGAAGAAGAATATGTGCATTATTCATAAAAAAAATGATGATTTTACAATGACGAAATGTAGGTGTGAAGAGAGAGAGAGAGAGAGAGAGAGAGAGAGAGAGAGAGAGAGAGAGAGAGACCAAGGCAAGGCTTGAACCAGTGATCCTTGGACTGCACCACTGCAATCTATTACAATACCGATTCTGCCATAAATCCAGTATGCATTGGTATCTCAACTGTATCACAAACAGTCCCTCAGGAAACTTCAAAGCTGATTTTTTTTCTGGAAATTTTTAAGAACACCCTATTTCTTGGCATTTTTTATCCATGTTCCACACGTGTGTTTCACTATGGAGCAGTAGCCTCAGCCATTTTCATACAATGCATTAGAAGTGTGACAATCAAAGCACAACAGTACAGAAACTTGACTGTACACAATCTTTGAAATAAAAACTACATAGCTACAGCGTGATTAAGAAAAATGTTGATGGCTGTTAATACATTAGAATATCTTGAAGTTTCATTTAATGTAACTTACTAATAAGATATCTAACACACAGGTAGTTTCTACTTCCAAGAGCGTAATACTACCAGTGTACGTATTCTACGGTTATGACCAATTGTCGAATTTGTGTTTGTTTACTTCACATTTATTCTTACAATGAACAGAGTATAGCTGCAGCCCTGCTGTTGGTGCAAAGTCCAATGCTGTGGACTTAGTGTCCTCCAATCAGTGGGACACATGGCACCCAACTTCAGCTACTGCCAGTCTCCAACCTTGGAGATCTACAGCTCAAGCCTAGAGCCATGAAGCCTTTCAACTGCTGTCTCCTGTGCAGGCAAACTCTTTGCTGTCTGCTTTGCTTGTGTGGGTAGCCATAGCCGCTACTTGAAGCTATCTCGTCAAAATGTGATTCATTGCACCTCTGTATTCTATGTCCCGGGCTGCCGGGCAGTCTCTAATTTGCGTTATGGAGTATCACGTGCTGCTGGCGTCAGAGTCACTGCAGAACTGCTGCTGACATCACCAGTGACTTTGTGATACTGCCAGCTGTTAGACTGCCTGCTGCTGACTCTGCCTCCTCACAGGTCATACACAGATTATGTACTGGGGTCAATGACTTCTCTGAGTATGATCAGATTGTTGTAATTGATGAACAATAAATTAATGTTTTAGCAATGGTGTTTCTATGAGGAAACATTGGACAACTACCAAGTATCTGCTCACTGCTCCAGTGCCAGACCCCCCCCCCCCCCTCCCCTGGGGTGGTGGAGTTTTCACATCCTGACCTCCAACTACCCCATTCCACCACACCATAAAGGCCTACCACTACAGCCTCTATATGGCTGTCTGCTTCACTTCAGCATGACTGTTTCGACCGACATCATCAACAATCTTCAATATATATGAAATCTAAACCTGCTCTGGCAATTCTTTCTTTCCACCTTCCCTTCAACTTAAAATATTTACCAGTAGCTCATATCTGAACATGTGCCCAACTGTTATGTTACTGAATGCCAATTTTTTATATGGACAAGTAATAGCAGTATTAACACCAAAAGTCTTCTAAAATTCAAATGCCTGATCACCTAGTTTATTAGTGTTATCATTATTACTATTAATAAGTAATAAATTAAAGGCATTTTGAAAAGATACTGAGTGAGAGCAGTTGTTAATGACACATGATAATTAACAACAATAAATAAAAAAATTATTAATAAGCCCTTGATGCATATACTAATACAACATTATTTCTATTTTGTTTCAATAATAGTAAAGAAGATCTCTAATTATCGCTACACACCTGACTACTGGAATCCAACACACTAATCTGCCTTCTATAACAAGGTGGTTTGCAGCAAAGTTCAGAAGGTCACAGTATATTTGCTGTAGTCCATACACAATTTTAGATGGGATGTGGCTCTGTAAATGCTCCTCACTAATTTGGTAACTCTTAGTTGAACCTATGCGTTCCGTGGCTTCGCGAATTCCATAAGGAGCTGCAATGGAAAGAACAGATAATGTTCTTAACACCTGCTGATAAGTCAAGTGTATAAAAGACCCTTTTACAAAAAAGTGTACAGGCACACGCCCGCCCCCCCCCCCCCCCCCCACACACACACACACACACAGAGAGAGAGAGAGAGAGAGAGAGAGAATTTATTACATTCCAAAATCAGCTACACAGTTAGTTACATGTCCAGTAGATTATATTCACAATACTAATCATGCTTTGAAATATGCCACCTTTTTGTTTAAGTGTTTCTGACATTATTGAAACTGAGTTATGTATAATATGGTCAACTGTGCCTCATCATCTGACAAATCATTTACCATTGTGGAGGCATCTGTTTAACTTCTAGTAAGAAACCATTACCTATCAATGTGCTACAATCTCAAGCTACTGAATCAGGAAATTTTTAACTGATACCAACTTGCTGGTGACCAACAGCGTTTTTGAACAAATTTTTTGTTATGATTCATTAAGATTTAAACAAATCAATAAGAAAGGAACCTCCACTGTAAAGAAACTTCTAAAGAAATAGAAACTACAGCATAATAGGTGCGAAGAAAGTGTGTGTTGTAGATACAATATGAATGTAATGCAATGCATGAAAAGCCATCAATGGCTATCAGAATACTGTCAAAAGATTTCTCATAAAAAGCACAGAAAATCTGGTCATGTGTAAAGGGTTTTAGTGGTACCAAAGTTAATGTCCAGACACTTGTGGTCATGACAGGAACTGAAACTGAGTGTAGCAAAGCAAAAGCAGAAATACTAAAATCAGTTTTCAAATGTTCCTTTACAAACAAAACCCCTGGAGTAATAGCCCAATTTAATTCTCACGCCACTGCGAAGATGAGTGATATTGGTATTAGAGTCAGCAGTGTTGACAAATACCTAAAATTGCTGGAATTGAACAAAGCTTCACAGTCTGACAGAACCCCAATGAGATTCTGTACCAAATCTGTGGCAGAGTTAGCTCCATCTTTAGCCATAACATACTGCACAGACCTCAAACAAAAAACCATGACCGATAGTTGGAAGAAAGCATAAGTCACACACATGTACAAGAAAGGTAGCTGAAATGATCCACAACTACTTTCCAATATCTTTGAGAGTCATTTGTTGCAGAATCTTACAACATATTCTGAACTTAAACCTAAGGACATATCCAAACAGAATGATTTCCTCCACTCCATTTGGTATGAATTCCAAAAACATCAATCACTTGAAACCCAATTTGCAGTTTTCTCACTTGACATCCTGAAACCCATGGATCAAGGTAGTCAGGATAGATGCAGTATTTTTGATTTCCAAAAAGCAGTTAGCTCAGTACTGCAACTATACTTGCTATCAAAAATATGATCATATGAAGGTATCAAACAAAATTTGTGACTGCATTGAGAATTTCTTGGTAGAGAATATACAGTATGTTACCTCAGATGGAGAGTCATCGATAGGTGTATAAGCAATTACAGGTGTGGAGGAGGAAGAGGAGGAGGAGATTAGTGTTTATCATCCTGTCAACAATGAGATCATCAGAAAAGGTGCACAAGCTCATGTCAGGGAAGAATGGAGATGGAAATCAGCCATGCCCTTTCGGAGGAACCACCCCGGCATTTGCCTAAAACGATTTAGGGAAATCACGGTAAACTTAAACCAGAATGAGTGGACATGTGTTTGAACCAACATCCTGCTGAATGCAAATCCAGTGTGCTAACTGTCACGCCACCTCGCTTAGTAACTACAGTTGTGTCCCTGTGAAGTGTGTTGGGACCTTTGCTGTCCAAGTTGTACATTAACAACCTTGCACGCAATATTAATAACATCCTTTGACTTTCCTGATGACACAGTTATCTATAATTAAGTGCTTCTGAAAAAGCTGCATAATTATTCATTCAGATCTTGATAAGATTTCAAAGTTGTGTTAAGATTGCCACTTGCTTTAAATGTTCAGAAATGTAAAATTTTTCTCTTGGCACAACAACAAAAAATGTAGTGTCCTCTGACAACAATATTAGTAAGTCACAATTTGAACCAGTCAACTCATACGAATACCTAGGCATAACAATTACATAGGTTCAGTCATAGGTAAAGAAAGTGGTGGGATTCAATTTACTGGTGGAATTCTATGGAAATGCCAAAAGTCTACAAAGAAAATTGTTTACAATACACTCATGTGACTCATCCTAGAATATGGCTCAACTGTTTGATATCTGCAATAAATAAGATTATCAGAGGATATTGAATGTATAATGTATACAGAAAAGGGCAGCACGAATAGTCAAAGATTTGCCTGAATTATGAGAGAGTGTAACGGAAAAGTGTTTGAACCATCGCGCCAACTCACTTGGTAACAACAGGTGTGTCCCAGAGAATAAACTGAACTGGCACACAGTTGAAGGAAATGCAAATTGAAATGTGGACAGCAGGAAAACTTGGAATGAAGCATGTTTCAATGTTACATGTACATTTGTAGTGAACAAATGAAGAGAATTATAATCTTTCAGTGTCGTAAAGGGAGGAAAATTTAATCTCAAGTTTACTAGTTGAAGTAACAATTAAGCCCTCGCTTGAAATTACATTTTTAAGGTTGGCAACTATGACTGGTAGAGGGGGATTCCCTGATCAAAGAAAGCACTGGAGGAACACTGTAGTACATAAACTTACATTGCAGTGTCCAGTGCATGAAAGATGTTGGTAAGAAACTACACCAAGCGCAAGCCGAATCAAAAAAAGTTTATGTGAAGGTGTTATGAACAGAAGAAGTGTGTTTAATGGGTGTAGTAGGTTTACTGGAGGTAGAACTAATGTCCATGAGAACAGAGGAGTGGAAGACCTTCCATTTTGACTAATGTGTTGGTGAAAAAAACTGAGGAAGCTGTTTGTGAAGATCACCAATTGACAGTGAATGAAATTTCTGCAATGTTTCCAGAACTCTCTTATACAAGACACTCCCAGAAATGTTGTGATACTGGAAACTGCATGCAAAATAGGCCCCAAAACAGCTGACAGGGCAGCACAAGAAAAATTGAGTCAGTAGTACCTGTGAGTTTCTTGAGAAATTGGGAGGTGAGGATCTTCTGAGCTCTATTGTGACTGGGGATGAAATGTGGGTGGCTCATTACATGCCTGAGACTAAACAACAGTCATCACAGTGGCTCACATCAACTACCCATGTGCTAAAAAATTCAAAACCACAATTTAGGGTAAAAAAATCCCAGCCTCAGAGTTTCTGGACCAAAAAAAGCATCATTTTGGTTAATTTCCTGCCTCAGGGGGATACCATGATATTGTGAAATCCTAAAAAAACTCCAACAGACTGTTTTAAATAAAAGGAGGGGAATGATGATGAGAGGAGTGTACTTTTTGCACTACAATGCCCATCCTCACACAGCTTTAGTCACCAAGGCATTCTTGGACTCATTTGTTTGGAATATATTGAACCACCCCTATGTTCCCCTGATTTGGTGTCTTCACCTCCCTGAAGGCACACATCATTGGAATTAAATTTTCAGCTGATGAGCAGGTGCAGAAAGGGGTTATGAGGTGGAGGACGGAGCTGGCAGGAGAGTTCTTCGTGGAGGGCATAAAGAAGCTTGTGCCACTGTTCACCACATGCACTGAACAGAATGGCAATTATAGGAAAAACAGTCAACAAGTGTATCAAGAACAGCCTGTAACGGATTTTTTTCTTTTTCTTTTTTTTTTTTCAAAATAAAGTTTTTCTAAAAAATATTCAAATCCAGTACACTTACTTTCTGAACATGCCTCCTACCTTTGGCAAATTGCAACTTGTGATGAAAAATCAGACAAAGTTCAATATCAGTTGCTGCAGTCTGGTTTTTGGCAACTATGCCAAACTATGGAGTCAGTCTCATGAGTCCTATGGAAAAAAGGGTTGGCTAGATGCAGGTGGGTGAACCCTAAAAACTGTTTTCAGTATGGCCGACACAGGGGACTTGGAAAAGATCAATAAGGCATTAAGGCAAATTCAAGTGGATGCAGAAGACAATTGCGGAACCACAGACCAACACACCACACACCTCACCAATCTTGAAAAGGCTATAGTAAATAACACTAAACACCACTTCTTGACCACCACACTCTTGACCAACTTTCAGGCATTTCCAGCTACCACCAGTCATAGCTTGAGCATATTTTTAGAACATTTGGACAACACAGACACCCATATAATGATTGCAAAGCTCCTTTGCACCCTCAACGCACATCAGCGACACACACATATAGAAACAAACTACAGGAAGGACTGTTACACGCTATCTGTGGTCGTCTGACACCAATACTCCACCTACAGATCAGTATCTAGAAGGGTTACACATTGTTTAAATGGGATTAACAGACGTGGGAGAAGAATTTTTATCACTGTACTATCACACGGTTACCGTCACCAGTACCCAAGAGGGTACCCAGCTGAAAATTCAAATACAAATACCATTAAATTGCAGACACTGCAGATTTCAGTGTTGTGCCCTCCATACTTACGTAGTACCCTTGGGAGCCATATAAAAGTCTGTGCATCTGAAAGAACACAAAATACTATTAGTGACACCTGGTAGACAGTCCCACACCCTGCTCTCCACACAGGAATTACTGCACTGCCAAAATGGGCCAGTCACCATCTGCCTTACACAACAGGTGCACACCATTCCCAGGTCATGTGAGTTCACCCTGTTCTGATCCCAGAAATCTGTGACGGAGTGTCATAACAAGATGATCATAGATAAAATAGAATTCTCCAAATGACACAACTGCATTAGTTATACTCCGTGGCAAACCCTATGGTCGCCATTTCTACTCATTATGCGCAAGCATATTACAGTGGCATACACCACACAGAGCTACAAGGACAAGGGCTATAAATCAATGGTACTTGATGTGATATTTCTGGACCAACCTTCCGACTATGCACCATCATCACTGGAACCACCACAGTAAATATCAGCCATACATTAATTTACCTGCATAACCTATCCTTTGAGATTCTAGTGCCTGAAAACCTGACCTACTTGAAAAATGAATCACATCTGACTCTAGTTGCGTCCCTACATCAGATGATACCTGCGTAAAATGGCCATGTATCAATGGAACACCAGCTAGATTGTGAGGGAAGTACTGTACACAACATCACTGCCAACTTGTAACTATAGTAACGACAACCTCAGGTGCTTGCATAGTCTTAACCATAATACGTATTGCACACTAGCAGTTCATGTGTTGAATTTCCCGGATTCTGTCCCTAGCATCCTTCAACCTATAGGTACATACCAGTAATATCGGCACCAATGAGGAACAAAGATTGACAAAGGATAGAGCAAACAATGAACCAAAACTCAGTGTGTAGGCCAACTGCTGGTGGAACAGCAGAAGTGTAATTAGTGTAAAGGAAAAAATGATACTGTGACTGGAGAAAAGGGACACAAATGAAAATATAGTAAATATGTTAATGTTTCTATTTCAGCCAGTTCACCAACAGGAATCAGGTGGGCCAGATTTTTCTAGGAAGAAGGAAGAGCAATGACACCCCTCAGAGCCAGGACCTAGTGCTGTATCCAGAGCTCCAGCAGCCATGATCAATGACCGGCCAACACTGCAGCCCTCTGCCATGCGACTGTTCCACACTGACCTCCTCCTGGATGATGACACACTCATCATGGACACTGGCCTCATTAGGGACATTGCAATGTGATGCCTTCCGCATAGTCAGATCCAGACAGCTGTATTTAAATCCAACCAGGTCAGCCTGTCACTTTCGAACAGCTGGGCTATACTATGATGTCAAGTCTGTGCCAGATGCGGCCGTACCAATGATGCACTCGCCATCACTGTGGCCAGGCCTCAAATGTTTGACCACCACCTGACCACCATGGTGCTTGGGCAGCTCTTCATTCTGCCACTTTCAAAGGGCTATGATGCAGGGATCCAACCATCTCCGCAAATGGCGAGGTTCAGGCATCAGTTGCAGCATGCGATCTGTATTACCGCTGACCAGACCGATGCTGGGAGGTCAACATCTGGGAGATGCAATGTTGGTGTACTTGCTGGCCTCAGGATCAACACTAGTAACATTGAAGACTGAATGAATCTAAATAAACAACAATAAAGAGTTTCTTGTATCTATATGCTGTCTTCTTATGTTGCGCACCCAGCATTTATTGAATATAAAAGGCAGATAGGCAGACCTAAGAAAGGCTGACCAATACTGTGCGGACAGGGGCACCAAGTAGGGGACTGACATGTACCACAGGAGAATAGTAATCAAGAGGGACGTACCTACCGAAACAGAAGAAGAGAGTGCACTCATAGGGTCAACCCATATGTGAGATATAGGTACTGTTCCTAAAGGGGAAGAAAAAGGAACACTTTTATTTTACCCATAGTTCTTCCAAACTACAATAAGTAATAAATAAGCACATACTTAGAAAAGGTAGTACGGAAAGTAGGAACAAACAGTAGGTTACTCACTGGTCATGCACATCTGTAATTTACAATTTGAAAAAGAGCAGAAAACAGAAAAATTTTGGTCCTTTCGATTTTTAGATACTGAAAGAGCTAACTCCAACATGGATTGAAAGGTTCACGTTTTATAACTGTAGTAAAATGGAAAAAAGGAATGACCAGGCAATAAGAACAAGATTATTAATAGAAAAAGATGTATTGTTGAGAACTGAAGTGTTATCCTATGTGATATTAATGTCATGGTGATTATGTATAAAAATATCGCGTGTTCGAGCTGAGGGGGAGGGATACGTAGTGCTTTGAGAATTTCCGCGTAAATTCTAGAACCACTCTTCCTTCTACCATCTCAAACACACGATATTTTAAATATAAGTGGCAAAGTGGAAGCGTACCTACTGTGCCACCTGCTTCTGTGTGCAGGTTGGAAGTTTGTTATGAGAAGACTGTAAGAGTGGCGGTCCACTGGCGACGACAAGTGTTTGCCGCTTGTGCCACAGATGCTATGTGAAAGAACACAGAGTAATTATATGCTATTCTTTACTGTGTTAGTGAATGTGATTATTGTAAAAAGACAAACGAACAATTGATTATAGACTTTTTAACTTACTTCATGTCTTAGCCCTGAAAGAGGCAAGACGTATGTGATGTCCATAAATTATTTGGTTGTTAGACCAATGTTATTATAAATGCATTTAATAGAGTCTAATGTTTGATGAACAAGTTGACTTGCAGAAGTTGTTGTCTGTGAAAGTTGAAAATATATTATGATTGAACTGAAAGTATTCTACGAGTACCCAATTATTTCAAGAGTAGAGAAAGTCTAATAAATTCCTATAACCAGCAATAGTCTTTGGAGAAGCAGATTTTGGGAGATCAACGTAGCTGATTATCCAGAGAAGAGGATTGGCTAGACCCGCCACGTAAGTCAACTGATGAGAGCGAATTGTGAATGGTGAATGCAATCCAGTTTTGCACCATTTCTCCTGTCGTCAAAATGTTAGAATCTCAACTCCTCTCTCTCTCTCTCTCTCTCTCTCTCTCTCTCTCTCTCTCTCTCTCTCTCTCTCTGTGTGTGTGTGTGTGTGTGTGTGTGTGTGTGTGTGTGTGTGTGTGTGTAGAATTACTGTAAGTAAAGACTGCTACAGGGAGACTGAGGGGTGGGGGGGCACAGCCACTTGCAGTGCTTCAAAGGTAAGAGACAATGTGGAAGGATTAATACAGTTTGCAGCACTGCCTTTATATAAATTTAAAAACAGTGACAGATTATAAGAACTTTCATAAATGTTTGCAATAAAAACAGAAAACAAAGAAGAAACACAATGTGGTACGTATACAAGAAACGTTTGGTCGCAATGGGTGGTAGCTTGTATTCGTAATAACTATAAAGTTTTTTGACAAATGTCTTCCCACAGTAATGGAGATGAACTTTTACATTATAAATGGTGCACATAATAATGGTATATGTCTTAAACGTACAGATCTGACGTATAGTGAGGCTATGAAGAATGCTACATTTTTGTATTTGAATATAAACACCGCATATAAAAGAATGCCTTGCCTTAAGATACAACTATGTTTATGTAAAGATATATTTGTCACTATTAAAACTGCAAATACTGGGAGAAGGACAGAAACATTAAGTTCAAATTGTGCCCAGCATCTACAACAAAATCATTTTTTACTTACGGTCAGTAACAATTGCATCCACTTTGAAGTCAGGATGCCATACAGGAAGAGAAGAATCAGCAACAATTACATCTATGTACTGGCTGCTTCTTCCATACTGTTTCAGATTGGTGCGTATACTTTCATCTTCATCTCTCTTTTTCTAAAAGATAGAACAATATCACATAATTATTACAATTAAAAGGTTTATGAATGAGTCATTAGATCACACTGCATTTGAATTTTTTTTTTGTCATGGAGCCAGAGAGTAAAGAAGATAGGGGGCAGGGTGGCAAAGATTATTATTGTTTAGCAGACAATACATTTTCACAATAAAAGTAATTTGTAATTAGAAATGAAAAGAAAAAGTAATCCAACACACAATAAAATCTTTACTGAGAGAAGAGACAAGTCAGAAAAGCTGTTTATCTTTCAATACACGAGGCGTGTTTTTTAAGGAAGTGCCATTTTGAAATTAAAAAAAGATGTGCTAAGATATCTCAATAATTTTATTTTTACATGAAATCCTGTACCTTAATCTACTTTTCTACATAATTTCCGTCAATATTGAGGCACTTGTCATAATGATGTACCAGTTTTTGAATACCCTCCTCATAGAAGTCTACCGCCTGACTTGTTAACCACTGCATCACCACTGATTTGACTTGTCATCATCTTGAAGACGCTGACCGTCCAGGTGCTTCTTCAAGTGCTAGAGTTTCCCATCAAAAAGACATGATGAGATCGTTGGTCTGATTCGCCACATGTGGACGGGCATTGTCTTGCAGCAAAACGATGCCCTTGCTCAACTTCCATGGACTGTTGCTTTGTTTCTGGTGTGACATAGGCCACCCACGTTTCATAGCCCGTAATAATTTGGCTTCAGAAATCATCACCGTCATTGTGGTACCGCTCAAGGAAAGTCAATGCATTGTCTAAACATTTGGTTTTGTGCACATCCGTCAACATTTTCGTACCCAATGTGCGCACAATTTTCGGTAATTCAAGTGCTTGGTCACAATTCCATACAAAACACTATGAGAAACATTAGGAAAGTCATCCCGCAAGGAGGAAATCGTAAAGCGTCTGTTTTCTCTCACCTTATTGTCCACTTCCTGCACCAAACTTTCATTAAAGGCCGAAGGACGCCCACTCCATTCCTCATCATGCACATTTGTGCAGCCATCTTTAAATGCTCTCACCCACTTTCTTACCATTCCATCACTCATAATGTTTTCTCCTTAAACTGCACAGATCTCACGATGAATATCGATTGCTTTTAGGCCTTTAGCACTAAGAAATCTTATAACATCCCGTACTTTAAGGTCGGTGGGACTCACGACTATCGGAGGCATCTTAAACACTCAGTACACAATGAAACAAGGAAGAATGAGACTGTAATGGCGTCAGTGCATAGATTAAGGTACAGGCTTTCATGCAAAAATAAAATTATTGAGATATCTTAGCATGTCTTTTTTTAATTTCAAAATGGTACTTACTTAAAAAACATGCCTCGTAGAAGACTGTATCGTAACAGAATCTTTTAAGGCCGTGCAATGGATTTTAATATGACCTGCTATAAAAGTAGAAATAATTTACAAGGAGAATTAAAGTAACACTTTTGCACTAAAATGTCATAGAATTCATGCATCTAAAACATGGTTAAATTAGTACTGATAATTTGTTCACATAAGGTGGCAGCTGTCTGCGACTGATCTGTGTAAACTTACGTAAGTCCTTTTTTAAAGTAACAGAGAATAATACACCCCCCATGAACCATGGACCTTGTTGTAGGGGAGGCTTGCATGCCTCAGCGATACAGATAGCCCTACCGTAGGTGCAACCACAACGGAAGGGTATCTGTTAAGAGGCCAGACAAATGTGGATTCCTGAAGAGGGCCAGCAGCCTTTTCAGTAGTTGCAGGAGCAACAGTCTGGATGATTGACTGATCTGGCCTTGTAACATTAACCAAAATGGCCTTGTTGTGTTGATACTGTGAACAACTGAAAGCAAGGGGAAACTACAGCCATAAATTTTCCTGAGGGTGTGCAACTTTACTGTATGGTTAAATGATGAGGACATCCTCTTGGGTAAAATATTCCGGAGGTAGAATAGTCCGCCATTTGGTTCTCTGCACGTCATCATCAGGAGAAAGAAAACTGGCATCCTACGACTGGAGGGTGTGGAATGTCAGATCCCTTAATCGGGAAGATACGTTAGAAAATTTAAAATGGGAAATGGATAGGTTAAAGTTAGATATAGTGGGAATTAGTGAAGTTCGGTGGCATGAGGAACAAGACTTCTGGTCAGGTGAATGCAGGGTTATAAATACAAAATCAAATAAGGGTAATGCAGGAGTAGGTTTAACAATGAATAAGAAAATAGGAACACCAATAAGCTACTACGAACAACATAGTGAATGCATTATTGTAGCCAAGATAGACACAAGCCCCACACCCACCACAGTAGTACAAGTTTATATGCTAACTAGCTCTGTAGATGATGAAGAGATTGATGAAAAGAAATTATTCAGATAGTCAAGGGAGCTGAAAATTTAATAATCATGGAGGACTGGAATTCGATAGTAGGAAAAGGAAGAGAAGGAAAAATAATAGGTGAATATGGACTGGGGAAAAGGAACAAAAGAGGAAGCCATATGGCAGAATTTTGCACACAGCACAACTTAATCATAGCTAACGCTTGGTTTATGAATCATGAAAGAAAGCTGTATACGTGGAAGAGGCTTGGAGACACTGGAAGGATTCAAATAGATTATACAATAGTAAGACAGAGATTTAGGATCCAAGTTTTAAATTGCAAAACATTTCCAGGGGCAGATGTGGACTCTGACCACAATTTATCAGTTGTGAATTGTAGATTAAAACTGAAGTAACTGCAAAAAGGTAGGCATTTAAGGAGATGGGACCTGGATAAACTGAAAGAACCAGAGGTTGTAGAGACTTTCAGAAAGATCATTAGGGAATGATTGACAAGAACAAGGGAAAGGAATATAGTAGAAGACGTATTGGTAGATTTGAGAGATGAAATAGTGACGGCAGCAGAGGATTAAGTGGGTAAGAAGATGAAGCTAGAAATCCTTGGGTAACAGAAGAGATATTGAATTTAATTGATGAAATGAGAAAATATAAAAATGCAGCAAATGAAGCAGGCAAAAAGGAATACAAATGTCTCAAAAATGAGATTGACAGGAAGTACAAAATGGTTAATCAGGGATGACTAGAGGACAAATGCAAGGATGTAGTGGCATATATCACTAGGGGTAAGATAAATACTGCATATAGGAAAATTAAAGAGACCTTTGGAGAAAAGACAATGAATATCAAGAGCTCAGATGGAAAACCAGTCCTAAGCACAGAAGGGAAAGCGGAAAGGTGAGAAGAGTATATAGAGGGTCTATACAAGGGTGATGTACTTGAGACCAATATTATGGAGTGGGAGAGGATGTAGATGAAGATGAACTGGGAGATATGATACTGTGTGACGTATTTAACAGAGCACTCAAAGACCTAAGTCGGAACAGGGCCCCAGGAGTAGACAACATTCCATTAGAACTGTAGATATCCTTGGGAGAGTCATGTTGTTGTTGTGGTCTTCAGTCCTGAGACTGGTTTGATGCAGCTCTCCATGCTACTCTATCCTGTGCAAGCTTCTTCATCTTCCAGTACCTACTGCAACCTACATCCTTCTGAATCTGCTTAGTGTATTCATCTCTTGGTCTCCCTCTACGATTTTTACCCTCCATGCTGCCCTCCAACGCTAAATTGGTGATCCCTTGATGCCTCAGAACATGTCCTACCAACTGATCCCTTCTTCTGGTCAAGTTGTGCCACAAACTTCTCTTCTCCCCAATCCTATTCAATACTTCCTCATTAGTTATGTGATCTACCCATCTAAGCTTCAGCATTCTTCTGTAGCACCACATTTCGAAAGCTTCTATTCTCTTTTTGTCCAAACTATTTATCGTCCATGTTTCACTTCCGTACATGGCTACACTCCATACAAATACTTTCAGAAATGACTTCCTGACACTTAAATCTATACTCGACGTTAACAAATTTCTCTTCTTCAGAAACGTTTTCCATGCCATTGCCAGTCTACATTTTATATCCTCTCTACTTCGACCATCATCAGTTATTTTGCTCCCCAAATAGCAAAACTCCTTTACTACTTTAAGTGTCTCATTTCCTAATCTAATTCCCTCAGCATCACTAGACTTAATTCGACTACATTCCATGATCCTCGTTTTGCTTTTGTTGATGTTCATCTTATATCCTCCTTTCTAGACACTATCCATTCCGTTCAACTGCTCTTCCATGTCCTTTGCTGTCTCTGACAGAATTACAATGTCATCGGTGAACCTCAAAATTTTTATTTCTTCTCCATGGATGGGAGAGTCAGCCATGACCAAATTCTACCATCTGGTGAGCAAGATGTATGAGACAGGTGAAACACCCTCAGACTTCAAGAAGAATATAATAATTCCAATCCCAAAGAAAGCAGGTGTTAACAACTGTGAAAATTACTGAACTATCAGTTTAATAAGTCACGGCTGCAAAATACTAATGCCAATTCTTTACAGACATATGGAAAAACTGGTAGAAGCACCTCGAGGAAGATCAGTTTGGATTCTGTAGAAATATAGGAACATGCGAGGCAATGCTGACCTTACGACTCCTCTTAGAAGATAGATTAAGGAAAGGCAAACCTATGTTGCTAGCATTCATACAACTAGAGAAAACTTCTGACAATGTTGACGGGAATATTCTCTCTCAAATTCTAAAGATGGCAGGGGTAAACAGAAACAAGATGCAGTTATAAGAGCCAAGGGCCATGAATGGGAAGCAGTGGTTGAGAAGGGAGGGAGACAGGATTGTAGCCTATCCCCGATGTTATGCAATCTGTATATTGAGCAAGCAGTAAAGGAAACAAAAGAAAAATTTGGAGTAGGAATTAAAATCCATGGAGAAGAAACAGAAACTTTGAGGTTTATCATTGACATTGTAATTCCGTCAGGCAAAGCAATGGATGTGGAGGAGCAGTTGAACAGAATGGTCAGTGTCTTGAAAGGAGGATATACGATGAACATCAACAAAAGCAAAACGAGAATAATGGCATTTAGTCAAGTTAAATCGGGTGATGCTGAGGGAAGTAGATTAGGAAATGGGACACTTAAAGTAGTAGATGAGTTTTGCTATTTGAGAAGCAAAATAACTGATTATGGTCAAAGTAGATTCACTAGCGCAAGAAAAGTGTTTCTGAAGAAGAGAAATTTGTAAACATTAAGTATAGATTTAAGTGTATGGAAGTCTTTTCTGAAAGTATTTTGTATGGAAATGGAACATGGACAATAAATAGTTTTGACAAGAAGAGAGTAGAAGCTTTTGAACTGTGGTGCTACAGAAGAACACTGAAAATTAGATGGCTAGATCACGTAACTAATGAGGAGGTACTGAACAGAATTGAGAAGAGGGAATTGTGGTACAACTTGATTAGAAGAAGGGATTGGTCAGTAGGACACATTTTGAAGCATCAAGAGATCACCAAGTTAGTAATCGAGGGAAGCATGGAGGGTAAAAATCCTAGAGGGAGGCTGAGAGGTGAATACACTAAGCAGATTTAGAAGGGTGTAGGCTGGCAGTAGTTGCCCGGAGATGAAGAGGCCTGCAAAGGATAGAGTAGCATGGAGAGCTGCATCAAACCAGTCTCCAGACTGAAGACCACAACACCAAGAGAGAAAAAGAATCGTCAAGTAGTATAGGACAGGAGCAGTGGATTTTTTCAAAGTAGCAGCTTTTCTCCAAATTTATTTATACAAAGTAATCTAGAAGAAATTCCCCTAATTGTCAGCATGAGTAGATTTACACTAATTTATTGTTTGTGTACTTTACAGTAGCACATACTCGCAGTTGCTTGTTCTTATCATCCTCCATCATGAGATTTATGGAACACAATGTATGGATGAATGAATGTGAAGTTTTTAATGTATCACCATCAGTTGCTCACAAAGTACCTCACACAACATAAAAGTACTATTTGCTACTGCATTTATAAAGATAACAACTTTGTAATATGATGTCTAACCTAAAGTGAGTAAAGGTGAGTCACATTCGATCACAAGTGAATGGAACAGAATGAAAAGCTATGTCACCATCAATAGAGGTGTGTCCACACTAGATGGAATGTCAACAGAACATCACTTTTCTCAAACCAGTACCAAATGGTGAAACAGAGGTTATGAGACACAATCCATGATACAAAAAGTCAGAATATGATATTAGAATTAAGGAATTAGCAATGATATATTTTACTAATGGACAAAGCTAAAGTCATAGTGGATGTTCCTTATAAAGGTCATATTCTAAATCTTCCATACTGCTGAGAAGCAAAAGAATAGGACAAGTGTCTTCAAACATTAACGCTACCGATGTTTATTTGCTCAAGAAAATATATACACACAAACAAATCAAACTATATTTAGAAGCCAACACACAGAGCCTTTTTACCTTATCCATGGTGTTTTGTTTTCTTTCCGAATACCAAATAATGTCAAGAATAACTGTATTTTCTCATTCAATAGAGCTGGATTTTTCACTATTAAAGAAAGTATTTTAATGAAAATTGTTTCATTTATTTGATATTCTTATTTACGCATTGGGTAGCCTTTTCCTTTTCGCATATATTGTACATTTTAAGTCATTTTCCACTTTCAGGTACTTGGCCTCTTTTGTAGCAGAATACTCACATGAACAATATTGAAGTTCTTATGGATCCTTCTCAAAGTGTCACAAAAACAAAACAAATAATAATATAAAAATTCAGAAAACACAAAAGCACAAAATGCACTACTACAACATAATACGTTAGCTTCTGATGTTTCCTGGTGTCACCCTTGCACCACCAATGTCAACATCAAAACTTTCTTTCCAAGAATCCTTGACACTGACATTTCATTACATCCAGATTTGTTGGAGGTCTTTGTGAATAGAGCCATTTGAAATGGATTTTGGAATGACTTTTCTGATGTACAGTGTAAATCAACCTCAATTCATGATTGTATACCAACAGCTGCATCTATTCATGATACATACTAAGGCATTTGTTAACATTATTCACTCCATACCTCTGATAAACATGTTCCTTTAAGAGATTCATAAAATACGTTACGTGTACTCAAGAGCAATTAAATTAGGCACCTAAGTACGTTGTTGCAGCACTCTGTTTCACCCTCATGATAGCAGTGAAGTGTCATGATACATTCTACAAGAAACCACAAACAATGAGATCAAACAATGAGATGTCTTTCTTATCCATAACTGTTCAATCAACAGCCAAGCATGTCAAGATTGGTCAAAGCTGTGTTCAAGGTGTGCACGTCTCTGGGACTGGTGTCCCAAATGTGCTCATAAGGACTGAAGTGAGATGACTTGAAGATACCTCACACACACTATTGTGTGCTCTCGTGTGTTCTTCAAGTTATTTTGCCATAGTCTGGGATCAATGGGGTGTTATATGGTTTTGCTGAAGGCAACGAGCAACTACAGGGTGCTCTAGGTGAACAAATGAGTACACCATATCAGGCAGCAGGATCCTATATCATTCATCTCATGTAATCACCCCTCCCAGACAACAATATACCTCCAACACCTACCACGAGCAATGCTGGCAGGTGTGCTGCATCGCCGTATGTAGTTTCCGATGTACTTGTGCCCAGCATCAGAATGCCAATGTGTACCACAAACCATCAGTCCAGTTACCCTTTCTCCAGTCACCAAGTTGCCAGTGGCCCATGTCAATCTCTGTATCCTGAGACATGGGGTGCAGGGCCGTCTGTACCCCACACCAAGGAGTTGATTCTAGACTGTATAGTTGATCAGTAGTTGTCCAACATTGCAAAGACAAGCGATCTGCTGCACTTTGTCCAATCTATCTCATGTTGTAGCACCTGACAGTTAACAACAATACCAGTCATCAACACAGCATGTTGTTGTCCATGGCAGTAAACAAAAGTACCGGCAGTTTTCCCTCACCTGGGATACAAAACAATACATCATTGATACATGGAGAGTCCTGTGCTCATTCAGACTAAGCTACATAGGTATCCTTTTCGTTTCACACATCCACAGTGAGAAGACCCTCAAGGAAGTAGAATATGCCAGAACTGCATAATACTGTATGTATTTACAACGGAAGAGATATTCTAATGTTCTGCCCATATATCAATAGTGAAATAGTTCTAATGGAAGTGAAATGAGTAAAGAGTCAGAAACATATTTTCATTTAAAAGTTAATGCTAAACTTGTCACAAAAATCTAACTGTATGTAAACAGAAGTGCATACAATAATTTTACAACACTCACACAAGGATTCCATTACTGAAATGAAAATGTTAATAATTCCAATTTTATGTAGCACTCTTTTTTTTTTTTTTTTTATTAATGATATCTACTTCAATTGGTTCTGCTAACAAATGGAATAGAAGCTGGCCACAGATAAATGCTTTAGCTTTCTCTTAAAATGTGTTGTATATTAGTAGCTAAACTGTTATGGCCACAGGCGAGTCACTTAAAATGTATGTTCCTGAGTAACGGACATATTTCTGAATCACCATCAGTGATTTTAAATCTTCAGACATATTTTTTTTTTTTTTACTGTTAGTCGCATAGGCAGAGCTGTTCATTTTAGAAAGAGACATATTATTTATAACAAATTTCATTCAGGAGCAGATGTACTGGGAAGCAGCAGTTAACTATCCTCAGCCAACCAAGAAATAGTCCAGTGATTAACGACTGATTACATAAATAACCTGATATGTAACTAAATTCATAAGAACCTCTTTAATTAACTTTGTTGATATTTAATCATAAGCACTAGACTGTTTTAATTTAATGTTTTAACTGTCGACATTTCTTCTTCTGGTGTAATGAGGGTCACATACTGTTATAACGTCAAGTTGAACACATATATTTCAAACGACACAACACATATAAGTCACAGAGTAAGTTGACAAGCAAGACATGTGCACGCATTAACATTCGAATGAGCACTGAGTCCCAGTCTAGCGGCCGCTGCTCGGCTGGCCGCTTAGGTGGCGCAGATGCTGCATGGCTGGCAGACAGCACCGCACGTAGAGGACGCGCGTAATTGCGTGGCGGCGGTTTGAATGATCGGCGAGTCACAACACTTTTCCCCCCTTTGAAATTGTTGCACTGGTCCTGATGGAGGTGTCCTGTAGATGGCTAACGTCCATAGGCGTTGTTTGACTCGCCGTAAAGTCTCAAGGAGGAGGCTTCCCGTACGGACGGAAGTGTCCCCGATGATAACGGGTCGAGATGACAGGAGACGTAGGGGTCGAATCTGCTGGGGCCCCCTGCACCAATCTGCCCATTGCGGCAAGTCCAGTTGGTATGACAGGAGACATGGGCGATGTGTCGGTGTCCGTTGGAGGAGGAGGTGAGTAGATTTGCTCTGACAGAGGATGGTCATCCGGTTCCTGCATGGGCACATCTCCTGGTGGCATCCGTTCTTGTGCTGGCATCGCGATGACGGTGAGAGGGCTGCGTTGTGAGTATTGAGAGATGCCAAGATCCCGAGCATCAGGTAGGGCCAAAAGTGGTGTAGCGGCATTCGGAACAGGCGTTGCCGGCACACGAGGCCAAAGCTGGTCCGAATGACGCACCGCAACACCCATGTCCATCTGGATTTCATACAGGCATCTGCCACGGTGTCGTAAGATGCGGCCCGGGCTCCATTTTGGCCACCCGCCATATCCACGTACCCAGACGAGGTCGTCGGCGGTGAACCGGCCAAGTGAAGGCACCCGCGGAGGTGGAAGGCCGCAGAGGTGGAAGGCCGCAGAAGATGAAGTAGCGTGCGGGGCTGTCGGCCATGTAAGAGCTCAGCTGGGCTGTGGTCCCCCGTGGGGGTGAAACGGTAAGACGCCAGAAACTGGAGAAGCACATCATCAGCAGCAGAAGAAGTCAGAAGTTTCCGCATCCGAGCCTTAAATGTGCGGACCAGTCGTTCAGCCTCATCGTTGGATTGTGGATGGAACGCCGGGGCCGTGACATGCATAACGCCGTGACAAGCACAAAAATCCACAAATTCGGAAGAGGCAAATTGCGGACCATTATCAGTAACAAGAGTAGAGGGGAAGACTTCCAAAGAAAAAATGCGGGCGAGAGCACTGGTGGTTGCCGCGGTGGTAGGCGACGTGCAACGGACAATGAAAGGAAAGTTAGAGTAGGCGTCAATTACAAGCAGCCAATAAGTACCTAAAAAGGGTCCCGCAAAGTCAGCATGAATGCGCGCCCAGGGCTTTTCAGGCGAAGGCCATGGTGACAAAGATGACTTCGGGGCAGCGGCCTGTGACGCACAAGGGCCGCAGGCAGCAACCAGGTGTGCTTTTTCAGAGTCTATGCCACGCCAGTACACATGACGGCGCGCCAGAGATTTTGTACGAGACACACCCCAGTGCCCTTGGTGGAGGAGGCGCAAGACCGAAGCACGCAAAGGCGCAGGTACCACAACACGCGGCAAAGCATTGTCAGTGGAGAGGAGGATAACGCCATTCCTAGCTGTGAGGCGGTAGCGGAAAGTGTACTAGTTCCGCAACGGATCAGAAGTCTAGCGCACGGGCGATCTGGCCAACCCTTCTGAATACAGCGTAAAACCCGGGAGAGGGTAGGGTCAGAACCCGTAGCAGCCGCCAGCCTGTCCCCAGTGATGGGGAACCCGTCCACAACCCGCTGCTCAGCAACATACAGGTGGAAACACAAAAGTTCGTCCCTATTGAATGCCTGATCAGGACCCATGGGAAGGCGAGACAGAGAATCAGCATTTGCATGTTGAGCCGTTGGCCGGAAATGAATCTCATAATTGAAACGAGACAAGTACAGAGCCCAACGCTGGAGACGGTATGCAGCCTTGCCGGGAAGTGACGTTGATGGATGAAACAAGGAAACAAGTGGTTTGTGATCTGTAACAAGATGAAATTTTGAGCCATAGAGAAAAACACCAAACTTATGAAGAGCATAAATAATGGCCAAAGCTTCTTTTTCAATTTGAGAATACTTTTGTTGGGCATCCGTGAGCGTTTTGGAGGCATAAGCAATGGGTTGTTCCAAACCGTCAGGTAAACGCTGCGCAAGGACTGCACTGACCCCGTATTGAGAGGTGTCCGTGACAAGAACAAGCTTTTGGCCAGGTCGATAAGTAGCCAGGCACAGGGCCTGTTTCAGCATAGTCTACAATTTCTGGAAAGCAGCATCGCATGATGCAGACCAGTGAAGAGGCATGTTTTTATGCAACAGGCGATACAACGGCTGAGCCACCGAAGCCTCAGACGGTAAAACTTGTGATAGTATGCTATTTTCCCCAAGAAGGCCTGCAGTTCCTTAACAGATGTAGGGTGAGGAAGGGCATTGATTGCAGCGACAGTTTGCTGAAGTGGACGAATACCATCCCGAGAGAGTTGAAACCCCAAGTACGTGATACATGCCTGAAAAAATTGTGATTTCTGAAGATTACACTTAAGACTGGCAGTCTGTAAGACATGAAAAAGTGTGCGGAGATTTTGAAGATGTTATTCAGTGGCGGAGCCAGTGACAACAATGTCATCCATGTAATTGACACACCCAGGGACAGGGAGCAATAATTGTTCCACGAATCGCTGAAAGAGAGCAGGGGCGCTAGCAACCCCGAATGGCAAGTGTTGGTATTGATAGAGGCCGAAAGAAGTGTTAAGGACCAGAAACTGCCGGGAAGCAGTGTCGAGAGGAAGTTGATGATAAGCTTCCGACAGGTCAATTTTAGAAAAATACTGGCCTCCAGCAAGTTTAGTGAACAGTTCTTCAGGTCGGGGCATAGGGTAAGTGTCGATGAGGCATTGAGCATTTACAGTGGCTTTGAAATCGCCACAGAGACGAATATCACCATTTGGCTTAGCAACGACAACGACAGGAGATGACCACTCACTGGAAGTGACAGGAAGCAAGACCACTGAAGTAGTGAGACGATCCAGCTCCCGTTTTACCCGATCACGAAGGGCCACAGGAATGGGCTGAGCCCGAAAAAACTTAGGCCGAGCAGTGGGTTTGAGGGTGATATGAGCTTCAAAGTTGTTTGCACGGCCTAACCCAGGAGAAAAAAAGGGACGAAAATGTCGTCGACAAGGAATCCAATTGGGCATAAGGAACAGCATCAGAGACGATATTGACAGAGTCATCTATGGAGAACCCAAAAACACGAAAGGCATCGAAACCAAAAAGATTCTCTGCGTTACTCTGGTCGACCACAAATATGGGAACAGTGCGAACAATGGATTTGTAAGATACCTGAGCATTAAACTGTCCCAAGAGAGAAATCTTCTGTTTATTGTATGTCCGTAATTGCCAAGTGACAGGAGACAGGAGTGGAGAACCCAACTGAAGATACATCTGAGAATTAATTATAGTGGCAGCAGAACCGGTATCCACCTGAATGCCAACATCTCGACCATGGATTTGGACAGTGAGGAATAACTTCCCTGAAAGGGAAGAAGTGCAATTGACAGACAACACAGAATCAGAACCAGCGTCATGTTCATGAACATCATGTATGCGGTTGGATTTGCAAACGGAAGACACATGACCTTTCTTTTTGCAATTGTGACACACAGCCCAAAGTTAGGGACAATCCTCGCGTAAATGTTTCGTAAAACACTGCGGACATGAAGGAAGTTGCCGGGGGTTTTGCTGCAGTTTCTTAGTGGGTTGTTTATGGTTAGGCCGAGGCTGCGCGTGGGAGCGTACTACGGCCACGTCGGCCGGCAGGGACGCGTCGCACGCGTCGTCAACAGTGCACAGAGGTTGTATTTCCCCAACATCACCCCACGCCTCTATTTGCGCCCCAGCGGCGCGAGAAATTTCAAAAGACTGCGCAATGGAGAGAACTTCATCTAGAGTCGGATTTGCCAACTGAAGGGCACGTTGCTGAACTTCTTTATTGGGCGCCGACCGGATAATAGCATCCCCTACCATGGAATCGGCATAGGATTCTTTGTGAACTTCAGTAACAAACTGACACTTTCGACTGAGGCCGTGAAGTTCAGCAGCCCAAGCGCGATAGGATTGATGTGGCTGTTTTTGACAATGATAAAAGGCAATATGAGAGGCTACCACTGCGCTTGCTTTTGAAAATAGACAGACAGAAGTGAGCACATTTCAGCACAGGACAAAGACGCAGGATCCTTCAAAGGAGCCAATTGCGACAACAACCGATACATTTGAGGTGAAATCCAGGAAAGGAACAGAGACTTACATGGATGTTCATCCGTGACTTGAAATGCCAAGAAGTGCTGTCGAAGATGTTTTTCATAATCAGACCAGTCTTCTGCCGTCTCGTCGTAAGGAGGAAAAGGAGGTATAGCCAACGACGAGAAACGCCCCGCATTTGACGCCGCGACGAAATCGCGAATCGCCGCTGTTAGAAGCATTTGCTGTTCAAGGAGATTTTGCAAGAGTTGCTCAACAGTAGCCATGGAAACCTGTGGGTCAACGGTGAAAAGGAAAAATCCATTACCTCGTCACCAATTGTTATAACGTCAAGTTGAACACATATATTTCAGAACGACACAACACATATAAGTCACAGAGTACGTTGACAAGCAATACATGTGCACGCGTTAACATTCGAATGAGCACTGAGTCCCAGTCTAGCAGCCGCTGCTCAGCTGGCCGCTTAGGTGGCGCAGCTGCTGCATGGCTGGCAGACAGTGCCGCACGTAGAGGACGCGCGTAATTGCACGGCGGCGCTTTGAATGATCGGTGAATTACAACACATACATCTTTAAGAAATGGAGTGTCACATATACCAGGCTTTCGTAATCTGGACGGTGTGTGTGTGTGTGTGTGTGTGTGTGTGTGTGTGTGTGTGTTGGTTTGTTAATCAGCGCCCACACAAATGTAAGTAGAAACAAATGTGGTTAAAAAGTATCAAATGTTATACGACAATTAAGAGTCAATCCCACATGAAAAGTGCACTCGCTATCCCCCAATCTCACTCATGGACGCAACCTCAAAGACTGTAAGATAGGTTGCATATGATCAGATTTGTTAAAACTGTTAATTAATAAAGAATTAGACAGGGATATGTGGCTGGCTGAACCCTTAAAAAAAAGGATGTGCCAGCCACCTTGATAACTCATTAAAAGCTTCTCTCCAATATTTTAGGGAACAAGTCAGACATTTCACAGAACCTTCAAAGTTGCACCACACTTGTACATCTGTCAGTTAAAATAGAGGGCCAATATGTAGGTAAATTAGCTTCTATCAGCTTGTCCGAATACAAAATGAAGTCAACTAAAATGTGGTACACTGTGATCCATAGAACACAAGCACCAAACATTGGAGAGTCATCTAGCTGGTGCAAGAATTCTTGTGTCATAGGGCTGCATCCTACGCAAAGAGAACAGAAAAGGACCTCATCCCATGTGTGTGGCTGTAAAGACATATGCTATGACCAAATTGTTGGCTTTAGTAGGTGCAACTCGCTGTCACTTCCAGTCTTCTTCCCATCTACACATGACTCTGTGCCTCAAAAGTGAGGCAAGAGCATACAGGTGAATGGCACACTGAACTATCTGACTATCTCAACATGCTTCCTTGGCTGCCACATCTGCCATTTCATTTCCCTTAATATTCACGTGTGCCCTAGTACCTAGCAGAAAGATACCTCCTTCCCGGGCATTAGTAGATGGAGAAGTTCATCCCACATATTCTGGATTAGTTTATCTCCTGGATACAGGTGTTGTAGAGAGAAATTTAGCAGTCACAATACATCTCATCTGCTTCAGTATCCTCAAGATCACTTATAAGTCTGCGCTGAACACAGTGAATGCTTGAGGTAACTGGATCTTAAGAACATAATTGGAGAAAACAACAGAGCATACAAGGCAATCCCCCCATTTCGACACACCCATGAATACAGGTACATACAAACAAACAAACACAATCTGAACAGACCTTGAAGGCCCAATGTGGCCACCATGTCGCCTTCAGCCCTTAGGCACCACTGGAAGCAAATATGGAGGGGCATGTGGTCAGCACACCGCTCTCCCGGCCATTGTCAGTTCTCATGACCAGTGCCACTATTTATCAGTCAAGTAGCTCCTTAACTGGTCTATCCAGGGCTAAGTGCACCCTGCTTGCCAAGAGCACTCGGCAGATCTGGGCAGTGCCCCATCCAAGTGCTAGCCAAGCCTGACAGTGCTTAACTTCAGTGATCTGACAGGAACCGGTATTACCACTGTGGCAAGGCCGCTGGCTACAGCTGTATACACTGACTGAAAAAAAAATCACAACACCAAAAATATTTAATGTAGAACAATGAAATTTCAGGACTACATTTGTCTAGGTAACATATTTGAGTGATTAATATTGCAAGATCGCGGGTAAATGTACGTGTGAGATAAGTCATTGCAAATGTGAAATGCTGGTACATCAATAACAGTTGTAATACCCACAATGTTGAAAGCAAGCATTCAAAGGTGCATGCATTATGTTATACAGGTGCCGGATGTCAGTTTGTTGGATGGACTTCGATGCCTGTTGCACTTGATCGGTCAATACAGGGACAGTTAATGCTGGTTGTGGATGATGCTGGAGTTGTCGTCTGACGATGTCCCTTATGTACTCGACTGGAGACAGATCTGGTGATCAAGCAGGCCAAGGCAACATGACGACACTCTGTAGAGCAAGGTGGGTATAAGAGCAACATGTGGGCAAGCGTTATCCTGTTTCAAAACACCCCTGTTCATGAATGGCAGCACAACAGATTGAATCACAAGAGCGACATAGACTTTCGCAGTCAGGATGCATGGGATAACCACAACAGCACTCATGCTGTCAAACAAAATCATGTCCAAGATCATAACTCCATATGTAGGTCCAGTGTGTCTAGCACGCAGACAGGTGGGCCGCAGGGCCTCAACTGGCTTCCTTCTAGCCGATGCATCATCATCACTGGCACAAAGACCAAATCAGTTTTCATCAGAAAACACAATGGACCTCCACAATGAGCTCACGCTTGACACCACTGAAGCTGTAAATGGCGGTGTTTGGGTTCAGTGGAATGCTGACTACAGGGCACCTGGCCCAAAGCTGTCCTTGAAGTAATCGATTTGAAACAGTTTCTTGAGACACCATGGTCCCAACTGCTGTTCAAATTGATGCTACAGATGCGCCAGAGCCGTATGCCAAACACGATGGTCTACCCTCTCGGTAGTGCTACGTGGCTATCCGATCTTGTTGTGGCCGTACATTCTCATGACCACCATTGCAAGCAATCATGAACAGTGGCTACATCCTCGCAAGTCTTTCTGCAGTATTTCAGAAGGAACCTTCAGCTTCTTGTAGCTCTATTACATGACCTTGTTCAAACTTGGTGAGATGTTGATAATGGCGTCTTTGTTACCTTATAGGCATTCTTGACTAACATCAACTCACCATGTTCAATCTTAAAGGCAACTAATGCCCAAGACCATTACAGTGTGTATTTAAAGCAAACTTGATATACATCCTCATAGTGGCACTACTATTGCCACTCTTAAGTGACCAGCATGAAATCTGAACAGACATCACCTTTCAGATGTAGACACACTTACCACCTTTCATTTCTGTCGTACAACTCCTTCTTGGTGTTGCAACATTTTTTCCTGTCAGCGTAGTTGTAGTGCTCATTTAAAATGTTGTAAAATATGGTATTAAAAACAGATGCTGTAGTTCAGCCTTTCTTGCAACTCATCTAGAGGGCCTCTGTAGTAAGTGGGCAGTAGTCCGTTCCAGCTCTGGGTTTGACTTTGTACTTCCACCTACACCAAGTTAATCCAGCTCATGCTTCACATGGGTCCTAAACAGCCTTGTTGTTCACATACAGTTTCAGAAAAGATATTTGATAGCTGGATGGGCAACAGTATGGTATATATGGTAAGGAGCCATGTTGGCAGTTGGAAAAGGTAAGAAATATGACAAAATATTTGAAAAAGGTGATTAAAAGGTGACAGAATGTTTTTAAAAGGTCACTAAGAGGTCACAAATTATTTCAATAAGCAGATATGGCCCAATGAATTGTTTTCATTTTTGATAATCCCCTACCGAAAAGGCTGGTTAAGGCCATAATAAATTTCTCTATTAAGGTCCTGGATGGGGTATTGCCATTTTTTCCCTTCATACAAGTTTTATTGATATACACAGGTACACAAATAATTTGGTATTGGTAATTCAATATTGATGACCATAATTCACAAACAAAATATAATCACTTTTTAAAACTTAATAACACTCTACACTTCAATATTGGCGAAAGATATCATAATATTTTAGGATTACTGTGTCTTAGGAATATTAGCACAAAATGAAGTCATCATACTAGATATTTTCTCAAGGTTTTTCTGAATGTTTTCCACCTCTCTTTCCTTCCCTCTTTCTTCTACTTTTATGATTTGTGCTTCCTCACGCATACCTTGGGCAAATTTTATTGCCTTTAAATATGGTAACTAAAGAAAACTTCACAAGCCAAGATCACTAAACTGGCACTTTACTCAGTGACTGGTTTCAACAGAGCTATACTGCTGTAACCGGACCTTATGCTTTTTTAATTTTTACAGTGTGTTATCGATCACCGTTACAAATCATTTCACACTGCATATGCACATCCCACTACCATGAAGATCACAAGACATCAGCATGTCACATATAAAAGTAAAATAAAGAACAACAACTGCCTTCAGTCACAATCCTGTTTTTATTTCAATGCACAATACATTTTGAGGCCATGGGGACTCATCTTCAGGTGGTCTGGTGGTCTACATCGATTATTTTTCCAGATTTAGGTTAATTCTGGTCCTGGTAAGATTACAATGGCATATTACAAAATGGGCAAATTGCGAATATAAGTTTACAAAACTAATACAAATCGAAAAATAACATACTGTTTCCAGTGGTGGATACATGGTTTTTGAAGTACAGTATGAGTAACCATGTTTATTTACACACAAAGTGAAGAAAAATTCATGCACTTGGACTTCACAGTGTGATTCTTCACGTCCTACCAACACAAAAATGTCTCTTACTAAATTTCATCCTGCAAATATTTCTGGCAGTAAATAGAGATTAAAGACTGGCAATCTGGCAAAATCTAATCACATGTATGGTAACTGTCAGCCTATTGGAGTAGTGCTGTGCAGTTGATGCAGCGGATAGCATTTTGGGTTAACATGCAAGAGGTCGAGAGTTCGATCCTGTGTCCAGATGCATTTGTTTTTATTTTCCTCTTTCATTCTGCCATATAATATTATAGTATACACTGTTGCTTAAGCAATATGTACCTAACATTTATATCATACAGTGTTTGTAAAGGTGAATGGCTGGTTCAAATGGCTCTGAGCACTATGGGACTTAACATCTGAGGTCATCAGTCCCCTAGAACTTAGAACTACTTAAACCTAACTAACCTAAGGACATCACACACATCCATGCCCGAGGCAGGATTCGAACCTGCGACCGTACCGGTCGCGTGGTTCCAGACTGAAGCGCCTAGAACCGCTCGGCCACTCCGGCCGGCTGTAAAGGTGAACATAACAGGGTCAGACAAGCTGGAAATAGACAACTGAAGCAAAAGACCTGTCATAGAACAGAATAACTACAAAAACAATATCAGATTCAAGGTGCTTAAGATGACTGCACAGTTAAATAACTCTACACCTATCAGTCATTCACACCACAAGCAGTACGTCTGCTCAGAAGTAACACATAAGCAACCAGAGACAATAATAATTTCCATATTAATTACTGCATGACATTTACAAAAGAATACATGGTACTCAGAGCAGACGCTCAAAGTGAATCCCCTGCATGTCCAAACATTGCATAACCCACTTGATCATACAGCTCTGTACTCTTCACAACATGGCTTTATCCACAGATACAAGAAAAGCATGAACACCTGCTATCAGTTCTTCCCATGTTTGTTGGCAGAGTAAAATGTGCTCCTACAGGTGTCCCCACAGGAAGAAGTCCAAGTGATTTAGATCAAGTGAATGCCGAGGCTATACATATGATCCTCCCCGTCCGAGCCATTTCTCCGAAAATGTTCTGTCTAAATACCATTACACATTAATTCCAAAGTATGGAAGTGCGCCATCATGTTGAAAGCATAATCTCTGGCCAGCATGAAGTGGAACATCTTCCAGTGCAACAGACAAGTGGTTTGAGAGGAATGCATGATACCTACGTGCAATCTACTGGTCAGGCAACAAGCACGGTCACAAACTCCTATCTCCCAATATTCCCACCCAGACATTGATTCCAGAGCAAACTTTATATCCATGGTTGTGGATGACATGCTGGTTAATGTCACACCAATGGTGGACATTGTGAAGACACCTTTAAGAGTGAACACTGCTTTATCCAATCATATTACAGTGTTTACAAAGTCGTTGTTGGCTTCCTGTTATTATTGGAACCATTCACAGAACTGCATCTGCCGATGGTGGTCTGCAGGAAGCAGGTGTTACATTAAAGAATAATGACAAGGGTGCAGCCCATGCTCATGCAGCACGTCAACGACTGTGTGTTGTGAGACACGCAGCCGCCTTGCTATGCCACATGTACTTCGTTGAGGTTCTTGGTGTATGATCTCCAGAATAGTTTCCTCAGTAGCTAGATAACAGCAAGTCCTTGAACGACCTCTTTCACACAATGGTGGAAGGAGGGAACCTGTCTCCTGATGGCAAACCTCCAGAGAATGAAAAACATTTTTGTCTGGATGACATCGACCAGGATATCTAGCAGCATATTCACAAGCAGAAATACCAGCCCAGTTATCAGATGCACCAAGGACCAGAATCATATCAACTTATTCATTGTTTGTATATGCCATACATATGTCACACTGTTTTAGAATAACACAAGAAGAAAATACCAATATGTACGAATGTACATGGAGTCTGTCACGGGCACATTACTCTGCTAGCAACTGGTCCCCATCTGGTGAACAGTGCATACAGTATTAACACAGCATTAGTTGCAGTGGGCTGTTCCACCAAAGTGCATCACCTCTCTTACAGCTTTTGTTCTGCATGATTCATCCCAAAGCTACTAACTGCGAAATGTTCATTTTTGAATTATATTGTTTCCCTAACACTAATGGATCTGATGTTCCCACATTTTTGTCAAATGATGACGATGATAATAATAATAATAATAATAATAATAATAATAATAATAGTAGTAGTAGTAGTAGTAGTAAAGCGTGGTGATACTTCCTAATGGCATGTGCTTATTATGGCATAATTAGTGTTTCCATGGTGATAATACATACAAATGGTAACTGAGTTTGGAAATTATTTGCAAAGCATGTTGCTACCCCTACTGGTGATGTAATGCCCTAACAAAATGTAATGAACTTGAACGTGGCAAGAATAACAGCTGGTACTAATCAACAGGACTGTAGAAGGAGGGCACACAGAAAATACATTTTGAATCTAGTAGATGCAGTGGTACAAAACGATTTGTGTCCACAACGTGCAAAAGGCTTCTTTTAAAGGTGACCAATAAAAACGACTGTACTTCGATTTCTGCGTCCGCAGTATGCAAGTGCCAATGTTTTGTAAAAGATTCACTGTCTAACAATTGAGATGCTAGCTAACAAACCATGCATATTACATTTAGCAAATAAAAGCAAATACACCTCGACCAAAAATTGAACCCTCAGCCTCCTGCATGCGAACCCAAAATGCTGTCCACTGTACCAACTGCACAGCACTACAACTACATGCTGACAGAGTTAGTTACCATACATGTGATTATAGTGTTGCCAGATTGCTAATCTTTTACAACCATTTCCTGCTGTAAACATGAGCAAAATGAAATTCTGTGAGAGACATTTCTGTATTGCTGTATGTGAGGAATCGCATAGCAAAGTCCAAGTGTCCGAATTTTTCTTCACCCTGTGTACACGCTTTTTGTTCTACAGCACATGTATTTTCAAAACAAGTCAAAGTTAAAGATGCTACATTTCTACAAAATACACAGATTTTATTATTTCAAAGGAGACAAAGCCATAAAATTATTAGTTATACATAATAATATTTACAACCAAATATTTGTGAATATATCAAATGTGGATTACGTATCAAATGATTGCACTATAAAATATTTGTTTCATTAGGAAAAAATAAACTTTCAAAATTATTGAAAAAAATGGGGGCTGCTAAAATCCATTTGTTCACTCAGCATGTTTTCAGAAGATTTTATTTTGTGTAACATTATTTCTAATCGTTCTAGTAGATCAAGTTTTTTACGATGGTTTTCTGTGTGGAGTGCAGTTAGGTTGTTATAAATGTCACTTAGTCTGTGTCTGTCAAGGTACATGTAGTTGCAATTGTGGATTCGTCGTTGTGGTTAAGTCTGAAAACTTCATTGTGTTCTTTATATCATGCGTGGAAAGTTCTTCCTGTTTTGCCTATGTAAAATTCAGGGTAGCTATTACATTGTAATTTATATATTCCTCTGTATTCTGTTACTGGGGTGTTTGTGTTTACTGTGTGAGGTAAGCGGTGCCCAAGTTTGTGGTTTGTAGAGAATGATATTTTAATATTGGTGTCTCTAAATAAGTTAGCAATTTTTTAAGATGCTGTGCCCAAACAGGGAATGCTTGTGAAGAAGTGTGTTGTGTCAGTAGTTATTCTTGTAGGGCTTCTGTTACAGATGTTCGCCTGTATTTTGTTGGATAGTTTGTCAACTGACTTTTCTGAATACCCATTATTTACTGCAATTGCTTTGATCATATCAGTTAGATTTGTTAATGCTTTGGGTTTCAAAGGTAATGTATGTGCCCTGTTCAATGAGGATGTAATTGTAGCATACTTGTGTGTGTTTGGATGGTGAGATGATTCACGTATCATGATATCAGTGTAGGTTGCTTTCCTGTAAACGTAAAAATTATGTTCTTGTTGTTCATTAACAATTTGCGAGGTCTAAGAAATCTATGGATTGATTTGTTTCATGTTCAGTTGCGAACTTATTTTATTGTGGAGTGAACTTAATAATGTAAGAAGCTCATCAAGTTCATCTTTTGTGTCATCAAGTAGGAGTAGAGTGCCATCTACATATGTTCTGTAAAATACCAGTTTTTTCAGCAAGTTTATTTTCCCCTTAGAAAAATTTATTTTCTAAGTGGTTGATTAATATGTCAGCAAGAAAGTTTGACACGTTGTCACTCATAGCTAAACCTTCTTTCTGTTGGTAGATTTTATCACTGAAAGAGAAGTATTTTTGGGATAGTATTAGTTGAGAACAGTCTTGGTTGCAATTTTAGTTTTTTTATTTATCAACTAAGCGTTTTACCTTATTTAGGCATATTCAAGCTGATCTTAATGTGGTATTTCTTAGTATGATCCTTTAGACAGTGTAGCTAAAGGGCATCGTCGAGGACATCAGGCCAACATCGCCTTTGTTAACCTCAGTAAATACTTTCTAGATGGATGTATGTAACTCCAAGACCTGTATAACGCATTCACATTCACAGAAGTAGATACTAGAATTGTAGTATGTGCTCCTGTGAACGTTAATGTGTTATGCAGGTCTTGGAGTCAGTCACGTCCATCTAGAAAGTATTTACTGAGGTTAATGAAGGCGATGTTGGCCTGATGTACTCGACAATGCCCTTTAGCTACACTGTCTAAAGGATCGTCCTAAGAAATACCAAATTAAGATCAGCCTGAAGATGCCTAAATAAGGTGGAATGCATAGTTGATAAATAAGAAAACTAAACTTGCAACCAAGACTGTTTACAACTCATACTATTACATGCTGGTTTGCTGATTCATGCCACAGATGGATTGGAAGAATTTATATTTTTGGGATAACTAGTCTGAGCAGTATTTTTGGGATAGTATTAGTTTGAGCACATCGACCAACTCAGAAGTCTCCGATATGGTTAGTTACTTGTGTTTGATAAGGTTTTTCTATAGTTGCAATTGTCTCTTTGACAGGTACAGCATCAAATGAGGCCCATCTAGCTTCTATGGGGAGTTTTACATATTTGATGAGTGTTGTTAAACCACACAAATTTTTTATTGAGTATGTGGTGTCAAAGATGTAAAATTCCCTGAGGATGTTATTTAATGGTTGGGAAAGTTTGTATGCTGAATGTATTCTTGGAATTAACCATTGGTCTAATTGGAGAGTTAGCTTTATTGATCTTTGGTTTGGGGGCAGAGGTATTCATTAATGTGCAACATTATACTTGTTTATCAGTGAGCAGGAAGTTACAATGGTTTAAGTTTTCTTCAATTTTTCCTGGAATTTAGTTGTTGAGTCTTGGTTCAATTCAGTAATATTGTTTTCTGAGAAAAAATTAAGAGTTTTACCAATGTAATCATCTTTGTATTACAAAAAAGTATATATATGTTCATAAACATGTTTGCTCCTAATGTGATTCAAAAACCATGTATCCACCACTGGAAACAGTAAGTTATTTTTCAATTTGTGGTAAACTTATATTCACAGTGTGTCCATTTAGTAATATATTATTGTAATCTTAGCAGTACCAGAATTAACCTAAATCTGGAAAAATAATCACTGTAGACTGTCAAAGTACCTGAAGATAAGCCCCCATGGCTCGAAATGCATCGTGCATTGAAATAAATCGTGACTGTGACTGACGGCAGTTGTTCTTTATTTTATGAAAGTAGTATAGTCATGGAAGAAACACTGACAGAAATCAATAAAATTTATGTACAAAAATAAACTTAACTATATTGTGTCAGTTGCATGTGGTCGTGTCCACTACGGCCAGGTAAGATAGAGGCATTTAAACAATCATTCTGCCCGCACTCCATATGTGAATGAAACAGGAAAAAAACCTGATAACTGATGCAATGGGATGTACCCTCTGCTATGCACATTACAATGGTTTGCAGGGTGCAGATGTACATGCAGAACAGACAATCTGGAGCTGTCAGCAGTGGACCACTGAGAGTGAACAGAAAAGGCGAACAACGAGGAAACGGTGAAGTGGAGGCATCGCTACAGATAAACACAACCAGTGACTAACCCAGAGAGTGAAAACCTGAATGTAGCAAAAGTGGAGATGAAGAACCAACAATGCATTATGACAATGAGACAATAGTGAAGTGAATACACCACTGAGTTGCAAATTGCTGATGGAGGAACTTATTGCAAGCTCATTTGGAGATTGAATAGTGCATGGGGACACAGTGTGCAAAGCTAACACTAGCGGTTGTAACAACTCTGCCTTGTTGTCGAGGTCTTGTTCCGTACTCTATGGCAGACTTTAAAGTTGCTGGGCTGGGATACCAGATCCCTTCCCACCCAAAATGGGTGAGTATGGCTGGAAGCATCATGGATGATGATGTTTTCAGGAAGTGAATACATAGTATGGTTCTTGTTCCTGAATCATAGCTCTCGTGACAATTAATTCATCTAGACAGTTCCTGGAAGTGGCGATGCACATAGCTGAATGTATCTCTGGAAGATTGCAGGAGTAGAAGACATCTCAAAAGGCAAGTGCCGGTATTTTGCATAAGCAGATAACTAAGCTGTACTGTGACCCTTCATCTAGCTATATTTGCAAATATGTGTCAGTAAGGTCAATCTTTGAAAAACATTCTCTTCTGACAAGGTTTGTGAGGTCGCCTGGATGTGGTAGAGGGTAGGTTTCTACTTGTGCTTGTGATTGTTGGTTTAAGGTCGGTGCATAACCTAAAGAAAGGAAAATTAAGTTTTAATATCCCATCGACACAGAGGTCATTAGAGACACAGCACAAGCTCAGATTGTTACAAGGATAAGGAAATTAGCCATGCCCTTTCAAAGTAATCATACTGGCATTTGCCTGATGTGATTTAAGGAAATACCAGAAAACCTAAATCTGCATGGCTGGACTTATATTTGAACCGTTGTCCTCCAGTGTATTTGAACTTTCGTCCTCCAGAATGTGAGCCTAGTGGGTTAACAACTGCACCACCTCACTCAGTCCATAACTTGAGGAACAATTGGGTTCAACTGGTTCACTCACCCTAGGCTAGGAGTTGGTCAAGTTCCTGCTTAAATGCTGTCCACAAGTGTAAGGAGACTGGAATGGGCCATATTTGACAGAAATGAGGCACAGCATCTAGTTGCAAGCAGATATGAACCTCGAAATCACACCCCAGGCCTGGTTCAAATACAGCTGCAAAGGCAGCACAGATATCATCCATTTTGTGGAAGAGAAGTGTGTCAGTGATTGCCTGAACTTCACCACTGACGGAGAATGAAACGCAGAGAAGGCAACCAGACTGAAAAGATTTCCAATGAGTGACTATCAACAACAAATAACATGATCTTATTGTTGACATTATTGTACACTGCAGTGATTGTAAACTGGCATCACTGAGGAACTGATTTCTCACCATATACCAACAACTTGTCTGGGACTGGCACGGTACAATTAGCAGTTGAGACAACATTAATTCATCTGATGCTGATGAATCATGAGGCCGCTGTATTGGAAGCAGTTTCCAGGTGTTTCGCATTCCTGGGACCCAATGTAGCATCTGGATATTACTACTTGCAGTTGGGCCATGAGGCACTTTTTGTCTGGTGCTTGTCCAGTTTTGAAATATTGCATGAATGTCAAAATATCTTCCATGATGGGTTGTCTAATTTGAGGGGCGATGTGTGTACTTCCAGATAGGGAGTGAAATGAACAACATCTCTAATTAAAGAATCTCCATATGAGGCTCTCTCATGCTAAGTTCGTAGAAGTTTAATCACATTGGTGACTTAACTCTTGTAAATCAATGATCCAGGAGCAATACAACTAACCAGGCTGTTTGTGGTGTTGATATAATTTCAGTCATATGCAATCACACTGAATCTTTGTGAATAAAAATTCAACAGTAACATGCACACTTCCTTCAATTTGAGGGCACCTGCATTCAATAGAGGAGCCAATTTCTTAAGTAAGAATAATGTCTCCAGAGAAGACCAAGACAGGAACACTGAATGTTGGAGACTGTTATCAGTGGTGAAGTGTTAAATGTCAGAAATTCAAGTGGGAGGAATTACATATTGCTCCTGGATGACTAATTTACAATGGTTAAATAACCAATGTGATTAAACTTCTATGAACCCAGCATGAGAAAGCCTCATATGGAGATTCTTTAATTAGAGATAAACAGGTTGTTCATTTCACTGCCAATCTGGGAGTACAACATCAGCCCTCAAATTAGACAACCTACCATGGAATATATTTTGACAGTCATGCACTGTTTCGAATTTGGGCAAAAGTGCCTCTTGACCTGACTGCAAGTAGCAAGCATAAGAAATTTTATAAAAGAAACAATAATTACTGACAATGTCTGCTTACCCAAGTAATTTAATGAAATTATAAACGATAGGTACAACACACGAATTTTTCAAGTGCGGCTGATTAATGAAACTGCCTGATGAAAAAAAGGAAAGAAAACCTGAAAATCTAATCTCACAGAAAAAAACATAACAAGCACAAAGTTTTTCCTACAGCAGTGAAAACCTTAATTTCTAATTAGACCAAGTGGTGAGCACAGGCCACATCCGCATGCAGGCTGAATCAATGACGACAGGCTGGGATTTTGTTCAGGAAAGACATATGGCAAATATAGAAATATAAAATAATAATATGCAGCATACATTTAAAACATTAAGTATTTTTGGTGACATAGTTCTCAGGTATGGCAGTAACAACATACCTTCTTTTGTATTCTTGTGGGTCGGGTCTTTCCATGCAACATTAAATAATCTATATCTGTTCCAAGAACGTAGCCTCCGAACTGTGCAGCAGCAACTAGAAGTGATCCTGAAATGTCATTTTAAAAATTTATTTCATCTGTCAGCCTAAACAAAAATTCTGAAATTTTACAAAAGTAAGAATTACTTTTGACACTTGTAATAAATGTTTTCAGCTTTAATATCCTTTATTAAAACAATTATTGATACAGAAAAATGGCAAAAATTTAGGATCATTGGTATTCCACTGACCTCACAAGGAGACTAAAAATTTCATAACTAAGCTGATACTCAATAAAGTAAATGTGAATTGTTTAGAATATACAGAAAAAAGTAGCTTCAGTTGTTAAAAATATAATCTGTCAGTAATGTATAATAACGATGATGATGATGATGGTGACAGCATTGGATTTATGGAATACACTTTGTATTCCTATCTCTCCACAAGAGAATGCTGCCTGTTGTGGAATGTGAATTGACATCTAGGCAGTACTGACACAGTCTGGCGATGCAGCTGGTCCTTAATTCCCCTGCGCAAAAGGCAAGTTCTCTCTTGGCGGGTTCTATTCAATGCTATCAGGTACGATGGTCTTCAGTTTCATTCACTGTGCATCTATAATTGTGCCTAGATTGCACAAAGGCTCTACATAATTTCAGGAGACAGGCTCAAACTCATTCCCACATCATATGCAGCATACGTTTAAGATATTAAATACTTTTAAGGACATAGTTCCTAGGCAAGGTAGCCACATTACCTTCTGATTAAAAATAAGGCTCAGTAATGCCACAAACTCATTCTAAATTGGGAAGATTAAAACTACTTAAAACTACAATAGAAATAGTTAGTAACGTTTCTGTTAAAAATGTAAAACCAAGTTTTAGCATCCATTCTTCCTGCTTACTGTCATCCGTATATAGTGTACTTCAGCTGGAAGGTCGGAGACACACAAAAAAACTAAAAACTTGCCCGTGAATAAAGAGCCATAAATGAGGCAGTTTACTGTGAATACAACAGATACAGCTTTTTAAAAAATCCGATGTTGTACATCTGGCTCCAGCAAGGTCTGGTTATCAATGGTAGATTGCTATCTCCTGTAACCACACTGAAAGCAATTAAAGCCTGGATACCTAGAATCGCGACAAAGCAAAAGTTTACTATCCTCTCCAAGGTCTTTATCACACAGGTGGTGAGGGCAATACAACAATAGCTAATTGGGTATGTACAGTTTTCAACAGGCTTGAGGAGGAAAATTAAAATGGCTTCTTTAGATGAGTTGAGAAATCATGTTCTTTTCCACAATAAGTTAAAGTGTTCTAGGAGAATGTCCTTAGTCTTCCTGGTGAGATGCTGTAATATGATATAACGGATTTAGCTGTTGCTTGGGGCCTGTTTATTGTACTCCAGAGAAACCCAAATTCAGCTCTCACATAGATAAGAGGCACCTGCAATTTCTTTCTCAGTGATAACAGTAAAGTCCCAATCACACCTCTCTATAATCACTGAGCAGCAGTTAAAAGCCAGATCCTGGCCGGTAGTCGTGGTGATCTGAAGGAAATGCTCTTTCACAGTTTGGGAAATGACTTCCTTGCTGTTCAGAGGACTCTACTCTTAGGTAATTCTTCAGTCTTTCCTGGCAATATGTTGATATATTGAATAATTGGGTCAACCAGCAGAAGACCCAATGTCAAATTTATTCTTCATTATGGTACTATTAAGATACTACCCATGACCACCTGAAATCATTAATGGTGTTCCATACATGTGTTGGTTTAGTGGAACGGGTAACTAAAACTTCAAGGTATACATTGTTAACCGAGATCAGACATTGATGCAATGATCTAGTTTTTCCCTTTAATTATATAACAGTAATTTTCTCCAAGCCATCGAAAAGGCTTTAAGGTTTTTGATTGGTAATTTGCACTTGAACCTCAATACCACACACACACACACACACACACACACACACACACACACACACACACAAAAACAAAGATGATGTGACCTACCAAATGAAAGTGCTGCCAGGTCAACAGACACACAAACAAACACAAACATACACACAAAATTCAAGCTTTCGCAACAAACTGTTGCCTCATCAGGAAAGAGGGAAGGAGAGGGAAAGACGAAAGGATGTGGGTTTTAAGGGAGAGGGTAAGGAGTCATTCCAATCCCGGGAGCGGAAAGACTGACCTTAGGGGGAAAAAAAGGACGGGTATACACTCGCACACACACACATATCCATCCGCACATATACAGACACAAGCAGACATATTTAAAGACAAAGAGTTTGGGCAGAGATGTCAGTCGAGGCAGAAGTGCAGAGGCAAAGATGTTGTTGAATGACAGGTGAGGTATGAGTGGCGGCAACTTGAAATTAGCGGAGATTGAGGCCTGGTGGATAACGGGAAGAGAGGATATATTGAAGAGCAAGTTCCCATCTCCGGAGTTCGGATAGGTTGGTGTTAGTGGGAAGTATCCAGATAACCCGGACGGTGTAACACTGTGCCAAGATGTGCTGGCTGTGCACCAAGGCATGTTTAGCCACAGGGTGATTCTCATTACCAACAAACACTGTCTGCCTGTGTCCATTCATGCGAATGGACAGTTTGTTGCTGGTCATTCCCACATAGAATGCGTCACAGTGTAGGCAGGTCAGTTGGTAGATCACGTGGGTGCTTTCACACGTGGCTCTGCCTTTGATCGTGTACACCTTCCGGGTTACAGGACTGGAGTAGGTGGTGGTGGGAGGGTGCATGGGACAGGTTTTACACCGGGGGGCAGTTACAAGGGTAGGAGCCAGAGGGTAGGGATGAACTAAGAGGTTACGAAGGTTAGGTGGACGGCGGAAAGACACTCTTGGTGGAGTGGGGAGGATTTCATGAAGGATGGATCTCATTTCAGGGCAGGATTTGAGGAAGTCGTATCCCTGCTGGAGAGCCACATTCATAATCTGATCCAGTCCCGGAAAGTATCCTGTCACAAGAGGGGCACTTTTGTGGTTCTTCTGTGGGAGGTTCTGGGTTTGGGAGGATGAGGAAGTGGCTCTGGTTATTTGCTTCTGTACCAGGTCAGGAGGGTAGTTGCGGGATGCGAAAGCTGTTGTTAGGTTGTTGGTGTAATGCTTCAGGGATTCCGGACTGGAGCAGATTCGTTTGCCACGAAGACCTAGGCTGTAGGGAAGGGACCGTTTGATGTGGAATGGGTCCCTTCCCTACAGCTTGAATTTTGTGTGTATGTTTGTGTGTCTGTCGACCTGCCAGCACTTTCATTTGGTAAGTCACATCATCTTTGTTTTTTTTTTATATATATATATATATATAGAGAGAGAGAGGGAAACATTCCATGAAGGAAAACTATATCTAAAAACAAAGATGATGAGACTTACCAAATGAAAGTGCTGGCAGGTCGACAGACACACAAACAAACACAAACATACACACAAAATTCAAGCTTTCGCAACAAACTGTTGCCTCATCAGGAAAGAGGGAAGGAGAGGGAAAGACAAAAGGAAATGGGTTTTAAGGGAGAAGGTAAGGAGTCATTCCAATCCCGGGAGCGGAAAGACTTACCCTAGGGGGAAAAAAGGACGGGTATACACTCGCACACACACACATATCCATCCACACATATACAGACACAAGCAGACAATACTGGGTCAGTTACAACTACAATCTGCATCCAAGTCTAGACACAAGCCACATGGATAAGTCATGTGCACATTGTGGAACGCCAAAGTTCTACACTAAAACAACCAGAATGCGCTGTGAAAATGGGAAAGTTAAACTCCCAAATCTGTGTACACCACATGAACCTCTGTTGTCATTGCTTTGAGGTGACTCTGCTGATTCCAAGCACCTTCTACAACACATTCACAAATACAATTTGGCATTTCAAATGACATTGTTTGGGGCCAACAGATTATTAGACAACTTCTTCCATTTCCCGGTGCTGAACATAAATTTCTACAAATCTACTTTGTGGCCAAGAATGATGTGGAAGTTGATCAGTGACACAGTGTGATTCCAGGCCCCACACATCATATATTATCTACTTTGAAATCTTTTTGCACTGACACAATACCCTGATAAAATTGTTCAAATCAGCAATTGAAGAGTACCAGCTGACCATTATCCAATGCACACCAGAGCCAACAAAACTGCAGTTACAAGGCATGGTAGACACTACAACACACCTACCATCGGTGAAGTAGTGATTGTTATAATGGGCAAGAGTGCCATAAGCATGATATAATTCTACAAGGAAGTAATAACACGCTGAAATGCATCAATGTCATGATGTGCTGCAGTATCCCATAATTTTTGGGAGGGGGAAGGCAGATATCATGTCAATATTATGTACACTAGTCCAACTACAAATAACTGCATTCACTTTTACCTGCACACATTTCATGTATAAAACAAAAAGAAACTATCCCTTATAATTTTGCACATCTAATTTCCATTTTTCTAACCACTTCTTTCCTCTTACTTATTTTTCAGGTGATGAACTTAATAAAAAAGTATTAGCAATAAATTATTATTCATACCACATAAAGATACATAAAAACAGAAAAAATCATATTTTACAATGCTGTCAACTGTTTCATCAATACGCAGTAGATATGTATGCGAAAATTGAGTGTGATCATCTCCTCTTCATTTGATTAAATCAAAAATCACTTAGTTCAGAGGAGTACATTCATTTATGATGTGTGATTGCGAATGATGGAAATGTCAGTGACATTGGAAAAATGGAGCTATTTCCATTGACATTCACTCTCAATCAGCAACACATGCATAAATACAGACAGGATGCCATCACACATGATGGTTCATGGGGCATCCTGACTTAAAACATTCACATGCAATCCAGCGAGGAACGAGATAAAGAAGGTCTATTGCCTGGTCAAGCTCTGTCTGACTGAGACGATTTGACTGCATGTTTTCAAACGAAAATTCTCTGCATTGAGGGCTTTAATTCTGAAGCATCACATTTATGGTGCAATTAAATGCTGGATGTATTCTGTGGAGTGGCAAAAGAAAGGTCTCCTTCATATACATATTCTCATATGGCTCAAAATGAAAATATATTCAGTTCAAATTGATGATGTAATTTCTGCAGAAACACCAGATCTTGAAGATGATCAACTGCTATTCAATATTGTCACCAAACATATGGTGCAAGGACCATGAGCTGCTATGAACCAACGATCACCATGCATTTTTGCAGATAAAAAATGCTTGAAAAAGCATCCAAGAAAACTGATTCATCATACTTGCAATGGTGATAATGATCATCCTCAATACCGATGCCACGAACCACATAATGGAGGTCACACAGCTAGAATCAGCATGAAAAATGCCAATACTGAAATCAACATCAGATTGACTGTAACATCTTTTCCTTGGTTATAAATATATATACATCTTTCCCTCTCCTTCCCTCTTTCCTGATGAGGCAACAGTTTGTTGCGAAAGCTTGAATTTTGTGTGTATGTTTGTGTTTGTTTGTGTGTCTATCGACGTGCCAGCGCTTTCGTTTGGTAAGTCACATAAGATAAAAAAATTTTAGTGCTAGTAAATGGAAAATATTGCAATTTACTTAAAACAATGAAGTATACACACAAATATGTGAACAAGGGCAGTGATGTGGCAGTATTCAGTGTTGATAATGCCAACACGCACACAGATGATGTTACACACTTTGAAACATGTTGATATAGCAGCAGCAACAAGGCAGTGAGATGCGTTTTCAATTCTCAAATTCACAGGCAGCACACCGATGTTGTTCATCTTAGTGTTCACCTTACGAATGGGCAAAGAGTATATTTCACAGAGGAGAATGCATAAAATGTTTTTGCTGCACTAGCACACACAAGTGTGGCACCATTTTTTGTGCTGTGCCGTAATGTATTTGCCAAAACATGAAGGACATGGAGGTACCAAAATACTACACATGGAATACTATTTCAAAAAATTTTAAGGATGTGAACAAGGCACATGGGTAAAGGCTATCAAAATCTATATTCCTCTGATGTATTGAGCCATATTCACACAGTACACCCAATAATGCCAAATGCTACTATTTGAGAATGCTGCTGATTAATATGACAGGTCCAACTTCATTTGCCAATTTTAGAATGATTAATGGTGTAGAATGCCAGACATGCAGAGAAGCTTTACTTGAAAGTGATAAACACTGAGAAACCACATTGATCGACGCCTCCTTCAGTTGCCACCCACACAAAATACGAACATTATTTGCCATTATTTTGACCACATGTTCACCATCCAAACCAAACGATATGTGGGAAAAATTTTGTGCAGGCTTCAGCAAAGATATTTCGTACCAAATTCATACCATTACGAAAGGTAACAACATTCTATTTTTGGACAGCATTTTCAGTGAATCTCTCACAGAAATCTAAGACATATGCTTAATCATCAACAATAAAGCACTCTTTCAACTTGGCATGGTTGCACCATAGTGTTCTGTGTATAGCCACTGTGATCAAGATTTATTGACAGAACAACAATTAAACGCTGATGTCTTGTGTGGATTTGTCATAACAAATGAACAATTCTTCCTTGTAGATCAAAAGTTAGCCTACAAAACAATTAAAAATGTGGTGGTCAATGGTAGTGGCAACCTAGTTTTCATTTATATGTCCGGTAGCACAGGAAAAATGTTTCTCTTCAGTTTGGTGTAAGCTAACATTTACTCTCAAAATAGAATTCCTTTGGCTCTTGCATCATCAGGTATTGCAGCTACATTATTCAATGCTGGCCATACAGTACATTCAGTGCTCAAATTACCTTTCAATATACATTTTGCAAAGACTCAAATATGTTATATTTCAAAAGGTTCTGGCACGGCGAAATTATAGCTAATTTCAAAACTGAGTGACTGGAATGAATGTGCCATGGCACATAAGAAGTTGCTTGAAGCGCTTAATTGATCTCTTCAAAATTTATGAGGAAATGCACAACTGTTTGGTGAAGCTGACATATTAGCATTTGACTTCATACAGGCTACACCAGTTGTACTAAAATCAACTCTGGCTGATGGAACTCAATGCAAGCTTCAAAGCATCTTCGGAGATGTGCATAAACTTGCATTAAAGATTAATATTTGCATACGTCTACAGCAGAGTGTGCCAGCCACATCGTCAAAACAGCTACTGCACATTGGGAATGGAAAAGTTCCACTTGATGTCATCACAAAATATACTTCATTCCCATTAAACTTTTATGTCATTGTTTCATCGATCGAACGATTCATTGAGAAAGTTTTTCCATAAATTCACAAATTACAAAAATCATCAATGGCTTTTTGAACATGCTATTTTGTCAGAAAAAAACACTGTCATCAATTCAACCAACTATGCCACCCATGAACAAACTGCAGATGATTCTGTCTCCTAAAAATTGATGGACACAGCATTTCTGCAAGGCAGGATGATAAGAGCTGCTTTATCATGCTTCATGGCACCTGCTGATTGGCATGGTTTACTCCAACAGTCTCTTCTCATTTCAGAAATATGCTGCACACCAAGGAGTATCGTGACAATCAATATAACATCACTAGAATAAGAAAGGAAGATGAACTGTCATTAAGATTTGAGAAATCTGTTATTCATATCATGTCATACAGAGTACATGTATTAGCATGAATTGTTACACCAAGCGAAGTCCCACAGTGGTTAGCACACTGTACTCACATTCGAGAGGATGACATTTCAAACCCAAGTCCAGCCATCCTGATTTAGATTTCCCATGATTTCCCAAAATCACTTCAGGCAAACACCAAGCTGGTTCCTTTGAAAGGGCACTGCTGACTTCCTTCCCTAATCCTATGGGACCGATGACCTGGCTGTTTGGTCCCCTCCCCGACAAACCAACCAACCAACCACGAACTGTTACAAAGTGTTTGCTGGCTGTAATGTGGGAAGGAGGGGTGGCAAGTGCAAGGGCTAGGTATGTGATGTGCAGGTACCAGAGCCAGGAGGATCCAGCATGTGATGAAGGTGATGACATGACATGGGAAGGAGAAACCGTTGGGTGGAAGTTGTGGGGACTGTGGTTAATGGAGACTGAGGCCAGGACAGTTATGAGACAAAATGATGTGTTGCAAGCATAACTCTCATCTGCATAGTCCAGAAAAGTTGGTGCTGGATAGAAGGATCCAGATAGCCTCGTTTGTGAATCAGCCATTGAAATCAAGCATGTTGTTGCCAGCAGGATATTGTGCCACTGGGTGGTCAACTTTTCTCTTGGCCACAATTTGGCAGTAGCCATTCATTAAGATGAACAGCTGGTTAATTGTCATACTGATATAAAAAAACTGTACAGTGACTGCAGCAAAATTCATATATGACACAGTTGCTTTCACAAGTAGCCCTGCCTCCGATGGGGTAAGGTAATCCTGTAACAGGAATGGAGTAGGAAGTGTTGAATCGGTAGATTGGGCAAGACCTGTATCTGGGCTTTTGACAGGAATATGATCTCTACGGCAAGGTACTGGGAATGACAAAGGCATATGGACCAGAATGTTGTGCAGGTTGGGTGGGTGATGGAATACTACTTTAGGAGGAGTGGGAAGGAACGGTTTCCCCTTCTTCTGTCCTGTCAGCCCCATCCCCATGTCACCTCCATCATGCACTGCATCCCATTGGTTCCAGCACCTGTGCAACACATGCCCTAGCCTGTGAACCTGTCACCCCCCACCCCCTTCTGTATTTCTAGGCAGCAAAACTGCTGCTTCTCTCTCAGCCTCTCACTGAAAATCCAACCCCCCCCCCCCCCCCCACACTGTACAAAACCAGTAGTCCCTCTGCTGAAATACAGTGCTGGTATTATGTGCCCAGCCAACACAATGTAGGGGCACAGGTGCGTGTATGGGTGCATGTATTTTGTGTGTGTATTTGTACTGTGGTTTATCAAGTAATTTTATGAAATACATACTAAACTCAATGCCCCGCTTTGTGCATTATGCAACCTTTTTGTCATCATTAAGCTTCTTCTCCAAAATCAAATACACCAGTAAATCCTTCAAGGTCCCTAACAACTTGATCATCTCCGGTAATAGAATGATAAAAGTGTTTGGCAGTGCTAGGTATCAAGTAAAACACAGATTTCAGATCTTCAAGCTACATCTAGTATGGCATTCCCTCGAGGCTATAGTGGTTCAAAGAGTCCATTAAAGTTTGAGTTAGATGGTCTTCTGCTTTGTTTCTTATGTAGGCCCACAGCGATATAGGAATCATCATTATGGTCTGCTTTTATGTACAACTTGAATGGCTCTTCCTCTTCCAACATTATTTCATGTATTTGCATCCAATTAATTTTGTTTCCTGTGGTGTGAACTTTAAGGTTCACAATGTGGTTCTCCATCTTAGAACATTCAGTAAAATTGCTCGTCTCCATTACATTTATAATAAGACAATTTATTTTCCCACAAGGTTTCATATGATTTAGATAGTCACTAGGCAGTACATGTGGCACTGAATTTCCATAACTTGTTCAATATCACTGAAACTGGCATCATCAGGTGCTGCTGAAGCACTGGTTCTTGTTTTACTGCCCCTGTTAACACATTGATAAATAGGAATACTGCACTGGATTAATTTGGGTCCACTTGATTGAATGGGAACATAAAATTCCACTTCAAAAATAATTTTGTTTGCAACAGGAAACAAACTGACACTGTTTGTTGACAATGGTCAGCACATGAAAGGTGTGATGAGCAGTTTTTACTTCTGCTGACTCCAGCCACACATTGCAACAACAGCGTCATCGAAAATCTGCCAAAACAACTGCACCTGACAAGTCTTATGAGACACATCTGGTGTTATAACTTATAGAAACTCCAAAGAGTCTTTCTGACATTCCATCCAGATCAAATCAGTAAGGTTCAATGGTCCAGCCCAGTTTTACTGTACGCATACATTTTTATGTTTAGGGTCTGAAGTTGGCAACTGAGAGCCTGAGACACAATTGCTGGTTTTTCCAACTCCCCTGTGTTTAAGATGTATTTTTAGCTTATGACTGTAAGATCAAATGCAGTTATGGTGGTTTGTTCTAGCTTCCACAGAGATGTCTATGTTGAAGAATTGCTTGTATCTACTGCCTTATTAATCACATCTTCAAGATATATTATAAATACTGGTGGGTTCATAGCCTTATGTGCATTGCCTGTTTTTGCATGTGCGATGTGTTTTGTCACTTTGGTTTCCTCAGTTTTCTGTCGATCACTAGCAATTTTAAACTGCAAGATTTCGACAGCTATTTATGCAGAATAATGGCAATGAATGTGGTGTTTTAGGTTTATATCAGCTTTGCCACATCTGCCACAATTACCTGAGCCTGGCAATTTATGCTGGTGTAACCACAATTTTTGCATTTAATAAACTTTATTGCATCCAGCACATAGGTATCACACTTTGAGAATGATAAAACCAGACTTGATGTATTATGATAACAATGGTGTGTTGAAGTTAGGTGTCTTTTCCTGCTCACTGTTTACTGTCTTTGTTATGAGTTGTTAATTTTTTTTCCTCTAATAATGCTATCTTTTCTCGGTTCATCTTTCTTAAGAGATTCCATTAGGTTGCTGCACAATATTACACTCCTGCTGAAATTTGGGACAATGCAGATCTCTGTACTAACTTGGCAACTTCACATCTTGTAATTATGTGACTTGTAAAGGTGTAGCTATTTTTACACAATGTGTTCTGTTTCCGAGATGTTTATAGCGTTAATGAGTAGCTGCAATACACTGCAAAGCTTTTTGAAAAATGGAAGGTGACACACTTTCATGTTTCAATAAAGGCAAATGTTCTGTGACACAATAAATGCTCTGTTAAAGTTTGTAGATTTCTTCAGTGTGTCATTTTGGGAGGGCTATCACTCACAGAGCTTTCAGATGTTTTGGTGTTATTGCTCTCAGACAGCACATCCACCAATTTGGAGTGTTGTTAGTTTGTGAAATAATAACCACTGAGATCCCAATTACAATTAGGAAAATAAGTCACAACTCAGGCAGATGTACAATCATCTGAGCAAACATGTTACACATGGAATGCAGTAAATGACCTACAAGTTTCCTGCTAATGACTGTTTCCTCTTAACCATTTTTTGCCCTTAACTTGGGTATTTGAGCCTTTTTATGGCATACAATGTTCCACTGCCAGGCTGTGCGGAGGCCATTGAAGCATGCCTTGAGTTCATGGCTCCAAATGACTAGTACTGGTCACCACTCCTCCAGTTCATGACTGCCAGTCACACCAAACTCATACTCAGAAAAAAGCAGAGTTCTCTTGCAGTACTCCTTATTTAGCACCACCCAGGAAACCCACATAACTTATGGAATGCTATGGACACATGGTGCACTTCTCTCATCTCCCCGATCAGTCATCTAAATTTTCAGTTTAGCTATATAGAGACTGTAAGAAACTTCCACGATAATTAAGACTTCTCAGATCCTAAATATTTCCTGGAAGTATTGCAACTTTTTCAGCTGTTTCATTTTTATTCCTAACAATACAAAGTCCAGGGTGGACTAATAACAATATGGAAAGGACAGGGGGATGATGCTATTGGTGCCTGTTGGAGCATGCAGGGATGTTGTGGGGACAAGATAGGACTGCTAAGTGCAGTGTTGAGAGGTTATGCTGGGAGATGGGGGAGGAGGAGGGGGAGGAGGAGGAGGAGGAGGAGGAGTAGTAGGGGGAGGGGGAAGGGAGAGTAGAGAAGCAGAAAAGGAGAAATGACTTGTAGGTGCACTGATGGGATAGAAGGCGAGTGTAGTACTAGAGTGGGAGCAGGAAATGGGGTAGGTAGGTGAAGACAGGGACTAGAGAAGGTTTAGGCCTGGTGGGGGGGGGGGGGGGGGAGGGGGGGGGGGTTACAGGAATGTAGGACATGTTGTAGGGAGAGTTCCCACCTGTGCAGTTCAGAAAAGCCAGAGTGAGTACTACCTTACCCAATGCCCTACTGAGTCCAAACCTACTACCTCCTTCCTGGTTGCTATGAACACCTATATCCTCACACACAATTACTTCTCGTTCAAAGACGTCACCTACAAATAAGTCTGGGCTACAGCGAAGGTCACCCACATGACACCATCCTATGCCAGCCTATTCAGGAGTCATCTCGAGGAATCATTCCTAACCAACCAGAATTTGAGGGGCAAAAGAAACAGTATATGCTCCATGACAATGAACCAGCTTATTCTGTATACTAGCTCAGACACATAAGTGACTTCTTTGGGTTATCAGTCATCACTGGGAAAAACTTGCTGCATTAAAGAGTCAGAAAGTAAAGATCAAGTGGAAAGATCAGGAAGTGTCACAGATTTGAGTTGATAATTAAGAGTGCACATCTATGCCTCATATACAGTACAAGAGATGTTATTCTCTACAAATCTAGTTCTAAATTTCTTTGTCTTCACACAAAAAAGGTTATACCAGAGGCTTTGCTTTAAAATGCTGCACAGCCACAAAAATAACATGTATACAAATGGCAGACTGCTTCTTAGTTGAAAAGCAATTAAATCTATTCAATAATGAAGAGGTAAATAGAACTGATACAATAGTAATTACATTCTGCTTTATGTTTGCAACCGAAATGGCCCTTCTAGTATCTTCCATTTATAGAAGGTTGCTGCAGCAATGAGAAGTAAAACACAACAGAAATTAGGTGTTGGTCATTCCAATTTTTGAGAAAAGTTGCTGGACATATGTACAAGGGGTATTAAATAAATAATGCAACACTTTTTCCCTCAGTCAATTTCAGTTGAAAAACGCGGAATTTGTTGCAGTATATCGTGGAATATTCCTTCTCTGGCCCCTAAAATTTCATGAAGTTCTGATAGGTAACAGCACTACATGTAGCCTTCAAAATGGCATCTGCAGCAGAGGTGCATTCCAAGCAGAAAGTTATCACCGAGTTAATTTTTTGGCGGAAAATCCAGAGCATCGCAGATATTCTCAGGCACTCGCAGAATGTCTACGGAGACCTGACAGTGGACAAATGCACAGCGAGTCAGTCACTGGGTGAGGTGTCTGTCATCACTGCAACAAGGTCGCGCAAAAATGTCCGATCTCCCGCTTGCCGGCAGGTCGCACACTGTCATGACTCCTGCAGTGTTTGAACATACAGACCCTGTCATTTGAGGTGATTGACAGTTCACAATTAAACACGTCATTGCACAACTGCACATCTCTGTCATCCACCAGTTGGGGTCTTACAGGTGTGCGCCCACTGGGTTCCTCGCCACCTAAAAGAAGACCGTAAAGAGCAATGAAGGATCATCTTTGCAGAATTGTTTGCACGGTACGAGGTTGATCGTGACAAATTTTTGCTGAACGTCATCACAGATGATGAAACACGGGTTCATCACTTCGAGCCGGAAACAAAACAGCAATCCGTGGAGTGGTACCACACCACCTCTCCTCCAAAGAAAATGTTCAAAGCCACACCCTCAGCCAGTGAAGTCGTGGTGACCGTCGTCTGGGATCCTGAAGGATTCTGAAGGTTTTATTCTGTTTGGTGTCCTCCCCCATGTTGCAACAATCAACTCTGAAGTGTGTTGTACTACTCTCAGGAAACTGAAGAAATGACTTTGACACCGCAAGGCCGTACACAAGTCTGCACACCCAAGAGGAGCTCATAAAACGTCACTGATCTGTTCTTCCTCATCCACCCTACAACCCGAATCTCGCACCTTCTGACTTTCGATGTGTCTGGCCCAATGAAGGATGCTCTCTGCGGGAAGCAGTATGTGATTGACAGGGAGGTTACTGATACAGCAAGACATTGGCTCCAATGTCAACCAGTGGAATGGTACATTGCATGCATATAGGCCCTCCTAGTAAGGTGAAGTAAGGCCACCCCAATGAAAAGAGATTATGTTGAAAAATAGTGTTTTGTAGATAAAAGAGTGGAGAATAATGTGATGTATTGGAATGCTGAATAAAACCAACATGCTTTCAGAAAAAAATATTGCATTATTCATTGAACCCCGCACACAAAAGTGCAGACTTACTATGCTCACATTGGTATGCCCTAAAATTATAGAACACATCCAATGTTCATATAACACTAATTCTGTAAGACGGAACGACTATTCTGCAGAAAATGGTATGGAACACTATACACAATTATGTAAAACTCAGCTAACCCTCCTTGCTCACAACATCAAGAATGTTACAGGTAGTGGCACTCTAAATTCATGAAAGATACAAAACAATCTCTACTGGCCTACAGTCGCTGATATACTATTTAGCACAGTTCTGAAATGTTACACATAAAAGCAAATTTCTCAAATCAGAAGTTACACAGTCGATTCCAAAACTGTGTTCCTTGCATTGTTTGCACCACTGTACTTCTTTTTCACTGTCCTTAATGTTACTAATAATACATTATTACACTTTCAAACAACATACTTCAAATATAAGATTGCACTATTAACCTCACCTGATCCCACAAAAGGGTCAAGCACCAGATCTGCTTCTTGCACACGAGCTTGATTTGCCATAAGTAAAGATAATTGAGGATCCATGCTAGTGTTACCAATAAACTTTCTAGTTTTAAGAGAAAGCTTAGTAATGAGATCTCTCTGGCCATCAGCAATCTGAAATAATCAAAAGCAGAATAGGCACACAGTCCAAAAGATTATAAACTTTTATATGCTATGACAGATCTATATACAAACTCTTTTGCAAAATTTGAGAAACCACTAGACAAAGAACCAAGCATAATTATTAAAAATAACAAACCCACACCATCAAAAAATCAAAGAAGCCAGGAGACTCGATGAGAAAAAGATATAGTCAATATTAAAGACCCCCACCCAGTCAGTGAACCATGGTTCATACTGCACAAATAAGTGGGATTTTCCATTGCTTTATATCTGAGAATAAAAATTATTTTCACAGAGAAAATGGAGAACCAGTACAGCTATACATCAGTCATCTGCCAATATTAGAGGCAAAGAATCCAGAAGAACCAGAAGGACGAGGTAGTCCACCAGGATGTGAGCAACTGTGTGTGAAGCTCCACAACAACAATATGGGGGTGGTCCATTACATAAAATAAAACCATGGATTAATCTGGTGTGACAGATTTGGAGGTGAAACAGGACAGTGGATTTCTTTCAGGAGAAATGAAGGTGTACTATTAACCCCACCAGATTTCGTCCCATCTCGGAGTGAGAAGAGGTCTTGTTTGCACTTGCAAATCCGTGCCTGAAACAGTCAAAGCGAATGTTGGACAAGCAACTGCTTCTGTAGCCAAATGGTCAGCCTGTTCATTCCCTTGAATACCCGCATGACTTAGGATCCAGAGAAAGACTACAGAGCAGGCAGTATGAATAAAGGAAGAGTTGTTGTTGTTGTTGTGGTCTTCAGTCCTGAGACTGGTTTGATGCAGCTCTCCATGCTACTCTATCCTGTGCAAGCTTCTTCATCTCCCAGTACCTACTGCAACCTACATCCTTCTGAATCTGCTTAGTGTATTCATCTCTTGGTCTCCCTCTACGATTTTTACCCTCCATGCTGCCCTCCAATGCTAAATTTGTGATCCCTTGATGCCTCAAAACATGTCGTACCAACCGATCCCTTCTTCTGGTCAAGTTGTGCCACAAACTTCTCTTCTCCCCAATCCTATTCAATACTTCCTCATTAGTTATGTGATCTACCCATCTAATCTTCAGCATTCTTCTGTAGCACCACATTTCGAAAGCTTCTATTCTCTTCTTGTCCAAACTAGTTATCGTCCATGTTTCACTTCCATACATGGCCACACTCCATACAAATACTTTCAGAAACGACTTCCTGACACTTTAATCTATACTCGATGTTAACAAATTTCTCTTCTTCAGAAACGTTTTCCTTGCCATTGCCAGTCTACATTTTATATCCTCTCTACTTCGACCATCATCAGTTATTTTACTCCCTAAATAGCAAAACTCCTTTACTACTTTAAGTGTCTCATTTCCTAATCTAATTCCCTCAGCATCACCCGATTTAATTTGACTACATTCCATTATCCTCGTTTTGCTTTTGTTGATGTTCATCTTATATCCTCCTTTCAAGACACTGTCCATTCCGTTCAACTGCTCTTCCAAGTCCTTTGCTGTCTCTGACAGAATTACAGTGTCATCGGCAAACCTCAAAGTTTTTACTTCTTCTCCATGAATTTTAATACCTACTCCGAATTTTTCTTTTGTTTCCTTTACTGCTTGCTCAATATACAGATTGAATAACATCGGGGAGAGGCTACAACCCTGTCTCACTCCTTTCCCAACCACTGCTTCCCTTTCATGCCCCTCGACTCTCATAACTGACATCTGATTTCTGTACAAATTGTAAATAGCCTTTCGCTCCCTGTATTTTATGCCTGCCACCTTCAGAATTTGAAAGAGAGTATTCCAGTTAACATTGTCAAAAGCTTTCTCTAAGTCTACAAATGCTAGAAACGTAGGTTTGCCTTTTCTTAATCTTTCTTCTAAGATAAGTCGTAAGGTTAGTATTGCCTCACGTGTTCCAACATTTCTACGGAATCTAAACTGATCTTCCCCGAGGTCCGCTTCTACAAGTTTTTCCATTCGTCTGCAAAGAATTCGTGTTAGTATTTTGCAGCTGTGACTTATTAAACTGATAGTTCAGTAATTTTCACACCTATCAACCCCTGCTTTCTTTGGGATTGGAATTATTATATTCTTCTTGAAGTCTGAGGGTATTTCGCCTGTCTCATACATCTTGCTCACCAGATGGTAGAGTTTTGTCATGACTGACTCTCCCAACGCCATCAGTAGTTCTAATGGAATGTTGTCTACTCCCGGGGCCTTGTTTCGACTCATGTCTTTCAGTGCTCTGTGAAACTCTTCACGCAGTATCTTATCTCCCATTTCGTCTTCATCTACATCCTCTTCCATTTCCATAATATTGTCCTCAAGTACATCGCCCTTGTATAAACCCTCTATATACTCCTTCCACCTTTCTGCCTTCCCTTCTTTGCTTAGAACTGGGTTGCCATCTGAGCTCTTGATATTCATACAAGTGGTTCTCTTCTCTCCAAAGGTCTCTTTAATTTTCCTGTAGGCAGTATCTATCTTACCCCTAGTGAGACAAGCCTCTACATCCTTACATTTGTGCTCTAGCCATCCCTGCTCAGCCATTTTGCACTTCCTGTCGATCTCGTTTTGAGACATTTGTATTCCTTTTTGCCTGCTTCATTTACTGCATTTTTATATTTTCTCCTTTCATCATTTAAATTCAATATTTCTTCTGTTACCCAAGGATTTCTACTAGCCCTCGTCTTTTTACCTACTTGATCCTCTGCTGCCTTCACTAATTCATCCCTCAGAGCTACCCATTCTTCTTCTACTGTATTTCTTTCCCCCATTCCTGTCAATTGTTCCCTTATGCTCTCCCTGAAACTCTCTACAGCCTCTGGTTCTTTCAGTTTATCCAGGTCCCATCTCCTTAGATTCCCACCTTTTTGCAGTTTCTTCAGTTTCAATCTGCAGTTCATAACCAATAGATTGTGGTCAGAATCCACATCTGCCCCTGGAAATGTCTTACAATTTAAAACCTGGTTCCTAAATCTCTGTCTTACCATTATATAATCTATCTGATACCTTTTAGTATCTCCAGGATTCTTCCAGGTATACAACCTTCTTTTATGATTCTTGAACCAAGTGTTAGCTATGATTAAGTTATGCTCTGTGCAAAATTCTACAAGGCGGCTTCCTCTTTCATTTCTTCCCCCCAATCCATATTCACCTGCTATATTTCCTTCTCTCCCTTTTCCTACTGACGAAAGGAAGAGAGAGATTACAAATAGCAAATATCACAGCATAACAACAATATGATCATTCAATAGCCTTAAAATTGTGCATTGAGTCATTAGAAATTACACACGATCAAGGGAGGTCTGTTTAAAAAGGACATAAGGCTCAGTTAATGGCTATCAGCTCTGCTGTAAAAATACTACAAGTTTCTAGCAACAAATGTTGTTCCTCACATATGGCAGATGTGAAAGCAAATCCTGTCCTGTCCATGGTTTTAGAGCTGCCAGCGTGAATGACAGTATCTGTTCTAGGTAATTTCACGAGATGTCTTGTCACACTTGCCACTTGCTGAACCTTGACTTTTGCACTATATTGTTGGATGATAAAGTCTCCTCTCGTAACAACATTATGAAGGCAGAACTTATGTACTAGCGAGCTGAGGTTTTCTCTAAAGCTTTTTTGGATCTGGGATGAGTTTTGTTAATGATAGAAAGATCCAATTACAAGTTTATGCCCACACTTGATAGCAAGTCTTGCCCAAATAATCTTGCATGCATCTTCAATTTCTATCACAGAGAATATGAGTTTCTAGTCCACTGCAATAAATACACCACCTCCATTTCCCATCAGCATATCCTTTCAATAATACTTAAGAGTTGTACAACAAATCTTGCTGCTGCCAGTTTTGGGTTATAGCCAGCTTACTGTACCCCGTATTATATGAGCTCCACTGCTTTTTAGGACTGCTTCAACCACAGCAACTTTATTGCAAATGCTTTGGCAAATGATCACTAGCATATTAACATTCCCATCTGCAGGGGCCATTTGAGTCTTGCACTAACACTTTGGGGTCTCTTACTGTTATATCCTAGCCAGTAATGCCACCCGAGCCCGCTGCCAAAAGGTTGGCAGCATCAAAGTCCGGACGCTGTCTGCATAGGCAGCGCCAGCGAGACAGCAAATCGCCGCAAGTCTGCGCGCGCCACCGCTGGCTTCTGGCTTCTTAAGCGCTGGAGTCGCGAGCGGTAGGACAGTTCTGTATTCGCCGCTCAGTTGTACACTCGCCACCGAATTGTGTACTTGCTAGTCAGTTGTGTGTTCATCGCAGCAAAGTTGTTGTTTGTCGTCAGCCGACGCTGACCTAGCCGCTCCGACTCGAACTAGACAGATCTCTGTAGACACGGAGTTCACTACTGTGTTTCTGTATCTTCGTCAATAAAGATAAGTACCGACTTTTATTTAATCAGAGTGTTTGGGTTTTCATCTTTCTGTTCACTGTTCCAGCGGACCGGTCGGCCCGCTATTAAAAGTGTGGCGGTGACTTCGTAAGCCGTTTCTACCGCGAATTGTTTGTCGCTACGAACACCGCCACAAAACTGGCGACGAGGACTTCCGAACTTGTTTCTTGTTATACTAATTATAGCGATAAAATTTTGGGGGCTGGTTTAATTTGTGTTCACTATGTCTGCCGAATTACAACAGTTGATCTTGTTACAGAGTCAGCAAATACAAAGTCTGGTGGAAGCAATCACCAAACAAGCGGCTAATCCTCCAACACAAAAGGAACAAGCACAGGCAGCACCACCTTTCCGTGCTTTTGATGCATCAAGAGAAGAATGGCGAGAATATTTCACGCAGTTGCAGGCGCACATGACAGTCTACAAAATCACAGGTACTGAGTGGCAGCTTTATTTCATTTCCACTGCAGGCGTGGAAGTCTATCGACTACTTTGTAAGTTGTTCCCGGAATCCCAGCCAGAAGCTTTAGACTATGACATTGTTGTTAACAAGCTTGCTGAGTATTTCGAGTCGCGAGTTCATGTGGCAGCAGCCAGATTCAAGTTCTTCAGATTAAAGAAACTGCCACATCAATCTAATAAACAGTGGTTAACAGATTTACGGGGCCTCACCCGTCAGTGCCGATTTAATTGTGTGTGTGGAGCTTCCTACAGTGATGTCATGTTACGAGACGCTATTACTCAAAACATTGCAGATTCTCGTATTCATGCTGCTATCTTAAAGTTGCCTGACCCGTCATTAGAGACTGTGATGAGGATCATTGAAGCCCAAGGTACTTTTGACTATGCTGAGTGTGAGTTAGACCAGCCATGTATTTCTCAAATTGCCTGTGCTAAGCAAGTTATGTCACGCCCGTGGCCCCACCGGCAGAGTCAGACTGTAAACACTAGCCGGCCGCGTCATGTTAAACACATTCGTCAGCCGCGTGTGCAAAATGATAAAGTCAAGTCTTGCCCTAAGTGTGTTCTTGCTCATCCTCGTGAACGTTGCCCGTTAAGAAACGCGGTTTGTCACTTTTGTCAAAGGAAAGGACACATCCAGACTGTTTGTTTGCGTAAACGCAAGAACAATTCTAGTGCTGCCCAGCCCATGGATATTCATGTTCTTCAAAGCCAGCCCGCCCAGAAGGTCGCGTTTAAAGACTCTTCCACGGTTCGTGTGGGTAATAAACTTGTTCGCAATAAGCCACCCACCCAGCCCTCTGCCATGCGACCCAGGCGTAATTCAAACGCTGTAAAAAGTAATGTACAGACTGCAAGTGAAGCGGGAGTTGTTGTTCCACCCGCCCAACCCACGAGTTGTCGTAAGCAGCGAACACGCGCTAAACGCGCTGATTTTGTGTCTTCCGCCTCCACTGCACCGATCCAGAGACAGTGTAATAAACTATTTGTGAAGCTACGCATCCAGGATAAGACCTTCAATTTTCAATTAGACACTGGTGCGTCTGTGACTCTCATAAATAGTGCTACGTATGCGGCTATCGGCCGCCCTAAACTTTCAGCGGCAAAACATTCTTTGGCTACTTATAGTGGAGAACAAATTCCTGTGTTAGGTGTATGTAGCGTGCCAGCCACATTCCGTGGCAATACAAAAACAGTTTCATTCACAGTGCTCCGCACTACAGACAGTGTAAACATTTTCGGATTAGACTGTTTTGACTTGTTTGGCCTGTCTATCCAAGACAATGTCTTGCAAATTAATTCTGTTGTTGTTCCTCAAGATCGCATAACCGATTTGTGTAAACAATACAGTGACATATTTAAAGACGAACTAGGTTGTGCTGCGAACTTTGCCGCTCATATTACGTTAAAAGATAATGCTCAGCCTCGATTTTGTCGTGCTCGTCCAGTGCCTCACGCCCTCCGGGCACCTGTAGAAGATGAACTTCGTCGTTGGCAAAACAACGGTGTTATTCAACCCGTTTCAGCGAGCCAGTGGGCTTCTCCCTTAGTTATTATAAAGAAACCGTCTGGCAAGTTACGTTTGTGTGCTGATTTTAAGTCGACAGTTAATCCTCAGACTGTCATTGATTCTTTTCCTTTGCCTAGACCGGACGAGCTGATGGATAAGTTAGGGGAAGGTCGTTTCTTTTCCAAAATTGATCTCCGTGAAGCATATTTGCAATTGCCCCTCGACGAGCAATCACAACAGTATTTTGTCATAAACACGTCGTTGGGGTTGTTCCGTTTTCTGCGTTTGCCTTTGGTTGTGCGTCAGCTCCAGCTGTTTTTCAGCGTTTTTTGTCACAACTTCTGGCTAATGTGCCATCGTGTTGCAACTATTTAGACGATATTGTTGTGTCCGGTCGGACGCCTGCTGAACATTTCCGTAATTTGGAGTGTTTGTTTAAAGTGTTGTCTCAGGCAGGCCTACGTTGCAACATCGATAAATGTTCATTTTTCCTTACGGAGCTGGAGTATCTGGGACATGTTATTAATGCTCAAGGCATTCATCCCTCCCAGTCACATTTAGCAGCTATTCGTGATTTGCCCGCCCCTCGCAATCTGCATGAATTGCAAGCAGTTCTTGGCAAATTGACATATTATATTAGGTTTATACCTAATGCATCACAGATTGCTGCACCGTTGCATCGTCTCCGCCGTAAGGATGTTCCGTTTGTGTGGTCAGCTGATTGCTAATCAGCCTTTCAGCAGCTTAAAGAGGCTTTATTGAATGATCGTTGTCTGGTCCATTACGACCCTAACAAGCCTCTGGTGTTAGCTTGTGATGCTCTTCTTTCGGCCTCGGTGCTGTGTTGTCTCACCAAGTCGGTAACACCGAACGTCCTATTGCGTTCGCATCTAAATTGCTCAACAAAGCTCAGTGTCATTATAGCCAATTGGACAAGGAAGCGTTGGCTATTGTGTTCGGTGTCACAAAATTCCATCACTACCTCTATGGTAGACCATTCTATTTAGTAACAGATCACAAGCCCCTGACGTCACTGTTTCATCTGTCTAAACCAGTTCCTCAGCGGACAGCTCAGAGACTACAACGTTGGGCTCTTTTGTTATCACAATACCAGTATGAGATACTGTATCGCCCTACAGCTCAGCATGCAAACGCTGACGCGCTTTCTAGATTGCCGATTGCTGCGGATGATGTCTTCGATTCCTCTGACGACTCTTGCCATCAGATTGACGCCGATGAGCATCAATCCCTCTGGGATTTTCCGATTGATTATTGTCAGGTGGCACGTGAGACAGCTACGGATCCTCATCTGAGTTTACTATTACGTTTTGTTCAACGTGGTTGGCCGTCCAAGGCAAAGGACATATCGGATCCTGTGGTTCGTAGCTATTATCCGCAACGTCATCTGTTGTCTGTTTCGCACAGAGTTTTGCTGTTACGCACCGAGAATGACCAGCTTCGTGTAGTGGTTCCCCAAGTGCTCCAATCCAAGGTCTTCGACTTGTTGCATCAAGGTCATTGGGGAGTGGTCCGCACCAAGCAGCTTGCCCGCCGTCATTGTACATGGATCGGCATTGATAAGCAGATTACGCAGATGTCTACAGATTGTTCGACGTGTGCCGAACACCAAGCTGCTCCGCCTCAACGCTATTTTGAGTGGGCACGCCCTGCCGGTCCCTGGCAGCGAGTACATATTGATTTCGCTGGACCATATTGGAATTCTCGTTGGCTCATCGTGATAGATGCATTTAGTAATTTTCCGTTTGTTGTGCCCATGCAGTCTACAATGTCTGCACAAACTATACAGGCGTTGACTTCAATTTTTTGTATTGAGGGTCTTCCAGAAGTTTTAGTGTCTGACAATGGTCCACAATTTACCTCTGCTGAATTTGAAAGTTCTTGTTCTGCCAATGGCATTCGCCATGTTCTTACTCCGCCATTCCACCCTCAATCGAATGGTGCAGCGGAACGTTTTGTATGCACATTCAAGGATCATATGGACCGCCTTCGTGCTACGCACTCTCGTCAGCAGGCCCTCATCACGTTCCTGTCGTCGTACCGGACCACGCCACGCGACGGCCCTTCGCCTGCGGAGCTTCTCCACGGCCGTCGTCATCGCATCCTACTACGGTTGTTGCACCCCCCGGATCGACCCGCCGCTTCTGAGCATCCCACGCGTTTTCAGCGCAACGACGCCGTTTTTTTCAGAGTTTATCACGGTCGCCGTCGTTGGGAACGTGGTACCGTGATAAGTGTCCAGGATCGCGGTTTTTATACTGTTCAAGGTGCTACTGGGGTGCACAGGAGGCATCAGAACCAGTTGCGCCGTGCTGGCCGCCCGGATTCTGCCGCTCGTTCTTTGTCCACACATTTGGTACGCGGCGGGTTCCAGCAGTGCCTTCCGACTTCGCTGCCACCCCCAGGGCAGCAGCAACAGCCGTCGCCGCTACCACGCCGACAGCCCGTCCCGTTGATGCCTCCCGCGCAGCTTCATCCGGGAGCGCCCCAGGTGGTCGCTCCGGCGCCTGTGGTCCCTCTTCAGTCGCCACCACCTTCGGAGCTGATGGACATCGACCCCTCAGCCGGGCCGCCTTCCCAAGCGGTGGCTGTGCAGCCTGTCCTGCAGCCGCTTTCCTTGGGCACCCCCAAGGAGTCTGACACCGCAGCGCCTTGTCCAGCGCCCACTCAGCAGCCGTCGACGCAGCGTCAGGAGACGCTGCCTCTCTTTGTAGGTCCCGACGCCCCGTCGCGTCCAGTACCAGAAGCTGCGCCCGTGGTCACAGGCGTGCACCCTGACCTTGGTTTTCAGTCGGTGTTTCCCGAGGCCCCGCGCAGCCAATGCTGGGGTGCGGACCGGGGACTGCCACCGACAACAGTCTCCGCCCCGGTCTCTTCTGCTACGCCTGCGGCCAGATCCCTCCCCCGCCGTCGACGCTCGCCACGTCATTATTCAACGACGGTGCGGCGATTTGGGGGGGAGGAGTGTTATATCCTAGCCAGTAATGCCACCCGAGCCCGCTGCCAAAAGGTTGGCAGCATCAAAGTCCGGACGCCGTCCGCATAGGCAGCGCCAGCGAGACAGCAAATCGCCGCAAGTCTGCGCGCGCCACCGCTGGCTTCTGGCTTCTTAAGCGCTGGAGTCGCGAGCGCTAGGACAGTTCTGTATTCGCCGCTCAGTTGTACACTCGCCACCGAATTGTGTACTTGCTAGTCAGTTGTGTGTTCATCGCAGCAAAGTTGTTGTTTGTCGTCAGCCGACGCTGACCTAGCCGCTCCGACTCGAACTAGACAGATCTCTGTAGACACGGAGTTCACTACTGTGTTTCTGTATCTTCGTCAATAAAGATAAGTACCGACTTTTATTTAATCAGAGTGTTTGGGTTTTCATCTTTCTGTTCACTGTTCCAGCGGACCAGTCGGCCCGCTATTAAAAGTGTGGCGGTGACTTCGTAAGCCGTTTCTACCGCGAATTGTTTGTCGCTACGAACACCGCCACAAAACTTACAGCTATCATTATCTGGATCAGATGGAGAGTCACCTACGTTAAAAAGCCTTGTGTATGCTCAAACCAGTCAGCCACATGGGTAGCCAACTATGACATGCAGTGCAACCCTATCCCATTGAGGGGAACCTTATATTTCTCAACCCTGTGGCATAACTCCAAGAAACAGCTTGTCATAAAAACTCCGACTCTTCCACTCAGCTCTAAAACAGAGGGTCCTGATCAGTTATGGGGACAGGTCTGTGGATTTCAAACTTCATTGGAACTCCATGAGCAAGGATGGTCTTAGAAACAGAAAAAAACAATAACCCAACTTATCTAATTCCCCCCTCCCCCCAATGGGCATCGACATCCTGACACCCATTCTCGGTTGGGATTACCAGTTGGAACTCGCCTTGCGGCCACCTGCCATGACTTCTGCCTAACCTTCACAGAATGAGTGCTCCATGTTTTCCTGCACTCTTTGCCTTGGTCAACAACCTGACGACGAATTAGGATCAATCTATTTCAAGATCCTAAAGTTTTATCTGCTCCCACATCCTTTCACCATCTGTTCCCTTCAGTTCTTCAGAAGTATCGGGGTGCTACTGCCATTCACACTGATGGCTCTAAAACTATGGACAGGACAGGATATGTTTTCACATCTTCCAGGGGTCAGGAACAACATTTGTTGCTGGAAACAAGTAGTATTTTTATGGCAGAGCTGATAGCCATTAAATGAGCCTTGTGTTTTAGTGAACAGACCTCCCTCAATTGTGTTTTGATTTCTAATGACTCAATGAACAGTCTGATTGATGTTACTTTTGTCACCCTGTAATGTGTGCTACTCATAACCACCTCTCTGACTATAGCCGTACTGCCTGCTCAGTAGCCTTTCTTTGGGATCCAAGTGATGCGAATAGTCCAGGGATTGAATTGGCTGACCACTTTGCTAGAGAAGCTATTGCTTGTCCAACATTCACTTTGACTATCTCAGGGCAGAATGGCAGCTGTGAATAAGACCTCTCCCCATTTGGTGATGGAACATAAACTCTACCATAGTTTCATTTTATGTAATGAACCACCCCCATGTTGTTGCAGCAGAGCTTTACACACAGTAGCTCACATCCCGGTGGACCACTCCCTCCTTCTGGCTCTCCATGCTAAGCATTGTCTTCCATATTCTTTACTTCTCATCTTGGCAGATGACTCACGGAAAGTTGGAATGGTTTTCCATTTCCTCTGTGAAAGTTGTCTGCAAGTTGTCATAACGATTCAAGTAGGAACTATTTAATGGAAAACATAGAGTATTGTAGAATCAAAAGGTACAGACACACAGTGGATGTGAGAGTGTAGTTTGCTAGTTGTCAATCAGTTTGCATGTATGTAGATGTCTGGGCATTACACTGAAACTCATAGGTCTGTGAAAAAGTTCAAGAGGATTGAAAGAAAGCCAACACTTATGGATGGCATCTGAGTGTAATTAACTGTATGAAAGAGACAGATAGATACTGGCTACATCATTTCCACTTTACTAAAAACAATGTGACTGTTTCTGCTATTTCTATGATCACATATTTATACAAGTTTGAATCACAAACACACGTGTATTCAAATTAGAAAATATAGTTTAACTGTTTAAAAGGGACCTTTCAACTGACCAAATCATTATTCCTTACCTCTCACTGAGATGGTAAAATTTGACTGTCTTTGTTATTGTAGTTGTTGTAGTTGTTATTGTTGTTGTTGTCATTGTTGTTGTCTAATTCATTTTTTAACTTTTAAAGAAGTACAAACCAGCATTATTTATTTAACCATTTAACTGATTTAAACTGTTTAAATTACATGTTTAATATTTAATCTTTATGTAACCTAAAGTAACTTTGAAGGCTTGCCCCAAACTATTGTTGAACTCACGATTTCATGTGACTTATGTATGGGACAGTTATGGAAGCGATAGACTACTAGTCATCATAAAGATGACACATTGAATTGCAGACAGGCACAATGAAAAGACTGTTACACATTAAACTTTCGGCCAAGGCTTTCATCACAAAAGAGAAACACACACACATTCACACAAGCAAGCACACCCACCTCTCTCTGTCTGTCTGTCTCTCTCTCTCTCTCTCTCTCTCTCTCTCTCTCTCTCTCTCTCTCTCTCACACACACACACACACACACACACACGCACACACATGCGCGTGCACGCGTTGCACCCACACACTGGTTGCTCACGCCAGACTAACACTGAAAAGTGTCAAACAGGAACAATCTGCAGTGGAGTGGGGAAGGGGGAGGGAGGATAGCAGGGTAGCAGGATGCAGATGGAGGAAGAGAAAACAGTGCTGTCTGGCAGAGCATGTAGGAACTAGAAGTGGCGGACAAGGCTACACAGTGCAACATTGGGAGGCTGTGGGGGAGGGAGGGAAGGGAAAAGGGAGCAGAAAGGAGAGGAGCAGAGAAGGGGAAAAGATTGGTGGGTGCATTGGCAGAGAACAGTGCATAATGGGAGTGGGGCATGACTTGGGAGTTGGTGGACAGGCAGAGCAAGCAGAAACTTTTATACGAAGGCTGTAGGGACAGAAGGTTACTATTGGTTGAAGCTGGTTTGATTTTAGGAGCAGAGAATGTGTTGTAAGGATAACTCCCATCTGCACAGTTCAGAAGTAGCCACTAAAATTATGCATTTTATGTTCAGCTGCATGTTGTGCAAAAGGGTGGTCCAGTCTGATCTTGGCTATAGTTTGATGGTGGCCATTCATCCACCTGGATAGATGGTTGGTAATCATACCAATAGAAAAAGCTGAGCAATGAATGCAGCAGAGCTGTTTTGTTTTGTTTTAGGGTGCAAAAACAACGAAGGTCATGTGTGTCCATGACAGAACCTTATAACGCTAAAACAAAAAAAGGAGCTAAAAGTGACTGTACATTAAGACCAATCGATGGAAGGCAAGGAAGTTAAAAACAAGGACTTCCTCTGGGAGGAAGGTCCATAAAATATGCCATATAGACAACACAGGTCATGGACTAAAGATTAAATCTCCTTAGCCATACTGCTACAGTGGATAAAAAGTAAAATGCAGTTGAAAGCCCACACCCCGTTCACTAAAATTGCTGGTAACACAGACAGCAAACATAAATTAGAACGTAAGTGGTTAAAAAAAAAAGAGCATTTGGTGAGGAAATGGCAAACTGTCAAAGGCTGTTGACAATAAGCACAAAGAGGTGGGGGATTACCACTTAACAAATGGCAATGGCTAAAATGACAGTGCTCAATATGCAACCAAGCTAAAATGATCTCCTCAAGGAGAGAGGGCCAAGAGGAGAGAGCAAAGCAACCGGGAGAGGGTTAATTCCCTGAGTTTGTTCTGATGAAGGGGAGAGGAGTAGTGATGTCAAAGGATCACCATCTGCTGACAGACGGCAACACAGACATCATCAGAAGGCATCGAAAAACTAGCAGGCTGAGGTAGGAGGGCTGCAGCCTTGGCAGTAGCTTCAGCAGCTTCGTTTTCCATCGGACCGATGTGACCAGGGACCCACATAAACATCACATTGGCTCCATCAAGAGTGAACAAGTAGAAGCTTTCTTAGACCCGTTGCACTAAGGGATGGACTATATACAGTACGCAGAGGCTTTGAAGTGCACTGAGAGAGGCGAAGCAAGTGACACAACTGAAAAGCCTGTGTTGCCGGATGTACTGCGTGGCCTGATACAGAATGAAGAGCTCCACTGTAAGTACTAAGAGTTTCGGAAGGCGATACCAAAAATGCCTAGTGCCAATAACAAGGGCACACCTGACATCATGGTGAGTCCGGGAACCATCAGTGTACACAAAGGTAGTATCGCTAAGTTCTGTGCAAAGGTCAAGAAACTTACAGCAATAGATTGAATCTGGAGTAGTGTCATTAGGACACGAATGAAGTACAACGTGAACACCGGCCACTGCACGAGGCCAAGATGGTGAAGGGTTCACACCCATCAGGAAAATGGCAGGTAGGAAGTTAAGCTGCAGGAGCAGTAGCCAAAAGTGAGCTCCAGGAAGTAACAGAGAAGAGGGACGTGCCCCATACTGGCAGTCAAAGGAGTCATCGAAGGAGGAGGCATAATATGTGAGGTATGGCACGGCAGACAAACAGCAAGATTATCCACTGAGGAGAACATCCTGGCAGTACGGTAGCAGCAGTTCAGCAGCTTCCGCATACATACTTTCAAACGGGCTAGTGTAAAAGGTGCCAGTCTCCAAAAGGATGTCACGATGATGAATTATATTTATACAGTGAAACAGCGTAAGATGGACAGACATGCAGATGCATAAGCGTAAGATGGACAGACATGCAGATGCATAAATGAAACACCCATAGTCTAGTTTAGAACGGACAAGGGATCTGTACAAATGGAGGAGGATGGTCCAATCCACTCCCCAGGAAGTACCGCTGAGAACACGTAGGACATTGAGGGATCATGAAGAGCAGGTGCCCAGATGAGACACGTAGGAGGACCAAAAAAGTTTCCTATGAGCATGAGCCCCAGGAATTTCGTAGTTTCAGTGAATGGAAGAGCAACAGGCCCAAGATGTAAAGATGGTAGAAGAAACCCATTGTACCACCAGAAATTCATACAAACAGTTTTGTCAGAGGAAAAGCGAAAGCCATCGTCATTGCTTCACAAGTAAAGACGTTGAGACATCACTGAAGACTCTGCTCAAGGAGACAAGCCCATCGAGAACTGCAATAGATCACAAAACCGTCAAAGAAAAGGGAACTGGAGATGCCTGGCGGAAGACAGGCCATAATAAGGTTCACGGCAACAGCAAAGAGGATGAAGCTCAGGACGGAACCCTGAGGCACACCGTACCTTGAAAACTTGGTCTTTTAAAATTCCTGAAGGAAACAGGGCAGGTTGACTCGGAGGCCATTCGCACCTTGTGTAAAGAGTACGGAGGGTACCAGTCCTCCAGCAGGCTTTCTCCAGATCAGAAAAAACCGTCACAGCATGGTATTTTCACATAAAACCATTCATGACATGTGCTGACAAAATGACGAGGTGGTCAACTGCAGAATGGGGCATCTGAAATCAACATAGAGCAGTGGTTAGCAAATTGTGAGACTCAAGTCACCCTACCAGCTGGACATGAACCATACGTTCCACCACCTTGTGAACACAACTGGTGAGAGAAATGAGGCAGTAGCTAAAAGGAAGGTGTTCGTCCTTACCTGGCTTAGGTACAGGTATGACAGCAGCTTTGCGCCAGCATCTGGGAAATGTACCATCTGCCCAGCTGCTATTGTATGTATGAAGGAGAAAGTGCTTGCACGCAAGAGAAAGATGCTGCAACATCTGAATGCGAACATCCTCCGCCCATGGGGCAGAAGATAGGGAGGAAGTCAGAATGTGATCTAGCTCCCACATAGTAAAGGCGGCATTATAGCACTCATGATTCTGAGAGGAGAAGGGTGTCACCCGAGCCTCCTCCACTCGTTTCCTGCGGAAAAAGGCACAGTGATAGTGGGCAGAGCTCTAAATCTCTGCAAAATAGCAGCCCAAGGAGTTGGAGACAGCAATAGAGTCCACTGTGACGTCATCTGCTTTGATCAGGCCAGAAATTGGGGAATTGGCTCGCACAATGGAAGAGGGAGTGAAATTGTTAAAAGAATTAGTAAATTATTTCCAGCTAGCTTTTTTGCTATCCCGAAGAATGTGACAACATTGTGCATGCAACTGTGTATAACGAATGCAGTTCACCATCACAGGATGATGGTTAAAAATAAGGAGAGCAATTCTTAGCTTGAAAAATTGCATTGCGGCTCCTCAGTCCACCAAGGGCCTGGGACACAGCGTGGTAAAGTTGAAGTGTGAGGAATGGAATGTTCTGTGGCAGTAAGGATAACATTTGTAAGGTGTTCTACCTGGTCACGACAACTGAGAATACGTTGTTTGTCAAAGGTTGCCAGGGAAGAGTAAAGCCTCTAATCGGTCTTAGAAAGCTGCCAATTTGGTTTGTACACAGTTGTGGTAGGTGTCAGTAAATGGACAGCACAAGGGAAAAGGTCGCTTGAGTATATGTCAGAGAGAATGTACAAATTGCGATGTCGGGCAAGCCAGGCAGTGCAGAACGAGAGGTCCAAATCGGAACAGGTGTGTGTGGATTCTGAAAGGAATGTTGGTGACACCAGTGTTAAGACAGATGAGGTTGAACTGATTGAGGTCATCCAAGAAAGCACCTGTCAGACATGTTCTGGGAGAGCCTCAAAGGTGATGGAGTGTATTAGCCACCGAGCAGCAAAAAGGGGTGAGGGAGTTACCCAATAAGCTGGAGGAAGTCCACCCTAGTGACACAGAATGACAGAGGGATATAGACGGTACAAAGAGAAAAAGGTGGAGCGAGGAAGGAAAATGCAGACTGCAACAGCTTGCAGCCATACGTTCAGTGAGATGGTTTGACGATGAATGTCACCCCAGATGAACAGTATGACTCCCCCATGAGATGGAATGCCGTCCTTGGGAGAAAGGTCAAAACCGCCCGGAAAGAAATGTGGGAGGTCAAAGCAGTTGCAAGGATGCAATTTTGTTTCCTGGAGACAGAAAACAAGTGGACACTGCAATTCCAAGAGCAACCATATTCCTCCTTGTTGGATCTAACACCATGAATGTTCCACTGGAGGAGAGCCATGACGGGGAAAGAGGAGGAGGGAAAATATGAAAGGTTGTCACCTCGACACCTACCGAATACCAGTCTTCAAAGACTCACTACTACAGGGCACTAAGGCTGGAGGATCCTGCTCCACGTGATCTACAGAGGAAGTCAGCATTCGCACTGGGTCAGCAAGCGAATTCCAGGGCAGAGAAATGGTTGGCAGTGAGCACTGGCAAAAAGGAGGTTGGCCAGGTGAGGCTGTCAAGGGGTGACACTATTGAAGAGGATCTCCGAGTTGGTGAAGGAGAAGACTGTTTGCCTTTGTTTTTCTTTCTTGGAGCCTTTGCAGTTGCCAGATGAAGACTTAGGTGTTTGGTCACAGGAGGGACATAAATAGTCTTTGCCAGAGCATTCCTTCTGTCCTTCTCGGCCTGCCGGGTGGGTAGCAACTGATTTCGCTGCTGGGGCAAAAATTTGGTGGCTTGGTGCACAGCTGGAGGAGAAGGAGACGGGTATGCTACCATGACACTAGGCAACTTTACAACTGCAGTGCTGAATTTGAGGTCACAAGTTTGTGTGATTATGACCTTCGTGGAGCAAGACATAGCGAGAACGGTACTGCAAGTGCCAGATGATAAAATGCACGGCTTTTGACTAGCCAACAACTTGCGAGCAACAGGGTAAAGCACTTTTTCCTTCAATCAGATCTCCTGGACGGCTTGCTCAACAAGATGCACAGGACATTCTCAGGAGGCGACTCCATGGTCACCACAGCAATTGATACAGCGGGGCAAAGGAGGTGGGCAATCATCCTCACGAGCATCCCTACCACAAGTAACACATTTTGCTGGGTTTTGACAGGTCATCCAAGTGTGGTTGTAACACATTGACATTGGTAGCAACACGTCAGGTTTGGAATGTACAGTCTGACCGTGATGCATCAACACCTTTCTGAATAGTAAATGGAATAACTGTAGCAAATGATTGACCTCCTTCAGTACATGAAGAATTGAGGTGCAGCTGGGAGAGTCTTGGAATCTTTAGCCTCATTCCATTTGCATTTAGCAGACATTTTCTGAGTTGCTGATTGGCTCAATGCAAGAAAATCACCCCAGGATTGCCAACATGTCCAATGGCATGCTCCTACCAGTTGGGGGCCCACTCACAGGGGGACTAACCCACCTTAGGTGATTGTTCACAACTCGAGTCACATCTGCCGAACTCCTGACAGAAAGACCAATTGACAATTTTGGAAGGTAACAGCTCAAGCAATCATCCCCCCCTGGGCCTGGCCTGTACCATGGGATATGTGCGAACCCTGCCTGTCAACCCAGGGCTGGGAATTACTTGTTACCCAGTCACCTTCTACACATCAGATGCATGGGCTGGATTTCAGGAGCACACAGGGAGGAAGAAGAGACAAAAAGAAGCCCCAAATGTCACAGCAGAGGGGGGATGGGAGATGCAGAATAAAGAAAGAACGAAGGAAAGCAGTGGATGGAGTATTAAAGTGACTACGTAGCCAGCAATCTGACTAAAAAATGTGAGCTTTGACAATGCCATGGTAAAATAAAAAAAAATTTTGCTACCAATGTTGTATTCTTCACTGTATCATTCAAATAATGGCCTTTGTGGTCAATTGCATTAAAGATGAAGTTTCCACCAAAAATGTGGTTATCAAACAGTGACAGAAGTCTTCTCAGAATTCATTGTGCAATGGAAGCAACTGACATTCATTGCCACATTTCCTTGTTCAAACAATAATTCACAGTAGAGCTGGCATAAAATATGGCATTAGGTGACCAGAAGGGCACTCCTTTGTTGCCTGTCTGGTTTTTTGGAGTTAAAGGGACCAAATTGTGAGGTCTTCAGTTCCTTCAACCTACACTTATTGAACCAGGAATAATCCTCAGAGGAAGGATACAAAAGGAAAATCCAGGGAAGCCCAATTGTAAGAAATGTAAAATTAGACAGAAGTAAGAGAAAGGAGAAGCAGGAGATGAGTGACTCCTCAATTTGCCTCAGTAGTTGTTTACCATACTCTCGTTCCTTCTGCTTATGATTCTATCTACTAGTCTTCTTTCCACTCTGTATGTTATCTTTGTGTTGTCTGAGGGATTCTTCAGTCATTCTAATCTTGCCATCCTAGTCTTCACCACCTCTTTATACTTGTCTTCAAACCACAGCTTTTTCATTGGCTGTGGTTGTTGTCCCAGTTCTTCACTTTCACTCTGAATGATAGCTTCTTGTTGTGACCACCATTTCTCTTCAACTCCACCTGCGATCCTGGATGACATGCAAGTCATGACTTTTTCTTGATAGCAGCTGCTAGAGTGCATGGTATTCAATTTCAGTGATGTGATGTCACAGTAGGAGTGTCTTGCAGAGGGATCAGAAGTGGCTCTGGGATGTATGTGCCGTGTTGCCATGGAGATGTGTTTTTGCAGTACCATGTTTGGAAGGGACAAGGACTGACAGAATCTTAAAAGGTGAAGGTCATGGTAAAAGGAGGAGTGGGATCCAGAGAAAAGAATTTTTACAATTAGGTCAGTGGCGGGATTCCATAGTTTAGGCAGCATTTTAGGAACAATATGTGGACCATTTCCAAACTGTTGCAGAAAGATGTAGCAGGGGTCCATTGTGGCAGGGATGGCATTGGGGAAATGGGTAATGATGTGGAAATAGGCAAATGAAGGCATTAGGTAGTTGCTGGGGGAGTTGGTTAATAGAAAAAAGATGTGTAAAAATATGTACAGACAAGCAAAAATATGTACAAATACTTAAAAATACGTGCAAATACACACAAATATGTATAAGTATGTGCAAATACATATAAATACACAAAAATATGTAAAAATATGCACAAACAACATTTTCTACATACTTGTACACATATGTATGTATTTTTATTTCCACTTCCCCCACAGTCTTCAGACACTGCAAGATAGCCTTGTCTGCCCTCTCTCATCCCTGCCTGCTCTGACACGCAGCACCATTTCCTCTGCTCCCACCTGTACCTTGCTATCCTTCCCCCTTCCCTGCTCCACTATGGATTGTTGCTCCCATTTGACACATTTCAGTTTCAGTATGGCCTGAGCAGCCTGAGACAGCAGTCGTGTGTGTGTGTGTGTGTGTGTGTGTGTGTGTGTGTGGGGGGGGGGGGGGGGGGGATGTGTGCTTGCTTGCGTGAATGCATGTGTGTTTCTCTTTTGCTTTGGCCAAAAGCTAAAAGTGTAACAGTCTTTTCATTGTGCCTGTCTGCAACCCAACGAACCATTTTTCCAGCGAGTAGCAATCTATCCTTTCAATAACTGTTGATATTCCAACCTGGACTTTCCATTGTTTGTGTATGAAACAGGTATTATGCTGATATGCAGTTTTTGTTCAGTATTGCCTTTCAGTGAGATCCAGTGCTGTTAAATCCAGTGTTGCTAAATAGAGATTTTATTTTTTCCACATAAATTATTAGTGGTGCATAATAATTAATTAGAAATAAAAGAAGAAAGGGCATAAAATAAAAAGTGACGAAATATCCCTTCACAATTATTTTACTTAGGAATTCCATGCTTTCAGCGACACAAACTGATTAGTGACCAAAGTTATGTTCAGCAGCTGTCATATTCTACCAAAAAGATAGAAGTTATGTTCAGCAGCTGTGTCATAGTCTACCAACAAGATAGATAAATTTTATAGTGTGCTTTCACCCAAACTCAATTGTAACCACTTTATCATCATCTTTACCTTACTTACAGAAACTGTGTTTGCAGGGTGCTACAGTCACTGCCATTGTAATAAATACCTGAAAGCTGTTTCGATCTTTGAATAAGCATCTCGTAACTCATATTTTGAACAGACCTTCAAAATATCCAAATGGAAACCCATGTCAATGCTCTTATCAGTTCTTTTATCTGTAATTTGGAAGCAGGTACTTCACTAACTAGCTGCAAAGTGTCAATATCTACTATTATTTGGCTCAAAATAATTTGCACATCAGAGCCAGAGCTTACATTTAAGGTGTTTCCTGGAAAGAAATTAAACATCAGGTCAAACATTCTCGCTGCAGTTCTCAATCAGCAGAAATAAGCAAACATCGGATGTCTTCGATCAAATAGTGTGTTTTCTTCAGCATCCACTGGCTGACTTTTGAGATCCTATGATACCTAGTGAAATAGCCACAAGAACTCCATTGTTGAACATGAAGTGGCTGTGTATGCGGGCAGTTGCATGATGCAAATACAGTATTGTCACATAAACCGTGTTAATGACATATGTCTGTTCAGCAGTAGTTGTTTTTATAGGATGCTGCTTCAATGAAATAACACAGTGAAAATGATACTGTGGAAATGGCACTGTGACAACAGCATGCATTTACACTTGAAGGCTGAAAGAAAGGCTTCTTCTTGCAGGCAAGAGATAGGAACACAAGCTGAAGGATAGCTTACATACCTCTCCCAGTTAAATCTTAAATTGTCTTTGCTTGTTATTTCATTTTTTGACCAGCCTTTGTACCCCATTATTTGCCTGCACCTTTATCAGTGGCCCATGTCTCCATCCCCTCGGTACAGCTCTAGCCTTCTCCTTCATCTTTGTCTGCCTGCAGGCCAAATTGATCACTTGAAGACAGCTGTGTACTATGTGGCTCAACACAACCCCCCTCAGCAGCTGCCTTCAAAGTGGCAGCATACAGTTCTATCATATTTCCCTTGGAGTAACAATAACCTATAACTTGTAGGTATTGATAATAGTTGGTGTTGTTGACAACAGGAGTCTAGGGTGAGGCACACCATTAATGATTTGTCTCATGATTGTGGATGAATGGTCAAATGATTCAGCAGGCAATTTTCTATGCTGGTAACCCTATGGAATGACAATGTGCCCACTGTCTAAGCTTGAATGATCCTTCGAAGTAATGCATATTACACAATATAAAATACCTTAGAAGATTCAGAGTGGTGGTTAATAATGAGAAGGGATAACCACATCATCTTTCCACATTACAATTCTGTCATGCTTTTGCAAGAAAACCATGTATCAAGATCTAGTGTAATAACAATGACTTGTCACTCTCTTGAATTCAACATTTCACTCATCATAGGGGGTGCCCAGTCAATTTTTTCAAGTAGACTGAGGGAAGGACATGAAGATGGATGTGGGGAATAGTAGCACATTTAGTGGTTTGGAGTCAGTTTTCTGAAAGGACTGGAGTTAATGTAAGGGGTATAGCAGCAAGTTCATTGTTTCAGAGTCATAAGTGGTGGTCCTTGATGTGGGCAGTGAGCAGCTGTTAAGCAGTGAGGCAGTGCAGCTGTTAAGATGATGACATATTCGTGAGGATGGAACTTGCACTGTCCAACTATCCTAATGTAGGTTCTCCAAAATCACTTCTGGATGCTAGGATGGTTCCTTCATCAAGACTTCAGCTGACCACCTGTCCTACACTCATAAAGCATACTTTTATATTTCTATGTGTATGTATATTTTTTAGCCAGTTGTTTTCATTGTATTATGATGACAAGGAGAATGAATGCAAGGAGAATGAAAGAATAAACTAAAAACCTGTAAAGAGACTGATGTAAGAAAACAGATTGAAAAAGTTTTACCCATTCCCATGACCTGAATTATCTTTCCCAATACTCTTTCAACCACAGAAAATTGTTATGTACAGAAGCATGCCAAACAGAGACAAAAATAAAAATACATTCTCAGAGCACTTCAGCAGAGTGCACCATGCTCCAAATCATGAGTAGAACTCTGCCATTTCTGTCCACTGATTAGTCTTGTCAACATGCCATCAAGGTCATTATGACATCATTCAAACATGCACTGTTATTGAGAGACTCAAAACATTCAAGGTATGCCTCATAGAAGTCACTCGTTTTCAAAAACATGCAACTGAGTTGGGAAAAGGAACTAAGCTGTTGCAGAAAGTGGAGTAATTGTTCACCATGAGTCAAGACCACAAAGATATCATCTACAAATCCATACCAAGCTCAAGGGGGCTTAGCTTCCAAGTGTTGAGGAATGTCTCTTCGATGCTGCCTATGAAATAATTGGCATAGGACATGATCATTTTGGTTCTCACACACATATGAACATTCTGGTTGTAGGTCTGGCCATTGAAGTAATTATGGATAAGGATAAAAGTTACTAGTGCGACAATACATGGGCATTTTGGAAGAATTTCTGGAGGGTGTTGGGGGAAGCAGTGTTCTAGGGCTGAGCAGATATAGGTAAGTTAAGTGTCGGTGTAGAGCAAGATCCCTTCAATTGTGTCAAGAGCGGTTTCAGGTGGGACAGGTAGGAATGGGTTTGAAGTATTCCAAAAAGTGATTAGCATCTTATGTGTTGATTGGGGAGCCCTATGTGATGGGTTGGAAGTGCTGGTCTACCAGCAATGAAACGTTTTTGGTGTGGTCTTTACAATATGTTTCAATGGGATGGTCAAGATATTTGTTTTTGTGTATTTTGGAAGTGAGTAGAAGGTAGAGGTGCATAGGCAGGAGGGGTAAGGAGTTCTGACTTTTCCTGAACTGCAAAAAAGGGAACATTCTCTCCAGCATATCCTTGTATTCTGTTAACTTTCTGGCTTAACCTCTATTAACCCTTTACTGTTATAGACAAGCTCTCTGCATACTGTGCTGAGCACCACTTTGGCACTGCTGTACTGCTTGCCTAATGCTGCTACCTCTGTTGAGAGACAAGTGTCATATTTCATAAACAGTTCAAGATGTCAAAATAAGATTTTTGCAAATAGTAGCACGGAAAGACGCACATATGTTGAAACTTTTTTATTCTCCAAGATATGGAAGTTTAATAAGTCACAGCTGCAAAAAACTAATGCAAATTCTTTACAGACAAATGGAAAAACTAGTAGAAGCCGACCTCGAGGAAGATCAGTTTGGATTCTGTAGAAATGTTGGAACACGTGAGGCAATACTGACCCTACGACTTATCTTAGAAGCTAGATTAAGGAAGGGCAAATCTACGTTTCTAGCATTTGTAGACTTAGAGAAAGCTTTTGACAATGTTGACTGGAATACTCTCTTTCAAATACTGAAGGTGGCAGGGGTAAAATACAGGGAGTGAAAGGCTATTTACAATTTCTACAGAAACCAGATGGCAGTTATAAGAGTCGACGGACATGAAAGGGAAGCAGTGGTTGGGAAGGGAGTGAGACAGGGTTGTAGTCTCTCCCCAATGTTATTCAATCTGTATATTGAGCAAACAGTGAAGGAAACAAAAAAAAATTTGGAGTAGGTATTAAAATCCATGGAGAAGAAATAAAAACTTTGAGGTTCGCTGATGACATTGTAATTCCGTCAGAGACGGCAAAGGACTTGGAAGAGCAGTTGAACGGAATGGATAGTGTCTTGAAAGGAGGATATAGGATGAACATCAACAAAAGCAAAACGAGGATCATGGAATGTAGTCGAATTAAGTCTAGTGATGCTGAGGGAATTAGATTAGGAAATGAGACACTTAAAGTAGTAAAGGAGTTTTGCTATTTGGGGAGCAAAATAACTGATGATGGTCGAAGTAGAGAGGATATAAAATGTAGACTGGCAATGGCAAGGAAAGCATTTCTGAAGAAGAGAAATTTGTTAACATCGAGTATAGCTTTAAGTGTCAGGAATTCATTTTTGAAAGTATTTGTATGGAGTGTAGCCATGTATGGAAGTGAAACATGGACGATAAATAGTTTGGACAAGAAGAGAATAGAAGCTTTTGAAATGTGGTACTACAGAAGAATGCCGAAGATCAGATGGGTAGATCACATAACTAATGAGGAAGTGTTGAATAGGACTGGGGAGAAGAGAAGTTTGTGGCACAACTTGACTAGAAGAAGGGATCGGTTGGTACAACATGTTCTGAGGCATCAAGGGATCACCAATTTAGTATTGGAGGGCAGCGTGGAGGGTAAAAATCGTAGAGGAAGACCAAGAGATGAATACACTAAGCAGATTCAGAAGGATGTAGGTTGCGGTAGGTACTGGGAGATGAAGAAGCTTGCACGGGATACAGTAGCATGGAGAGCTGCATCAAACCAGTCTCAGGACTGAAGACCACAACAACAACAACATATGGAAGTAACTCATCTGCAGCAGTGAGATGGTTGGCGGAATGGGATGTGTAAAAATGACAACAGTGCTTAATGAAAACTCAGAAGCCGTTTTTAAACACATCCTCAGCAGCTGGTGAGCAGAGGAGCATGAAGAGTTAACTTGTCCACTGCAGTCAAATGGTTAACAACCATGCTGCCTTTTCCGAAATGTAGATTTTCGTTATTTACTTAATCGCTATTTTATTTCAATTTTTAATCCCACCTCTCTTCCTTGAATCCACCTTTGCTTCTGATTTTGTCCCTTCTATGATTCCTTAACCTTGATCTCCTACTCCCTTTGAGGCTTTCTCCATCATCTTCGCCTTCATTCCTCAAACAATACCTCTTTCTCCTTATGAATGGAACATACAAGAACCAACAGCTAGGAAGAGCATTTTCTACTTTTAAATTTATTGGCCATACTAGAAATGTCACCTCTTAAAGATAAGTACTAACTTGCCATTCTGTCTCTAATATTCTGCAACTGAAATTGCTGTTTGATGCAGTGCCTATTAATACACATATGTGTTTCAAAAACTTACATTTTGACCATAATACACTCATTTACAGTGAGTTTTTGATACATATGGTATCATAAGAGTAGTAGCTGGTATCATTTAAGCCATTTGCAAAATATGGATAGAAATGTCTTCCACAATGTTCCATAGAATTGCCTTACAAGAGCTAAAATTTGATGAGATTGTATAGGTTACAAAAGCAAAAGATCCAGTTTTAATACATACATAAAAAAACAGTGTCAAAAATGAACAAGAAACTCTGAAAAAGAACATCATATGACATAGGCTGGCACTCATCCAAAAGTAAATCATAAATGCACACATGGTGATTTCAAATATATATGAGTGTTTAGATTAGATTAGATTTACTTTTATTCCAATTGATCTGTAGTGAGGAGGTCCTCCAGGATGTAAAACACGTATGAGGCAACAAACTATAATTCTAGAGTCATACTGCAACAGCATCACAGTGTGTTACCCACAATTGTTATGTCACTGGCAGGGGAAAAAACAGAGAGAAAAAAGAGCAAGAAACATAATTTTGATGCATAACCTGAAGTAAACAAAACTCACCCAGCGTCCAAAGAAAAGGTCATATGGCTTTTCAGGAATTCTGTTAGAATCCTGTCCATAGTATTCAATATACTGCAACACAACATCAGGATTCTTCAATCTGACAGGACCCTTTAATGGTAAGTAACTGAATGACTGAAACAAAATGAAATAAATGACCAATATATGAATATCTTTTTGTAAATCACAATTTCAAATTTTATCATGGAAGAACATGACTGGGCAGTTTGAGGCAAGTGGCCTATGAAAACAGAAACTGCCTTTCCGGCTATGAAATCAATTAAATATTTGCACAGAGCCTCTTAGCCCACAATTTCTCAAAACAAATATGCATATAAACGCTATTACAGGCTGTCAAGTACATGCATTTCTTTAGAACACCAAATGTAAATTTTATGAAAGACAAAATAATAGAAAGATCAAAATTGTTTTCTAATAAAATTTTCCCAAGTAATTCCAAAATATAGTTTGGAGCAGCAAAATTGTTTGCCTCACTCCCTTGCCATAAATCTTAGAATAAAGTAAAATGTTGGATTAATGAATGGATGGGGAGCAGCAGGAGGAATCCCCTTCATCAATTTCCAGGTCAATTTAAAACCACTCACATATCCATGGCAACATCAAATTTAGGGCGGTACTGGTAGAGAGGGTGTAGGGAGGTGGGACAAAGAGGGGTACGGAGGTATTGGGGGACACGAGAAAGGGAGACAGTTGGCTCTCACCAGCAGAAGCAAACTGTAGATGGGAGGGAAGGTTGGTGGGTGAGAGAGAAGGTTGGAGGGAGGATTAGTTGCTGAGAACTGGAGTACAATCCAGAGCAAGATGGGAATGGATGGAAAATGAAAGATAAGAGAAAGTGAGCACAGTAGAGTGGGACGAAGTTAACACGGTGGAAAGGGAATAGACCAGGATGTAAACTGGCAAAGGTTTTATGCTAGAGCCTTCAGAAATGAAATATGTGCAACAGAGACAGTTCCCATCTACTCGGTTGAAAACAACTGGAGCAGCAAAGGGAATGGATCCAAATAACATAAGCAATGAAGCAGCTGTTAAAGTCTCCTGTTGTGTGGTGTACAGCATGTTCAGCAATCAAGTGATCAAGTTTATGATTATCCACAATTTATTGGTGACTCTTCAGTAAACAGTAGGTTACTTTCCATACTCCATAAAATATTGAACAGTAGGAGCATCTCAGCTAATAGAAGATGAAGACTGCTTATAGATATGTCTATTTAACTGGCTTCGCACATGGTTCTTCCTTTGACCAGATAAGAAATGCCTGTAACAGGAGTGGAACAGGAAATGATAGGTAAGTGCATGGGATGGGTCTGGGGTTATCATCATCTGCAGGAGGAAGGATATGGTTAAGTTTTCTGAGGCTTGGGTGATAAGGAAAGTAATTGTCAATTGTTGGTTTCCAGTGGTGATAAGTTTTTTGTATCTTCAGAAGAAAGGAAGGACAGAAGGAAGATCAGAATTTAAAATCCTGTCAGTTATATTGTCATTAGAGACAAATTGGAGCAGTATGCAGAAGGAAATCAGCCATGTCCTTTTAAAATAATTTTAGGAAAACCACGGAAACAAATCTGGATTGTCAGACGATAATCCAAACTATTGTCCTCCCAAATGAAAGTCACGAGTCATGAGAAGAAAATGATATGGGAAACAAATTTCTTAACTTGGAACCACACTGTTTGTCTGCAAAAGCTCTGGTAACATTATCAGCATATTTGGATAACTACTGCTTCTGACAGTAAATGTGGTGGAAAGGCTGCAGTGGACAGATGACAGCAGTTAGAAAAGGCAGTAACCTTCGAGGTTGGTATATTTGATATATACAGAAGTTTTCATGGACCCACCAGAGAAGTCAATCTCAATAATTAAATAATAAGTGCTAGTAACTAGCAAACAAGAATGAGCGGGGACTCGACCAGGCAAGGCTAACTACAGTAGAATGGAGCAGTGAGAAGATATGCTGGAGAACAGGTGTCCCTCTCTGAGTTAAGGGAAACTGTTGATAGGAGGAAGGCTACAAATGACCTGTGTGGTAATAGTTGGCAATCATGTCTTTTTGAGTTATGCTGTTCAGTGCGCTCATCAACAGAGAGAAATGGACATCTTCAAGGTGGAACACCCATCTTCCTCCTCCCCCATGTGTTGAGCTAGTTTAGGGGGTGGGGGGTTAGAATGAGAATGGTTGTAGGCATAATAACCTTGGGTTTTGGATGGTGATCTGGGAATGAGATGCAGTTTAACAACAAAGTTGCAGAAGTTAGGAGTGTAATGGGAAGTGACAGTGGGAATGTAGCGGAAATTCTGAGAAGAGAGGATCTCATTTCACAGCTTGGCTTGAGAAAGTCATTAGCAAGTAGAGACGATCTCATTTCTGGGAAATATCACACTCTAGCCAAACATTTACACACTGTGTCTTCTTTCTGTTTCATAATGAACTACTAAATAACATCAAAAGCTAACTCCAAGATGAAATCTATAGATAGGTTATTTACCCTCCAATGTCATATTTCCCAACAGTTTGCCACAACAAATCGTAGTTAAAGAGGCATTCTGGAAAGATATTTAATGCAGTGTATGTTAGCTTCACTACAAGCTTAATGTTCTTGGTATTTTCATTCCTAAATTTCAGTCGTTTAATGTCTTGTGTGCTCAAATTGCAGTATTTATGAGTTCACTTGACAAAACAGCGATGTTGCCATGACATCAGGGATCTTGTGCTGTGATTGGCTGGCACGAGTGACCCCATGGTAGTTTACATACCATATTATCCTTGTGTATTATGAAAATATGCATTTTAAGTGAAATAGCACACACAACCACTCAGCTGCATTTTATATGCTGCTCTATTAAAACTGTGTGTATACCATTGCCTGTTTTTTGTTTTTGATTCATGTTTACATCAGGTCTGGGTGCACCAACTTCCTCCACTTCCATCCTGACCTCATGTTCCAAAATTTTACCTGATAAATTGCACAATGAATTCATATCGTGTTGTTTTCAAACTCGTGGTATGCTGCCGTTAATTGCAAAAAAGAAAAACTTACTGAACTCATGCATAACACAGTCAGAAAAAGGAAGTTGCTAGTAATCAAACAATGGAAAATCCAGGATGGAATAGAACAATGTTGTGAAAAAGAAAGTTCCTACTCACCATATATTGGAGATGCTGACTCGCAGATAGGCACAACAAAAAGACTGACACACACGTAGCTTTCAACCAGTAAGGCATTCGTCAGAATTAGATGGCCAACACACACAAACACACTCACGCAAACACAGCTCACACACACATGTCTGCAGTCTCACACAGCTGTGGCCACACTGTGAGCACCAGCACTGGTGCATGATGGGAGTGGCGACTGGGTGGGGATAGGGAGGAGGCTGGGATGGGGAGGGGGAGGGATAGTAGTGCAGGTGTGGCCGACAATGACATGCTGTTGGGGAGTGCGGAGGAATGAAGTGGAAAGAGAGTACGGCAGCTATGTGCAGTTGGGAGGTTAGATAGAGGAAGCAGATAGGTGGGGGGGGGGGGGGGGGGGAGGAGGATAGTGGAAAAGGAAAGAAGTAAAAAGACTGGGTGCAATGGAGGAATTAGGGCTGTATAGTGCTAGAATGGAAACAGAGAAGGGGCTGGATGGGAGAGGACAATGGGTAACGAAGGTTGAAGCTACGAGGGTTACGGGAACATAGGATATATTACAGGGAAAGTTCCCACCTGAGCATTTCAGAAAAACTGGTGTTGGAGAGAAGGATCCATGTGGCACAGGCTGTGAAGCAGTCATTGAAATGAAGAATGTCATTGTTTGGTAGTGTGCACAGCAACATGGTGGTCCACTTGTCTCTAGGACACAGTTTGTCGGTGGCCATTCATACAGACAGAAGTTTGTAGGTTGTCATGCCCACATAGAATGCAGCACAGTGGTTGCAGCTTAGCTTGTAGTTCACATGACTGGTTTCACAGGTAGCCCTGCCTTTGATGGGATGGGTGATGTTTGTGACTAGACTGGAGTACGTGGTGGGAGAATGTATAGGACAGGTCTTGCACCTAGGTGTATTACAGGTTTATGAGCTATGAGGTAAGGAGTTGACAGCAGGGGTTGTGTAGGGATGGATGAGTATATTGTGTAGGTTCGGTGGATGGCAGAACACCATAGTGGGTGGTGGTGGGAAGGATAGTGGGCAGGAAATTTCTCATTTCAGAGCACGATGAGAAGTAGTCAAAACCTTGGTGGAGAATGTAATTCAGTTGCTCCAGTCCTGGGTAGTACTGTGTTACAAGGGGAATGCACCTCTGTGGCCAGATGGCGGGACTTTGTGAGGTGGTGGAAGATTGGAAAGATAAGGCACGGGAGATTTGTTCTTGTACAAGGTTGGGATGATATCACGGTTTGTGAAGACCCTCAGTATATTTCGAGAGGGACCACTCATCACTGCAGGTGCAGTGACCACAGGTGGATAGGCTGTATAGAAAGGTCTTCTTGGTATGGAAAGGTTGCAGCTGCCAAAGTGGAGGTATTGTTGGTAGTTAGTAGGTTTGATATGGACGGAGGTACTGATGTAGCCGTCTTTGAGGTGGAGATCAACATCTAGGAAGGTGCTTGTTGGTTTGAGTAGGGCCAGGTGAAGCAAATGGAGGAGAAGTTGTTGAGGTTCTGGAGGAATATGGATAGGGTGTCCTCACCCTCGATCCAAATCGCAAAGATGTCATCAATGAATCTGAACTAGGTGAGGGGTTTAGGATTCTGGGTGTTTAGGAAGGATTCCTCTAGATGGTCCATCAATAGGTTGGCATAGGATGATGCCATGCAGGTGCCCATAGCCGTACTGTGGATTTGTTTGTAGGTAATGCCTCCAAAGGAGAAGTAATTGTGGGTCAGGATATAATTGGTCATGGTGACTAGGAAGGAGGTAGTTGGTTTGGAAGCTGTCGGGCGTTGGGAAAGGTAGTGTTCAATAGCGGTAAGACCTTGGGCATTAGGAATGTTAGTGTAAAGGGAGGTGGCATCAATAGTGACAAGCAGGCACTGTGTGGTAAAGGGGCAGGAACTGTGGAGAATTGGTGGAAGAAATGGTTGGTATCTTTTATGTAGGAGGGTAGGTGCTGGGTAATAAGTTGAAGGTATTGTTCTTATTACCCAGAACATACCCTCCTATATAAAAGATACCAACCATTTCCTCCACCAACTCTCCACAGTTCCTGTCCCTTTACCACACAGTGCCCTGCTCGTCACTATTGATGCCACCTCCCTTTACACTAACATCCCTAATGGACACGGCCTTACTGCTATTGAACACTACCTTTTCCAAAGCCTGATAGATCCCAAGCCAACTACCTCCTTCCTAGTCACCATGACCAACTATATCCTCACCCACAATTACTTCTCCTTTGAAGGTATTACCTACACAAATCCGCAGTATGGCTAGGGGCACGTGCATGGTGCCATCCTATGACACCCTATTCATGGACCATCTAGAGAAATCCTTCATAATCACCCAGAATCCTAAATCCCTCACGTGGTTCAGATTCACTGATTACATCTTTGTGATTTAGATCGAGGGTGAGGACACCCTCCATGAGTCCATCGTGGTTTGTGAAGGCTTCAGTGAGACCCCCAGTATATTTCGAGAGGGACCACTCATCACTGCAGATGTGGCGACCATGTTCTGTCTGTCACTATAGTGACTTCCTAGTCACCATGACCAATTATATCCTGACCCACAATTACTTCTCCTTTGGAGGCATTACCTACAAACAAATCCACAGTACGGCTATGGGCAATTGCACGGCATCATCCTATGCCAACCTATTGATGGACCATCTAGAGGAATTCTTCCTAAACACCCAGAATCCTAAACCCCTCACCTGGTTCAGATTCATTGATGACATCTTTGCGATTTGGATCGAGGGTGAGGACACCCTATCCATATTCCTCCAGAACCTTAACAACTTCTCTATTTGCTTCACCTGGTCCTACTCAACCCAACAAGCCACCTTCCTAGATGTTGACCTCCACCTCAAAGATGGCTACATCAGTACGTCCGCCCATATCAAACCTACTAACCACCAACAATACCTCCACTTTGATAGCTGCCTCCCATTCCATACTAAGAAGTCCCTTCCATACAACCTACCCACACATGGTCGCCACATCTGCAGTGATGAGTGGTCCCTCTCGAAATATACTGGGGGTCTCACTGAAGCCTTCACAAACCACGATTATCCTCCCAACCTTGTACAAAAACAAATCTCGCATGCCTTACCTTTCCAATCTCCCACCACCTCACAAAGTACCACTGTCAGGCCACAGAGGAGCATTCCCTTTGTAACTCAGTACCACCCAGGACTGGAGCAACTGAATTACTTTCTCCATCAGGGTTTTGGCTACCTCTCGTCATGCCCTGAAATGAGAAATGTCATGCCCACTATCCTTCCCAGCCTTCCCACAATGGTATTCTGCCATCCACCGAACCTACACAATATACTCGTCCATCCCTATACAACCCCTGCTCTCAACCCCTTACCTTATGACTCATACCCCTGTAATAGATCTAGATGCCAGACCCGTCCCATACATCCTCCCACTACCACCTACTCAATCTAGTTACAAACATCACCTATCCCATCAAAGACAGGACTACCTATGAAACCGGTCATGTGAACTACAAGCTAGGCTGCAACCACTGTGGTGCATTCTATGTGGGAATGACAACCTGTCTGTATGAATGGCCGCCGACAAACTGTGGCCTAGAGACAAGTGGACCACCATGTTGCTGTGCATGTTGCCAAACAATGACATTCTTCATTTCAATGACCGCTTCACAGCCTGTGCCACATGGATCCTCTAACACCAGCTTTTCTGAATTGCGCAGGTGGAAACTTTCCCTGCAATATATCCTATGTTCCCGTAACCCTCGTAGCTTCAACCTTCGTTAGTCATTGTCCTCTCCCATCCAGCCCCTTCTCTGTTCCCATTTCAGCACTATACAGCTCCCATTCCTCCATTATTGCACCCAGTCTTTTTACTTCTCTCCTTTTCCATTATCTCCCCCCCCCCCCCCCCACTCCCCACCTCTCTGCTCCCTCCATCTAATCTGCCAACTGCACACAGCTGCCCCACCCTCTTTCCACCTCATCCCTCTGCACTCCCCAACAGCATGTCACTGTCCGCCACCATGTCTACCCCACTATCCCTCCCCCTCCCCGCTCCAGCCTTCTCCTTAGCCCCACCCAGTCACCACTGCCACCACGCACCAGTGCTGCTGCTCATAGTGTGGCCTCAGCTGCGTGAGACTGCAGTTGTGTGTGAGAGTTGCATTTGCGTGAGTGTGTATGTATGTGTTTGCTGTCTAATTCTGACAAATGCCTTACTGGCCAAAAGGTATATTTGTGACAGTCTTTCTGTTGTGCCTATCTGTGACCCAGCATCTCCATTATATGGTGAGTAACAACTTCCTGTTTCACAATGCACATTATCTGCAAATGCAGACAGCAGGCAAGGAAACTAAAATAATGACAGATATTTCACCCACGGGTTATATTTCACACGATTTTTCCTTAAATCATTCGTAAAATTCTCACTAAGTGGCGATACTTACGTTCCATACACTAGTGCACTATAGCTGGACATTTACAAACTTATTCCAACAGTTCATGGCAGAAAGAAAAACACTGTCTACGACACTATCAAAACAATAATACTAAATGTCAATTAATGACACATCAAAGCATAATAGCGATACACTGAGACAGCAATTCAATAACGAAGTTCCACCAACTCTGCTCACACCCTTTTGATGTAAGTAGTGGAATGTGAAAATTGTGTGCATATTGGTAGGATACCCTTAGGATGAAACACCAGAGCCTTTGGGATGCCCATAAGAGTTGAATTTAAAGGAATCTGTCCCCCCAAACTGCTGCTACATAGAGCTAAGTGGCATTTCAAGGTCCTGCCTTAAGACTAGCTACTACCTGTTCGAAAAACATCACTTGGAATCACACATCAACAATTCCAAAAATGCAGACCTGCATTATTAAAATCCACGCAGGAAATTCTGTAATACGTTACTGAGAAATTTATTTTAATATATATTTTGGGGCAGCTCCGCCTCAGAGCCTTTAATTATGAGCTGCACCTGGGTTTTGTTCACAGCCAGATTTTGAAGAAATTGCCTGTTATTAACTGCAACACATCTGGGATGCAGCAAATCATCTACAAATTTATACATGCGTCATGAAAACAATTTAAAAAAATGCAATAAAATATTTAGTTCATTCGAGAATTTTAATCAATTTTCTTCATGAATGAAAGAAATAAATTGAAATGATTGTGAAGTATAGCCATTTTTTTTCTTCTAAATTTACTGCTTTCTAGCTGAGATACCAAACACTTCATTTTCTACATTTTGAAATAGATTCGAAACATGCCTCAATTTTAGAGACTTTTTCTTCCTGAGTTTGACTATTGCAGAAGGTTTCCACTTTGATCTTGAATGAGAGGTTATCTTGGAGAAATGGTTTCATCCTTTCATGTGGATATGACTTCAGATTCCTGTGCAACTCTTCATCTGTTTTAGCACGTGCCCACAATTCCAAACACCATCTGAGAGCCACAGATCTCGAAGCTATTTGAAGAGCTGCCTCTTCATCATGCAAATCAATTATGCAGTATGGCTGCAACATAGATACACATAACATTAAAAAATGGAGGGGTTCAGAATAGGATCAGAACGTACAAAGGTTGACAGACAATAATACAAACTAACCTGAAATATATTAATAAAGGATTAAGTGCAATCTACACATTATAAGACAATGAAAGTTTATTGTGTCAAACATTGATATGGATATATCTTCATGGTAAGAACTCATAATGATGATACAGTCAACAAACATAAAGGATACTTTCAATCTCTGGAAAAACATGGAAGATAATTTTAGCTGTAATCTAGCACATATTCTGTGATTTTGTGGAAGATAAATTTTGTAATTGATCAACATTATGATGAGTGGCCTGATGCACTTGTGAACTACTTCCTATTCTGTACTAGTCTCATCATGTCTACATACCAATTACATAAAATTACCTCACGATCTGTGATAATCATTATAGCATTTGCTGCCACTGTAATTTTTTGCCACAACTGCTTCTCCCAGTATCACAGTATCAAGCTGTGGATGCCTTATCAGATGTGAAACAAACAGTAACTATTTTTGACAATTTTGAACACCACTTTTCTTCCTTTTTTTTAATTACATTTTCTTAACAGTGTACTTCATATTCTCCCACTTTCTACCTCCTGTCCTACCAATAACCACATTTCACTTCCATATTACACTCTGTGCTCTGCCTCATGCACAATGTTTCTTCCTCTACTCTAGGGCAATAGTTTGTTCAAGTAAGCCTGTCTCACATTAGCCAAATGTGTTTTCGTGGTAAAGTGCATGCCTGGAAACCAAAAAATTGTGGGATTGAATCTCAGTGAAATGACAGAAATTTTCAGTTTGCCTTTAATCTAGTTTTCACTTCTCAACTATGTGAGGAATTGCCATGAAACATGATTTGGACTTCACATTAAGCTGTAGGTCCCCTTTGCCTGGTTGGATAACTAGAGTAGATTAGGGGCATGAAAATTAATAAAGTGGCATCAAACTGAAAGACTTGCACCTGGCCACTGAACCACATGAAATTATTATTATTTGCTTCAAACATTATTATGTGCTTTGGCTTTCCAGAATTCTTTTGCATGTTTCACACTGTCTCCTCCAATCTTGCTATGTCTTCAATTATTTGTTGGATATTCTATAGAAAACCAAGTAATAACTTACCTTATCAGCATATTTTATTTTAAGTGTCCTTCCACGATATCAAATCTCAAATGCTTTGATTCTCTTCTTGTCTGGTTTTCACCCACTTGTGATTTACTTCTTTATAGTGCTGTGCTCCAGACATACATTCCCAGAAATTTCTCTTTGGTAGAAATACTTTTCTTTTTACGAGGTATGTCATCTTTACCCATGTTAGTCAACTTCTTATATACTTCTCAGTTTATCCATCATGTGTTAGTTTACTTCTGAGATAGTAGCATCCCTTCACTATACCTACTACATAGCCCTCAATTTTGATATTAAGTTTATCGCTATTCTCATTTTTGTTATCCCTGGTTAATTTCATTTTCTTTGTCTTGGTTAATTTCATTTTCTTTGTCTTTTTCAAAATCCATTTTCTATGCTCATCTACCATTGACAGCCTTTTAATCTGAATTTAATCTCAGCCTCAAACCTTTCTTTTATCTACTTCACTGCTTCTTTGATGCAAATGTTGAACAGTACATCCTTTTTAAGCTGAGTACTTAACTTCTGATCTTCCATTCTTCTTATTGTTCTCTATTATTTCTTGTCCATATTACATATTATCCATCTTTAACTACAGCACATATCTATTTTTCTGAGAATTTCAAACATCCTATACTATTTTACATTGTTAAACACTTGCCTAGGTCGACAAATCCCATGTATGTTGTGATGTAACATATCACTCAGATACAATGAGGTGTAGCTCTGTGTCTACCTAGCAGACAAAGGATAGTTGCAATACTTAAACCCTATAGTGAAGTAGTGGTTAAAATGAGAAAGCTGTTTGTGGGTTTTTGTTATCTGCTTTGCAAGTGAGGCGCATACAAATGGACGCTTTGCGTCTTCAAGATGGGACAGAGATTGCAGTACTATCACAAGTTGTGGTACCTGTGTGGGCTTTGTGTACCCTCTGTGAGTGGAAATCCCAATTGTAGTAACGTGGTCCACCACAAACTAAAAGCATGTAACAATGTGGCATGGCAAGATATTAGAAATCAAATAACATGATTTGATTCATTCCAATGTTAGTCTCCTTTGTATGAACTTGATATGAATACAAGAAATGTTCCCTATGGTGTAGTGTCTGAGATACAATAAGTATTGCACATTGTGATAGAATATACAAATATACTTACAGAGGAAATGCTTTGTATTCATTTGTAGAAAACTGAAAATTTATTGAAGTGTATTCGATTTCAGCGTATGGACAACTGCATCGGAAATAAGGTTCATCTGTGCTGCACTGGTGTGGTCTGAAGAGAAATTTATTTTTAGGTGCAGACATTCAGAGCAAAGAGAAGACAACAAATTTGCATCTGAAAATACAAATATTTAAAGGAGAACTCTGTAAAGTATCTTCATTTTTCTCAAGCCTTGCCTGTGTTATCAAGTGCATCATCATCTAAATGATTCTCAATTTTCCATTCTTTTGTACAACAATCTCAACAACAACTTTGATCTATGAGCTGGTAAGATGATCTCACATTTATCTGCCTTTGCTACCTTTGGGATTATGTAAATTTAATTCTTCTGAATGTCTGATGTATGTTACCAATCTCAATGATACTACACACTAGTTTGAATAGTCATTGAATTGTAGCTTCTCCCAATGATTTGAGAAACTTTGAAGAAATGCTATCTATCCTTGATGCAATGTTTGTTCACAAGTCTTCCAAAGCTCTGTAAAACAAGTCTTCCAAAGCTCTGTAAAACTCTGACCTGAATATTTGATCCCTTATGTCTTTCAAATCAATGCTGTTCTCCATTTAATAGTGGAATTCCTTTTGCACTCCTAATGTTGACACCTTGGCTTTTAATGTCACTGAAAGTTATTTTGACTTTCCTATATCTTCTGATGACTATTTGCTTTTCAATTTTTTCACATTTTTCCTGTAGCTATTTTGCTTTCATTCCTAAGTCAATTACACTGCTGCACACTTTTGTTTTCCTGAACAATTTTATATTTCCTTCTTTTGTCAATCAACTGAAGTATTTCTCCTGTTTGCAAAGGTTTCTTTGCAGTTATCTTCCTTGTGCCTGTATTTGTCAGTCCAACCTCTGTGATGGCCCTTTTTTTAGGTATTTTAACTCCTACTCTTTTGAACTGCTTGCTTTAGTATTCATTACCACCATTATCTATGGACTCAGAACACTTCAAATGCACATCATCATCTGCTCCTGGGTATATCTTACAATCCAGTATCTGATTTTGTAACCAGGTCGTGTTTTCCTGTGTCTCAATGTCTTTTCAGAGTATATTGTATTTCCTCCTCTTGTGATTCTTGAACAATGTTTTTCCTATCACCGGCTGAAATTTATTGCTGAACTCTAGGAGAGACAAATTCTTTAGGAGTCTCTACCCCCTCCTCATTCTTACTACCAAACGCATATTCTCCCCTAACTTTATCTTCTGTTCCTTCCCCTTCTGTAACATTCAATATTTCAATCCCCCATGAGGATCAGATTTCCATCTCTCTTTAGTGAGTTACATATTCAGTTCCCTGTACCTCTTCATCTTCACCTTGTGACAGCTGTGCACACCTAAAGTATGAGGGCATGCTGAAAAGTAACGGCGCCAAAAAAATTTAGTGTGAAAACTTTTAAATCTTTTAAAAAATGAATGTTATTAACATTCTACATCTTTATTCTTCACGTCTACAAAATGCAGCCATCTGTTAATAATAATTGCCTCTGTTGTGGTTCTAGAAAATAAAAATTTTGGATCTTATAGCTTTTTAACAAGTTTAGATGTGCAGTCTGATGTTTTCAAACTGTGTTTGTATCTGGCAGTGTGTATGAAAATCTAGCAGCATACTACAGATCACCATTATCATCTTTGATTTTAAAAAATCTCTTATGTTTTGTATTTAGCTGTTTTCATGTGGTCTTCAGTATCACTCTTTCCTTTATGTTCAACAGAAAATTCTCCAATAAATAATGTGCAAAAATATGTTCACTGCTTCTGTCATTACACAATTTCAAAAATTTGTATTCCTGCTGCAGATTCAAGTTAAACATATGCTTTGTTTTGCCCATGGCTAAACAGTGAAACAAAAAACCAATAGGCATAAAATGATCAAAAATATGTAAAATAGTTACTTCACACAGGAAAACAATATAAACACATTTCCCCTGTTGTGTTTGAAACTGACTAATAGTAAGTGAAAAGTGGCACAACTGGTAGTCATGCACCTCCCCATCGCCTCATCATTTGCTCTGAGGTCAGTTGACAGAGGCAAGGCCATAAGAGAATGTTTGAAAACGGTGTCAATCACAATGGTCTAAGATTTAAAATAAAATCCTTGCCACTCATAAAATTCTCAAACCCCAGACATTCTTGCAACCCCAGACATCACTAAAAACCGGGACTGTCCAGGCTAATCCTGGACTTATGACAAACCCAACTGGACACAACCGACAAAAATGGTTTAAGTGGTAGGTAACTTTGAAAATTATTCACAAAACCTAATGAGATACCGATCAACTGTTCATATTTTTCACAAAATTATCACAAGCCATTAAACTGAATAGTGAATTATACAAGGTTTACTTTGTCATTAATTTAAAAATCAAACAAGAAAAATACATCCAGTCTACATATTTCAGTTGTTTCAGTGCCCAAGTTACATTCTTGTACCTACATCTACATTTATACTCCGCAAGCCACCCAACGGTGTGTGGCGGAGGGCACTTTACGTGCCACTGTCATTACCTCCCTTTTCTGTTCCAGTCGCGTATGGTTCGCGGGAAGAACGACTGTCTGAAAGCCTCCGTGCGCGCTCGAATCTCTCTAATTTTACATTCGTGATCTCCTCGGGAGGTATAAGTAGGGGGAAGCAATATATTCAATACCTCATCCAGAAACGCACCCTCTCGAAACCTGGCGAGCAAGCTACACCGCGATGCAGAGCGCCTCTCTTGCAGAGTCTGCCACTTGTGTTTGCTAAACATCTCCGTAACACTATCATGGTTACCAAATAACCCTGTGACGAAACGCACCGCTCTTCTTTGGATCTTCTGTATCTCCTCCGTCAACCCAATCTGGTACGGATCCCACACCGATGAGTAATACTCAAGTATAGGTCGAACGAGTGTTTTGTAAGCCCCCTCCTTTGTTGATGGACTACATTTTCTAAGGACTCTCCCAATGAATCTCAACCTGGTACCCGCCTTACCAACAATTAATTTTATGTGATCATTCCACTTCAAATCGTTCCGCACGCATACTCCCAGATATTTTACAGAAGTAACTGTAAGCAATTGTTCCGCTATCATATAATCATACACTAAAGGCTCCTTCTTTCTATGTATTTGCAATACATCACATTTATCTATGTTACGGGTCAGTTGCCACTCCCTGCACCAAGTGCCTATCCGCTGCAGATTTTCCTGCATTTCGCTACAATTTTCTAATGCTGCAACTTCTCTATAAACTACAGCATCATCCGCGAAAAGCCACATGGAACTTCCGACACTATCTACTAGGTCATTTATATACACTGTGAAAAGCAATGGTCCCATAACACTCCCCTGTGGCACGCCAGAGGTTACCTTAATGTCTGTAGACGTCTCTCCACTGATAACAACATGCTGTGTTCTGTTTGCTAAAAACTCTTCAATCCAGCCACACAGCTGGTCTGATATTCCATAGGCTCTTACTTTGTTTATCAGGCGACAGTGCGGAACTGTATCGAATGCCTTCCGGAAGTCAAGGAAAATAGCATCTACCTGGGAGCCTGTATCTAATATTTTCTGGGTCTCATGAACAAATAAAGCGAGTTGGGTCTCACACAATCACTGTTTCCGGAATCCATGTTGATTCCTACAGAGTAGATTCTGGGTTTCCAAAAACGACATGATGCGAGCAAAAAACATGTTCTCAAATTCTACAACAGATCGACGTCAGAGATATAGGTCTATAGTTTTGTGCATCTGCTCGACGACCCTTATTGAAGACTGGGACTACCTGTGCTCTTTTCCAATCGTTTGGAACCTTCCATTCCTCTAGAGACTTGCGGTACACGGCTGTTGGAAGGGGGGCAAGTTCTTTTGCGTACTCTGTGTAGAATCGAATTGGTATCCCGTCAGGTCCAGTGGACTTTCCTCTGTTGAGTGATTCCATTTGCTTTTCTATTCCTTGGATACTTATTTTGATGTCAGCCATTTTTTCGTTTGTGCGAGGATTTAGAGAAGGAACTGCCGTGCAGTCTTCCTCTGTGAAACAGCTTTGGAAAAAGGTGTTCAGTATTTCAGCTTTACGCGTGTCATCCTCTCTTTCAATGCCATCATCATCCCGGAGTGTCTGGATATGCTGTTTCAAGCCACTTACTGATTTAACGTACGACCAGAACTTCCTAGGATTTTCTGTCAAGTCAGTACATAGAATTTTACTTTCGAATTCACTGAATGCTTCACGCATAGCCCTCCTTACGCAAACTTTGACATCGTTTAGCTTCTGTTTGTCTGAGAGGTTTTGGCTGCGTTTAAACTTGGAGTGAAGCTCTCTTTGATTTCGCAGTAGTTTCCTAACTTTGCTGTTGAACCACGGTGGGTTTTTCCCGTCCCTCACAGTTTTACTCGGCACGTACCTGTCTAAAATGCATTTTACAATTGCCTTGAACTTTTTCCATAAACTCTCAACATTGTCAGGTAGTCTGAAATCTGCCTTCTATTACTCTTGCTAAACAGATAAACCTTCCTCCCTTTTTTTATATTCCTATTAACTTCCATATTCATGGATGCTGCAACGGCCTTATGATCACTGATTCCCTGTTCTGCACTTACAGAGTAGAAAAGTTCGGGTCTATTTGTCATCAGTAGGTCCAAGATGTTATCTCCACGAGTCGGTTCTCTGTTTAATTGCTCGAGGTAATTTTCGGATAGTGCACTCAGTATAATGTCACTTGATGCTCTGTCCCTACCACCCGTCCTAAACATCTGAGTGTCCCAGTCTATATCTGGTAAATTGAAATCTCCACCTAAGACTATAACATGCTGAGAAAATTTATGTGAAATGTATTCCAAATTTTCTCTCAGTTGTTCTGCCACTAATGCTGCTGAGTCAGGAGGTCGGTAAAAGGTGCCAACTATTAACCTAGCTCGGTTGTTGAGTGTAACCTCCACCCATAATAATTCACAGGAACTATCCACTTCTACTTCACTACAGGATAAACTACTACTAACAGCGACAAACACGCCACCACCGGTTGCATGCAATCTACCCTTTCTAAACACCGTCTGTTCCTTTGTAAAAATTTTGGCAGAATTTATCTCTGGCTTCAGCCAGCTTTCTGTACCTACAACGATTTCAGCTTCGGTGCTTTCTATCAGCGCTTGAAGTTCCGGTACTTTACCAATGGAGCTCCGACAGTTTACAATTACAGTACCGATTGCTGCTTGGTCCCCACATGTCCTGACTTTGCCCCGCACCCTTTGAGGCTGTTGCCCTTTCTGTACTTGCCCGAGGCCATCTAACCTAGGTTGTGGTATTATCTGTCTCTGTAGAGAGATTGCTTATCGACAATAGATGACCACACGCTGCAACTGCTGGAACAGAAGGCGAAACAAGGAGGATGGCGGGGAGGAGGAGAACCAGTGCGCTGGTAATTGTTACAAGTAAAAAAAAGGCATACCAATCCCTGTGTCAACCAGGAACACTGACTGATGCTAGTTGATGGCTTAAGTTATCGTCAGGTTGTTTGGAATTCTACTGACTGCTGACACTGGCCTGACGGAGTGTTGCGCTGTGGTGGTGTTGTCTGTTGGGAGAAAGAAAGGCACACAGTCTTGTTGCAGTAGTGGCACTTTTTTGTCACAGAGCAGATACTGACAATGTTCGAGAATTTCCGTGTACATTCTAGAACCACTTGGTCTTCCTCCATTTCGAACCCACGATATTTTAAATAGAAGTGTGAGAGAGATGAATCCGACCTACTGCGCATTGCATGTTTGTGTGTGCAGGTCTAAAAGCAGTCACGAGCAAAATGTGGACGCGGCAGCCGAACAGTGGCCGACAGGTACCTGCTGTACGATCCATAGAGTTTCAGTGTATGTGTAGAAAAGAGCCTGTGCTATTCTTTGCTGGTTTAGTGACTGTGATGATTGTTAAGAACAAATGAAAAAATGGGATTAGACTTTCAAGCAATTCATGTGTTGGACTTGCTAGAAGCAAGACATGTTCATATTTTCTGGTGGTTATTAAACCAATCCTGTTGTAAATGTATCCTAATAGAGTCTAATGTTTGATGACTTGGTTGACATGCACAAGTTTGAATATTTATATGAGAAGTGGTAAATTTGTTTTTTGTGGAAGTTGAAACATACCATGACTGAACTAAAAGTATTCTTCGAGTACCAAATTATTTCAAGAGTAGAGAGAGTATCTGATAAATTCCCTTAACCAGCATTATTCTTTGGAGATGAAGTTTTTGGCGATCGACGTGGCCAGCTATCCAGAGAAGACGATCGACTGTGCATACCAAGTAAGCCAACCTGTGGGAGAGAGGTGGGAAGTTTGCAAACCAGCTTCACACCGCTTCTTGTCGTCTAAAGCGTTGGAGCCACCATGCCAGGTGATAATTATATGATTACATTTTTAATTAGGTAATATGCATATGCAATGACCCATGAAACATGTGACAGATTTTTTTTTTCCCACTGTAATATTTAACACAGGCCTTGGTGATAAAATGGGTGTTTGCAAGCAAAAGTGCTTTGTAAGCAAATCACATATTTCTGTAAAAGGTAAAACTGTTCAAATCAGCTAATGGACACAATTTTTGCTCTTCTTATTAAAGGCTGGTACTGGAAGACAATAAATCACGGCCTGGCCACTTAAGGTCTATGACACCATTTGCCTTTCGATGGAGATGGAAACAGTACCACAAATAAACCACATTTTATCTGCTTCGTTACAAATTCACAAATGAGAGATGGCTGCAGTGATGCTGCTGCCACAACCCATTGTTGTTGTGAGAGCAAATGTAGAAACTACTTTCACTGTTGTTGCTGTTGCACATGCTGTTTCTGAAACGGATTATCATGTATTGCTCATGGTGTTTTTGTTGGTCACTTAACTGCAGCTAGAAGATCTACTGCTATTACTACGTCTGCTGTACCAGCTGTTTCCATAGATCAAAAACTCTTGATCCATGGCAGCAAAATAGCCACTGTAATTTGGATATCATCCAAAACACCATTTTACTAAGCGAAACAATAGTGATACACTAAATTTATAGTCACTGTCCACAACAGCAGGGCTGCAAACTAACACAGACTCAGAGACAAATGAATTCATGTTGTGGAAATCGGAGAACATGGGTGAAGCCAAAGTTGTCATATGTTAAAATCATTTAAACAAGAAAGCAGCACCAATTATAACAACAGAATTGAAGGTGTAGTAAACAGGCGATCCACTGGCACAATGCAAATAGCTTCATGTGGTAGACTGCAGCAATTCTTGCCAGTGCGAGCTGCTAATGGACAACCCATGTTACTCACTTAGAGCACTCCTAGCAAGTCAGCCTAGTGGTAATGTTAATGGACAGCAATAATACCTCTGACATACCGTTTGAGTTGACAAGCACACCCAGCACGTGTACAAAATACATTTATTAAATTTTATTGTAGATTAAGAGTAAAATGATAACTGAATTAAGTAAATGATCAACACATAATCTTACATATTCTACACCATCACAGGAAGTTGTTGCAAATATGATCCAAGGAATACACAAACAACTGAATTGACCATTTTAATGCACTGTATTCTAGCAGTTCTTTTCATACTTGTGACATAACCATATTAACAGGTAATACAAGCTGAACAGTTACAGAGTAGAAATTACAAAACATGACAAGTCGTGCATTGCATCACAAAGGAAGCGATGAAGTACTAACTATCCAATTTTATCCTCCCAGTTATGTATCAATAGCAATACTAACTGGAGGTGGTGGGGGTGGCAGGTGGAGGCACTTTATGTCCATCTTTTGTAAATATTGTAATCTAGTCACATACTTTGTATTTTTAAATTTTGAAACAAATATTTATTGTTTTTAATGAATTCTTCTATCAGATTCTATAATTGTTTCAATGTTTTTCAACTAAACTTAATCCAAAAATTTGAGTCTAGCTAATGTGGTCATAAAGCCACCTCTCCTCACCACCCACCCCCAGTAGTAAGTAGATGCGACTTTTCTCAACAAATGTGTTGTTCAACATTTTCAGATACTGGATCCTACTTACACATCAGCATCTCTTTAAAATGTATGTTGTAAATAAAAGTCAACAACAATTAGTGCAACTGATGGTTTTTTTGTTTCTTTTTATGTGGCAGTCGTAACATAACCTCCCTTTCCCCTCCCACTATTAATATTGGTTATTGAAAATGGTTTGGTACTGTTAGGGATAATATCAATTAATATTTCACCATTTACAATGAAAAATCACAGTGGCCTTGAGCAATGTGATACTTACATGGTAGGTATGTTTCTCAACCCAATTGAGCTGTATGCTGAACAGCGAAGAGATGGATTCAATTTCCTTAAAAAAGAAAAAAGATAGATTGTAATTCATGTCATTCTTTGGCACATATCAAGCAAGGCATAAGACAGAAATCATGCTTCCAATGGAAACCAACTTACAAGTTAAAATTCCTTGCAACTCACCTACACATACACACAGACATACATACATACATACATACAGCCATCCATCCATCCATCCATCCCACACACACACACACACACACACACACACACACACACACACACACCCATCTCACCCTCCCTCCCTCCCTCCCCCCACACACACACAAGGGGGGGGGGGGGGGGGGAACAAGTGACAATAATCAAAACAAATGATAAAATGGAACTGGAAGAGAGAGAGAGAGAGAGAGAGAGAGAGAGAGAGAGAGGTATGGCATGACTTCAGGTCACAGCTGATAATGATTCAGGTAACTCTGACAGTGCAAAAGTATGTTTTAGACAGTCTGCATCCTCATGTGTTACCTCTTTTTACACACACACACACACTGCATGTGTCTCCATAACCTGTTTGTGTGTGATGTAGAGGTACTCCCACAGCCAGCAAGATCCTCAGATACAGCCCCAAAATAATGCGTGGAACTAGCTCAGACGTCAGCTCCCTACCCCAGCCAGTATCCAGGCTGTCACACACCAGTTACAACAGTTATGGGCCAGCTTGCCTCAGGAGAGGACTTGAAGACTTTACGCAACCCTTCCCCCAAATCAGTGCATACATCCGGCCAGAGAGGGTGCAATGTCATACTGATAAGTGGACTCAAAGTGCCAACTGTTTTGTAAATTTTACTCAATTTTGTATCATTTCATTTCCACCTCCCCTTCTGGGGGCTTCAATTCTTTTGTCAGATTTAGGAAACAATATGAGTAGCCCTCTTACATTTTTTGTTGATAGTGCTGTCTTTTAGCACCTAGTAAAGTCATCAGAAGAACAAAACAAATTCAGAAATGATATCAATTTCAAATCTACACAGTGCAGAAGATGGCAATCAACTCTAAATAATAAAAAGTGTGAAGTCCTCCATATGAGTACCAAAAAAGATACTGTTAAATTTTGGTTATAAAGGTTATCAATTCAGAAAAAGAATTAAGAAAAATCAGAGCTCAATTGTCAAGATTTAGGTGTTCATTTTTTATTTGTTTGCATGCTATCTGAGTGCTGAACAGTTGAGAAATAGCCTAAAAATAATTCTACAAACCCTATGCCAAACACTTATTACTAACAAGGGAACCTCCCCATCACACCCCCCCATGGTTAGCATGAGCAGCTGCAGAACGAGAGGTCTTTTCACTCAAGGGAAGACTTGAATCAAGGACCTCTCGTTCCGCAGCTGCTCAAGCTAACCACAACACCACGGCGCTCCTGAGCTCACATTATCCTTGATGTTGCCTATCTTGTGCATGGACTACTCAGTTTGTATATTTTGCTTATTTTTTTCATAGTTCCACACAACTTCTTCCTGTTTTCTCGAGTGATCTGTGTTCAGTTTTTCAAGGCCTATCCACTGTGCCAACTTATAACTAAATCTGAGGGGGGTGCAATGGGGAGGTTCCCTTGTAAGCATTATTTCCTGGAGCACTGAACCTAAAGTAAATTGTTTATTCAGCAGAAGCATGCATAAGAATACTTTGTAAAGTAGGTAACTGTAAATATTGCACAAGCATTTTTAAGGATCTTGGAATTCTTACACTCACTTCCCAATATATTTACTCCTTGATTGTTTTTGTTCCTGATGATAAAAACTAGTTCAGCTGAAGGAAGCCTAACACAACTGAACAACACAAGATGTAAAAATTATTTTCATGTACACTTTGCCTGCTTGTCTTGGGTTTAGAGATGAGTTGTGTACTCTGAAGCAGAGGTAATCAACAATCACTCATCTTACATAAAGAATGAAATTGGGAATTCTCACCTGTTTAAAAATACCTTGTTAGCCACCTTTTTACAGGTGATATTTGCCGCAGGTAACATTTGAAATTGCTGTCTCAAAAACATACAGCAATTTCTGATCATAACCTTTTAACAGCAGCTCAGTACGGTTTTCGTATAAGCTTCTCAACAGAGAAAGCAAAATATTATATTACGCACTCTATTCTGGTAGATCTAAATGAGAAAAGTTATCCTTTTGGCATATTCTATCATCTTACCAAAACTCTCACGTGTCGTAAAATTGTGCTTGGCAAACTAATATGTTTTGGTGTTGGAGGCATTAAAACTGCACCTTAACAATAGGCAACAGAGTTAACTTAACAAATTATATCTTATAAACAAAACTAGATTTGAGAGAGAAATCATGAAGTACGGTGTCTCCCTATCTTTGTTCTTGACCTACAGAATGATTCAATTTGAACTTGTGAGAGCTATTCAAGAACTGTGATGTTTATTGATGACACAAGTATACTGATCAAGGGCATAGACTCATCCACACCAGACATAGTCCGAAGAATAATATAACAGCCATACATGTAATTCAAAGCAAACAGCTTAGCCTTTTAGCTTACATGGACTCATATTATCCAATTCCAAACCAATAAAAAAGAAAGGTATCAGAACAGGATGAGACTCCATGTGCGAAGTTCTTAAGCACCCAGATATTGATCAACAGACAGAAATACTAGCATACTTTCACTCAGTACTGTCATGTGGCACAATCTTCTGGTACAGTGCAACTGGGCTCAAAATAATATTTGTTTTACAGAGTCATGATGTAAGACTATTATGTAAAGTTGATAACCAAACATATTGTATAAGCCTCTTCTGGGACTTTTACACTTATTTGCCAATATATTTATTCGCTAATTCTATTTGTAGTCAGTAATAGAGTAAATTTAGGATGAATTTTGAAATTCACACTCCTAAACAATAGTATAATTAAAAATAATTTCGATGCAGACTATGTGTCACTGTCTTTGGTTTAGGATGAAGTTTTATATTCTATGTCATCAATAAACATCACAGTTCTTGAATAGCCCTCACAAGTTCATATTGAATCATTCTGTAGGTCAAGAACAAAGATGGGGAGACACCGTACTTCATGATTTCTCTCTCAAATCTAGTTTTGTTTATAAGATATAATTTGTTAAGTTAACTCTGTTGTCTACTGTTAAGGTGCAGTTGTTTTAATGCCTCCAACACCAAAACATATTAGTTTGCCAAGCACAATTTTACGACACATGAGAGTTTTGGTAAGATGATAGAATATGCCAAAAGGATAACTTTTCTCATTTAGATCTACCAGAATTGAGTGCTTAATATAATATTTTGCTTTCTCTGTTGAGAAGCTTATACGAAGACCATACTGAGCTGCTGTTAAAAGGTTATGATCTAAATTTCAATAATCAGCTGTCAGCTAATTTCTCGAAAAATTTTGAGGCCACAGGAAGGAGAGAGACTGTTCTGTAATTAGAGATCATTTGTTTCTTTCCAATTTTATAAATGGATATTACTACTGCATGTTTCATTTGTCAGTAAATACTCTTGGACTCACTGTGAGATTACAAAGACAATCTAGAGGGGTGCTATCAACTTAGAACAGGATTTTAGTATTGTCACAGCCAGAAGAGTAACTGATTTTCAGTGACCCACTGATGTTTCTGATCTCTTTAAAAGTCGATATGGTAAAAGTGATATACGCTAGTGGAGCACACAATGCGTATCTAAGGGAATATAATGGATCAAACAATGGAAAACTCAGGAGGGAAAAACAACAATATTATGAAAAGTCCCCCGCAGCACTCAGTGGGCCACAGTACAGTTGCGATAGAGCGCCCGAAACTGGTCGTGATAATAAAAGAAATTTAAAACTAAAGCGGTATTTTCAATCACTGGTATGAAAAGGATAGATCACTACTCACTATATAGAGGAAATGTTGAGCTGCAGACAGGTACAACAATAAGATTGCTGTACATTTAAGTTTTTGGCCAAAAGGCCTTCTTCTAAAGTAGAAAACATGAGCACGCACATGGGCGCACGCACGCACGCACGCACGCACGCACGCACGCACACACACACACACACACACACACACACACACACACACACACACACGGTCAGTCTCTGGGTCGCTGCTATATGCAGTCCACCCTCAGCCAGAGAAAGTGGCCATGAATGTGTGAGTTGTGCTTGTGTGAATGTTTGTGTATTTTCTACTTCAGAAGAAGACCTTTAGCCCAAAACCTTAAACATATAGCTTTTTTTATTTTCGTTTTTTATTTTTTTATTTTTGTCTATCTGCGACTCAGTGTCTCCTCTATATGGTAAGTGGCAATGTATCCTCTTCATACTACTGTCAATGTAGTGGATCTTATTTTGAACAGCAAATTTTTTCCTTGGTTTTTTTCTCTCCCTGTATTTCAGCTACGGTTAGGAATAGTTCATTGAATTTAGTGACCAATGATTTTGACTTTTACATAATCTGCCTCACTGCTACTGTCAACTGGGTGTTGAGAAACATTTGCCTACTGTGTTTATTCTTTCATTCCTACTAATATCCCAAGTTGCCTTTGCTCTGTTCTTGAAACTTTGAAATACTTATTTGGATTTTTGACAAAATGCTTAATTTACAGTATTGCATCTTTAAATCTTGATTATAGCAAGTCCTCTGCATTAAATAAAGCTCTTTCTTCCTGGTGCTAGATGCTTTGATCCCAATCGTGAGCCACCCTTTCTCTCAGCTTCCACTGTAACCTTTCCCTCACTCAATGTAACACAAAACTGATTTCATATTGATCTGATGGAATTACATTTTCCTCGCAATATGTGAGTCTCAACTTTATCTCCAATTATGAGAGAAGCTGACGAAATGACTTACAATTTGTGGTCTTATGGCTAGCATATCTATCTAGTAAGCAGGAGATCCGGGTCCAAGTCCCTGCTGAGGCACAAATTTTAATTCATTTCTTCAGCTGCTATAATTAGCAATTATTTCATATTATAAGGAAATACTTAAATTTCTCATCTTATGTGTGCTCTTGGTAAACTACTTGCCAAAGTCTGTTCTGCACATTCTCTCAACATAATGCTACTGACAAGGGAACCTCCCCATTGCACCTCCCTCAGATTTAGTTATAAGTTGGCACAGGGATAGGCCTTGAAAAACTGAACACAGATCAATCGAGAAAACAGGAAGAAGTTGTGTGGAACTACGAAAAAAATAAGCAAAATATACAAACTGAGTAGTCCATGCGCAACGTAGGCAACATCGAGGAGAATATGAGCTTACGAGTGCCGTGGTCCCGTGGTTAGCGTGAACAGCTCCGGAACGAGAGGTCCGTGGTTCAAGTCTTCTCTCGAGTGAAAAGTTTAATTTTTTGTTTTCAGACAATTATCAAAGTTCAGGCACTCACACATAATCAACTTCGCTCTCCAAAATTCCAGGTCATGTTCAGATTTGCTTGGACATATGCAGGATTTGACGGTCTACACACGGAAACATTTGAAAACATAAAAAAACATATGTTTTGACAGAGCACAGGGAAAACTGTGCGATTGTGAAACTGTTGCATTCATTTGTTGCAGTTTATGTGACAAACTCTTATGTTTTCATCACTTTTTGGGAGTGATTATCACATCCACAAGAAAACCTAAATCGTGCAAGGTAGAAGAATCTTTTTACCCATTCGCTAGGTGTGCAAGTTAGGTGGGTCGACAACATATTCCTGTCATGTGACGCACATGCCGTCACCAGTGTCGTATAGAATATATCAGACGTGTTTTCCTGTGTTGGAATTGGTTGATCTATGACCTTGCGATCAAATGTTTCCGGTTCCTACTGGAGAGGCACGTCCTTTCGTCTACTAATCGCACGGTTTTGCGGTGCGGTCGCAAAACACAGACACTAAACTTATTACAGTGAACAGAGACGTCAATGAATGAACGGACAGATCGTAACTTTGTGAAAATAAAGAAAGTAAAATTTTCACTCGAGGGAAGACTCGAACCAAGGACCTCTCGTTCCGCAGCTGCTCACTCTAGCCACAGGACCACGGCACTCCTCAGCTCACATTGTCCTTGATGTTGCCTATCCTGCACATGGACTACTCAGTTTGTATATTTTGCTTATTTTTTCATAGTTCCACACAACTTCTTCTTGTTTTCTCGATTGATCTGTGTTCAGTTTTTCAAGGCCTATCCACTGTGTCAATTTATAACTAAATCTGAGGGGGGTGCGATGGGGAGGTTCCCTTGTGAGCTAACATTTATAATTATGTGAAATGACTTTTCCATTCTTAGCTAATTCTGACTGATGGTGACCCTTTATTTTTACAATTTTTTCATCAAGGTCAGATCAACTATTTAGTACAGGGCCCATATGTGTTTCATTTAAGACAGCTGGACTTTGAAATAAATTATCAATTGCTGTTACAGTATGTCTTTATAATCTTAGTGGGAATGTCACTGTGAGAAATAAACCATTATGGGCATAACTACACCAAGTGCTCTCTATCAGTACTATCTAAGATGCAATCAACACAGAAATTTCTGCATGCAGTACCTTTCCAGTTATTTCTACTAAGTCTTTATTAAATTTAAAATATTTTCTGTTGGAGGTCTGTATACATACATTACTGATGACATACACAGTTACAAGTCTATTACTGAAGAATGGTACTCAAAGAGTTGTTCAATGGACTACTCATTTCTAAGTATGGCATGGACTTTAGTCCACTTTTTGTTCATAGACCCACATCCCATATCCCTACAACAGGTGTCCCACTCTTCAGGGGTCACAGGAAAAGTATTATAAAAGTCTTAATAAAAGAGGATGTGAAACCAAATTTGTAAATTTGTATACCTTTATGGTTCAGAGACAAAGGTACATTACAAGACATGCTAGAAATGACCTCCTCCACCTTTATATACAGTTCAACACAGAACTGCATGTTCATGAATGTTGCTTGACTGCCTGGCTTTCACAGCAGGTGTTCTCATGTAGCTCGTCAATGGTGCATGATTTGATGATTTATTCTTGTACACATTACCTTCATGGTGACCACATGGAAAAAAACCAGGGGTGGGGTGGGGTGTGGCCATGAAGTAAGGAGACCTTGAAGGCCATAATCCTTTTGAAACCACTCTTGTCAGGGAAAAAGGAGCCCACTGCAACCATACTCACTTTAGACATGTGGCACTTTGCTCCATCTTACTGGTACCAGTCAACTGTCCATTACTTGTCACCAAACTGGTTTACAAATTCACTAAACAATACCTGGAACACTTGACGGGTGACAGCGGAGTAAAAAAAAAAAATAGTCCTGTGATATGCTGCTGTGATAATGCACAGAACATGCTCCCACCTTCTGTGCATGAAAGGCTTCCTCAATGACTACATGCTGGTTTTACTACTCCAGGAACATGTGTTTCGTTACTTCACACAATATGGAAAGTGAAACTACACTTCATTACTCTACCACGTATACAGCAATATTCCTAGCCTTTCAGGGATAAATTGCTGAAGCCACAGGCAGTATGTTGGGCATTTATTGCAGTCAGTCTGCATCAGTTAATGAAAACTGTAAACTTGTAGGGATACAGGAGAGAATTTTTTTTCTGAGCAGCTATATGATACGTGCTACATGACAGTCCACATTCCTGTGATAAAAAGGGAAGAGACTTTACCCAGGACCACTAATGAGTGGGACACTCCACGTTATGCATTCACATAAGGTAAACTGTACAATGTCCAATTTTTGTTATTTTCAAATGATGTTCAGTTATGCATAACACACACACTATGTGATCATAAGTATCCGGACATCCCCAAAACATACATTTTTCATATCAGGAGCATTTTTCTGCCACCTACTGCTTGGTACTCCATATCAGTGACCTCAGTAGTCATTAAACATTGTGAGAGTGCAGAATGGGGTGCTCTGCGGAACTCATGGACTCTGAACGTGATAAGGTGATTGGGGGTAACTTGTGTCATACATCTGTATGTGATTTTTCCACACTCCTAAAGGTCCCTAGGTCCACTGTTTCTGATGCGACAGTGAAGTGGAAACAAGAAGGGACACGTACAGCACAAAAGTGTACAGGCTGACCTCGTCTGTTGACTGATAGAGACCACCAACAGTTGAAGAGGGTCGCAATGTGTAATAGGCACACATCTATCCAGACCATCACACAGGAATTCCAAACTGCATCAGGATCTACTGCAATTACTATGACAGTTAGGCAGGAGGTAAGCAAACTTGGATTTCATGGTCGAGCAGCTGCTCATAAGCCACACATCACGCCAGTAAAAGGCAAATGACGCCTCACTTGGTGTAACGAGCATAAACATTGGACGACCGAATAGTGGAAAAACGTTGTGTGGAGTGACGAATCACAGTACACAATGTGGTGATCCGATTGCTCGGTGTGGGTATGACAAATGCCCGGTGAATGTCATCTGTCAGCATGGGTAGTGCCAACAGTAAAATTCGGAGGCAGTGGTGTTATAGTGTGATCATGTTTTTCAAGGAGGGGGCTTGAACCCCTTGTTGTTTTGCGTGGCACTATCACAGCACAGGCCTACATTAATGTTTTAAGCACCCTCTAACTTCCCACTGTTGAAGAGCAATTCGGGGATGTCGATTGCATCTTTTAACACAACTGAGCACCTGCTCATAATGCGTGGCCTGTGACGTAGTGATTACACAATAATAACATCCCTGTAATGGGCTGGCCTGCACAAGGTCTTCATCTGAATCCTATAGAACACCTTTGGGATGCTTTGGAACGCTGACTTCGTGCCAGGCCTTACCGACCAATGTCGATACCTCTCCTCAGTGCAGCACACCATGAAGAATGGGCTGCCATTCCCCAAGAAACCTTCCAGCATCTGATTGAACATATGCCTGCGAGAGTGGAAGCTGTCATCAAGGCTAAGGGTGGGCCAACACCATAATGAATTCCAGCATTAGCGATGAAGGGCGCCACAAACTTGTAAGTCAATTTTAGCCAGGTGTCCGGATACTGTTGATCACATAGTGTATGTACAAACACCTTCAGATTTGTCAATTTACAATAGCAATCTAAGAAACTGAGTTCCTTATTCAACAAGCTTTTTAAGTTTCGATGTGACATTGCTGATTTATTATGATTTTTACTCTTTGCACTGTCCAAGCTGCTTGTTTCCACTAATTTATTTCATTATTTAACAAGCTTCTTCAGTTTTGTTGTGACACTGCCAACGTATTATGATTTTTGTCCTTTACACTGTCCAAGCTGCCATTTTTTTCAACTAATGTATGCCACTGTATTCAGCAACTCCGTCTTTCAAAAATATTTACATTTGAAGGGCTCAGTGAAATACTGTAAAACTCATTGAATGGAAACATAGTCTTCTGGTTACACTGAATGCTTCTGAAAATTAGATATCTACATAACCTCTCGCCACAAACATTCAGACGTAGGACAGCACTTTATGACGACGATGGTATTTGGTTTGTAGGGCTCTCCAGTACACAGTTATCAGCACCCATATAAATTCCCAATCTTTAAACAGTCTAGTCTCGCCACTTTCACAAATGACAATGAAATTATGAGGACAACAAAAACACCCAGTCCACAAGCGGAGAAAATTCCCGAACCGGCCGGGAATTGAACCCGAGACATGGTGACCCACAGGCAGCAATGCCAGCCACTAGACCATGTGCTGTGGGCACAGTACATTATGCTTGATGGCAAATGTTCTATAGAAACAAAAGTAACATTGAACGTACCCCAAGGGAGCATACTACGACCTCTAATGTTCTAAATATATATGCACAATATATCAGACAGGATAAGCAAAAAGACTTGGATAAAATAAATGGCAGCTCTCTCTAAACATGAATAAATGTACAATAAAGCATATACCAAAGAGAAAGAACTCGATACTATCCAAGAGCAAGATTAGTGGTGAACATGTTGAGCATGTTACATAGCATAAGTATTTAGAACTAATACTAAAAAGAGAGATAAAATGAAATGATCATGTAAGGTCAGTTTTCGGGAAGGCAACTGAAAAACTGTTTTCAACAAAATACTTGATTTGGGGCATTTCTTACAGGCCCAAGAGAGACATAATTTTCTCATTTGAATGAAGAGTATGCTCAGTGATATACTTGGGTTAATCCTATCCGCCTGGTATTCAGTATCCAAGGAGTTCTGTACTAATGTGGACATTACCCTTCCCATGAATATTTGCTAGCAAAAGGGCGTTCTTTGTCTTATAAAGAATGTAAAAACACCACCCACATTCAAAGCGAAATTAAGATAATGCATGGACTCTGCTTGCTAGTTACAGTGTATAGGATTACAAAGAATTCAGTCAACAGACTTACATAATTTACTTTTAAATAAGAAAGTGAGGCAAAAGGACTTTTTTTTTTAATTTTCAATTTAATTTGAATTATTATTTCTATTGTTTCTGTATATTTTTTCCTGTTACAAGTATATAACTAAATGCTAGGCTCAATAAATATGAGGTGTCCCATCATAAGAAGGGGATGTTTTATGCATAGAGTTGCAGTGGTGATCTAACAGTTAGAGCACTAGCCTCCAGCCCTGGAGGTGGTGGGTTTGATTCTGGGTATGAGCAGGGATGTTTCCTCATTCTGGTCCCTCCAGAATGGCCCCAAGTTTGTAGTACTGTAGTTCTTTCCCACAAGTAAAAAGTGGCCGCAGCAATAGGCCTGCCACAATCTCTTTCGTAGTGCTGTGGTGAAGAAAGGTTGCTCTCTCCATGAAGTCAGCCCAACAGTCCAGTCGAGGGCTTGTGCCACAGACTACATGTGAATAACTATGGTTGTAAACGTAACTGGAAAATTTTTGAAAGCATATATTTTTCTTGTCACACAAGGTGAATTTTTTACATGTGCATAAATGTTGTCTGCAGGAAGTACAAACAATTTACAGATGAAAATACCTCTACCACTTTCTTGTTTAACCAAGAGTTTGGTGAATAATTAACACTAATATCTTTTGCTAATGGAAATAATCTTCAGTAAATGTTTGTGGTCAGGACAGGCTGTCACATGCAGGTGTCAGAAGACGGAAAAGTAAAGATTATATACAAGGAAAAATATACCATGTCTACTTGGCTTCATTTGCCAAATAGTGCTGCCTGGCCGAACTTGGTGGAAGTACAGACACTCCAAATTTGTTGTCCTGTTTTGCTTGGTTAGTAACTGAAACTTTTCATGAATTTTGCAACAAACATGCTTCATTTTGTTAAAATAGCTCCATGAAATAATTACAATCTGATCATTGTAATTTAATTTAGTGTTAAGTGCTTCCCATTTGTTAAACTACATAAAAGCAAAAAACTTATACATAACATTTAATTAATATTGTGTTGCTACTTAAGAGGAACATAGACACATTAAAAGCTGAAATATACAGCAGTGATGTTGCACAGAGACGTCTATTTTTCAGTTCCTTATGAACCGAGTTTCGGCTTTCTAAGCCGTCCGCATCCAACTTAGGACTAAACAGAGAGTCACACATCAGCAGTATTTTATAGCTGTATAAAGATTGTTTTTCCAAACATGTGCTAAAGCTTATGACTATTATCTGTCTGACTATGAAATCTTCCACATTGGAGTCCTTGGATAAAAAGTTCTCGGTAAACCTGCATCATATCTGGATAACATGACTACCTCCATCATCGCAAGGTGCTAACTATCTAATCTACATCCATGTTCAGCAAAATAGTGTGAACTGAATATCAGAGGGTGCTTCCTATTGTACCCATTATTAGGGCTTCTTCCCATTCATGTACAGACCACATGGAATCACTGCTTAAATACATCTGTGGATGCTGTAATTAATCTAATCTTGTCTTCTCAATCCCTATGGGAGTGGTACAAAGGGGGTTGTACTACATTCCTAGACACATCATTTGACACTGGTTCTAGAAACTTTGTAGATGGACTTTCACAGGAAAGTTTGCATCCCACTTCAAATCTCCACCAGTTCAGTTTCTTCAGCATCTCAGTGGCACTCTCCCATGCGTCAAACAAACCTGCGACCATGTGTGCTGATCTTCATTGTATACATTCAATGTAGCCTGCTAATCCTATCTGGTGTGAGTCCTGCACACTTCAGCAATACTTTAGGATGAGTCACAGGTGATAAGCAAGCAATTTCCTTTGTAGACTGAGTGGGCTTCCTTATAGTATTATACTAATAAATAAAAGTCTTACACCTGCTTTACCTAAAATGGAGCCTATGTGATCGATCCATTTCACATCCCTACAAGGTGTTACATCTAGGTATCTGTATGAATTTGCTGATTCAAACTGTGACTCGTTGATACTGTAGTCATAGAATACTACCTTTTCTTCATTTCATGTAGAGCACAATTTTACATTTTTGAAAATTTAAAGCCAGTTAACAATCTCTGCACCACTTTGAGATCCTATCAAGATATGACTGAATATTTGTGTAGCTTGTTTTTAGGCGTGCTTTCATTATAGATAACTACATTATCTGCATAATGCCTGATGTTGTTATTAATATTGTCTGCACAGTCATTAAAGCCAACAATCTTGCCACAGTGTTAACAACAATTCCCGTCAGACCACCAAAATTAAGCATTGTCAGGTGGGTCTAGCACTTGGATTTGTGCCATCCAGTCTGCTGAGCGCTGTTGGCAAGTGGGATGCGCTCAGACTTTATGAGGCAAACTGAGGAGCTACCTGATCGAGAAGTAGCAGCTCCGATCTTGTAAACTGACAAATGGCCGCGAAAGCGGTGTGGTGACCACATGCCCCTCCACATCTGCATCTAATGACACCTGCGGCTGAGGATGACATGGCAGCTGGTTGGTACCATTGGGCCTTCAAGGCCTGTTCGGGTGGAGTTTAGTTCGGCATGATCATTAATGTCCAACATAAAGAGCAATAGTCTCAACACACTTCTCTGAGGTACACCTGAAGTTACTTCTAAATCTGCCAAAGACTCTCCGTCCAAGATAACGTGCTGTGTCCTCACTATCAAGAACCCTCCATCTAGTCACAAATTTCACTTCATACCCCATATGATCATACTTTTGATAAGCCTAGATGTGGTACTGAGTCAAATGTTTTTTAGAAATCAAGATACACTGCCTCTAAATGATAGTCTTGAACCATGGGTTTCAGGATGTTTTGTGAGAAAATGAGAGTTGGGTTTCACATACATTCTAAGATTCTACAATAAATGGATGTGAAGGATACTGGATGGTAGTTTTATGGATCACTTCTGGTATCCTTCTTGTAGACAAGTGTGATCTGTCTTTCTTCCAAGTACTGGGCATGGTTTTTTGTTTGAGGAATTTATGGTAGATTATAGCTAAAAGAGGGGCCAACTCAGTTGCAGATATGTTACATAATCTGATTTGGATTCCATGGCCCCTGAGGCCTTGTATCATCTTAGTGATTTCAGCTGTTTCTCAACACCTCTGACACTAATAACTATCTTCACAGAGGTGCAAGAATTAAATTGGAGCATTAATCATTGGTTTTTCTTTGTAAGAACATTTGAAAACAGAATTAAGCATTTCTGCTTTTGCTTTGCCACCCCTTAATCTGAGTCACCCAGTCCATGAGTGTATGAACACTAATTCTGGTACCAGTAACAGCCTTTACAAGCCACCAAAATTACTTTATATTTTGTGTGAGATCCTTCAATAATCTGCTACAGTAGTCACTGAAGGCTTGACAATTGTCCTCCTGGCAGCCAAACACATTCCATTCAGATTCTCTCTATCTCAAGCCCTTTGGTTTGTTTTACACATATTATGCAATAGTCCCTGTTCGTTTAGAATTTGTACCATTGAGGGTTCTTTGCATTATAACCTGTTCTATTGGGCACATATCTATCAAATGAATGGTCAATTATTTTGTGAACCTCAGCCACAATTCTTCTACACATGCCTCTCCAGAGCTAACTGTTTTGAGTTCCTTATTGAGATAAGACTCTACTGCCTCTTTATCTAGTTTGCTGGAAATACTCAAAAGTATAAGAATACACAGGTATGGTATATAGGCAAAAATACAGAAGTTGGTGAATGAAATGAACAGAAAAAGGATAGGGAGGGAGGGGGAAGGGGATGGGAAGGGAGAGGGAAGGAGAGAGAGGGAGGGGGAAGGGGAGGGAGGGAGAGGGAAGTGGGGGAGGAGAGAAAGAGAAAAAAAGAGAGAGAGAGGGGGGGGGGGGGGCTATTACACAATTTACATAATGTCTATTATCTTACAGCATGAATAATACGAATTGGCTGCTGCCACTTTAGCAGGGGTGAATAATCGAACTGTGTTTGGTCATTAAGGATTCTGTAACTAGTGCTCAATGATAGCTAAAATTTGAAGTAATGTTAGTTATCTGCCTTTACTTGCTCTATGGAGTACATCCCATTTAATATCGTACAAATGACACTCATTCAGAGCTTATTCTGCAAAGTTGGAATATTTCTTTTATAGTCTCCTACTCCTTTCATGTTCTCTGTTAAGGCCATCTTTATACAGATGGCTGCAGGATCCTGGCTGTTCGGTATAACAGATGGAATCAAATCATCTTTAGCCATCTAAATTTCCAGTTGTTATCTTAATTGAGCAACCAGTTTCAGCACTACATCACGTCAGTCATATTTAGGCCCCCTGACCGATGTGAAGGAAGAATCTCACCTCTGGTCCAGTCAAAATTGGGGTCAGCATTCAATGACTGGTATCCATAGATTTTAGACACAGTGATCCCTTTGATCATCATTTATTGACAAGCGATTTTTTAAGTGGGGGAGGGGAGGGGGTGGATCCCACCCTAATCACAAAATGTCATACCCAATGGCCCGGGTTCGATTCCTGGCTGGGTCGAAGATTTTCTCTGCTCAGGGACTGGGTGCTGCGTTGTCCTTATCATCATCATTTCATCCTCATCGACATGCAAGTCGCTGACGTGGTATCAACTCGAAAGAGTAGGTTCGTACACATACCTTAGGAAATCCACATGACTTTTCTGTTCTGAGTGATATTAGCTGATATTTTTATTGAGCAATCACCTCTACCATTCCAGCCGAGCATTTGCACAATGACTGGAAGGAGGAACTGCATTTAGATTTTTTGTAGCAAAACAATTTTAGGGGTCTAGGTTTAATATCTTCACCTTTTGTCTGTCTCCTTCTGTTTGCTACTGTCATGCTAATACAAACAATCATTGTCCCTGTATTGAAATCACTACACAATGCTGTGCAATGTGTTCATATACTTCTGCATTAAAAGTAATTAACTGCCTAGTGGAGCACTTTGGAGCACGGCAGTCCCTGTCTTTCAGTACATGAGGTCTGCCCCCCTTTTTTCCCCCACTTCACAGTCATATCACCAAAACTCAACTCGGGCAGCTTTAGAAGCATTGAAATGTCCCTTATGGATTGGTTACTTAGGTGACATTCAATGATTAATCCACATATGAAGTCAATGAACTCTCCTGGCCAACCCATTTTGCTGCTAATACTTCTCTACTGGCAACATAGTACTCCCTACCAACTTTTAGACTGGTAAGTCTGCCTCTCGTGACATCTATTGGTCAATTCTGCATTCCAGATACTTCTGACCAGATAATGTAGATAACAGGCATGGCACTATGGAATGGGGGACTGCATGTTTCAGAGTTACAGGATGCTGAGAACTGGCAGGTATCACTGTGCCTGTACAAGTTATTTTCCTCCAAATCTTAAACAAACGTTTCTACTCTATAATTTCAATGGTAAGGTTTATGAAGTTTAGTGAATATTCTCCCAACTAGAATGCAAACTTAATTTTACTGTGGTAAATTTTACTGCCACCAGGAGGGTGTGGGGCAGGGTGGTGGAGAAGGGGGTGCGGAGGGGGCAGGGGAGCGAAGAGAGGAGCAGGAAAGGGGGGAAAAACAAACACTGGAAACTCCAGGTCAGAATATCAACAATGTAAGAAAAAAGAAAGATTGCTGCTCACCATAGAAATGACATGTTGAGCTACAGACAAGAACAACAAGAAGACTGTTACACATTTAGTTTATGGCCAAAGCCTTCTTTAGAAAGGGAAATTATTCTAGCTTCAACAAACTGTGTACAGTCAGTTAGATAGGTTATTGATAAAAGACCCTCCGAGCCCTTATTACCTGAAAACTTTATGTAAAGTTTTAAACAAACATGTTTGTATAAGGAGACTATGAGTCCTAAAGTACAACACTCTGCTAGGTTTATGGACAGTAAACTGTGCTTGTGGATAGCCACCACTAGACAATTAAACATTTCCAACTTTTAATAGGTAGATTGCTACTCACCATGAGGATGACACGTTGAGTTGCAGACAGGCAGAACGAAAAGTTTCTTACGCATTTAGTTCATGGCCAAAGCCTTCTTCAGAAAAAGGAAACACACAAGGAATGGAAAAGGAGAGGAGCAGGGAAGGGGAAACAGGGTCATGTGCATTGGTGAGCCATTGAAATCAAGCATGTTATGTTCAGCTCACTGTTCTGCCACACAGTAGTCTACTTTTCTCTTGATGGTGGCCATTCATCAAGGCGTACCACTGTTTAGTAGTCAAACCAATATAAAAACCTTTGCCACAATTGCAGCGCAGCTGGTATATGACATGGCTGCTTCCATAGGTGGTCTGGCTTCTGATGCAGTAGAAGTAGCCTGTGACTTGACCTCTCTATCCTTCCCCAGCTTCCCTTCTAAAAACACCAGTCTTTCAGTAAAAGAAAGTGCAGCCATACACAACCTCAAAACAAATCCTCACCTAATCATCCTACCTGCAGACAAAGGGTCCATCACTGTCATTGCGCATCACAGTGACTACCTGGCGGAAGGCCTCTGCCAATTATCTGACTCCTCCACCTATAAACTCTGCAAGAGTGATCCAATCCCAGAAGTCCAACACAACCTCCAATCCCTACTTAACACTAGAAGTACCGAACTTCGCCATGTGGGTCATTTTTTACCCACAGTAGAAAATCTCCGTTTTATTCATATTTAGGTGGTGTTTTGAGTGTCTTCATGTTGACAATATGAACAGTACACTGTCAAACATAAATTTTCACAAGTAAACTTTTTTTATTTTAAATTTTACAGAAGAAATTCCACAATCTTTCATCAACTGTCATTAAAACAAGTAAGTAAAACAATGTTATAATTTTTTCTTTATAAAAAGATTGAAACAGAATCAAAACATATTTTTACGTGAGTATTAATAGTATTTTTACTTTTATAGAAAAATAAGGTAAGTACAAAATATTTGCGAAAGATTCTAAAATGCAGCAGGTGATTAAAATGCCCTGCATGTTTTCTTGCTTATCAAGGAACTAAAACATAAGAACGGATAGCTTCAGCCTATAAGTATAAATATTTAGAAATATTACAGAACAAGGACTTGACAGAATTGCCTAACCTGGAACTCAGACTTTCGACAAGTTTTTGGTCGGCAACTTTTGCACACATATTTGCACTTGAACCATACACCTGATGTTTTCTTTCCCTTTGTTGTTTTGTTGTTTCCTGGAAACCTGAATTTGACATGACCTTCTACTTCCATATCGGCCAGCACCGGTATTGAGTGCCTAAAAGGGGAGATTGATTTTCTCTCTGCAGTTTGTAAGAGGCAGCAAGCTCATCTGCGACTCTGAGGATAAAGTTCTGAATTTGATAAGGCCTTTCCCATATTGGCTAGTGCCGGTATCGAGTGCCTGCAAGGGGAGACTGGCTCCTGTCTGCAGTTTGTAGAGGGCAGCAAGCTCATCTGCTATGCTGAGGATAAAGTCCTGATGTGAAATCTTCTTAGATGTAAGTAACTTAAAAATTGTGTGAGCATTGATCACGGCAAGGTTAAGAATATTGCAAAATACATGCACAGGCCATCGGTGGGTGCCAGCTCGGACACTGTAGTGTCTAGCCATTTGGTCAACTATATTGACTCCATCATTAGTTTCATAATAAAACTTCACCATTTCTGGAAGTTTCTTCTCGCTATTCTCATTCATCTGACATCTGGCATGCATTTTTTTTTTCTTTTTCCCTTGGTATGCTGTGAGAAGATTGTCACCGGACTTGTAAGAGTGTTGCATACAATGTGTTGTCTCCACTTCACGTTCCAGGAAGGGCCTCCTTGAGTGACCTCCAAAGACCAACTAAACTTGTTCCTTTTTGTTTCAGCTCATCTGCCTGTTTCATGGAGGTGAAGAAGTTGTCAGTCGTTATGTCCCGTAAGGGCGACGCACCTGACATCTGCTATTGTGTTAAGAGAACTGTTGGCAGTGCCCCAGACAGCAACGTAGAAGGGGATGGGGGGTTTCCCATGGTATAATATGTTATTCTTAGCTTCCCAGTCTCACTCCATAGGTCTGCATGTTGCCAGTACATAGTAAACAGAAAGCCGTGCTGTATAAAGTATCATCCAACCTCTGAATATTTTATATTTCATGTTCTTTTTGGTCCAAAGTATCATAATATACTCTAACATCTCGTGAACAATGTCGAGGCATGCCCAGAAACTATTTAGTGTCTGAAAACTGGTGTTAAAATGTGTATGGGTAAAAAATAACTCACATGGTACTACTGGTATAACAGGTAAATTTTTCATACTCCTACGTGAGCTAGGGGGATGAAATTTTGGTGAGTTGTACAACCTCATAAATGGTGAAAAGTCACAGGAGCGTTTGGTTATGCGATGATTATGGAGGGCACTACGGTCCTCGAAAAACCATCGTGGGTCAAAAATGTCCCATGTGGTCTTTGGCCCTTTCCGAAACCTGTAGCTTGAATCCATTTCTCTCCTCACCTCTGTGACACCCCGCACACCCACTTTGAAACATGCTCTCCAAAATCCACAAACCCAACAATCCTGGACACCCTATTTTAGCTCGTTATTGTGCCCCCACTGAAACAATTTCAGCCCTCACTGACCAACAACTCCGACCACTTGCCTGTAATCTAGCCTCCTATGTAAAATATACCACTTCCTTCACCAAATCTCCACTGTTCCCACCCTTCTATCTCCTGGACCCCTACTCATCACTGTTGATGCCATCTCCCTACACACCAACATCCCTCATGCCCATCGTATTACCACTATTGATCACTACCTTTCCCAATGTCCTTCAACTCCAGACCCACAACTCATACACCTTACAAACTTTGTCCTATCTCACAACTAATTCTCCTTTGAAGGTACAGTGTACAAAGAAATCCACGGCACTGCCATAGACCTGCATGACACCCTCCTATGCTAACCTGTTCATGAGCCATCTACAGGAGACCTTCCTAGCCTCCCAAAATGCCAAATCCTTCATCTGGTTCAGGATCACTGATGATCATGATCTGCAAATTGGGCCAAGACACCCTATCCTCATTCCTTCACAACCTCTATACTTTCTCTCCCACACACTTCTTCTGGTCCTCTTCGACCCAGCATCCTACCTTTTGGACACTGACCTTCTCCTCTCTGATGGCTCCAATCACTCCTCTGTCCACATTAAACCCACCAACCACTAACAGTACCTGCATTTCAACAGCTGTCATTCTTTCCGCACCAAGAAGTCCCTCCAATACAGCCTGGCCACCTGGAGAAAAGTGAAAAGAAATCCCTTGACCATTATGCTGAGGGTCTCACCAAGACCCTCAAAGGCAGATGCTATCCCCAGTGCAAACCGATCAGCTGTGCTGTTTCTCCACACAGCCCCTATCCCCCACCACCCCCAACGACCCACTACAAAGGAGTGCCCCCTTTGTCACCCAATACCACCCTGGACTGGTATGCCTGAAACACATTCTTCATCGGGGATTTGATTATCATTGCGAGCTGAAATGAGGAACATCCTACCAAGGATCCTTCCCACCCCTCCTAAAATGGCGTTCCATCAGCCACCAAATTTCCACAACATCCTAGTCCATCCTTATAACACTCCCAAACCCAAACCCGTGCCATTGGGATCAAATCTCTGAGGAAGACCCAGGTACAAGACCTGCCCAATCCACCCACCCAGAACATCCTATTCCAGTCCTATCACAAGCTTATCCTACCTCTTCAGAGGCCGGATCATCTGTAAAAGCAACCATGTGATGTACCAGCTCTGCTGCAGTCACTGCACAGCTTTTTATATTGGTGTAACTACCAACCAGCTGTCTACCAGGATGAATAGCCACCACCAAGCTGTGGCCAAAAGCAAAGTAGGTCACCCTGTGGTGCAACATGGAGCTGAACAGAACATGCTTGATTTCAATGGCTGCTGCACAACCCAGGCCATCTGGATCCTCCTCTCCACCACCACTTTTTCTGAACTGCACATGTGAGTATTATCCTTAAAGCCAATTTTCCACTTCCAAAATTATCCTGGCTTTAATCTACTGTCCCCACATCCTCAACCCAAAAGTTTCCACAACTTCTCTCCTGTCAGCTTCTCCCTAATCATCCCCTTAGCCTCTTTGTGTGCTGCCCTCTGCCAATGCAAACACCCGTGTTTCCCCTTCCCTGCTCCTCTCCTTTTCTGCTCCGTCCCCTCCCTCCCCACCTCACGTCCTTCTAATGCTGCGCCTGGTGGCAGCCAGCCCCATTCGGCATGACAGATGCATGCTTTGTGTGTGTGTGTGTGTGTGTGTGTGTGTGTGTGTGTGTGTGTGTGTGTATTTCCTTTTATGACTTTGGCCAAAATCTAAATGTGAAAAAAAGTTTTCATTGTGCCTGTCTACAACCCAACGTGTCATTCTTATGGTGAGTAGCAATCTACCTATGAAAAATTGGAAATGTTTAATTGTCTAGTGGTGCCTATCCACAAGCACAGTTTATTGTCCATAAACCTAGTAGAGCAATGTACTTTAGGACTCATAGTCTCCTTATACAAACATGTTTGTTTAAAACTATACAAACTGTTTTCAGGTAATAAGAGACTCAAAGGGTACTTTATCAATAACCCATCTGACTGACTGTACAGAGTTGGTTGAAACTTGAATAATCCTTCTTTAAGTATGTCTAAGATGTTGTTTGTGTCCAATGGAAATGTTCTGTTAAAATTTCCATAGCCTCGCCAACAGGAATATTGAAAATAGGCTGCTGATGTCAAACAAGATTAGCTTGCACTAGGTGGAATAGGTACAGCTCTTAATTCTTCCACTAATGCAAGCAAATTAGGTATTCTAAATTTTGGTTTAACTCTGGCTATTGTCAAACAAGGTGCTGAAACTGAAAACACTACAAGCCTTACTAGAATATCTTTGAAAGCCCATACTATTTGGGTGCTATAGGATTCATGTTTGTGAGGTATTTGGAGTTACTATCAGTAAATATGGACTGGCTGACTGTAATAAAGTTCTTCACTTCCAAAGAATATTTCTCTGTAGGATTGTAGGGTACCTCACGGAATTCTGTAGAATTGAGGCATGTAAACAGTTTTTCAATATATTCTGACCAATCAAGTAACACTAAAACTGTTTCCCCTGTCAGCTTTTTTGGCAATCACATCTTGTGGTCAACACTCTTTGCTGCCTACAAGTGCAGAATTCCCTCAGTTACCTAACAGTCACAATGACATATTCTATGAAAGTCAAGAACCTTATTAAAACCTGCCAGTCCATACTAACAAACAGTAATTCAAAGCTATATGCACTGTCAGAAAAAATGCAACTCTCTCAAGGGCTATGTTCCGTGGACCAGGGAATAATATGTACATACTGACGGGTTGTAGTGGTAGTGAATGATTTGTCAGTGTCATCAATGATCAGTTGGTGCCCAAGAGGCTTGTTTTCTGCCCCATTTTTTCTCTGCAGGTAGTAATTGTGCTGAGTTTAGCAGTGAACACTAATTGCAATATTCACTGCCAATGAGTGTGTACTCCTGTTGAACAATACAATCACCTGAATAGGGTTGCATTGTAGGCCTGCAGAGAGCAGGATGGGTGCGTCAACATACCACTGCAGATATTGGGCACAATACACCGGGGGTATGTCGCTGGTTTCAGCAGTGGTTTATGGAACATTCTCACATCTGTAGACCAGGTGCTGGATGTGAATTGTTCAAGCAGCGATGGCCAACCAAATACTGTCCAGGGAAAAAATATTGCCCAGGGAAGAAATCGGGGCACATGTTACACCTACTGTGTAACAAAGGACTATTTGGGAACCGTTTGCTTGCAGCAGGACTGAGATCACATGTGCCTCTGTCCAGGCAGACACCAACACAAAATACCACCAAGCACAGCTACTCTCGTGTTGTGAAAGAGCTGACTGGAGGGTGGAATGGCACTCTGTTTTCTTCAAGGATGGCAGCAGGTTCTGTCTGTATGTGAGTGATGGACGTAAATATGGACAGTGTATACCTGGTGAGCTGTCTATTCTGGAGAGCATGTGCCCATGAGACACAGGCCCCAAACCAGCCTCATGGTTTGGGAAGTATATTATGTGTTCATGTTAAATATTTTTCCTGACAAAAGACATAGTGCAAAAATTTGAAAATTCCACCACTACTACATCTAGTCTACATCACTACACTGCACTTCATACTGAAGTGCCTGGCAAAGAGTTCATCAAACCACTTTCACACTTTTTCTCTACCCTTCCACTTTCTAATAGTTCCCAGTAAAAATGAATACTTAAATCTCTCCATTCAAGCTATGATTTCTCGTATTTTATTCCAGTGATCATTTTGATCTATGTAAGTGGGCATCAACAAAACATTTTTGCATGCAGAGGAGAAAATTGGAGATTGAAATTCCATAAAAAATCTCACCACACCAAAAAAGCCTTTGTATTAATGAGAGTCAACCCAACTTGCATATCATATCTGTAACTCTTTCTGTATTTCACAATAGTACAAAATGAGAGGACAAACAATCATAGCGTAGGCAGCCTCTTCAGTGGTTTTGTTGCGCCTTTAAAGTGTTTCTAGCAATAAAACACAGTCTTTGATTTGCCTTCCCCACAACATTAGCTATGTGATTGTTCCAATTTAAGACATATGTAAATGTTACCCCTAGGTACTCAGTTGAATTGACACCTTTGGATTTGTGTGATTTATTGTGCAACCAAAATTCCTTTTAGAACTCAAGTGGATAATCTCATACTTTTCATTATTTAGAGTCAACTGCCACTTTTCGCACCTGGCAGATATCTTGTCTAAATAATTTTGCAGTTGGTTTTTACCTTTTGTTGACTTAGATGGTAAATGACAGAATCATCAGCAAACAATCTAAGAAGGCTGTTCAATATGTCTCCTAAAACATCTGAATAGTTAAGGAACAGAAGAGGGCATAAACAATTCGCTGGGGGTTGCCAGCTATCACCTTGGTTTTACTCATTGACTTTCTGTCAAATACTCTGAACTGTGACTTTTCTGACAGGAAATCGTGAATCCAGTCACATAACTGAGATGATACTCCATAGGAATACTGAACGTAACTTTTGAAACTCTGTCAACATGTCTTCATTGTCATTAATATTAACATTTATTTGGGTCATTCGTATCTAATTGCAAACTGCTGATATAAGAGTGCCCTGATAAAAATGAGCAGCTACAAGCAGCATCCTTCATCACATAAAACAACTAAAACTCCTGGAAGCAACTGCTGGCAAGTAAAGAATATCAGACATCACCTTAGTTTTATTTTCTGTTGCTGAAGGGTACCTGCATTAGGGATACCCGACAAATCAAGGTGCTGCTCTTCATGATAGAGTGTGATAAGAAGATTAGTGGCTAACATGCTGTCAGCAATGAGATCATCACAGATGAAGCAGAAGCTTGGCATAAGGAATTCTGGGGAAGGAAATCACCTGCGCCCTTCTGAAGAAACCACCCCAACATTTGCCTTAAATGATGCAGGGAAATAATGGAAAACCTAAATTGCCAGAAACAGACTTGAATCTTCATCCTCCCAAATGCAAGTTCAGTGTACTAACTACTACATCACCTCCCTTGTTGTTAAAGTGTGTACAAACTCTTAAGTTTTTAACTGGAAGAAGCATCACTTGTAAAATAAGTTCACTGACCATAGCCATTAATAAAGTATTCTTAGGGGTACAATGACACAATAACACTTAGTTTATCAGAAAACATGGGCATTATCTTTTTCTCCATTATCAACCCACAATTTATTGTGTCACTGAGTAGGGTAGTTGCCACTATGCTATCTGTCTTGTTACAGAATTTCAATGCTTCTACATTTCATTGAAGAATGATGTAAAAAGGACACTTACACGTATAACAGTATCACCTGACAAACTGCAAGCCTTGTAGTTTTCAGTCTGCATTCACTACACCTTCAACGAAGACACATTCTTTGTTTCCAGGCATTCATGCAGTACAGTAAGCATAGATCCCACAAAGCATCAACTTTGACTGTATAGTTTTCACACCCAGTCAGAGGAACAAAAACTGCTTGTTCAATAACAATGTCAATATGATTAGTGCTCGCTGCTTTTGCTCGTGGCCATACAACAATCAGCCTTCTCTGAACTCTTGTGCCAGTGACTATGCATTTGTCACATCCACAACACCACCACAACTGCAAGTTTTATTGCAGATGTTCACGACGCTGGATACATACTGTACCACATAAGCAGAAAAACAGATAATACATAATATGAAAGTTCTGGCAGAATGTAAATAATTTAGGAGTAGGTGACACAACTCACCTGATAGCAGAAGCGTTGAGCCATTGACAGGCTTGCTCAAACCTACACATCCCCTGTCCCGTGCTAGTCCACGAGCCCAAAGGCAATCTCAGTACTGTGTGTCAATCCCGCACAACGTAGGGGTAGAATTTTGCCATGTTAAGTATTGGAAAGTCCTCCAGCAGTGAAAGGGACACTTTCCAGACTTTTGTGGACTCAAATAGGTTCTATTTTTAAGATGACCACTGTACCTAAGCGTAATTAGAAAGTACAAGAATTTGCAACACCTACCTCACTTCTCTTGTGGCAGTATAACACCATATTGTGAGCACCAGGTGTTACTGAATACAACACATGTGAGTAGAAATAGAAGATGAATACTGTATGAATGAAACTGGTTACACTGTGAAAGGTTCTGCAGTTGTGACAGGTTCCATGTTAACCGAGGAAAAACTATGACCACAATACACTGGGATTTCTTGTCCACTTTTATTACCAATACGAGTGACTTCATTGAGGAGCCCTCAGGGTTTTGCACAGATCAGTGCAACTCTGATCACCGAATTTTGATACACTAAAGCCATTGAAATTAAAACCAATGTACTGTAGGCCACAGGCTAAGCTACAGATCTGTCTTTCACCATAACTTAAATTCCAGAAAATAATATATACCCACATAAAATATTGTTTGTATTCTATTCTCTTCCTGCTTGTGTATGTATAACATCAATACCACATCATTGGGTCAGAGGACGAAGCTGACATACAGAACCAGTAGGTTCAGTTGATCCAAATTCTTACTTTCCTCAAACAAAAGGACAAATAGAAACATATGTGTTAACATCATAAACTAGATGTCATTTGAAAGTGTGTATTATCACAGAATATTGATCCTTGTGGGCTACCTAAACTAAAGTGTTTGATTACCTTTATCCAATCAGTCACTCACAATAACCCACCAGGCTATTGTTAAGACACTTAGAAGCTTGGCACTCTCTTAACTTTGCAAACTTCACAGGCTGCCAAAGACACTTGGAAAGTCACCCATTATAGCGACTGCATACTTTTCTTGGTATGGTATCCACAAAAGACTGGCAAAAGTAGCTAGAATGTCAACCACCGCATACTTTCTTGGCATGGCATCCACAAAAGGTTGACAAAAGCACCTGGAAAGTCGATCATCAGACTTCATAAGTTCTTGGCATGCTACCCACCACACCAAATGAATTGCCTGATAGTCTACATCAATATTCTGGAAACCACTGCGAAGTGCTTGACAGAGGGTGTGTCCCGTTGTACCAGTTATTGGGGTTTCTGCTGTTCCATTCACATATGGTGCGAGGAAAGAATGACTGACCAAATGGCTCTGAGTGTGCTATAATTATTCTGATCTTTACTCATGAACCCCATGTGAGCAATACATAAGGGGTTGTAGTATATTCCTAGAGTCATCATTTAAAGCCGGTTCTTGAAATTTTATTGGTAGACTTTCTTGGAATAGTTTACATCTATCTTTGATAGTCTGCCAGTTAAGTTTCTTCTGCATCTCTATGATTCTCTCCAACGGGTCGAACAAGCCTGTGACTATTCATGCTGCCCCTCTCTGTATATGTCCAATATCACCTGTTAGTCCCATTTGATATGCATCCCACACAGTTGAGCAATATTCTAGGGTGGGTCACATGAGTGATTTGTAAGCAATCCCCTTTGTAGACCAACTGCACTTCCCCAGTAGTCTACCAATAAACAGAAGTCTACTACCTGCTTTACCGATGACTGAGCCAATGTGATCATTGCATTTCATATTCCTACAATGTGTTACATCCAGGTATTTGTATGAGTTGGCATATTCCGATTGCGACTCAGTGATATTACAGTCGTAGGATACTATCTTTTTTTGTCTTGTGAAGTGCACAACTTCAGATTTACAAACATTTAAAGCAAGCTGCCAATTTCTGTACCACTTTGAAATCCTATCACGATCTGACTGAATATTTATGCAGCTTCTTTCAGACAGTGCTTCATTACAAGTAACTGCATCATCTGCAAAAAGTCTGAAGTTACTATGAATACTGTCTGCAAGGTCATAAAATACACAAAATGAACAGCAAGTGTCCTAACACAGCTCTCTGGGACACAGCAGAAGTTACTTCTAATTCTGTCAATGACTTCCCATCCAAGATAACATGCTACATCCTCCCTATCCAAAATCCTCAGTCCAGTCACAAATTCCACTTCATACACCATACAATTGCACTTTTGAAAAGCTTAGATGAGGTACTCAGTCAAATGCTTTTCAGAAATCAAGAAATACTGCATCTACATGACTGCCTTGATCTGAAGCTTTCAGTGTGTCATGTGAGAAGAGTGAGAGTCGAGTTTCATATGATAGATGTTTTCAGAATCCATGCTAATTGTCATGGAGGAGGTCATTCTGTTCATGTCTGAATTCAGAATATGTTCTGGGAGTCTACAACAAGTTGATGTCAAGTATATTGGACAGTAATTTAATGGATAACTTCTGCTATCCTTCTTGTAGACGACTGTGACCCATGACTACTCAGCACGGATTTTTGTTCCAGGAATCTATGATAATCAGGAGAGGGGCTCACTTAGCCATAAATTCAGTGTAGATGCTGACAAGTATTCCACTGGGCCCTGGAGCTTTGTTCAATTTTACGGATTTAAGCTGTCTCTCGACACCAGTGACATTGATGCTTATTTCACTCATCTTTTCAGTGGTACAATGATTAAATGGGAGCAATTATCCCCAGTTTTCCTTTGCAAAGGAACATTTGAAAACAGAGTTGAGAAGTTCAGCTTTTGCTCCGCTTTCCTCGATTTGAGTTCCTGTCTCATTTGCTAGGGACTTGACACTAACTTTGGTGCCACTAAAAGCCGTTACACATGACCAGAAATTCTTCGGGTTTTGTGAAAGATCACTTGCACTATTCTGCTATGGTAGTCATCGAAGTTTTCACTCTCTTAACAGACATGTTTCATTCAGCATTTTTCTCTATAGTCGTACGCTTTGTTTTACAACCTCTATGCAGTGGTCTCTGTTTCTTTAGAAGTTTCTTTACAGTAAAAATATATCATGGAGGGTCCCTCCCACAATAAACTATTCTGCTGGGTATGTATCTATCCAGTGCATGTCAACTAGACTTTTAAACCTGAGTCATAGTTCCTTTACATGCTCCTGCTCTATGATGAAAATTTCAAGTTTCTCTTTCAGATATGATGCTATTGATTTTTTGTCTCATTTACTGAACATATATATTTTTCTGCTTGATTTAGTTGTCCTTTGTACTTTGGTTATCTTTGCTGTGACAACCATGTCACTGATACCAGTATTGATGTAGGTATCCTCAAAGAGGTCAGGTCTCTTAGTTGCCATTACATACAATAAATTTCCCTCATGAGTGGGGTTATAAACTACCTGTTCTACATATTTTCAGAGAAGGCATTTAGTAATGTTTCACAGGATGTCTTATCCTTGCCAACACTAACAAAACTGTAATTTTCCCCAATTTACTGTTGGATGACTAAAGTTCTCAACTCTATGGGACAAGCCCAGAAAGTTGCAGCCTAGCTTGTCACAGAATCTTCGAAGTCTATGGTTCAGTCCCTCCACTCGACTCAAAGCCAAGGAGCCATAATCAACTTTTGGGACAGTGCTACTGTTCTACTCAATACTCTCTGACAGTTACTAGAATGTACCAACTATGACCTCTCAGCCAGGATAATGGGCATAATTTGTTCCAAAATACAACACACTCTGCAGTTGGCTGCATCCCGTTCCCTCAATGGCTGTCCGAATAGCCTCTTCAACATACTGAATGAGGCTCCTAGACATACACACTTGAGTCCAACTGGTGTCCTTTCCTATCCCTTGCTGCCATTTCCCTCAGGAGGAACATCATTTACCATACATCTGATATGCTGATGATTAATAGAGCCCTACCCTTGCATTTGCCTTCTCGACACTGGACAAAACAGGTTTATCCAAAAAAGGTGAAGTGTGCCCATTGGATCAGTTTCAACGAAAGATAGCACTTCAAACTACTGTAGTATGTAAAATATTTTGTAAACATAATTTTTGTCATCTTATAATGTCTGGCATTTGCAAAAGCAATCACTGTATTGGGTCCATGCAAAAAAAGTAGATAAATAAAATTTATTTTGTATATATCTTGGCTATTTTGTATATATCTTGGCTCAGTCTAGATCCCTGAAGGTTCTCCTTCTTCATAGGCTCTACAGGAGATGAAGAAAGAATAAATGCAGTGTAGCCTTACTTTTTTTTAATGATCACCTGAGGCATAGTGGATAGACACACAGCACAGAGGTTTACTAGAAATGCAAACTCATTCGCAAGACAAATATATATTTGCAAAATAACTATTCTGTAGTGGAATGGAATGAACAACACATCAAAGTTTCATACTGTTCCACCTACAAGTGGTGCAAGGAAAGAATGGTTTCTGGCAATGAACCCATGCATCTGAACAGCATTTCACTGTGAGTTACAACAAGGATTTTGTAAAAGATCTGAGTTCTGTAAACAAACTGCAGTTTCCCAGCATCCTAACAACAAAATGATGGTTGCCTAAAGTAAAGATGTAAGCCAGAGTTACTCTTGCAGATGGCACTTTCATTCTTTACATAGCAACATACTCTCCACAGAGTAATTTCCATGCTCCAACGCAATGTTGTTCTTAATACATAATTACTGCCTGGCGTTATACTTTGATGCAGGAATATCAAAAGAGAAAGAGGTACTTGTTTTGAGAAGCAAATTTTAGGGTCACCTTGCGAGGAGGCACTAGTGGATATAGAACTGCGTTCTGAGCTTCAGATGGATTTTCTCTATTTGTAGAGAAATTTGCTGTCGCTCTTTGTGTCAGACAGATGACCATAGTAATAAGCCATAAATATTAGTTCACTAAACAGTTGGTCATTCAATATGTAGTGCTTTCACTAAGCTTTCGTTTGGTATCAATTTTTCTTCATTTGTTGGATTTCAGTAGTACAGCTTTTGGGTTTACATGTAAATCGGCAATGTCATGTTATTTAACAACAATTTTAGATCAATATTAGGAATAAAAAACCTATTTCGTTACAGTGTTTCTTCCCGGAGTACAAACTTCACAAATTTCTACTGTACAACTTTCATGTCGTATAGTCAATCTAAGTTCAGGGTTTTACACGTGCTCAGTTTACTTAAACAATGGCAATAAAGCAAGTGAGAAACAACAGAAAATAAACACCAGTGTTCCTGGTAATGATATGCAAACACTCTTTAGATTCTGGCATTTAGACCTACACAAGAAATTTTTTCGTTGCGCTATGACAACAACGACACATCTATACTTGTACTTTCTCACTGCTGCTACAAAACACCTACCGGTATTCTAAATTCAATATGTTCATTGGCAAACCACAGCAAATAACGCTTCAGCATTACTACTTGCAGATATAAACACTACACATTCGCTGACTCAAACATAAACACTCGCTCAATTGACGCCAAAGGTTTTCATTAATGACCACAACCCACGGACATACATTTATGCCTGTGCCACAAGCCGTGTCCACTTGACCAGTAGTATCTCGCAAGAGACTGGCTGTGCGTTCCTGTAGATCAGTGATCTCTATACTATATCACTGCTGTAGATCGATTCACACAGAACTTTTTTGGTGTTCTGTGCCGAAGCTACGGTCCGAGCCAGAGCCCAGCACGGGCACAGGCCGTCAGTGAAACTGAGCGGAAGCAGACTGAACATGATGTGTAGGGACCAGTTCACGCACTACGTTTACATTCGACACATCTTCCGGAAGGCGAAAACCGAATTTCGGAAATCGTCTTTCGCTGTTGTTTTTGCATGTTAGCCAAGTTAAATATGGCGTCACGAAAACAGCTGATCCAGTTTCTGATTCAGTCAACACAGTCGTTATTTCTCTTCACTTAAATACACAGGCAGATAGCTTCATACTCAAGTTTCGCCGTCACGCTCCATTGTTCACCAGTGACATCGTCTTCTTCAGTGTTTGTGCGTCGGGCCTCCAGTTCATAGTGTGGATTGTCATCAAGTGTGAACGGCTTCTTGTGCTTTTATATTCTTGTGTCTCCTATTTTTTCCCGCCGTTTTTCTATGTAATGTCTCTTCTTTGTTTATCTCCATGTACTCTCTTCGGCTGAAGAGCGGCGTATTGTGCTGCTGCCAGCCTACCTGGTTGTTCAGGTATCAAAATTACAATAAAGTAAAAAAAAAAAAAAAAGCTTCATACTCAGACTAACATTTCTGCTTCTCCTTCTCTGCACAATAACTCCATAGTAACCGAATATTCTCAAAACAGAACTTAACTTGACAATCCAAGCACGTTTCAAAAACCTGTTGCGTTTACGTGGGAGCGAAAACTAGATATCTGTACAGCGTGAGGCAGTCCAGGCCAATCACTGCAGTAATGCATCACATCAATACAAGGTGGCTCTTGCAGGCCCAGCCACTGTTTGACATGAACAGGCCACGGATTTGTTGCCTCAAAAGCAAGTGGAAGCATCTCAAGAAGTGGACCGCCAGCATAAACATGCATTATATTATCCCGGCTTGATTCTGTGCTAGTTGGCGAACAACTAAGGTTCAGTGACCTTTCAGTTATTAAGGCGAAAATTTGTAAAATACAGGCAGCTAGTGCATTTCACCTGCGGGAGAAATATGTTTACTTTGTGACATATAGTTGCTCTGGGGTGAGGAGATCACTTAGGTGAAAAATTAGTGATCAATGAGGGACTCTATTGTGAGAGTCGCTAATGTGAATATGTACATGATTCTGATACTAATGACCGTCTATTCTTTTACACCATTTGTAAAATAGATTGGAACTGAATTATTTCAAGTGTGTAGAAAGACATACAGAAGCCACTGGCGTAAGTTTCAGGAGAAGAACGTACGGTGTGTTAAAAGGTAATTCTATCAGTCTAGTCTTAATTGTTTGCAGAAGTTCAATTTGTGGAAAGTTTCCATATAGGAACTTTGGACATTTGATTAGTGATGTTTGCTGATGGACCTGCTAGCACACTAGGAAATATAGGAGATCTTTTCCTGCGGTTAAGAAAAATCTGCTTAACTAGCTACGCGCCATATGACTAAATGCGAACTGAACAGCTCCAAATCACTATATGAAGATTCTATATAAGTTCCTATCTATGATCAGTAAATTCACAACTGACCTGAGGTCATTGTCGACTGCTGCTGCACTACCAGATGGATGAGTTTTCAGATGGATGAGTTTGTTGTAAATCATTGTGATTGTTGTATCATGATGTGTGTGTATTAATCCTTGTCTTTGTACGATCTCATGTAAGACTGGTGGTGATACAGTAAATCTGTGTCAGCTGCACCTGAGTTGCCCAGTCACCTATAATGAGGGGGTCCATCACATACGAATTTCATGCTGATCAAATCTGGATTTAAGGCAAACACAAGAGAAACATACTAGCTCACTGTCTACGCCAATCTGGTTTATATAGAGAATTTTTCAGAGAATAGAACTAGACTATGATTTCTGCATTTAATATTTAGATAGTGAAGTTTTCTTCATAGATACCATTGTTACATTCCATCCTGGATTTTCCATTATTTGGTTCATATATGTTAGTGATTTAGAAAGTGTTTAAGGATCTTGTGTTAGTGAATTTTGTCAGTGATTTAGGTGATCAGTTAGGGTTTAGGGGTATCCCATAATATGAAGGTAAAGATTTAGGGAAACTGTCATGTTCCGGAAAAAACCAGATCATACTATAAAATCAGCAGTAACAAGAAGCCAACAGTCAGAGGTGTGCTGGGGAATCCAGTTCAGAACAAGCAGTAGATACAAGCCAGAGAGAGGGCAACGATCCTCTGACAGATCTATTAAAGCAGATGAAACTCTCAATGTCAACAGTAACAAATTTAGCCACCCAGCAGGCGGATATATCGACTACAGTAATAAATTTAGCTACCGAATAGTCGAATACAGTATTTCGACTACTGTAACAAGTTTATTCACTGAGCAGGTAAATATGTTGGCCACAGTAAACAATATAGGTATGGAGCAATCCGACATTTCGGGCTCAGTGGTGAATTTATCAACTAATGTGGATAATTTTGCCACTGAACAAATAGAGTTGTCCACCAAAGTGAAGAATTTGTCGGGGAAGCTGGATAAACTGCCCACTAAGGGAAGGCTTTCCAAGGTATTAGATGAAGTTACTACTCTGTCCAATGAACAAACAGAAATGAAAGAGGAGATAACGATTCTATAAGAAGCTCAAGAGCAGTTTCCAATGGAGATGACCAGGATGAAACAGAAATTAGAAACCGCACAGGAAAGAGAACAGGCGATGGAGACAGAAGTGCAGAATCTTTCCATAATGGTAAAGGAGATAGCTTCAGGATACAAAGTGCTTAAGGAACAAAAGGTCCAAGCACAAAAACAGCAATTCAACAAACAGTTAGACGATTGGATGTCAGATAAGGAGCTACGTGTTTTGCTGTGTGTTGATAAAGGTATTGAAGAAGTCATGAAGAACAGAGTAGATGAAGGCTTACCACCACCTAGTAAAATGAATCAAGGAAGTCCAAGATCAAACTGTGATAGAACTTGATAAATGGAAAAAGGAATTCACACAGAACGCAGAAGCATATACTCAAGATTTAGAGGAAATGTGAGGAGCAATTAGAGAAGGTAGGAATGAGAACAACATAGACTGGAGGCCATGAGCCCCGAGTCATGAGTCTTTATGTGACTGTGCAAGTGCAGAGCAACACTCTTGTAGGAGCCCAAATGAACATACTTATGGAATTGTGTCACCATCTGTTGATTATGCAAAATCAATTATGGAGGCAATTTCAAACATTTTTTCGAGATAAAAGGTCACTCAACCCAAGTGTATTTACATGGAGACTTAAGAGTGTGTAATCATGAGCATGGTCAGAAAGACAATGGATTGATTATGTAGCAGGATATATCCAAGGAGACGGTAGTTCATGGGTAACAGACATGATAGATAGGTGCTGAACACATGAAGAATTTGAGAAGGCGCGCCATTCAAGAGATACTGAAAATGAAGGTTTACAACCCCTAATCATTCTCAAATAGAAATGGAAATCTAAGAAGATATTTTGAGAAATACTTAAACAAAGCAAGATGTTGCGATAAACTGATGATCACCAAAGTATTCTAAGGATCCTGAAGGCCAAGCTACAGATGGAATTAAGGGAGAAATTAGCTCATATGTCTGAGGAAAATTTAGAACATTTTTGTCAGCTTTGAATTCACTCGATTTGTTGCAAGAAGACCAGAGACAGAGGGTTAACTAAATAAATGTTACACACAGGAGAATATGCGAGTCTATTCTAAGGACAGTAATGGTAAAAACAATGATCTGGAGATATATAACGGTAAAGGACAGTGATAACAGCTATCTTAATGGACAGAACAACAGCTGTCGTCCCTAGAATGACAACAACAGTTTCAGACCAAACAGGGACAGTCAGGGACAATACAATAGGAGATATAATCTAGTATATAACGTTAACAACAATCAGACACAGGGTAACCAAAATTTACCAGAGCCAAGACCAGAACATAACCAAAAATGAAGAGAACAAACACTCATAATATCAGAGGTGAAGGATGATACGATCCAAACAGACATATAAATTTAAGCCGAATACTATTGGGGTATGCCCAAGCGGTTTGGTCAATGAAGAGGTTATGAGGGGGCAAACAACAACATGTAAATTGTTTTAGGTGCAACAGTTGTATATGTATAATGAAAGAATTAACTGAGGATGTGAATCCATGTGAGGAAGTTTCTCATACAGTACCAGTCTCAGCTGTATGGACAGAAACCTTAGATACCCATATTAAGGTAATACTCAATACTGGAGCTTAAGAAAACGCAATATCGAATAATTTGTTTAAGAGAGTGTCCCAGAAGACAGAGCTGCCAACATTTCCAGTACACAACTGAAGGATCATTGGAGTCATGGGTACCCAATTGCAAACCGTCCACATACAGATGACATTATAAATGAAGTGGGAGCAGCAGGGATTTTGTGCCTATTCCTGGTGATCCACAAATTACTTGAAGACTGCATCATCAGATTGAATACAGTGAGGGAGAAGGACTTGAAAATAGACTCCTCAAAAGATAAATTCAGTTTTTATGGTAATGGAAAATTTGCCCAAGTTGATCGTACCAAGTAGGAAAGAAGGTCTTCAGTTAGCGCTGTATGTCTGGTGCGAATGCAGTCATTGTGATACCGCTCCGCCCCCCCCCCCTTGTCTGCGGCGAACGAAAATGCGGCCATAATTTTCAAATACATCTAATTTGGATTGGTTTGAACACAGTCTATATAATGCCATTCCTCCCCCCAGTGACGTCGTTCCATGAACCATTGCCATCAGCATGTTTCTGCACATTCGTCAAAGTTAGGCAGAGAAGTAGATGAGGTGCACTTAACCCATGCCATAACAAATGGCGACAGACTGCCACACCTGATAGTGTACTATGTGTTACACTGTTCCATTGTTCCACCAGAACCGAGGAGGATGAAGATATGTCCTGCAATGCCATTCATATGAGATGTCGATCTTTTCAGGGGGTGGTCTGGGTAGTGTGACCTGGCCTATCTCGTTTTTCTCTATGATCTTCCTGGAACCATTCTCTACAAGGACATTGCACTGCCGAAACACTTCATCCCACACGAACAGAAATTTTCATAATGGATGCATCACACTCTCTCATGCCAATAATGTGCTCTCTTTCAGACTCACTGATGGTTCATGCATATGTCCACGAGGGATCCTGCATGTCTGCTCAAGTCTCACTGATCCGTTACCTTCGGTTCATAGCGACAACGAGAGCCGCAGACACATTTTACCGGCTGTTGGTGTTGTACTGCAATGTCTATGTTGACCTTGAACCCATAGGTCGACATGATACAAACGCTAATCATTTTTTCAGAACACATTAATGCACAAGTTCTCCGAATATGAACGTCCTGTCTCTAGTCGTTCAAGGTGTTCTGTTTTTTCTGAACATAAATGTAGTAGATTCTTGTAGCTTCTTCCTATTGCAAGGAATCTTTAAGTCACTGTCAGTTGCTCATGTGGAGAAATTGCTCTCCTCTTTCCTCCTGGATTCTATCAACCATTCAGCTTGCTCTAAAAAAGTGTGGAAAGCGCACTGAAAATATTCAGTAAAGAGTCCTTTACCAATAGCAGCAATGCTGAAACAGGAGTGTATCCAAACAACACCCAGAGACGTCACTCAGATGATGGCAGAGCATTTTGCAAAGACTACTGCAACTGGTAGCCAGGATTCGGCATTTTGACACTACAGTGAAACTGTAGAGAGGGATAAGTTGGACTCCAGATCCACCAATTCAGAGCCTTACAACTACCCTATCTCCATTTGCGAGCTGAAATTGGCACTGTCTGGGACATGATAGTGCAACCAGTCACGACCAAATCCGGTACTGGATGCTCCAACATCTGCTGACATCAAAGGCAATCCTCCTGAACTGTTGCCATTTGATATGGCAGACACCTCACTTTCCCAATTCTTGGAGAGAGGAAGTTTTGATACCTCTCCTCAAACCAGGAAAGGACCATACATTCCCTAATACTTTTCCAGAGTGTCGCTTTAACTAATTGTGTCGGAATGACCCTGGAGCGAATGGTTAACCATCATCTGCTCTGGTTGTTAGGGACCAGGCAATTGCTTGGCCGGTCTCAGCGCAGATTCAGGAGATTTAGAGCTACTGTCAACAACCTGACCCTGCAAGAGGCGACTATTCAGCAAGCTTTTCTACGTAAACATCACTGTCTCAGTGTACTCTTTGATATCAGTAATGTGTACGACAGTACTTGGAGACAAAGTAATCTAGAGCAATTTCATTAGAGAGGCTTTCGCGGCCATCTTCCTCTCTTCATATGGTCTTTCTCGTGTAAGCGGTTTTTTAGGTCCTGAGTTGTTGACACACTGTTGGATTGTTTTGAGCAGGAGAATGGTGTCACTTAGGGCAGTGTTTTAAGTGTTACACTCTTTGCCATAGCCATACATAGTATCATGACTAAAGGAAGGAGTCCTGTACAATGCTCCTTATTTCTGGATTATTTTGCTGTTTTCTGTTCCCCCTCCAGTGCTCAAACATCTACTAGTCGGTTGCAGCTTATAATGCAAAGAATAGAGGAGCGGTATGCAAAGACATGTTTTCAGTTTTCTACAGATAAGTGTGTGTGTGCGTGTGTGTGTGTTCATTTTAATCGTTCTCTTCGTATTTTTAATTTATCTGATTTGTGTGTGTGTGTGTTCATTTTAATCGTTCTCTTCGTATTTTTAATTTATCTGACTGCATATGAGAGACACCATTTTAAAGACTCAGTGAGGTTTCTGGGCCTCATTTTTTACTCCAAATTGTCGTGGTTGCCATACCTGAGATACCTGTAAGCCAGAACTCAGAAGGTACTGAATATCATAAAATGCCTTAGGCATAGGTGTTGGAGAGGAGACAGGTTCTGTTTACCGCCTTTTTATAGAACTTTCTATGTTACAAGCTAGACTAGGGGTGCACAGTATACAAATCAGCAAGGCATTCTTGTCAGAACATAATTGTCGCTGTTAACCATGAAGGGATAAGGCTGGTGATGGGGGCTTATAGGACCACTTGGCAAGGAGTGACAGATGGGAACTGGATTTATCTTGATTCGTCTCACTCCCAGTTGTCTGTGAATCTGACCATGGTTGTAGCCCCTGCTCCGTCTGGCTGTTCTAGAGTGCTGGACGGCAACTGGCGATGTCTCCCACAGGTTGGTTTTTGGCCGTTTGCACAGCCTTCCTCTTTTCTGCTGCCAGTGGTCAATATTGGTTGATGACTGGGGTGATCATGGCTACTTCTGTGGCCTCAATTATTCGTCGAACTGAAAAGTTCTCAGGTATAAAACCAGTATTCAAGAATCACAGAATAGTTTTCCAGTATTATGAATATACATCGACAGTCGGGGTTGGAAGGAAGTATTTGTTGATGTCGTTGAAGGCTATTCCCAGAATAGCATTCATGTCGAGTTAAGTTGCCAACTACTGAGGAGAACTCAGAATATTTTTGCGTACATCATTTCATGTTTATGTAATCATATATATATATATATATATATATATATATATATATATATATACACTCCTGGAAATTGAAATAAGAACACCGTGAATTCATTGTCCCAGGAAGGGGAAACTTTATTGACACATTCCTGGGGTCAGATACATCACATGATCACACTGACAGAACCACAGGCACATAGACACAGGCAACAGAGCATGCACAATGTCGGCACTAGTACAGTGTATATCCACCTTTCGCAGCAATGCAGGCTGCTATTCTCCCATGGAGACGATCGTAGAGATGCTGGATGTAGTCCTGTGGAACGGCTTGCCATGCCATTTCCACCTGGCGCCTCAGTTGGACCAGCGTTCGTGCTGGACGTGCAGACCGCGTGAGACGACGCTTCATCCAGTCCCAAACATGCTCAATGGGGGACAGATCCGGAGATCTTGCTGGCCAGGGTAGTTGACTTACACCTTCTAGAGCACGTTGGGTGGCACGGGATACATGCGGACGTGCATTGTCCTGTTTGAACAGCAAGTTCCCTTGCCGGTCTAGGAATGGTAGAACGATGGGTTCGATGACGGTTTGGATGTACCGTGCACTATTCAGTGTCCCCTCGACGATCACCAGTGGTGTACGGCCAATGTAGGAGATCGCTCCCCACACCATGATGCCGGGTGTTGGCCCTGTGTGCCTCGGTCGTATGCAGTCCTGATTGTGGCGCTCACCTGCACGGCGCCAAACACGCATACGACCATCATTGGCACCAAGGCAGAAGCGACTCTCATCGCTGAAGACGACACGTCTCCATTCGTCCCTCCATTCACGCCTGTCGCGACACCACTGGAGGCGGACTGCACGATGTTGGGGCGTGAGCGGAAGACGGCCTAACGGTGTGCGGGACCATAGCCCAGCTTCATGGAGACGATTGCGAATGGTCCTCGCCGATACCCCAGGAGCAACAGTGTCCCAAATTTGCTGGGAAGTGGCGGTGCGGTCCCCTACGGCACTGCGTAGGATCCTACGGCCTTGGCGTGCATCCGTGCGTCGCTGCGGTCCGGTCCCAGGTCGACGGGCACGTGCACCTTCCGCCGACCACTGGCGACAACATCGATGTACTGTGGAGACCTCACGCCCCACGTGTTGAGCAATTCGGCGGTACGTCCACCCGGCCTCCCGCATGCCCACTATACGCCCTCGCTCAAAGTCCGTCAACTGCACATACGGTTCACGTCCACGCCGTCGCGGCATGCTACCAGTGTTAAAGACTGCGATGGAGCTCCGTATGCCACGGCAAACTGGCTGACACTGACGGCGGCGGTGCACAAATGCTGCGCAGCTAGCGCCATTCGACGGCCAACACCGCGGTTCCTGGTGTGTCCGCTGTGCCGTGCGTGTGATCATTGCTTGTACAGCCCTCTCGCAGTGTCCGGAGCAAGTATGGTGGGTCTGACACACCGGTGTCAATGTGTTCTTTTTTCCATTTCCAGGAGTGTATATATATATATATAACTTTCTATCTTGAATTTAGTTGAAAGATCAGGTATTTGTTGTCTGACCAGTAAGGGATCTTTCTGGATTTCCGAATAAAGTATACAAAAAATATGCAATAGCTTCCATTCACTAACAACTTCTCACACATTGATGGAGCAGCTACAACAGATGTACCATTATTATTATTATTTAAAGAAAGAAATGTGCAAATATTAAGCACAGTAAAGGCCGCAGAGGCTATATATTGGTGGCACCCCATATGTGGAATGTAAGGTAAAAATTGTGTACAATGTAATACACGATCTGATAAAGTTGTCAACAGAAGGACGCCACAGTAAGTTCGAATCAGATGCAATATTTCTACACAATAGTATTTAGTGAAATGTAGCTGTAGGGTAGATGGTGACTTGAATTGTGAGGAGGCACATAAACAGAAGAAGCTGTGAAATGCTGTCTGCTTTGTGAAATAGCTGTTTTTTAAAGTCTCTCCAAGAAACTATGACAACATAGACAACATGGAGACTGATTTGACTGAAAATTCTGAAAGGTGTTACTGTCTAGCTTGCTCTTGTATTTATGTCTTAGAATGATTCATTCATTACAACAACAGAGGGTGTAATGCAGAAAACACCATTGCTAAATTGTTGTACACAATTTGTGCAGCCACTTTTGCAGTACTTGGACGTATATAAATCATGTTTCTGTGATCTGGTGATTATTAATTAAACTGAGTGTATAAAGAATAAGAGGCCAACATTTACAATAAGCATCCATTGTCTTTTTTATAATCTTCGGTTCGAAATGTACCTACGGCACATGCAAACTGAAGGCTGCTGCTGTATCTCACCATAATTAGCTGAGAAACTGTTTCATACATAATTTTGGGTTGTGCAATCATCTCTAGCACTTGAATGTTATCTGGGAGAGGAAGAGGAAGTAAACAGAGGTCTGGCACCTCCATTGTGTTCTTTCTTCTTTTCTTGTCATCTCAGCTTATAACTGTCAGTTTTGTTTTCAGAATAAAAATACCTGCTCTCAAATGTGAAAGCATTAGCAGAGTTGCAGATGGTGCTTCTTCAAAAGTAGCTTGACAAGAACCAGAGAAGGAAGAATAATTGTATTGGTTAAAAAAGGATCATAAAGCTCAAAATTAGGATCATAAAATAACAATTAATGCAAATGATTTTAGATTAAAAATAAATTAATCCATATACATTTGTTTACTTTATTTTCTTTCATTTTAATTACATCAGAAAACTGAAATAGTTAAAAAACCTGTCTCTCATGCATGTTGTCCTGTGTCATACATATCCATTTAATAATCATGCTGGCTGTCCCCCTTGCAATACCAATAAAGTCTTCAATGGATAGAAAGAAATCACCACAGGCAAAATATCAGAATATCTATAGTAGCTGGTTCATTGGTAGAACAATCATTTCTGGAAGAAAGAAAAGAATGAGACAATTCAACAGAAATTAAAAAAAATAACTTGTAGCCATTCCTTACACTGTTATGATTATGTAGATCCAATAACTAAAGATTCCTGTTTACTATATGAAAAGTTCCTTAGTTCTTGTAACACAGGGATAATTACTTCATGATAGATATGTGTGTGGTTATGTGCATAATACTAATAACTGAGAAATACAACAGCTATCTGCTATAGCTTTCTTTTTTAAAAAAAAACTACTTTCCTATTAATTTTAGTTTGTTAAACTTAGCTTGACTAAACATAAATAATTTACATGTTTATGCGAATAATGCTAGATGGTGGACTATTTTATTGCTCTGAAGCATTCACTACAAGTTGGAAAGTTATTGTCCCAATGGGATATAAGACTGAACAATATTTTCTGCTATAGATTTGAGTGAGTGAACTAGGAAAATCAGTGTGCTACCAAACTGTTTTTATATTAAACAATCACAATAAACCATCGATTTCAGCTACAGTTTGACATAAAGGTGAGCACTAAAAATAACTAATATTCAAGGAAATTTAAAAAAATATCATTCCAGGCACTCCTTCCACATTCTGCAACTGTGCAGATAACTAGATTCCTGTTCTGTTCTTATAGCATACAAATACAACCAATAGTTTATGGTAAATATCGGTTGACTTATGTGGATAATACTAATAACAGAGAAACAACAGCTACATTCTATAGCTGGGGAAGCATCACTTTATAAAAAAGTCTTACTTTCCTCTTAATCTCACTGTGTTAACTTAGCCTGGATAAGAACAAATAATTCACTGGCATCAGTGAATAATAGGTGAGAGACAAGCGTTAATGGGCCTGGATCCTAATATATTCAATAAAAGGTGGAAAGTTGTTTTGACACTGCTGTGGTGTTTACAAAAAGGGGTATTTCCAATAGAAAACAGAGTGGAACAATATTTTCAACTATTGATGAAACTGGGATACTACTGTTTCATCAAAACGTTTTGTATAATGAAAAATCGATATTTCGTCAAAAACAGGAAAAGCTATTAATGCAAATTGTACACATAATTGCTGTGGTTTCTCAATTTGGTTAAGTCTGTTATGCCACTGTCTGCTAAATAAAACGAAATTGTCCATTTCACTACTTCAGCAATTGTAAAACTCACCAGATAAAAAAGACTATTTTTGGATGAATCGTCATTTTAAGGTGTCTGATTTACATAAATAACACCACAGAATTCAGGAGTTCCTGAAATCAAATGCATATTACTAGTAATACACAGTATTATTTAATAAAACAGAGAAATAGTCTCACCTGTTCATCATATGCTCCAGTTTCTGACGTACGAGATTGACAAGATGAAGTACAGCTTCCTTTGATAAGCAAAATCTGCATATAAATTTGGAATCGGCGTCGTCACTCTTTCCTTTCCCTTCTCATTCTCTTGAACAGTTCTGCCAAAATCTCGTAATTCCTTACTGCATCTGTTACTATCCCTGCCATCTTGAAAAGTTATTCCCCAGTTAAGCTCACTAACTTGGCAGAAATAGCCGGTAAAGTTATCTCGAGTTTATTCTCCTGTTAGGCGTTATTGTGAGTTCGTACAACGCGTTTCTGTGCTGTTCAGAGAATAGAGCTTAACTGGCTGCTAACTGGAGATTGTACAACTGACCCTAAGCCACCTACAAATTGCGTTGTAATGAGTAAACATAAAAAATGTACTAGTAAGAGGTGAAGCGGACTACAGGACGGATACTTGTGGATGAAGAGGGATATACAGACGAGGCAAAGCCTACTCATCCATGGAACTAAATGTTAAAAAAGCATTTTGGGCAAACTTGTGAATAACAAGAAAATCTTGCTTCCTGGAGGAATACAATCGATCGTCAAACAGCTGTAAATAATGCAGGGCAGAATTCAGACTTTGAAATTCATCCAGATAATAATGAGTTGCCGGTGTAATTTAGACAGGACACAACAGAACGTGTAAGCTAGTGACGCTTAAACTACATTCAAACTTTTTGTTTAATATCGCAGACTTTCTAATTACAGTCAAATGTAGTTATTAAAGGTTTCCTTTTCTCCTCTGTACCAGTATTAAATTATCTTTTTACTTTTATATTAAGGTGTCTTTTAGTTTCATGATAATATCTGCAGATCCATCTCTAATGTAGCAAAACTGTATAGATCCTGGGAACAGAAACAAAACTCGGTGAACCAAATTATTTTAGGTCGTAAGTAATAAAAGAAAAGCCGAAAATTCCAGGAATTGTCAGAAATATACATCACGTCGATACGTTCAAACAGAGATATCTATATATATCATCGTGAAAGTCAAAGCATATCTTGGAAAGGGGCGCGGCCAAAGTACTTCTCACGAAGTTTTTTTGTTTTTTGTTTGGTTTTTTGACTTCGGTTAGACACCATTCAGTGATTGCTGCGTGATAATAATGTCTTTGGTCACTCAATATCCGCTTCTTTAAGTTAACTTGGTTTTTCCTTTACTTTATAGTTTAATATTAAACTTTATCTCTTTTATCTATCCATTGCGTATAAATCTGATCATCTACTCATACGTTTCAATGTTGGATTCAGTTAGCAAGAACTTGACTGACATTGGTTGTGGGATTTTATTTTTGATGACAAATGCTAAAAACTTGTTCCTCGCCTTACTGTACATCCTGCATTGAAATAATATATGGTTTGTGTCTCCCCATGTAATGTACTCACAATCAGAGGCTGGTGTTTGGTTTATATGTTGTCGATATAAATGCTCTGGAAATGTCCCATGATTAAACCTTATTCTATTTAATGTTGATGTTGATTGTCTCAAACGAATGTCGTTTTGGAATTCGTAATTATATTCGTTCATATTCGCCTGCTTTGTATCACGAGCTCTGCATCCACACTTCCTGCCAAGAGTGGAATGCCCTCTTCCAAATAAGTTCCATATTCCGCATGGGGAAGCTTTATGTCTAGTGGTGTCCCATTGCTCATAGGCCACTTTGCCAACTGATCTGCTTTTTCATTGCATAGGATTCTGCAGTGGGCTTTCACTCACATAAAGGCAGTTTGTTTATGCATTTGGGCTATCTGACCATGACATGCAACACCTAACATTTAAGTTTGAAAATTGTCAGGGTAAAACATCTATCAGAACTGAGTACAGAAGGCCAATAAAACAGTCAAAAACTGAGAAATTTAGGAGATTCCTCAAAGAAATTAATTGGATAGTTGTTTACAGCATCCAAGACACAGATGGAAAATATAAAACCTTCGTTAATGAAGTTAGCACCTTATTTGAAAATTATTTTCCTCCGAAGGTAATTCAAATTAAGCAGAAGCCTAATAAGAAACCATGGATCACACAAAGGATAAAGATATCATGTGACACAAAAAGGAAACTCTATCTGATATGTAGATACACATTTCATTCTAGCATCATAGTTCATTACAAAAATTACTGCAAAATATTGAAGGAGGATATCCAGAAATCTAAACACCCACATTACGAGAAGAAGATAAATACATCCAGCAATAAAATAAAAACAATATGGGATATAGTTAAGCCAGAGACAGGTAAGACCAGAAATGAGGAGGAACAAATAGCTCTAAAAATAAATAAAACCTGGTAACAAACGCATGTTGTGTTGCAAACCATTTAAACAAGTATTTTGTTTCCCTTACTGATAGCATGGGGTTGTCAGGTTCAGTAAATAATGCAATGGAATATCTGAGATTATTGCACACAAGCAATCTCAGTAAAATGGAGTTGACACTTACTTCACTCAAAGAAATAGAAACCATCATAAAGTCCTTGAAATCAAAGCATTCTAGTGGTTATGATAAGGGATCAACAAAGTTAATAAAAAAGTGTTCATGTGAGCTTAGTCATATCTTAAGTTATTTGTGTAATCAATCACTTGCCACAGGATCATTCCCAGACTGGCTTAAATATTCTGAAGTTATACCTCTCCACAAGAAAGGGGACAAAGAAATGCCATCAAATTACTGACCGATCTCACTTTTACCAGCTTTTTCAAAGGTTATGTTGAAGTGTCTGCTTAAACACCTTAGCGAAAATAACATACTGTCAACGTCACAGTTTGGGTTTCTTAAGGGTTCTGATATTGAGAAAGCTATTTACACTTACAGCGAAAATGTCCTCAATTCATTGGACAACAAATTAGAGGCAACTGGCATATTCCGTGACCTGTCAAAGGCGTTTGACTGTGTGAATCACAGCATTCTTTTAAGTAAATTAAAATATTATGGCGTCACTGGTAGTGCTGCAAAGTTGTTTCAGTCATATCTTTCTAATAGTAAACAAAGGGTGTCATTACGTAACACTTTATCAGTAGACAATCAAAGATAATCTGACTGGGAAGAAATTACATGTGGTGTTCCCCAAGGTTCCATACTAGGTCCACCACTGTTTCTTGTGTATATTAATGACCTGTCATCTGTTACATTACTAGATGCCAAGTTTATCTTATTTGCAGATGATACAAACATCGCAATAAATAGTAAATCAAATATAAATTTAGAAAGGGCAGCAAATCAAAGTTTTACTGACATTAATAAGTGGTTCATAGCCAAGTCACTGTCATTAAACGTTGAAAAGACCCACTATATGCAGTTCAGAACTTCCATGATATTTCCTTCTGGCGTGTGGATAAAATATGATGACATGGAAACAGGCGAAGTTGAGAGTGTAAAATTCTTGGGATTACAACTTGATAATAAATTCAGTTAATAACGAACTGCTAATGCTCCTAAACAAGTCTGTGTTTGCAATGCGAGTGATGTCAAACATAGGAGATATAAATATTAAAAAACTGGGATATTTTGCTTATTTTCAATCCATTATGTCATATGGTATCATATTTTGGGCTAACTCCACAAACAGAGTGGTTTGTGGGATTAAATGGACCAGACTGCTACGGTCATCAGTCCACAAATAGAGTACAGAAGCGTATACTAAGAGTAATGAGTAGCACAAATCCAAGAAAATCATGTCGAAACCTATTCAAAGAATTAGGCATATTAACCACAGCTTCTCAGTATATTTATTCCTTAATGAAGTTTGTTGTAAATAATACATCTCTTTTTCCAACTAACTGCTTAATACACAGTATCAATACTAGGAATAAGAACGATATACATAAAGATTTAAAATCACTTACTCTTTCCCAGAAAGGAGTCCAGTATTCAGCAACGCACATTTTCAATAAGTTACCAGCAGCCATTAAGAGTTTAGTTTCAGACAAGGCACAATTTAAAAGAATTATTGGTGACCAACTCCTTCTAGTCCATCCCTCAGCAAGTGCAGTAGACCATTTTAATGAAAATTTATTATACTTTAATTTTTGACAATACTTGGTTGTAACAGCCAAGTAACTACCTACTGTGTGAATGATGGATGCATGGAAAGCAGATGTAAGTCTTAAATCTGTAAAAAGTGGAAGTTTAATTTTAAATCTTGTACATAATCCGACTGTTCTTAACTGAGGATCACTGAAATGAATAATTTACTTTAATTTTTGACAATACTGGGTTGTAATAGCCAAGAAACTCGCAAGGATTTAATGAAAGCAGATGTAAGTATTAAACCTGTAAATATTAGAAGTTTAAATTTAATTATTGTACATAATTTTACGGTTTATTGACTAAGAATCATTAAAATTAATGAAACTCAAGTTTTTCTAATTACATTTTTGTAATGTGTTTATCTGACATGTTCCACACCCAGTACGATTCCCTCTTTTATGGGTCTATGGAATGAATAATTAATCTAATCTAATCTGAAACATTCATAATGTCAATAACGAACTTGGAGTCGGTACTCATTGGTGGTTTTTGAGATTTTTATATTTGACATCGCTTGAAGCACACTTTTCGAGTCTGATAATATTAGATAGCGTGTGTACTTGTCATTTGTACATCACTGTATCTCCTTTAACAGTGTGACTGTTTCGGCCAGATAAGTACAAGAGTGATTTGAAAAGTTCTCGGAACCACCACGAGAGGTCAGCGCTAGTGCAACGAGTTCTTCACATCATTGGACTGTTGCCTGTAAACACGTGCTACGTCAGTGCTCTTGGAAGATAGCTGTGGCGGTGACATGGCTCTGTTGTTCCCACATAGTGATTTGCGAAGACGGAAAAAATCGAGATTCCAGGAGTTATTAAGTACTTCATAAAGAAAGGTATGAAAGCAAAAGACATTCATGCCGATTTCCAGAATAAACTGGGGGACTCTGCTCCTTCATATTCAACTGTTGCCAAGTGGACAAATGAATTTAAATTTGGTCTGGAGTGCTTGGATTATGATCTGTAAGTGGTCGGCCAAGATGTGTCACTGCTCCAGAAATCATTGCAAAAGTGCACAAAATGGTCATGAAGGATCGCCGATTAAAAGTGTGTGAAATAGATCACGTTTGCCAGATGTCATCTGAAAGGGTATATCACATTTTAACTGAAGAATTAGAAATGAAAAAAATGTCTGCAAGGTGTGTGCTGCAACTCTTGATGCTTGATCAAAAACGCATGAGAATGGACATACAGGAACAATGTTTGACCTGGTTTATGAGAAACGAACAAGATTTTTTGCGCCAGTTTGAGACCACAGATGAAACTTGAGTGTACTACTTTACCCCAGAGACAAAACAACAGCCAAAGCAGTGGAAAGATGCTGATTCTCCACCACCAAAGTAAGCAAAGACAATTCCTTCGGCGGGATAGGTCACGGTATCAGTGTTCTGGGATGTGAAAGGGATTCTGTTTGTAGATTATCTCTCCAATCGACAAACAATGCTATGCTAGCCTCGTGGACGAACTGCAACAAAAGATATGTGAATAAAGGCCAGGTTTAACGGGGACGAAAGTTATCGCCCATCAAGACAATGTGTGCCTGCACACATGTGCCGTCGCCATAGCAAAATGACATGACTAAAGTATGAACTGTTGCCACACCTGCCTTCTTCACCTGATGTCACCTCTGTCAAACTGCCATCTCTTCCCGAAACCGAAAATTTTTCTTGATGGACGAAGATTCACTTCAGATGAAGAGTTGATAGCCAGAGTTGACAACTATTTTGCAGGCCTGGGGGAAACTCATCTTCGAGATGGGATCAAGGCACTGGAACATCGTTGGACCAAGTGCATTGGCCCTTTCGGTCATGGTGTCCTCATAGAAGGACACACTAAATAAATGCTTAGTATATTAAAATGCGTTAAATTTTAGCATTTGTAATTGTTGTCCTCATATTGTCACAAGCAGAGAGTTTCTTTGAAACAGTGTCGGCAACACCTGTCAATCTGTGCTACCACAAAACAAAACTGAATGTATACCGTCACATGGTCGCTTCCCAGTAATCTTTGCACCTCTCATCAGCCGGTTAATATCTTCTGAATTTAGATAAAAAAAAATTATTTGTGTGTAGAAAGGTACATTCTTGAACGTGAAAACTAAATGTGCCTTTCAGAACAGAAGGTAAGTGACATATTTAATACTGTATACACATCTCCAAATGAGGACATTGTGATTGAAAGGCTGTAATAGCAAAGAAATTTAGGACATTATTTCGCTATCTTTTTAGTCATCTTATGGTGAATTCACAATGCTCTGTGTCCACGATAGGTGAAGGATACTTACATTCATTTGAAACTGACGATCTATCCTATGATCCTGGCGATAATTTTGAACAAGAGGACGATGGTGGAGGTAATGTTAGACATTTATATCATATGGTATACTGTGAACCATGGACCTCGCCATTGGTGGGGAGGCTTGCGTGCCTCAGAGATACAGATGGTCGTACCGTAGGTGCAACCACAACGGAGGGGTATCTGTTGAGAGGCCAGACAAACGTGTGGTTCCGGAAGATGGGCAGTAGCCTTTTCAGTAGTTGCAGGGGCAACAGTCTGGATGATTGACTGATCTGGCCTTGTAACACTAACCAAAACGGCCTTGCTGTGCTGGTACTGCGAATGGCTGAAAGCAAGGGGAAACTACAGCTGTAATTTTTCTCGAGGGTATGCAGCTTTACTGTATGGTTAAATGATGATGGCGTCCTCTTGGGTAAAATATTCTGGAGGTAAAATAGTCACCCATTCGGATCTCCAGGCGGGGACTACTCAAGAGAACGTCGTTATCAGGAAAAAGAAAACTGGCGTTCTGCAGATTGGAGCGTGGAATGTCAGATCCATTAATCGGGCAGGTAGGTTAGAAAATTTAAAAAGGGAATTATTGAAGTTCGGTGCCAGGAGGAACAAGACTTTTGGTCAGGTGAATACATGCTTATAAATAAAAAAACAAATTAGGGGTAATGCAGGAGTAGGTTTAATAATGAATAAAAAATAGGAGTGCGGGTGAGCTACTACAAACAGCATAGTGAACGCATTATTTTGGCCAAGATAGACACTAAGACCACACCTAATACAATAGTACAAGTCTATATGCCAACTAGCTCTGCAGATGATGAAGACATTGATGAAATGTATGATGAGATACAAGAAATTATTCAGATAGTGAAGGGAGACGAAAATTTAAGTCATGGGTGACTGGAATTCGACAGTAGGAAAAGGGAGAGAAGGAAACATAGTAGGTGAATATGGATTGGGGCTAAGAAATAAAAGAGGAAGCCGCCTGGAAGAATTTTGCACAGAGCATAACTTAATCATAGCTAACACTTGGTTCAAGAATCATAAAAGAAGGTTGTACACATGGAAGAATCCTGGAAATACTAGAAGGTATCAGACAGATTATATAATGGTAGGACAGATTTTCAGGAACCAGGTATTAAATTGTAACACTTTTCCAAGGGCAGATGTGGACTCTGACCACAATCTATTGGTTATGAGCTGTAGATTAAAACTGAAGAAATTGCAAAAAGGTAGGAATTTAAGGAGATGGGATCTGGGCAAATTGATTAAACCAGAGGTTGCACAGAGTTTCAGGGAGAGCATAAGGGAACAATTGTCACAAATGGGGGAAAGAAATACAGTAGAAGAAGAATGGGTAGCTCTGAGGGATGAAGTAGTGAAGACAGCAGAGGATCAAGTAGATAAAAAGACGAGGGCTAGTAGAAATCCTTGGGTAACAGAAGAAATATTGAATTTAATTGATGAAAGGAGAAAATATAAAAATGCAGTAAATGAAGCAGGCAAAAAGGAATACAAACGTCTCAAAAATGAGATCGGCAGGAAGTGCAAAACCACTAAGCAGGCATGGCTAGAGGACAAATGTAAGGATGTAGAGGCTTATCTCACTAGGGGTAAGATAGATACTGCCTACAGGAAAATTAAAGAGACCTTTGGAGAAAAGAGAGCCACTTGTATGAATATCAAGAGCTCAGATGGAAACCCAGTTCTAAGCAAAGAAGGGAAAGCAGAAAGGTGGAAGGAGTATATAGAGGGTCTATACATGGGCAATGTACTTGAGGACAATATTCTGGAAATGGAAGAGAATGTAGATGAAGACGAAATGGGAAATTCAATACTGCATGAAGAGTTTGACAGAGCACTGAAAGACCTGAGTCGAAACAAGGCTCCGGGAGTAGACAACATTCCATTAGAACTAGTGACGGCCTTGGGAGAGCCAGTCCTGACAAAACTCTACCATCTGGTGAGCAAGATGTATGAGACAGGCGAAATACCCTCAGACTTCAAGAAGAATATAATAATTCCATCCCAAAGAAAGCAGGTGTTGACAGATGTGAAAATTACCGAACAATCAGTTTAATAAGTCACAGCTGCAAAATACTAACACGAATTCTTTACGGACGAATGGAACTAGTAGAAGGCAACCTTGGGGAAGATCAGTTTGGATTCTGTAGAAATATTGGAACACATGAGGCAATACTGACCTTACGACTTATCTTAGAAGAAAGATTAAGGAAAGGCAAACTTACGTTTCTACCATTTGTAGACTTAGAGAAAGCTTTTGACAATGTTGACTGGAATACTCTCTTTCAAATTGTAAATGTGGCAGGGGTAAAATACAGGGAGCGAAAGGCTATTTACAATTTGTACAGAAAGCAGATGGCAGTTATAAGAGTCGACGGACATGAAAGGGAAGCAGTGGATGGGAAGGGAGTGAGACAGGGTTGTAGCCTCTCCCCAATGTTATTCAATCTGTATATTGAGCAAGCAGTAAAGGAAACAAAAGAAAAATTCGGAGTAGGTATTAAAATCCATGGAGAAGAATTAAAAACTTTGAGGTTCGCCGATGACATTGTAATTCTGTCAGAGACAACAAAGGACTTGGAAGAGTAGTTGAACGGAATGGACAGTGTCTTGAAAGGAGGATATAAGATGAACATCAACAAAAGCAAAACGAGGATAATGGAATGTAGTCGAATTAAGTCAAGTAATGCTGAGGGAATTAGATTAGGAAATGAGACACTTAAAGTAGTAAAGGAGTTTTGCTATTTGGGGAGCTAAATAACTGATGATGGTCGAAGTAGAGAGGATACGAAATGTAGACTGGCAATGGCAAGAATAGCGTTTCTGAAGAAGAGAAATTTGTTAACATCGAGTATAGATTTAAGTGTCAGGAAGTCGTTTCTGAAAGTATTTGTATGGAGTGTAGCCATGTATGGAAGTGAAACATGGACGATAAATAGCTTGGACAAGAAGAGAATAGAAGCTTTCGAAATGTGGTGCTACAGAAGAATGCTGAAGATTAGATGGGTAGATCACATAGCTAATGAGGAGGTATTAAATAGGATTGGGGAGAAGAGGAGTTTGTCTCACAACTTGACTAGAAGAAGGGATCGGTTGGTAGGACATGTTCTGAGGCATCAAGGGATCACCAATTTAGCATTGGAGGGCAGTGTGGAGGGTAAAAATCATAGAGGGAGACCAATAGGGGAATACACTAAGCAGATTCAGAAGGACGTAGGTTGCAGTAAGTACTGGGAGATGAAGAAGCTTGCACAGGATAGAGTAGCATGGAGAGCTGCATCAAACTAGTCTCAGAACTGAAGACCACAACAACAACAACACATACTGTAAGCTGAGTAGTCTAGACCCAAAGCCCGCTAACTTCATGATAAGTGACACTGAGATAATCACGAAACATTCAGCCCATCCAAATGACAATGCATTGGAAGCAAGAATGTTATTGTTGCGTAAGAATTTGTTACAGCCCATCCAATCTAAAGCTGAATAAGAAAAATATCCACTCTAATTGTTAATGGACTGAAAGATAGCTTTGAACGTCCAGATTGAAAACTCTGATGTCTGTTCACGTGTTTTGTATCTGAACATGACAGGGCTAGAGCCACGCCTATAGGGCATTTAGCAGGCTTTGCACCCGAGGACAACATGCAGTTAGCTGCTTTTGAAACCGAACACAATTTTCGACAGTTATTTTCGACGGTTTATAGCCAGTTTTCCAACATAAAGGTGGACGCATGTTCGCTCGTACAATTGATATTTCATGTGTAAATGCATGGACTGAGTACAAGAAAAGTGCTTAGGAATTAGGTGCTCCTAAAAATAAGACCCTTGATTTGCTTCATTTTAGGGAAAATGTGGCTAAATAACTGACAAAAACAGATAAGCCAGGTGCCAGAAATAGGGGTGTCCTACTAGTGAGACTCCAAGTACTTCAAAATGAGCCAATGCGGAAGTTCGTCCAGAAGCAGCTGAAGTTTGTTTGGACAACGTTGGGTCTCTTCCAGAGGTCAGTGACAAAAAATCAATTGACCGGTACAAGAAATCGGGTTACAAAGGTAAAACCAAATTTTATTATGTAAAATGTAACTTTCACTTATGTCTGTGTAGACAATAAATTTTTTCTTTGATCATGATTCTTCACAAGTTAAAAACCATAGTTTATGTATATAATCATTAAATAAAATTTGCCTAATTTATGTATGTTGGTGAAATAAAATCAAATACTTTGATTTTCGACTTATACTGCACTCACTTGAACACACTTTGGGACGCGTTGTATCCCCCCTTTGGGGGCACCTAGGAATATTTTATACATCTGAAAAATCATAATTTAATTCGAAGAACTAGATAGCAAATCCAGGATTTTTTTCAGGAAAAAATAATTCGTGACCGAAAGGGTTAATCTACAAAGAGACTACATTGACAAATAAAAAAGTTTCAGTGATGTAAGTACTTCTTTTCTATTCCTTTCTGGGAAATTTTCAAACCACTGTCATAGAAATAGTTGCAGATAATTTATATTTTCAGCTCATCTGCAGCTGTGGACTAATATACCACATCCTGTGTTGTCTTCTCCTGCTGTCTTTGATCCATCTGCATGTATGTGGCTTACCCATTGTCTTGTTTCCTCCATTTGTCTCTGCAGGCCGCAGTTATCTCCAAGAAGTCAGACTTTCCCTCTATCGTTTCAAATGAGATGATCCCTGATTATGAAATAGCCATATCGATAAAAAGGTCATAGGTGGCAATATCTTTACACTCATCTGACAAACCGTTATATGCTGGAATAAAATCAAAAGGCTTTCTGCCATCTGGAGAGGACAGTACACTCATAAAATCTGATGGATTGGATGCTGAGAGCATAATAATTTCTGTACTATGTATTGTTGCACAAGCATCTTTCTCCTCATATGGAGGGGCATCTCTCGTGCTTCCACCAGGAGTGCATTTATTGGTGCGGATTTCATTACTTGTAATCAGGTGTGCATACAGCGGTACTGCAATTATCCAGCTTCTCTGACATTTTGCATGTTTTTTACTTCTAGTATATACATGGATAATCTAATCTGGATCTAATGAGGGAGTGATATAGTTGTAGGCGCCGTGGTGGTCCCAGTCGCCTAAGGTGAACTGGATGGCCGAGCAGTGACCTCTCCAGTTGTCAGGACGCTAGGAAATGGCTGTGGAAGCGTCAGAAACGCCAAAGAAACATTATTAATTCGTAACACCTTTATTCCTGTCGAGTACAATGTGGCTCGATGATATCAACGACCTTCCCCAAGTCGTCGCTGACTCGTAGCGATGACACCAGCTCTGGGCTGCACAGTCTTGCTAGCGCAGCGCCGCGTGCTGTGACGTAGCGGAGGAATGTCCTTCCTTCGTACTTCGGCAGCGCGTGGCTGGTGGCGCCTGGCTGGCCGGCCGGCTCGGCTGCGGACAACAAGCCGCTGCGCATGGGGCTCCGGGTTGGAGTCCCGGCGCTGTCGGCATGAGAGGCGTTCTCCTGGTGTGGAGTGTACTCTATCCCACTCCGTCTTCTTCCCTGCTCCTCCTGGTGTCTCGTCAGCGGTGGACGGGCGGAATGGGCTGCAGTCCCCCAGGGTCGTTGGTGGACGGGCGGAACGGGCTGCAGTCCGCCAGCGTCGTCGGCTCACCCGGTTGTGACAGCGGATGCACAGGGCCTAGGCCCCGCACGATCTCGACGATGGCTCACTGATGTGGTCAGCATTGGCGGCGAGCGAGTTTACCGCCGATGTCTGCTAATTCTGGGTTGATGATTGACAGCGGCAGCGGAGAGGACCAGAGCTGGTACTGTCCCCTCACGTCTGCTGATGGATGGGCCGCCCTTACTGCAACATCTCCTTAATAAAGATTAACATGTCGATGACCGAGCTGCCGGCTGGAGTGGCCGCGGGGTTCTAGGCGCTTCAGTCTGGAACCGCGTGACCGCTACGGTCGCAGGTTCGAATCCTGCCTCGGGCATGGATGTGTGTGATGTCCTTAGGTTAGTTAGGTTTAAGTAGCTCTATATTCTAGGGGGCTGATGACCACAGATGTTTTGTCCCATAGTGCTCAGAGCCATTTGAACCATTTGATCACCGAGCTGAGTGCTACGCAACGACCCAGTACACATCTAACTGCAAGTCTGACTGAGAGTGCCTTGTTGCTATCAAAGCTGGTGTATTTAGTGGAAGCACGAGAGACGTCCTGACGTCATGCTCGTTTGTAATGAACGCATTCGTTCCACTTATACTGCTGATTCATCTGTCGTACTCGCCCCTTGGGTGTCCTTGTGACAGAGTTACGTGTTGTTACAGCAGACTTACGCGAAGTTGTGAAATGCAGTACAGCTGACGCTATACCTCTGTATTGCACTCTACGAAAGTCTCCGTCTAACGCAAACCCGCGTGCTAAGCAATTCTCTCTCGCCTGTTGTATGTAACCAGGCCATTGCCCCTGCGTGACGACAGATTCCGATATATGTGCAATCCTCTTACCTCTTGGCTAACTTACTGCCTCTGGCTCTCGGCATGGGCAACGAAACTTTGACAATATTCCATGTTTCCAACTCTTTACTATTCCGCGACACTACACATTCCCCTCCTTTAAGAAAATTCGTTCCGAATTTTATAATTCTGGACTTACTGGTTGCGTACGCCATACTTCCTTGTACTCTACAGGTATCTTAGAACTACTCCTTCAACACTGTCAAACTTTTCTTATCCGCTAATAATCTATTTACACTTAATACAGATTCCAATCTTATCACTGGTTATTCATTTATATTACGTTCCACTATTCCCAATCCATCCCATAGGTATTTGATGTACGGTTGTTATTTCAAAACGAGGCATCTTTTTCTGTCCGCAGCTCGTGGTCGTGCGGTAGCGTTTCTAGTATGATAAAAAAATTATTAGGCTAAATATATTTCAATTCTTTCAATTTAAATCTGTGTTTCATACTAGAATGTCGTGTTCCCAGTTTGGCACAGCTTTGCCACAGGAGACACGAAAGCGGTCGAAGACGTCCGTCTTCTGGTCGGCTCCTGATCGTTGTCAGAAGGAGGCTAGTTTTTTGATTACGCAAAGACTTCCATTATTTGGAAAAGAACAACCCGGATTTCTTTACGTAATCTGTATGAATTTTATAATTACCTAAGGGACCTTTAACAATGAACAGTAAAAAAATTGCATTTGCAAATGAAATCATTAATAAATGGGGCAGCTATGAGTTGTATAGAAGACAAGGGGCGGCCTTCTGTACACGACCAGGATGCCACAGTGTTCTCTGCTGTAGTAAAGGCTGTTTGACATTTATAAAAGTAATATGGCATGGAGGTTAGAAAAGTATATAGGAAAAGAACAGAATAAGAAATCTGGTAAACACTAAATATATTCAAACAATTCTCACTAGCAAATTAGGGCTTATTTATAAACAATATAACTTACATAAGTACTTTTCTAACTGTATGGTGCGATCAGATTTCAGCCTGCCCTGTGCTGTCTCCTTGGTTTACGTTTTTGTCACAAATTACAGTCATTACTTTTCACCTTCGTTAAAGACAATTCTTGCACTGTCCAACACCTTCATAACAATAACTTGCCGATTTACAGTTTCGAACATAAATTACTTGAATTTTATTAATTAATAATGTTGTCTGCACGCTGGCAAGACTGCTCACTTTTCTACCTTAAAGTCGACCTTCTTTTACGTTTTCACATTACAAGCAGAAGTACATTAAAATCTGAAGATCTACAAAAGTTTGTTACTGTCATCTTTTATTTAGATCGAAGCGGAACGTCAGTTCAGCTTCTGTTAAAATGTCTCTTTGACTGCGCAATTGATGTATTAGCGTCCGTGCTAGATGCGCATCTTTACAGTTATGTAAATTATATAAAACAAATGTCTTTCAAAGAATATGTCTCATCTCATAAGTTGATCATTTAATACACAGATTGGTGAATGCCTTTCCATGGGTACTCAAAGCCTTCATACAACGGAAATACCAATAATATTACATCGCTTCCCGCGTGAGGAGTAATGAGTCTGAAAGATCGTTACGACTCACGCGCAGTTGTAATATTATTGGATTCACGTACTTAGTGAATGAAGTATTTAAGGCTCTCTCCTTGTAGGGAGCAAAACAAACATAACATAAGGCACATATAATTATATACGTTTCACACTAAGTCGTCAAAGCTACTCACAGTTGCTTGATCATTAACAAACTTGGTTGTGGCATGATGCCATCATAAGTGTTCAAGGATTTAACATAGGTTCATTTTTTGCGTGTTCTCAAGAATTACTCTCATTCAGTCAATTGAAACATTGAAATACTAACATAGATACAAGTACAAATTAAATACACACACAGATACATATATACATAAATATTGAGAAGAAGAAAAAAAATTCTATTACAGTATTGGTGCATTTCCGCCAATTGTGAACAGAACATAAAACTTTTATCAGTCTTTCTCGTAGCGACATCACTCTCCACTTTGTAGTTGTATTTCCCATGAACTCGGATGATTTTCACAGGGGAATTCTTTCATCACCTTTCACTTTTCACTGCACTAAAACTGGGGATCACATTTTCACATTTTGGTGGAAAACACTGGGAATTTCACTATGTGAAGGGGGAAGTGATATTTCTTGACTCGACGATCCATCAGGTCATGTTGGGAGTCAGGAAAGTTGATGACTGGTTCAATGACGAATGAGTCAGTTTGGTGGCTGTCTTAATCTCATTCCAATTCATGTTTCAGCACATGAAAATACAGAAAAAATCTGTATTAGGACTTGCTCATTAACTAGCATCTTAATCTAAGGGAATATAGAGTAAGAATTTAAGAAAATAAAAATTACTACATAGACTATGTACATATACATTATATATTATTCATATTTTGTGTCTAGGTTTTATATTCTTTCGTTAGCAAATATTAGCAAAACACGTTTCGTCTTGTACAGGTCTTTCTTAAGCAATGTATTTAGCAATATTGCCGTAGCAATTTTCATAGTTAAGGAAAAGTTATCATTAGTGTCCTTTTAATGTAAATATAGTAAAATCGTGCGTAATTTGTCATAGTTTTATTATTTTTATGTCCATTTTCATCTCAAATCTGGAGCACGCTCGCGCACGTTATGGGGAGGAATGCTTATTGTTGAGTACGGGCCGGCGAGCAGTCATTGAATGTTGCCGCAGTGCTTCCAGTCGAGTGGTAACGAACTGGCGGTTTAACAGCGTTGGCACTGCGCGTCCTGCACGGGGCAGATAGTTCAGTGGCTACCAATCGTTTTATAACTTGTGCACTTTGTTGAATCATGGGTACTGGAGCAGCTCGTCAGGGTAACATGGTCAACCTGGGCGGTAAATTGACTGCACCAGCGGCGAAGAATAGTCATCGATGAAAATGACTACTGTCATCTATTGCAGTGAGTACAATAGCTTGTCTATCCTTTAACTGATAGTCACTGTATCGTCGTTACAACGTGAGAATACTTGTAATGCTACTTCACACGCGGAACATCACACGTGTCCATAAGTTTATTACAGTTTTGATTCACACAAGAGATAACTAGTTTTTCGTGTCCATACATGTGTCAAATTACGATTTTACACACGTGTCCACCATTTTGTCACTGAGTCACACGCATCAATCCATACGTGTCCATTTAGGTGTCTTTATACTACAGAGTAGTACAGGTAATGCTAAAATTACTTATCATGAAAGGATCATTTACAAAATATACATAGTTTTTTTTTTATTACTGTCCAAGACGTAACGAGAAAACGTGTTTGCTATTATGAATGGTGCTTCTGAAGCACATTAGATTTTATATGTAATTTAAATCTGATTCTTTTCCTTTTCTTATTGTTCTGTAACAGCCTTTTTTTTGTTCATTTATTCGGTTACATCAATAATCAATAAAATATACACACTTTGGCGTGCCGAACGGTTCACGTTCAAAACTTCATATAACAGAAATCGGGAAAATTATTCATACTTCCTAGGATGTTTTTGCTCACAGTAAATCAGATTTTCATCTCGTTTCGATACGTAACTGCAGATACGCATTAACCAATGAGCCATGATCGTCAATACACGCAATATAGACACGTCAAGTCTTTTGAACCAATTTCCAAATTTCTTCCCTTACCGGGTAGGGTAGAAAGGTAAGAATGCTAAAGAAGAAAACTACAATAGGATAGTGAAAGGAAATGAAAGATACGAAGATAGATAATAGGTGAAATAATCAGTTGAGCAAATTCATTCTTCGGCTCCACCGTTTTTAGTGTCATCCACGTGGCATAACTTGACTTCAGTATTAAAATGTCGCACAAATCCGCTTCCAAAGCATCTTCAAATACATCTCAAAATCACGGCATGCGGACATAGCAGAAGAATATAAGCAGATTATCTCAGTCCTCAACTAGGTATCTTAATATCGAAGGTTTCTGTATAATACTCGTGACATAGGAATAGTCTCTCTAAGTTTCTCCAATACAGAACCTAATTATCATTATAAATGCATATTTCTTAACTGCTTGACTCATAGTAATAGATAAATTAAAGTTGCTCTCCAGTTGCGAGTACTATTATTCATTTCTTTGTACACTAACTATATGTTGCTGCTTATACTCGGTGTAATCTACAGATTACAATGTATCAGTTTTGCATCGTACATGGTTCTAGCGACTTAAAATATCAATCCTTTGAAAGCTTAACTTAGGTTAATACTTCACATATACGGACATTCTGGTCTGAATGAGGGATTTAAAGAAAACCTTTAGTACTTGGTAAAAAAAAAAGAAGATTTGCTGTAACTTAAAACTAAAGCAGCAGGTGGCACTTTGGCACATCCCTTACTCAATTCAACGACTGCAGTCTTTTATTGCTCAAGAAACTTAAAACTACCTTAAAACTAAAGCAAATCTTATTTTCCAAATACGTAGAGTACCTTCTTCAGTCACTTAATATCCTTCCAGCTCCATCATTACTTTGTGTCCACCTCACTCAAATGATTACGTCACCTGCAGAATATATGTACATGCTGTTGACTCACATACTTTCTAAACAGATCACACTCTTGTTCCAAGTTGCAGCTTAACATAATAAATGATATGTTTTTAATGTTTTTCATGGTACTTCTTTAGGTCTACATGGTGGTAAAGTCCTTTTATTCGTCCACTAACTGGATCTGCCAACACGTAACAACCAATATGCGGCTTCCTGACTATAACAAACGGTCCTTCGTATAGGTGTTGCCACTTACGATTTTTACGTAAGATGAGAGATGGTTTGAAGTGTGTCCTCAGAAGAACACGCTCGTTCAAGCGATACGACAGAACTTTATTGATATGCCTGTCAAATGCCTTTTTTCTTAAATTGGCATGAGTTGTGAGAGAGATCAGGGCTTGTCTTAACTTATTATCTAGGTTGACTTCTGGACCTTCTATCTTGGGGATAGGATCAGTCCATTCATTGCTTTCCCTTTGCCTGGAGATTAGTTTTGAAGGTGTGAAACTGGTCGAAGTGTGCGGAAGATTATTTACAATCTCTTCAAATAGAGTAACGAAATCGACCCACCGTGTTTGCTGGTTCGGTACATAGGTGCGAATAAAACGATTAAATTCTTTGAAGACTCGTTTTGTCGGGTTACTTTGCGGTCTAAATCTTGAGATTATAATCTGTCTAATACCATTATTCGCAAGAAACTGTCTCCACTCTGTTCCAAGGAAGTTTGAAGCATTATCAGACAACATGGTTTCCGGCTTACCAAAACGAGGAAAATAATCCTTTTCTCTTCGTCTTATTAAAGATTTTGCACTGGAAGACTTCATCGCGTATAAACGCACGTGCTTAGTGAAGAGGTCTAGCTAAACAGCAAGGTACTTAGCACCGCCTCTACCTCTAGGAAGTGGACCTGCATAGTCGAGACTGACTATTTGGTTAGGACGCTCAGTGTAGATAGGATTCAAAGGTATGACATTCGAAAGATTGAAAGGCTTTGCCTTCTGACAGATTAAACAAGTGCTTAGCAGTTTATGAATTCTCTTATGCAGATTGGGTACGTAGCAACAGGCAGAAATCTTTCTTTTACACTTCTCGGGCCCATAATGTCCCCAGGATAGGTGAGTGTACCATATGAGATATTCAACGTACTCCTCAGGAATACAAACACACCATTACTCCGTCAACATAGATGTACAATGAAATAAAACACCATTGTGTGATTTATAAAATTTCGACAAACGATGATTGGGATTGTCTTGTAGAAGCTGTTTGACTCTCTTCCATTTACGGTCACTTTCTTGCAGAGTACCCATCTGTCGGCAAAGACGTAGAAAATAACTACGATTCAAGGGATCTTTCATAAGGAGTATCTTGTGATTGGAAATCTGTTCTACAAGTTCCGTAGGCTCCGGCATACCTTCCGGCATGCGTGACAGTGCATCTGCAACGTTGTTGTTCTTGCCTTTCACGTAAACAATTTCGAAATTGTACTCCTGTAGAAATAAGCACCAGCGAGTAAGCCTCGGATGATAGAGCTTACACGAAAGGAGAAAGCTAAGAGCTTGATGGTCGGAATACACTTTGATCGGATGGCCATAAATGTAATAATTAAAACGGCGGAACGCCCATACAACTGCCAACCCTTCTAACTCTGCAACAGAGTACGATCTCTCGCACTCCGTCAGCACACGACTGGCGAAACTAACTATCCTAATCTCTTCTTTATCTCCAGTTTCTTTCATCTGGAACAAACAAGCGCCCAAGCCTTGAAATGAGGCGTCACAAGAAATGCAGAATTCGGAGTTCATATCCGGATGACTGAGGATATTGCTATTCAGAAGAGCTTGTTTGATTTTGTCAAAGGCTTGCTGACATTCAGAGGTCCATACCCAATGAACGTTTTTCTTTAATAGATTGTGCAACACTGGACTGTTCATGGATTGATTTGGTATAAAGCGACGAAAGAAAGACGTTAACCCTAGAAACCTTTTAATTGTCTTTTGGTGCTGGGCACAGGGAAGTAAGGAATTTTACTTCCTTTTTTACAAACTTTGATTTCCGTAAATTGGCGTAACGCCAAAGTTAGCAAACCTCACGAAGATTTTCCGAATCAAGTCAAGATGTTCCTCCCATGAAGTCGAGGCTACTAAGATATCATCGACATAGACAGTTATTTTGTCCAGTAAATCATGACCTAAGACATGGTCAAGTGCGGCAATAAAGACACCTGAACTAATATTCAGGCCAAAGGGTACGACACGAAATTGATATGACCGACCCGCAAAGATAAAGGCCGTGTACTTCCTTGAAGAGGGCGACAACTTCATCTGCCAATAGCTACTTCGAAGGTCGATGGAGGTTAGAAATTTGATACCATAAAACCTTTGCAGTTGCTCCTCCAATGCTTCCGGTCGGGAACACACAGGAACAATAATTCTGTTGATGTTCCTATCGTCTAGAACAAGCCTTACACTTCCGTCCTGTTTAAATATAGACAATAATGGGCTCGAATATGGAGAGTCAGAGGGCTCAATTATTTTCCAGTTTAACATTTTGCTGATTTCCTGTCGTACTGCTTCCTTGCGGGATTGCGGAACTGCATAGGTGGTTTTACAGTAGGTGCTGTGGGGCTTAACCTTTATGTCGAATACATAGTTGGCTATGATTCCCGGTTTTTTAGAAAACACATTGATAAATTGTGTCAACAGGTTGTATAGTTCCTTTCTTTGTCGGTCACCTAATCCTTCAGATTCATTAGCCTTCGTCAGTAATTCTTCATGTGCCGATAATAAGTCAAAGTCTTCGTCCGCATTTCCTGACTCGTCTAAATAATTGAAATATTGTTGCCGAGATGTGAGCTTGCGGAGCTTTACTTTATGTTCTTGGCTGGACAACTTAAGTTTGGTCCTCATAAGTCGAATCACTATATTCTTATCACTGCATCTGAGAGTACATGTACCTTCATACAAATCTATGATGACACGATTCTTACGTAGAAACTCCATTCCTAGGAGGCAAGGTACTGACAGATTTTTAACAACTAGAAAAGTGCATGGTATGGTGTCTGATGCAAATCTCACTGGTACATGAATTTGTAGCGTCACCTTTTGAACTAGAGAGCCTACAGCTCCGGATACGGTACACCCTTGTAGCGGCAATGACAGAACTTTTGCTACAGAACACACTTTCTTATATACACATAAAGACAAAACATTGGTATTGGCACCAGTATCTATTATAGCGACAAGTGGTACATCATGAATATGAATCATAGTGGATGCCTGAACCTGGTTTTCCCATAAATCCTCACCATTCAAAACGTCATTCTCCTTCAGCAAGTCATCTCGTAAGTCACAGTCATTGTCATATCGTATAAGGTTGATTTGCCCTCTAATGAAATTGCCCCCAACATGTTCCGCAGCTTCCCCAAGGAGGCAAGAAAAAGAAGCTGCTTTTAGTTTTCCGCATGTTCATTAGATTGAATTTCGCTCACAATTACTTTTGAAGTACCGGGCGGTACGCTCGGTACGAAGTTTGCTTCCGTATTCCACCTAAGTTGCGAGCTATTTGCCGGAATTTCAGTCGAGATGATGTGTGTTGGCGGGTTTGCTCGGGCATAATAGATGCGAGAATTTTGAGGTTCATGATTTTGACTTTGATAGTTATTAAAAGGTGGAGGACTATTCCTAAAGTTTGTAGCATACCGTTGTTTGTATTGCTTGGAAGGATCTGGAGCATTTCTCCCTTGAGAACAGTGCTGGAATCTAGGCTGGTTACCATACTGCTGTTGACTGTTGGTGTTAATCTAACGTCCTTTTCCATTGAAATTATTATTATTTTGGCGATCGTTATTGTGGTGACAGCGATCATTGTAATTAACTGGTGAATTACCGTATTGCTGTTGTGTTGTCTGGTATATGGGGTGGTACCTGTTTTGATCCTGGAATTTATGTTTCTGCTTCCCGTTACGGCGATAGTAGTTATTATCGCACGGAACGTCGTGTCCGTTACTGTTGTTGGGTTGGTATGACATACCTGAGTCTGCGCCTACACCGTGCGGCTGTGTAGTGTGCAGGCCAAGATTACAATTACTCCGCGCACTACCACGCACGTCTTCTTGAATCATGTCAAGGTTGTCAAGTACTAACAGAAAAGCCTCCGTGTCGTCGTCACTGACATTTACTAACTTCTTCCTGATTGATACCGGTAGCTTTGTCTTAAGGATCATAATTGCGTCCTTCGTGGAAATGGGCGTGTCCCAATATTGTATTTTTCGCAGGTATTTCTCGAAGTACCTACGGAGACCAGCACTTCTCGTGTTAAACGGTTCAGCATTATATACTTCCTTTCTAAGGCGTTGTTGTATACCTGAACTCCAGAATTTGTTCAGAAATTGCTTTTCGAAGTCAGCGTAATTATTATATCTGTCAATTACTTCTGTTCCCCAGACAGAACCCTCTCCTTGAATGTAACCTACTACAAAGCGCATACGTTGCTTGTCATCCCAGCTCTCAGGAAAAACACCATTAAATGACTTCAGAAAAACCATTGGGTGGATGTTGCGTTTCTCTGTCAGAAGAGGCTGGAACACGCGGTGCTTGAGAACGCTTTCTTCTTTCATGAGCTCGACAAGAGTTACTTGATCATTCTGGTTGCGTACTAACGGATTCTTACTGCTGTGACCACGTACAAGTGGAGAGAATTTTACACGAGATACGGGATTATTATTATTGTATTCATGTTCTGAAGAAAGCAAGTGTGAATACTCACTTCTATTGTCATTAGGAAAATCATTGACTTGTTATTTCAACTGCTAGATTTCCTCAGTGAGGTGTCGCTTCCACTCGGGAAGATCTCGGTGAAAAACTCTACGAATCTCTCCTAATTCAGTGAGAATCGTATCTCCTGATGTACCTGGAGCAGCTAAAACTTCAACTGTGGCTGACTTAACGGCTTCTTTTAAGTCGTGTTGAACCTTGTTTTCTATGTACTGTTCCTTAGTCTCGACCCATTCTACAAATTCTTTTCCTATCGTGGAACGTACGTTTGTTGCAGTATCATTCACCTTCTTTTCAATGTTAATTTCGGATAGCGCCTGTGTCAGGTCATTGACCTGGCCTTGCAGAGTGATGACATTGTCTGCAAGCTTGTTTACTTTAGCTCCGACCTCAACGGACTTCATTGAAACTTCCGTTGTAACTGCCTGGCAACTTTCGATTTGTACCTTAATGTCTTTGTGCACGTTACCTACTGTGCTCTCACATGCATCTACCTTCTGCAGAATACCTTCTATCCTTTCATTAACTTTAGTACTTAATTCCGCGATATATTCCACCGTGACTGTCCTTATTCTTGCCTCTAAGTTAGCATCAATATTATCTAACCTATTTTTCATTGTACCAATCATGGTATTCAGGTCAAGCCATTTTCGCTCTGTCTCCCGTTCCTTTTCCCTTTCTTTTTGTCTCCTTTCTTGTCTATCTCGTTGTTTTTGTAATTTATAAGCTTCCCTTTCCCGTTTCTCCTGTTCTCTATCACGTTGTTCTTGTAATTTATAAGCTTCCCTTTAGCTCCCGCTTGCTGTGACGATGATTGCTGTGACGATACGTCACGCACACCATCATCGTCTACCGTTCTCTCCATTCGCGAATAGGGTCTGCCTGTTCCCGTTCGCGAACGTAGTGGGTATGACTTGACAACTGTGTCATCACCGTCATCCACACTGTTTGTCGCCTTTCCTTTGTCATCTGCCATGTTTATTTTCAAGTTTTTGACGTAAGTGTTCAAAGAAATATTTCGCGGCACGCCGATCGTCAACTCTCAGATGCCCGCGCTGATAGTCAAACGTCAATACGCGGTAGGTGACAATTGCAGAGCTATACCGGGTAGAAGACAAGATGGCACCCAACTTTGAAAATAAGTGACAAACACCTACTAGACACTGAAACCTGCTATTATGGCATCCATCTTGTGTTCTTAACCGTAGCAACAATGAAGATGCTAATAATGCTAACAAATAAACTTTGCATGAAGAGATGATCAGAAATGAATTCTAACTACGTAAATAAGCAACTCTGCAGGGAAATAACAGCGATAGGATAAAATGAAGCAGGAAGGAAAGAAATTCCGGAAATAAGTTTTTTTTATACAAGACGCGAGATTTTATGCGTAATGAAAACCGTACTTACATCAGTCGTTTTGCGCACTGTTGTTCTTTTTCGAATTTTTTTTTATACTTCCTCGGTTTCGTTCAGTACTTCCTTTACGGCTTCCCGATGTCCACCGGATGATGTCATGAAACAATAACAGAACAGATTTAAAAAAAAAATGATCAAGTCCCTGTTCAGGCGCCACATCTAGTATGATAAAAAAAAATTAGGTTAAATATATTTCAATTCTTTCAATTTAAATCTGTGTTTCATACTAGAATGTCGTGTTCCCAGTTTGGCACAGCTTTGCCACAGGAGACACGAAAGCGGTCGCCTCCTGGTCGGCTCCTGATCGTTGTCAGAAGGAGGCTAGTTTTTTGATTACGCAAAGACTTCCATTATCTGGAAAAGAACAACCCGGATTTCTTTACGTAATCTGTATGAATTTTATAATTACCTAAGGGACCTTTAACAATGAACAGTAAAAAAATTGCATTTGCAAATGAAATCATTAATAAATGGGGCAGCTATGAGTTGTATAGAAGACAAGGGGCGGCCTTCTGTACACGACCAGGATGCCGCAGTGTTCTCTGCTGTAGTAAAGGCTGTTTGACATTTATAAAAGTAATATGGCATGGAGGTTAGAAAAGTATATAGGAAAAGAACAGAATAAGAAATCTGGTAAACACTAAATATATTCAAACAATTCTCACTAGCAAATTAGGGCTTATTTATAAACAATATAACTTACATAAGTACTTTTCTAACTGTATGGTGCGATCAGATTTCAGCCTGCCCTGTGCTGTCTCCTTGGTTTACGTTTTTGTCACAAATTACAGTCATTACTTTTCACCTTCTTTAAAGACAATTCTTGCACTGTCCAACACCTTCATAACAATAACTTGCCGATTTACAGTTTCGAACATAAATTACTTGAATTTTATTAATTAATAATGTTGTCTGCACGCTGGCAAGACTGCTCACTTTTCTACCTTAAAGTCGACCTTCTTTTACGTTTTCACATTACAAGCAGAAGTACATTAAAATCTGAAGATCTACAAAAGTTTGTTACTGTCATCTTTTATTTAGATCGAAGCGGAACGTCAGTTCAGCTTCTGTTAAAATGTCTCTTTGACTGCGCAATTGATGTATTAGCGTCCGTGCTAGATGCGCATCTTTACAGTTATGTAAATTATATAAAACAAATGTCTTTCAAAGAATATGTCTCATCTCATAAGTTGATCATTTAATATACAGATAGGTGAATGCCTTTCCAAGGGTACTCAAAGCTTTCATACGACGGAAATACCAATAATATTACACGTTCTCGCTTCCCGCGCCCGGGTTCGATTCCCGGCGGGGTCAGGGATTTTCTCTGCCTCGTCATGTCTGGGTGTTGTGTGATGTCCTTAGGTTAGTTAGGTGTAAGAAGTTCTAGGGGACTGATGGCCATAGCTGTTAAGTCCCATAGTGCTCAGAGCCATTTTGAACCATCTTTTTCCGCATACAAAAGTTGTGTTGTTGTTGTTGTTGTTCTGGTCTTCAGTTCTGAGACTGGTTTGATGCAGCTCTCCACGCTAATCTATCCTGTGCAAGCCCCTTCATCTCCCAGTACCTACTGCAACCTACATCCTTCTGAAACTGCTTAGTGTATTCATCTCTTGGTCTCCCTCTACGATTTTTACCCTCCACACTGCCCTCCAATGCTAAATTTGTGATCCCTTGATGCCTCAGGACATGTCCTACCAAACGATCCCTTCTTCTAGTCAAGTTGTGCCACAAACTTCTCTTCTCCCCAATCCTATTCAATACCTCCTCATTAGTTACGTGATCTACCCACCTAATCTTCAACATTCTTCTGTAGCACCACATTTCGAAAGTTTCTATTCTCTTCTTGTCCAAACTATTTATTGTCCACGTTTCACTCCCATACATGGCTACACTCCATACAAATACTTTCAGAAACGACTTCCTGACACTTAAATCTATACTCGATGTTAACAAATTTCTCTTCTTCAGAAACGCTTTCCTTGCCATTGCCAATCTACATTTTATATTCTCTCTACTTCGACCATCATGAGTTATTTTGCTCCCCAAATAGCAAAACTCCTTTACTACTTTAAGTGTCTCATTTCCTATTCTAATTCCCTCAGCATCACCCGATTTAATTCGACTACATTCCATTATCCTCGTTTTGCTTTTGTTGATGTTCATCTTATACCCTCCTTTCAAGACACTGTCCATTCCGTTCAACTGCTCTTCCAAGTCCTTTGCTGTCTCTGACAGAATTACAATGTCATCGGCGAACCTCAAAGTTTTTATTTCTTCTCCCTGGATTTTAATACCTAATCCAAATTTTTCTATTGTTTCCTTTACTGCTTGCTCAATATACAGATTGAATAACATCGGGGATGGGCTACAACCCTGCCTCACTCCCTACCCAACCACTGCTTCCCTTTCATGCCCCTCGACTCTTATAACTGCCATTTGGTTTCTGCACAAATTGTAAATAGCCTTTCGCTCCCTGTATTTTACCCCTGCCACTTTTACAATTTGAAAGAGAGTATTCCAGTCAACATTGTCAAAAGCTTTCTCTAAGTCTACAAATGCTAGAAACGTAGGTGTGCCTTTCTTAATCTTCCTTCTAAGATAAGTCGTAAGATCAGTATTGCCTCACGTGTTCCAACATTTCTACGGAATTCAAACTGATCTTCCCCGAGGTCGGCTTCTACCAGTTTTTCCATTCGTCTGTAAATAATTTGCGTTAGTATTTTACAGCTGTGACTTATTAAACTGATAGTTCGGTAATTTTCACATCTGTCAACACCTGCTTTCTTTGGGATGGAATTATTATATTCTTCTTGAAGTCTGAGGGTATTTTGCCTGTCTCGTACATGTTGCTCACCAGATGGTAGAGTTTTGTCAGGACTGGCTCTCCCAAGGCCGTCAGTAGTTCTAATGGAATGTTGTCTACTCCCGGAGCCTTGTTTCGACTCAGGTCTTTCAGTGCTCTGTCAAACTCTTCACGCAGTATCGTATCTCCCATTTCATCTTCATCTACATCCTCTTCCATTTCCATAATATTGTTCTCAAGTACATCGCCCTTGTATAGACCCTCTATATACTCCTTCCACCTTTCTGCTTTCCCCTCTTTGCTTAGAACTGGGTTTCCATCTGAGCTCTTGATATTCATAAAAGTGGTTCTCTTTTCTCCAAAGGTCTCTTTAATTTTCCTGTAGGCAGTATCTATCTTACCCCTAGTGAGATAAGCCTCTACATCCTTACATTTGTCCTCTAGCCATGCCTGCTTAGCCATTTTGCACTTCCTGTTGATCTCATTTTTGAGACGTTTGTATTCCTTTTTGCCTGCTTCATTTACTGCGTTTTTATATTTTCTCCTTTCATCAATTAAATTCAATATTTCTTCTGCTACCCAAGGATTTCTACTAGCCCTCGTCTTTTTACCTACTTGATCCTCTGCTGTCTTCACTACTTCATCCCTCAGAGCTACCCATTCGTCTTCTACTGTATTTCTTTCCCCCATTTGTGACAATTGTTCCCTTATGCTCTCCCTGAAACTCCGTACAACCTCTGGTTTAGTCAGTTTATCCAGGTCCCATCTCCTTAAATTCCCACCTTTTTGCAATTTCTTCAGTTTTAATTTACAGTTCATAACCAATAGATTGTGGTCAGAGTCCACATCTGCCCCTGGAAATGTCCTACAATTTAAAACTTGGTTCCTAAATCTCCGTCTTACCATTATATAATCTATCTGATACCTTTCAATATCTCCAGGATTCTTCCAGGTATACAACCTTCTTTTATGATTCTTGAACAAAGTGTTAGCTATGATTAAGTTATGCTCTGTGCCAAATTCTTCCAGACGGCTTCCTCTTTTATTTCTTAACTCCAATCCATATTCACCTACTATGTTTCCTTCTCTCCCTTTTCCTACTGTCGAATTCCAGTCACCCATGACTTAAATTTTCGTCTCCCTTCACCACCTGAATAATTTCTTTTATCTCATCATACATTTCTTCAATTTCTTCGTCATCTGCAGAGCTAGTTGGCATATAAACTTGTACTACTGTAGTATGCATGGAAAAGTAAGTTGCACAAATAAACACTAGAACTAAGATTATGCTGGTTGTTGACACACCAAATATAATTGTGTTTTGCTTACGTTTCTCCCAGTATTGCTGCATGTGCTGCAGTAGTTGATTAACTGAGATCTGTTCTTTTTCTGAGATAATCAGACCATCTAAAGATTGTAGCAATGTGGGATCCAAGGACTCGTTAATAAACGTTAGGTTCTGGGGAGGCAATATGTGTGGTGGTTCCTCTGGATAATGCAAGATAGGCTGTGTCTCGTTAATCATTGTTGTACCTGTGAAAGTAGCTGGTAGGTGAAAATGCTTCCCCACTATTTCACATCCAGTGCCATTAATCAATAACCCATTGCCCTGCAATTCAAGCTTTGATATATCTGTCAATCTACCATTTCTGTAACAAGTGGCAACTACAGTCTCTAGTTCGAACATACAGTAAATCCAATGTTCGTACGTGAGCTTCAATTCCTGATACTCGTTCCGTATGTCTTGAAACAACCCCTCCTTCTCCTTGGCCGCCGGTAGCGCCGTAACCTATCCTGTAGTGTCTGTACATCATTCTTCACTCCCCATATACCATACATGAACACAATTGTCCACCTGCGGCTTGACAATACATCTAATTGCCTTGCAAACAAAATTCCCTTATCTAGTGGTTGCACCTGCACCACCTCTCCTCTGCAACAGTGTAGCAGTACCAGACTGACGAAAAGTTTCGCGGGTCACATCCTGGCACGGCACCTGAAGGAAAAGGAAGCCATGTCAATCGCTCCCTTCCTTACCACGTCTAAAACACACAAATGACAAGTAAAGACTACACATACCCTATTACCTAATAACAATAAATGCGACATGTTTCTCCCCGACGGCACTTAATCTACTTATCCCTAGACCTAAGTGCGTAAGGAAAGTTCCTCTGTTGTTCTTTTAGCTTCGGTACCCTCACACCCTTTGTTACCGCTGGAGGAATCAGCGGTAACGCATCCACTGCGTCCTTAAATGGCTTGATCCTACTCACATGAAGTACTGACGACTTGGTTGGTAACTGCAATCTTACGTTCACTGGAGACACTATTTGATTTACCTGATACGGTCCAGAATATTTCGTCAAAAACTTCTTCGTTTTACCCTATGGAACATAATGATTAGCCAACAATACCCATTGACCAATTCTGTATTGCGGCAGTTTACCTGTTCTTTGCCCAATACTCTCTTGTTTCTCCAAAGCTTTAGTATTAGCACGCCGTACTCGTTGCCAAATCTCTCTCAATTTCTTGGCGAAATTCTTCACTGACCCATCCTGTGAACTTACCTGAGGTTTGAGCACATCAAATAGTGATGGCATTTTCCGACCATAAATTACCTCATACGGAGAGAGCTCCGTTCCTGTATGAACTTTTGCGTTATATGCACTTGTCAACAGATTCCCAATCCGTGTGTTCTGAATTTACGTAATGACTAATCACCTTAACTAACGTCCTATGAACCCGTTCTGTTCGTCCATTCGCCTGAGGATGAAATGGGCTTGACCGCATTTTCTTAACTTTCAATAAACGGCATAACTGCTTCATCAGCACCGACATAAAGTTACTACCCTGATCTGTAATTATAGTATCAGGCGCAGCATACTTCAGCAACCAGTTATTTACTAAGGCTTGCGCAACAGTGCTTGCCTTCTAATCTGGAATAGCTACCATTACCAGGTATCGGGAAAAATGATCTAATATTGTTAATACGTATCAATTACCCGCTTGGGTCTTGTTAAATGCTCCGATTACGTCTAATCCAATGAATGCGAACGGACGATCCGCTTCAGGTAGTCTCTGTAACTGAATTTTCTGATGACTTAAATCTGCTCTCTGCGCACACGGTATACAATTTTACACATACTGCTCTACATCATTGCGACGTGTCTTCCACCAAAACCTTTCAGCTACCCGTCTATCCGTCGTTCTTCTGCCACCATGACCCGACAATACATGGTCGTGCCCTTGTTTCAAGACTTCTTCCCTCAGCGACTTCGGTACTACAACGCGTAGTCCGCACTTCCTCTTCCTGCAAAGCCACCCATCCTGCATTTCAAACTGCGGTTGCGTTCGGAACAATTGACACTCTCTGTCAGTGGCTTACGTCTTTATCCACTCCTTCTCACTTATGCCCACAACTTGTACAGCTGCTATTTTTCTACTAAGCGCATCTGCATTCGTATGTTTCACCCCTAGTTTGTGAATTACCTCGTAGTCAAATTCACTTAGTTTCAGTGCCCGTCTCGTTAAACGACTCGAAGGATCTTTCAACCCCGACAACCACTTCAATGCTGCGTGATCTGTAATTACCTTGAACTTACGCCCATATAAATAACAGCGAAAATACGAGATGCCGTAAATCACTGCTAACATTTCTTTCTCTGTAGTTGAATAATTTTTCTCTGCCTTATTCAGTTGCCTGGAAGCGTAAGCCACTGGATGTTCCTGTCCATTAACCCTCTGAGAAAGAATACAACCTACAGCAATATTACTAGCATCACAAGATAGTATGAATTCTTGTTCGAAATCAGGAAGTATCAATACTGGGTCTGATGTTAGTATCTGTTTGAGCTTCTCGAATGCCTCCTGACACTGTGCTGTCCATTCAAACTTAACACCTTTCTTTAACAATCTCGTTAATGGATGTGCAATTTCCGCGAACCCCTTTACATATCGTTTGTAGTAATTACATAAACCGATATATTGCTGAACTTGTTTAGTGGTCTGTGGTACTGGAAAACCACGCACAGCCGACGTTAGACGAGGATCCGTTCTTAACCCATCCTGACTGATAATATGCCCAAAATAAGTCACTTGCGCCTGAGCAAACTGACATTTCTCGACATTAAGCGTAAGATTTGCCGCTCTTAGCCTACTAAATACTTCGTTCAGTCGTTCCACATGATCTTCAGTATTACGCGAAAAAGTAACAATACCATCGAGGTATACCATAGCAATCTTCGGTTTCAGTCCCCGAAGCACACCATCTAACAGACGCTGGAAAGTAGCAAGAGCGTTTTTCAACCTAAATGGCATTCTGCGATCCTGAAAGTGACCAAGGCTTGTTGTAAAGGCCGTCTTCGGTCTATCCTTGGGACTTACTTCTATCTGATGGTACCCACCCTTTAGATCTAGTGTCGAAAAATATTTACATCGACCTCGGTAGTCCAATGTTTCCGTGATGTTCGGTATTGGATACGCATCTCTTACAGTTCGTGCGTTCAAAAAACGATAGTCACAACAAAACCTATACTTTTTAGTACAGTCCAATGACTTCTTAGGAACTACCACTATGTTGGCAGACCACGGGCTTTCACTGTTCCCTATAATACCGTCCCTTAGCTGTTGATTAATAAATTCTTCCACTAGTGGTTGTAGGTGTTTCCTATCTTGTATGGTTTTCTGTAGACCGGCGGACTATCGCCAGACGGTATACGGTGCTGTGTAATAGGAGTTGCTGGTAATGGACCTTCTGAATTAAACAAATCTAAATACACTAATAACAAAGCTTCCATAGCTTTCCGATTACCATTTTCCAATTGACGAATCTTATCACGCAGTACAGATGCCTTGACGGTTTGATTGACGTTATAATCACCTTGGGATTCACCTATATCCTCATCGTCGAGTATTTCCAAACTTGCTACCACTAAACCCTTTGGGAGATCCACTTCATCTGCCCCAAAATTATCTACAATGACCGGAATCATCAGTTCCCCATTTATATCCGTTACGCGCGCAACGCTCCTCCTAATAAAACAATGCATTTCATCCAATGCTTCATTGCTCTGCAGTGGCTCCACCACACATAGTCTCTGCTGTGGTACATCGGTACCTACTGACAACCAAACTAACTTCCCTGCACCCGAAGGCACTTTGACATGCATAATCATCTTAAATGCCCTTGTACGCGGTTCAATTGGTAACATCTTAGCAACGGATGCACCTCGCGACGTAGAAACATTTACAGCTGTTGTACCCAATGAAAAGTTTCCACTAAGTTCAACTGTACGCTGTGAAAGATTAATTTTGGCATTGTGTTTATCGAGGAAGTCCAGTCCGAGAATCACAGAATACCCATGTCCCACAGCTGGCAACACTTCCATTTGCTCTCCGAACTCTACAGTTCCAATCTTAAAAACGAGCTGTGTTGTACCCAATGATATTGCAACTCATTATTCCCTACTCCACGTAATCTATACCTAGGAGTACCTAGTCTTCTCCCACCTACGAGGTCTAGACTAGCAACAGATACATGTGCCCCTGTATCAATCAAAAACTTACATCTGTTATTCCTTACAACACCCATCAAGCAACAATCCGTCTCTGTACTAGTTTTCGCCGTACTTCTGCTTACCGGGAATGTCTTCCGACGGACGAAACACTCCCGTTCCCGTTTAACGCTTTTTCGTGTTTATTCCCGTTATCATTCTGCTTACTACAACACCCATTCGTCTTGTGAACGTTGCGTTTACAAGCATATCACTGCGGCTGTCTGCATTGAGCCTTCACGTGACCTTTCCTCCCACAACGGTAACAATTCCTCTCCGACGCAAAGATGCGTTTATCATTGCGAACCCCTGTTGCAAAGTCTGTCTCCTGCAGATGCGTTGCAATACGCAGTGCTGCAGCTAAATCCCCAGGATTCTCCATCCTAACCCTACGAGAAAATTCTGCAGGAATTCCCCTGAGGAATACATCGAGGGCTCTGTTTTCTGCCTCTCATAGTAATACACGATCCGCATCAGGATTACCCGATAATTCATAGGTCTGCGAATTAATTTTCCTTATCCTGTCTGAAAACTACTCCACTGTCTCATTGACCTTCTGTGCCAAATTAGCAAACTTCTCCCTAAAAAATCTTGCACTATTCTGCTTGCGATGTCTTTGTCGTAACCCATCTGCCATTTCTTCAAACGTGCTCGCCTTACTAAGCGTCTCATGGTACATCACGAACATCTTGGCTTCCCCTGCAAGTCACAAATTTGCCATACGTAACGTAGTTGCGTCCGACCAATTGCTCATTGCAGCTGTTGCCAAAACATCGTTAATGAATGCTGTAACATCCTCTGTTGTTTTACCCGAGAAAGGCGTGATCAGGTTAGCTACTGAAGGATATATTGCAAGGTTGGACATTGCTACAGACTTGCACTCACTTGAATCCGTTTGCGACTCTTGCGCCAAACGCAAGGTCTCCATTTGCGTCATTAACTTAAGCTGCGCATTCTCTTCTAACAATTTTGAGACTTGCTCCGTCAGAACAGCTATACTCACTTCAGTACTAACGGATCTTGTTTCCGGCATGATTTGTGCAAATTACCAACAACTTACTCTATACTGAATTCACTCCTCAGAACAATAACTACACTAGCTACTCAACTCCTTTGTTACAGTTGAGCACTACACACAAGAAGACAAGCAAGACTCACAATGCACAACTAAACAAAATTAATCCTTCCGCCTTGTTATTGCCCAGCGACACTCTCTACAATTGTGCGCTGTGTGACCAAACCGTCTACAAATTGAACATTCTACTGGTACAAACTTTGTGCATGGCTTCCCTTGCCCCGTTAAATTACACACAGTACATCTGACTGGTACCAAGTACGTTTCCCTTAAACTCAGATAAAGCTACTGTTTCCGCAGGTCTCACAAAGTGTACTCCCAACAAAGAACGTGCATCCATAGTTATTAACAAAAATCACCACGTGCACTTACCACTACACCAAATCTGTAGGAGGCGGGCGCGAGGACTTCTGACACCAAATCTGTAGGCACCCCGGTGGCCCTGGTCGCCTAAGGTGGACTGGATGGCCGAGCGGTGACCTCTCCAGTTGTCAGGATGCTAGGAAATGGCTGTGGAAACGTCAGAAACGCCAAAGAAACATTATTAATTCATAACACCTTTATTCCTGCCAAGTACAATGTGGCTTGATGATATCAACAACCTTCCCCGTGTCGTCGCTGATACGTAGCGATGACACCAGCTCTGGGCTGCACAGTCTTGCTAGCGCAGCACCGCGTGCTGCGACGTAGCGGAGGAATGTCCTTACTTCGTACTTCGGCCGCGCGTGGCAGGTGGCGCCTGGCTGGCCGGCCGGCTCGGCTGCAGACAGCAAGCCGCTGCACATGGAGGCTCTGGGTTGGAGTCCCGGCGCTGTCGGCACGAGAGGCGTTCTCCTGGTGTGGAGTGTACTCTATCCCACCCCGTCTTCTTCCCTGCTCCTCCTGGTGGCTCGTCAGCGGTGGACGGGTGGAACGGGCTGCAGTCCCCCGGCGTCGTTGGTGGACGGGCGGAACGGACTGCAGTCCGCCAGCATCGTTGGCTCACCCGGTTGTGACGGCGGATGCACAGGTCCCAGGCCCCGCACGATCTCCACGATGGCCCACTGATGTGGTCAGCATTGGCGGCGAGCGAGTCTGCTGCAGATGTCTGCTAATCCTGGCTTGATGGTTGACAGCGGCAGCGGAGAGGACCAGAGCTGGTACTGTCCTGTCATGTCTGCTGATGGATGGGCCACCCTTACTGCAACATCTCCTTAATAAAGATTAACATGTCGATCACTGAGCTGAGCGCTATGCAGCGACCCAGTACACATCTAACTGCAAGTCTGACTGGGAGTGCCTTGTTGCTATCAAAGCTGGTGTATTTAAAGGAAGCACGAGCGACGTCCTGACGTCATGCTCGTTTGTAATGAACGCATTCATTCCATTTATACTGCTGATTCATCTGTCGTACTCGCCCCTTGGGTGTTCTTGTGACAGAGTTACGTGTTGTTACGGCAGACTTACGCGAAGTTGTGAAATGCAGTACAGCTGACGCTATACCTATGTCTTGCACTCTACGAAAGTCTCCATCTAACGCAAACCCGCGTGCTAAGCAATTCTCTCTCGCCTGTTGTATGTAACCAGGCCATTGCCCCCGCGTGACGACGGATTCCGATATATGTGCAATCCTCTTACCTCTTGGCTAACTTACTGCCTCTGGCTCTTGGCATAGACAACGAACCTTTGACAATATTCCATGTTTCTAACTCTTTACTATTCCGCAACACTACATAGTAGCAGCAGCACTGAAGGATGCTCTCCCCACCATTTTGTAGTAATCGAATAGTATTAAGCATTTGCTCACTGGTTTCAATTAAGATTTTAATATATGCCATCCAAGGAAGCTTGCTGTCTAGTGTCATTCCTAAAACCAAATAAGCCTTTTGACATGTATTTCTTTATCGTCTATGTATATTAAACAATTTCTTTGTATGTAGCCATTCCTGGCGAATATGATAACTGAAGATTTCTCAGGCGCCATTACCAGGTCATTTCCATAAAGCCACCAACTCACGTTCTTTATTGATGATGTAAGATTGTTGATCGCCTCCTGCAGTAATACATGGGAAGTAAATACACATATGTCATCTACAGACACTATAATTCTATCTGGTTGAGTTACTGCCCTTTCCATATCATAGGTATATATTGCATGTACTAGTGGACTGAGTACGATCTTTTGGGCATGCTGCTGTCCACCAAGTGTGGACCCTTGAATCCTGTATTGTTGCTAACATATACAGTTCATTCACAGATTAATGACGACATGACTTCTAAAAACTCAGGTGGAGCTCCTAAAAGTAGTAACTTATCTAATAGTACATTTGTCTGAATATTATCATATGCTTATGCAGTATCCAACAATAGTGCTGCTGTATATTTGCTCTCACCAGAACCAACTAACATGGAGGAAACTAATATTGAAATTTTGTCCATGTAGCTTATACCTCTACAGAACACGAATTGCGATCCAGCTAGTAGGAACGAAGACTATACCCACCATTCCAATCGCCTTTTGATTAGTTTTTTCAGTATTTTAGCAAGACATGATGACAATGCAAACAGTGTGTAGGATGTGACTAATAATGGAGCTTCCCCTTTATTATATATGGGGCTATGATCTGTGTCTCCCATTCTGGAACCAATTCTTGATGCTTCCAAATTCCACTATTGATTTGAAGAAGTAATTCTACAGCATTGTCAGGCACGTTTTGTGTCATGGAATATGTGATCTGATCGAGTCCTGATGCAGTGTTAGGGCTGTCTTCGGTGACTGACATCAATTCATCAATACTTAAGTGTGTAGTTCCAGGAGTTTCCCTTTGTCTCCTGATTAGCTTATTGTGAAAACTTGTTGGGACGAGAAGGCCACAGAATTCTTCTATCCACTCATATGATTGTATATTATTGACTCCATGGCCGATATTCCTAAATCTGTTCACCTTCTGGCATATCTCTGTTGATTTAGTGTTATTGGTCAAACTATTACAATATTTTATCCAACTACTCTGCTTTATGGATTTCAGTATTTCCTTGATTTTAGCCGCCATTTGTTTATAGAACAAAAATCTGTTCACATTAGGCTGTTTAACATATTCACATAACGCTGCTTTCTGTCTTGTTTTGCTTTATTGCAGTCTTCATTCCACCATGAATTACCCAGTCGTCTTGCTTTTGTTGGTAAAGGTCGTTTTGGGATGGTGGTGGTGGTGGTAGTGGTGGTGGTTAGTGTTTAACGTCCCGTCGACAACGAGGTCATTAGAGACGGAGCGCAAGGATTGGGAAGGAAATCGGCCGTGCCCTTTCAAAGGAACCATCCCGGTATTTGCCTGAAACGATTTAGGGAAATCACGGAAAACCTAAATCAGGATGGCCGGTGACGGGATTGAACCGTCATCCTCCCGAATGCGAGTCCAGTGTGCTAACCACTGTGCCACCTCGCTCGGTCGTTTTGGGATGAATTCATTTGCTGCATAATATGTGCTGTTCTGTAGTTGCATATAGGCCCTGTGTGAAGGTTGGTTTTATCCTACGGATTTTACTTCCAATTCAAGAATTTGGCGATATTTATACCAAACCACCTTGTTCATGTTCCGTGTCAATCTGTTGGCAACATGTGCTCAGTTACTTTTCTCATGTGGTATATTCATGGTTATAGGGAAATGATCTGATCCCATAACATCCTGCAGAACTGATCATGCTGTGATTTGGTTCATACAGGGAGAAGCCACTGCAGTTGGTCTTATTCATGGTCTTTGGTTTGATGTTACAAATCCATCATTGTGCTATAATCATCAATGCAATAAATTGTATACTCCCCTGCCTTATCATTCATGTGACACCCCCATGCAGTTTGATGGGCACTGAAGTCTCCACATGTTAGGATGGGTTTTGGTGTATGTTGCAACATATGTGTTGTTCGAAATTTATACGCGTTTGGAGGACGATATTCAGATGCACTGGAGAAATTAAATTTGTTAGTACTTACTTCTACTGCCATTGGTTGAAAGTAAAGGTTAGGTAGTGGCATGGTAATTGATTTATTGTTGAGTTTTGTTCCAATCGATATGGCTACCCCACATTTTCCATCTTCTTGATCTGATCTTATCACCTGATATCCTTGACATCTAATAGAAATGTTTGGTTTAATAGAGGATTCATTTATAACAGCGGTAGAGTAGTCTTCAGTAAAAAGTTCATACATGAATGACTCTCTATTAGCGTATAAGGATCTGGCATTCCAGTGGAGAACATTAATATCTGTTATTCTGTTTATTTGAGTAGGATGTAATTATAACCTCTTTCTGTCCTGATCCATATTTGTTTTATACTATCAGAGCAACCATATTGTACATATTCGCTTCCTCCAAACTATCTTTCTTTAATGAAGTAAACTGTGTTATTAGATTTGTCATTCCAGCTACCAACTATTCGATTATCGCCATGTTCTTATCCTCCACTCCTGATATAACTGTCCATTGTGGTTCAGGAGTATGTGGTCATGGTTTATATGTATTTTCTTTAACAGGAGATATTGGTAAATTTGTATTTGCAAAAACAGAACTTGGAGTTGGCTTAATCTTGTTTTGGCCTACTGTGATGAACAGTTGTCATGAATCCACGCTGAATAGCTTTTACAGGTGGGAGGGGAGGGTGGGGGACTCTTTCTCCCAATCTGATTTACTCCTACCAAAGTTCCCCGCCACAGCAGCATAAGGTCTTTGGTTTCCATATTCTTCAGCTTTCTTAAAGGATATATTGTATGTAGCTGACGCTTTCTTAATCTTTTGTTGTTTGAGATGTACTGGGCAAGACTTATCTCTCGATGTGTGGTTCCATTTACAGTGGACACAGCACGTTGTTTCACTTGTGCATGGTTCATTCCACATTGACTGCATCGAGACCGTGACTGACATTGATTACTAAGATGGCCATATCAAAGGCATTTAAAACACTGTGTCACTAGGGATATGTAGCGTCTAACATTACACTTCATACCATATATAGTCACATATTCTGGTAGGAACTGCGTTTGCCAGGGTATGTAGTTCGTTGTTTCTAAATTACTTTGTCTTTTGATCATTCTGCGTACATGGGTGACTGTGAACGTAGACTGAATAGCGTGTTTCAACTTTAATTCTGTTAATTCGGGATCTACATTTCTAATAACTCCTTGCTGATGTGTTTTGACATGTTTGCTACCATCTGTTTCTGATGAAGCGTGTTGTCCTCCACAAGCTTGTTTGCAGCCTCTCTTGCTGATAGTTCAATCCGAATTCTCCACAAACTTGAGATTTATGATTTTCTGCTTGTACTCAGAATCTGAGGTATCTAGTATCTTCCCCGAGGCCATGGGATCGTATTCACCTACATTACGATTAAGTCCATCAACAAATACATAAAATGGATCCATTGCATGACTGTGATATCTATTACATTTGTTTTCATCATATATTAGCTAGACAGTTGTTTGTGAAAGATTTTACATTGGTTTATTACTCTTTCATTGTGTGAGTTGAGTGTTGTTTGAATTATCACCCACTGCCGACCTCAAAGTCCCCCTTCGGGGAAGGGAACTTGATCCATTATTTTAATTAAAATTGCCACATACCTGTGTTGAGCGATGTCGGATGTTTTATCTCCTTCGTTATTTGTTGCTGGAGTTTCATTTCATTTCATTTCATTTTATTATCTTCCTGTATATCATTTACATGATGTAGGAATTGTCACAACAAAGTTATCATACTAGTACAAGTACTACAGACATAATAATGGAATATCACTTTCAAGGCATTTTTTTTAAAAGTACAAATTTAGACATATAAATTAAATTTTTTGGCAATAAATTTACACACAATCAAAGTACTCATCTACATCATAGAAAGTTTTGCTTAAAAGGTAATTTTTAAGCTCAGTCTTAAATTTTACTTCATCTATTATTGCCTTCATGTACACTGGCAGAGCATTGTAGACTTTTATTCCAAAATAACTTACATGCTTTTGGGTTTGTGTTGTCCTTACCCTTTCTACATACAAATTCTTACAAGTTCTAGTATTATAATTATGGCAGTCCTCATTTGTACGTAGATTTTTCATATGTGCTCTTGTACACAGAATACTTTTAAAAATATACAGTGATGGTATTGTGAGTATTTGCAGTTCTTTGAAAAGGGGCCTACAATGAGTTCTTGGAGAGTTATGTGTTATGATTCGTATTGCTCTTTTCTGAAATTTGAAGATATCTGTTAAGCTTGATTTAGTTTTACCCCAGAACACTATGCCGTAAGACACGATGGACTGAAAGTAAGCAAAATACACTAGTCTAGTACAGTCTGTGCTGCATACTCTAGATAATATCCTCAATGCAAAACATGCCGAATTGAGCCTTTGGGATAAGTACTTGAGATGGTCTTTCCAGCTTAAGTTTTGATCAATGTGCATTCCCAAAAACTTTGTGGATTGTACACTCTCTATCTTCTTATCCATTAGTTTTAACTGGAGGTCCATATCTTGAGTTGCTTTGCCATACTGTATATAATTTGTTTTACTTAGATTAAGTGTTAACTCATTAGCATTAAACCAATGTTGAATATATTTCAGGACTATATCAGTTGTGGTAGTTAATGATTTTTTATCATCACTTATAATTATGCTAGTGTCATCTGCGAACAACATTATTTTGGTAGAAATATTAGGATTTTTTATGTCATTTATATAAAGCAAGAATAATAAGGGACCAAGAACACTGCCCTGTGGGACACCTATTTCCAATTTCTTTGCATCTGAGACCCACTTGATTTTCTGATTTTTATGTTCTGCGATGATTTCTACTACCTGAGTTCTATCTTGAAGGTAAGATTCAAACCACTGCTTCACAACTCCCCTTACACCTATTGCCTCCATCTTGTTTAACAGAATTTTGTGATTTACTGTATCAAAAGCTTTAGATAAATCTAAGTTAATTCCCACTACACATTTTTTAGTGTCGAGACTCCTGACAATCTCTTTGGTATAGGCATGGATAGCTGATTCTGTGCTGTGGCCCGAGCGAAAGCCATGTTGATTGCAGTTTAGAAGTTTGTGAGCATCTAAGTAATTTATGAGTCTGGTTTTCATTAATTTCTCTAGAATTTTTGAAAATGATTGGAGGAGGGATATTGGTCTATAATTTTCTACCTTGTATGGATCTCCTTTTTTAAACAGAGGTCTAACCTTAGAGATTTTCAACCTCTCAGGAAAAACACCTTCACTGAAAGACAAATTGGCAATATGTACCAGGGGCTTTATAATTTGTTTGGCAACTTTTTTTATTATTGACACAGGCACTTCATCCACACCTGCAGACATTTTTGATTTTAGACTCTTTATCACCTTTAATATTTCATTATCATTTGTGGGAGTTAACAACATACTACTGTCTACTTTTGGGGCTGTTAAAGTCTCATGTTTGGTAAAGTTTTTACTTAATGACACTGGTACACTTAAAAAGTAATTATTAATGTAATTTGCCAGAGTTTCATCTTTTAATTCAATATTTTCACTATTTTTTAGTACTATTTCCTGGTCCTTGAGGCCCTTACCTGTTTCCCTTTTCACAATTTCCCAAATAGTTTTTGATTTATTGTCTGATTTTCTTATTAATTTATCATTGCTTAGTAATTTTGCTTTTGTAATTACTTTTCTATATATTTTTTTGTAATTTGTTACATATTCTTTAAACTTGGGGTCAGTCCAACTTTTCAGTCTATAGTTAAGCATTTTCATGGTCCTGGAGGAATTTATAATACCTGTTGTGATCCAGGAGTTAGCATGTGTATGCCCAAATGTGTTTGTTTTGACAAGTTTCTTAGGAAAACACATTTCAAAATTCAACATAAACAGGGAAGAAAAAACATTATATGCAGTGTTTGTGCTAGTTTGTAACAGTACTTCTGCCCATGATTGGTTAGTCAGTGTATTTATGAAGTGACTGCAACTATTTGTGGAGAAGGTTCTTTTGTACATTTGGTATGAACTATTTTTGGTCACAGGGGCTATGGAAAATTTAAGGATAAGTGCATTGTGATCAGATATTCCTAGGTCAACATTTATTACATCTATATCTGTGGCATCTATATTTGTGAAGATATTATCTATGAGACTTTTTGAAGAGTTTGTTATTCTTGTAGGGTTAGTTATATGTGGATACAAATTGAAGCTATGTAAAACATTCAGGAACTGATCTTTGGATGCACCTTCAGTCAATAAGTTGACATTAAAATCTCCACTTATAATTATTGTTGATTTTTTATGATGTAATATTTTGAGCAATGCCTCTAACTTATTTCTAAAAATTTCAGGATCACCACATGGTGATCTGTACACTGACATTATTATTAATTTACTCTTTTGCATATTTAACTGTATTGCTGCAGCCTCAAAATGTTTTTCTTCATTCAAGGATTCAGTTACAGTCATATTTTTAACCTTTACTCCAGGTTTTACATAAATGCAAACACCACCATGTCTTGTTTCCTTCCTGCAAAAATGGCTTACTAATTTGTATGGAGAAATGCAAATATTTTCCAGTTCATAACTCATGCACCAATGTTCTTGAATGCAAATACAATCTATACTAGCTTCACTGGCTGCAATCTCAAGTTCTAATATTTTATTTTTAATGCACTGTATGTTAAGGCTCATTATTTTTAAATTATTGACATTATATTGAGAGGAGTTTGTACTCATGTTTCCCAATGTTACCGGCTGTTCCTTGCTGAGGCTGGGTACCAAAAATCCTTAAGAATTACACGTTTCCTGCTCCTTGTATTTCTTACCCCTGGACGTGTCACCATACTTGTTGTATCTGTAGTTGTAGCTGCTGTTTCACTGGATGCTGGAGGTGTTTCTGAAGCTGATGATTCAGTGGATGTTGGAGATGCTGCCAGTTTTGATGCTGAATCTGGTTTTGTAAGTGATGTTCCAATTGATACTGGAACTTTTGCTGAAACTGTATTTTCGTTTAAATCTTGAACTACAGTTGGCACTGACGTTACTGTGGACGTTGAAGCTGCGTATGAAGCTGATAAATGATGCTCCGATGGTGTTGATTTTTCTTCTGTTGATGATATCTGAGTGGCATTTTGTACCACTGTTCTTGCCTCTGTTCTTCTGATTGATGGACTAGTCACAGATTCTGGACTTGATTTTGAACCTGCTGGGGAGGGTGGTACATCTGCTGCTGATGATAATGGTTCAGCTCTTTTTGATGATTTCGACACTACTGACAATTTGGCTGATGTGGCTGCTGTACTGGACGACACTTCAGATTTTTTTACTTCTTCTAACGTCAAAGAATCTTCTGTTGCTACCAATGATTGTGGGACATCAGCTCTTCCTGTTTCCACTAATGTTGATACTTTAATAAGGCCGTTTTCAGACAGTGTAATAGTGTTTCGTTCTACTTTAGAGTCTTTAATAGCATTCGATATTTCAGCACTCATGGCTTCTTTCCCTTTCATGTTTCTGTGAAGTCCATGCTCTGTAAAATGCTCTCTGCAATCACTATTTATCCCAACGTATGTAGCATTAGGATAACCTCGACATATCTTAGCGAAAATTCTGTTGGCGGTAATAATCTCAGTATTCACGCAAGAGTTTACCATGAGATCATACCTATGAGGGATACTGACAACAAAAAATTTCACTTCAGGCATTTTACAAATAACTTGCTTTAAAACTGTTGTAGCACGTCTAGTTTCATTGTGGTACACATCGTTGGCGCCTCCAATTATCACACATGTGCTGCCATTCGTCATAGATTGATTACAGCTATTTAAAACTTCACATAGTGGCGCTCCTGGTTTGATTACGCCAGTTACCTTGAATCCTGTTTTCTTAGAACTCATAATTTCGGCTACACCTCTTCCATGGCTGTCTGCTAGAATAAGGATTTCATGTCTATTTTCCAATGTGTGTTTTTTGTTTTGTTTACAAATAGCAGGCCGATTTGTTTTGCTTTGTGAGCGCAATTTAGCGTTGATCACAGAACTGTCCGTGTGGATGATGGTACAATTTGATTGTTCTTTCTCCTCTGTGCTATTTTCAAGCACACTAAACCTATTACTTAGTTTTAAAGTAAGTCCCGCTGTTTTTGTTTTTGGTCGTGTGTTGCTTATTTGACTGGTATTTGAGAACTCTTGTAGGCTAAATTTTGAGGAATTTCTCACACTTATTACCAAGTTTTCAAGCGTTTTTGCGTATTTTATAATATAATCGAGTTCTTTCCTAAGTTCGCTCTCTACATTCACTTGCAAACCTGCCCTGTGCATTTCACTGGCATTGTCCCGCCCGTTGCACTCTGTACCGCAGTCGCACTTATTTAGAACTTCCGATCGTGAGAAACAATGGGTATGGCACCACTTATGATTGAACGCACAGATTCTTAATCCATTTAACACAATTTTATGGCATATGGTACACTTCACTGACGAAATACGATCACAAATTACCGAGCGATTTGAAACTACGTGTAAACTCGCCGCCATCTTTAATCACTGCTCGTCTCCTCTCTGTTAAATAATTCGGGACTAGTGTAGTAGGGGATACAACCCGTCGGCTTTGGACATTGACGTCACAAGTCGCCAATCGAGAAGCGATTCTTCGTAGTGTTGTAGCTCCCTTCAGTGACTGATAAGTGTTTTTTGGCTTTTAAAAAAAAATCTCACGAGATAGAATAAACAGATCCACTTTATTAAGCAATCAGTAAAAAAACGAAACTGAAACATAACAGCAAAAGCGAAAATGGTAAACTGCTATCTGGCGACTTGTGACGTCATTGTCCAAAGCCGACGGGTTGTATCCCCTGCTACACTAGACCCAATAATTCTTCCTTCCGCTCCAGTATGCGATTTGTTGCAGCGCTCGTCGTTTGTTCGATGTTCATACTCATGTTCAGGAGACTTGCCGCTCCCTGTAATTCTCGATTGTGAAGCTCCACGTCGGGGGCACTGTCCGTGTTTATTGTTTTGGTCCTGCTGTTTTTATTTAACACACTCGACCTGTATGTCTTTCAATAACTTTTTCCTGCTTTTTTCACAAAGAAATGGGAGAGTTAACTATTGCTCTTTACTTGTTTGCAACCAAAGATCTTACACGAAGTATATACTAATAAAGACACGAGGATGGCAATGTAGCAGGTGATCTCTTGTTCAAAGAGTATATGACTTTAGCTTTGGATTGTTTAGTGTTTACTTTCATCGGCACGTGCTACGGTGTTGTGGTGATAATGTGGTTTACATGCAGCGGGAATACAAGATAGTTCGTGGAGTAGCAACTTTAGCTGTTATCATCTGGCTGTCAAGTGCGAATGTGGGTGTAGAGTGGAAGGAAGCCCTTGGTCGAAAGAACTTTTAACCTTTTTACGTTAGTATTTTCGCCTAATTTAAAGCGTCGTCATGGGAAAGAAACATAAGAAGGTGAGGAAAAGCTATTGGTCTAAGGAAATGCATTTGCCCTTTTAAAGTGTTTTGTAAATATGTGTCATGTATGTACTCCTAAGTAGGTTCGGAAAGTACACAGCTACTTCCCGCGGTGTTTCAAACCATATTAAGTAATTTCTGTGAACACCGAGAGTGACTCGGGAAACAGAATTAGGCATTTGCCTATTTGATATCACATAGAATTGTATTTGTAAGGCTTACAGGTTTTATTCAAAGAAACAGAAATCTTTTTAAAACGAGGGGTAAGAAAATGCTATGTATACACCAGATTACTGTAATAGTGTCGTACATCGAATAAGTTCTGCACAAACAGCGGGTGACTGTTTTTATCTTTTAGTAAAAATGTTATGACACGTTACACACTGACCCCCCCTTCCCCCCACCCCCACCCCCCCCCCCCCACCCACCCACACACACACACACACACACACACACACACACACACACACACACACACACACCCGCGCGCGCGTGTCACATATAGACAAATATTGAATTTGCCTATTATCACCTGTTTTCTTTGGCTTACTTGCTATGGAGCTGTGTATTGACACATGGTAGAAATGTGGGCATATATTTCGTAGTTTATATGGATGTTTGTCTTTAGATCTAGCTATGCTCATGTGAATTGTCCATCACTTTTTACACACATAGCTTTAAATGATATAAAAAAGTTATAAAACTGAATACAATAAATGTAGAAAAAGATGATGAGCTATAAAAGAACCAACATTAGGAAATTGGCACACTTCGCTCTGTCCATACACCCTTATGGTTGTACGGATATTCCACAATAAAGTGGGGAGATGTATCTTGACAATTTTACAAAGTGTTTATTGTGGCATGCACCAAGAAGGTAAATGGTGAAGTAATAAGTCCAGTGGCAAGGCACAGTATATCACATGACACTGCAGGTAATGGTGTGTTTCTGCCGTACCTGCCTGTAGTGTGCACTTAGGGGTGCACGTAGAACATTTAACACTGATTTTGGTGGTAGTTTAGGTATGTAAAGGGTACTTGAGCCATTGCAGTGTTCACTATATGTGGTATAATGCAGATGCGACAAGTATGATGTTGAGGAGTGACACGAAGAGTTTTCCAAGTGTAGTTTTCAAAGCAGAATCAGAAGCAGAAATGGGATCAATTTTGCAGTTTCCCCAATGTTACCAGGTTATACGAGAGCTGAAGAGTGTGGTGCGGGGCAGAGGGTGGCAGCACACTGGCACTGCTGCTAGGTATTTCCCATCCTTTGCACAAGATACATCGGGTATCACATTCCTACCTGCACAATTCTATAATAGTTGACCATAAAAGTAACAATGTTGTCGTTTTGTGTGTGTGCATTATTGCTGTGGTAATAACTATTGTATGATTACCAATTGATTGTTGACATTAACAGGCTCCTGTAATGTGCAGTATCAGGTTCTCTTTTTCAGGATCATAATATTTTTGTTTTTCTGTGCACTTTGCTGCTGCCTTCAGACACACTATTACATAAGCTGACAATACAGCATAACGAAACAAAGCATGGTAAATAATTAACAAGAATAACATTATTGGTTGCAGTTGTCATCTGCAACTGATCGTGGTCACCTGGGCTTTTGGTGGCACAATAACATGTGGCGAATAGATCAAATATTGTGGCATAATTGGTCCTCTAATTTCCCATTGCTATGATACCTGATCTGTAGGGGAGAATGGGGATAGTTGACTCACATTTTCATTTTTAATTTTTTTTGTGTGTTTAAAACAAAACTGAAACTGTGATAACAAGCCTTACATTTTCCCGTTAAATCCTATATATTTAAAAAATGAATTGGAAAATACGTAACTATGAAAAAAATGTTTAAAGAAGTGCTTTACACCATGGCTCAAGGGTCCCCACATGGGGATCCTTGAGCTCGAAAATAACACGCCTAAACCATCATTTTATTCTCAAAGCATTTATGGGTGGAATTTAAAATCTCACGTTAATATCATTATAACGTTAAAAACTTAAAGTCTAAGAAATAGGAAGTCCTTCAAAACTAGTTAAGAAAATGAAAATAGTCACATTGATGATGGAATGTTGAAGAATCAGTTCTATTTCATCTTATCAACAACAGTGTTGCCTTCGTATGGAGACCATTTAAAGTTAGTCTGCAGTTCGCCTTGCAAACTTAACTTTCGCTCCTACCTCTTCTTTATTAATAGCTTTTCCAACCAATTGCTTAACACTTTTTCCCCCTCAAATTTTACCAACAACTATTTCTGTCCACAACTAAATCGTCACTGCCATTCAGATTACACTGTGCCATGGATGAGCTCGTGCTTTTTGTTGAATAATTTTCAGGTTGTTTGTCAGATGAGTCTGCGGAAGTTTTCATTTTGGATTTTTGTGGGAGACGCAGCGCTTTGAACTGTTTCTTTTTTCATGTAGGGCATTGTTTTCATGACTTCCCATTTTTTATGATTTTACTCTTTTCCTACTGCCTTCATTAAGCAAGGCAAGGTTTTAGGGTAAGGTCTCACAATTCATGGTGAAACAATGGCTGCACTTGGTGAGGGCTCTGGACAAATCATCAGTGTTGGACAAGGTGACAGTAGACCTAAGCCCATCCACACTGGTTTCAGTTTTCTCAGTATCTTTTCGGTTAGTTGAAGAAGCCAGAGTAGTTTCCACAGGGACATATGAATGCCAGTGCCCTATCAGTTACATGTGAACTCAGAAATTCATCATCAGTGAAAGTAGTAGTATTCAGGATGAAAACACCAATAACTTGAAAGTGTTTGCAAATATTCATACTCATAAAAGCTAGTGGATAAGCCTTACCTACTAGCAAATTAATCTGTTAGGCTTAAAGATTTTGTAAATATCTAAAGACTTTTACAAACATGTTTTTGTAATAACAATTTTATAAGACTGTTTATGTGAGAAAAGTTCTTGTCTACAATATGTGGCAATGAATTTAATTTTAGCTTAGGGTTAGTTGAGCCATGGCTCAACTCATGTATGTAACATATGTACGCAAATATTCAGACTGTTAGAGAATGAAAATAAGGTTCAAACTGTCAGTTGCTAAGTTTCTTTTAGTTAAACACAAAAACTGGAAACCATTTACCTACAACAACAATGCATGAAGAGACAGATTGCTACTTACAATGAAGAAGACATGCTAAACTGCAGGCAGGCACAATTAAGGCACTTACATAAAGCTTTCGGCCATAGCCTTCATCACCAAAAGAGAAACACACAAGCAAGGACACCTGATGCGCACATGGTCACCAATTCCAGCACCTCGGGGTAGAGTTGGTGGTTATGTGCACATGGGGTGTGTTTGCTGTGTGTATGAATGGTGTGTGTTCCTCTTTTTGCTGATGAAGGCTGTTCCTGTGTGCGGCTTAGCGTATCTTCTTTATGGTGAGTACCTATCTGTCTTTTCCTACATTGTTGATCTTTTCCTACATTGTTGATCTTTTCCTACATTGTTGATCTTTTCCTACATTGTTGATGTTCCTACCTGGAGTTTCCATTGTTTGAAACCATTTACCTAATTATTTACTGTTTAGATAGCAAAACAGTAAGCAGACAGCACTACTTCTATATTGCTTCAAGACAGCTGATAATTTGTCCCTTGTGAAATACTAATGAAAACGAAACAGTGATACTACCTATGGAAAAATAAATTTATCTACTGATGAGAAAACATGACTGGCTCATGTATCCCACATGCTCAAGTGTCATGACTGTCCCATGAACAACTGGCCATCAGTCAATTTGTTATTCTGGTGTAAATATAAACAATAAATTTAAAAATAGGCTGTTGTCCTGTAATTTCCTGAGAATTGTTAACTTATTTTACTGTTCAGTCAGTAAAGAATTTGACCTCTCAGGTTTTCTTAGCGTGTTTGATTAATAGTGAGCTTTCGGGTGTTCAGCAGTGTAGTTGTTTGTGCATTATAGCAGCTACTCTGATTGTCTTGAATTCCAGTTATAGTAAGGAAGGACAACTATAATTATTCACTCACCCTGAACAATGTATATTCAGACCCTGTGGTACAAGTTGTTGATAGCTACATATACTAGGTGTCACAGAAGGAGTGGTGATATGGCAGGAACTGATTTTAAGCAAAAAATTTCATATGGGCATATGCTCTATTTTGAATGGATTCTGGTGCAGAACACATTTAATGTACATCGTTATTTATTTTCTGTATCAGTCAAAACATTGTCAGATTTACATGTGTAGAAAAGTTAGTAAACATTACAACATAAGTTTTACAAAGTATCAATTTAAAAATACGTATTTTTAACACAATAATATCTAAGCATTAGTGTACATCAAATTTCCGTTTAACCAAATACACATACTATCTTTCTTCCCTGGACATGTGTGTACAATATCAGGCCAACTTGGGAATAATCTTATTGTGATTAGATGACATTTTCTTGTGCATATCATTTGTAGGGGCCAGACCAACTTCCTTTGTCAGTCCTTAAACTACAGCTACCTTTCTCCAAGGGGATGTGGGTGGTGCCCTGACAGATTTTGATAGAGCCTTGCCGAATGTCTCAGGACACTGGTATGGTAGTATAGTTGGCATTGGGATGGACAGAAGAATAGCATTCTTCTTTTTTGTCCTCTGAAGGAGCTAGCCATCATGCTCCTTCTTTCAAAATTTCTGGAGTTCCAGTTCAGTCATACATTCTTTTTTATTTTTATTATTTCATTTATCGTTTTATTTTTTTTCTTTCTGAAACCATAGATTTCTTCTTTGCGGTGACTTCTCATTTTCCTCACCTTGCTGCACTTGTGGATGTCTGTTTTGGTTGATCTGCTATCTCTGTCAAAACGTCAACCAAATTAAAACTTCTGAACATCTTAAAATTAAATTATTTGGCTGTAGCTGAAGTTAAATCTGGATAGAAAGGAGTAAATTCATACTCTTGCAGCACTGTTCAAGTAAAATTAGCATCCTTTATATATTTTCATGTGCATATAGTGTCACAGGTGGGACAAAGTGAAATTAAGATATAGCTATACATATATTAATAAAGTATCCATGTTGAGTATATTAATACTTACTATTTTCGGAAACTAGAACCACTTTCAGTGTATCACACCTTGAGTATGCAGTTGTACCACTTGAAGATATACTAATTCAGCATATACAAATCAGCTGTTGGGTAACCTAATGCTACAAACTGATAATATGTGAATTTCCTTAAGTTCTATGTTGATATATTTAATTACCCTTTAATGCAGTTACAGCACACAAAAATGTTTCTTTTAAAATACTAATCTGGTTGCTGCTTTTCATGGAATCACCCCTTTATAGGTGCAAGTGTAGTGCATTAACTATCGTAGTAATGGTGTGAATTGTGGTGACCATGGAGAAAAGTAATGAATGGTTGCTTACTCTATCCTCAGAATGCATTTCTTTCAGATTTGTTTATTGCTTGCATGTGACAATATGTATACACACATCAAAAAAGTTTTGCATCACCTCAGTTCCGGAACCTGTACAAAAAATTGGAAGAGAGATCAAGATAAACATCATTTCTGCCCTTTTTATTGCTCATGAAAACCACACGTTGCATGTTGTACCACCATACAGTGAGATCTTGAGAGGTGGTGGTCCAGATTGCTGTACACACTGGTACCTCTATCACGTTCTCACGCATTGATGCATACCTTTATTAGTCGTTACTATCCACAAGTTTATCAAGGCGCAGTTGGTCCAGATTGTCCCATTCCTCAACAGCGATTCAGCGTAGATCCCTCAGAGTGGTTGGTGGGTCACACCATCCATAAACAGCCCTTTTCAATCCATCCCATGCATGTTCTATAGGCTTCATGTCTGGAGAGCATGCTGGCCCTTCTAGTTAAGTGATATCATTATCCTGAAGGAAGTCATTTACAAGATGTTCACAATGGGGGCGCAAATTGTTGTCCATGAAGACGAATACCTCGCCAATATGCTGCCGGTATGGTTGCACTATCGGTCGGAGGATGGCAATCAAGTATCATACAGCCATTACTGTGCCTTCCATGACCGCCAGCGGCGTACGTCATCCCCACATTATGCTCCTCCCTCCCTCCAAAACAGCAGGGAACCTCTACCTTCCTGCACTCGCTAGACATGTGTCTAAGGCTTCAGCATGACCAGGTTTCCTCCAAATACATCTCCGACAATTGTGTGGTTGAAGGCATATGCAAAACCCATCAGTGAAGAGAATGTGATGCCAATCCTGAGCGGCCCATACAGCATGTTTTTGGGGCCATCTGTATCGCACTGCATGGTGTCATGGTTGAAAAGATGGACCTCGCCATGGACATCGGGGGTGAAGTTGTGCCTCGTGCAGCCTGTTGTGCACAGTTTGAGTCATAACACGATGTCCTGTGGCTGTACGAAAAGCATTATTCAACATGGTGACGCTGCTGTCAGGATTCCTCCGAGCCATAATCTGTAGGTAGCGGTCATCCACTGCAGTAGTAGCCCTTGAGCATCCTGAGCGAGGCATGTTGTCGACATTTCCTGCCTCTCTGTATCGCTTTGGTTCACTCCGAGATGCCTGGACACTTCCCTTGTTGAGAGCCCTTCCTGGCACAAAGTAACAATGTGGATACAATCGAACTGCGGTATTGACCATCTAGGCATGGTTGAACTACAGACAACACGAGCCAACTGATCGGCTGTCGGACCCCCTCCGTCTAATAGGCGCTGCTCATATGTGGTTGTTTACATATTTGGGTGGGTTTAGTGACATCTCTGAACAGTCAAAGGGACTGTGTCTGTGATGCAATATCCACAATCAGTGTCTGTCTTCAGGAGTTCTGGGAACCGGGATGATGCAAAACATTTTTTGATGTGTATATTGCCACGTAACTAATAAATAGTACTAAACTCAACAAATCGTTTCAGGGGAAATCAGTGAAAAACAATAAGGTCAACAAAGATGAACCAGAGGAATTCACAAGAGCACCTCATTCATTTATAATTCACCGTGGAATTGTTGGCAACTCCATTCTGGAGCTAGTGAAAGACTTTCGAAGAGTGATGGAGCCATTTACAGCTACTTCGTTAAAGGTAAGTAGGTAGGGTCTTTGCCATTGTGGTAATGTATAGTAAGAAATTAATACTAGCATTGCATTTACTTTGTGTACAGTAAAAACTAGAAAGTGGATCAAAAAAGTTTCCTTTTTATGGAATCTGGGCAGAATGAAATTATGTTTCAGTGTAATAATTTCATGTTTCACCAAATACTCACTGTAAATTCAGTTGAAACAAACACAAGTGAAAGTGTGACTTAATTCAGTATATGTTGCATGTATTGTTTTTCAGATGTTTGTTGTTTCTTTATCAATCTTGACTAGCTCACCTCGAATGTTGATGTATACAAATTTCTCTTAACATTTCATCTCTGACTGTGGGAGACATCTTCAGAGGTAAAATGGCAAACTGCAACCAGAACTCTAAGGAGCACTAAGTGTATAGGTTTGTAGAGGGCACCACAGTCTATCAAGTTATGTCAGCTGCGAGTTTATTGCTGGTATTGCCAACATTTACAATTGAAAGTAATACATCGTCATTCTTACATTGCGTTGTTGACATCCAAATTTTGTCTAATTCAACATACTCCTCTTTTCTGTTAAAATGGATATGGTGTTTATAGATCTCGATAGCCTTTCTATACATGAGCGCGTGGTAATGCGATGTTTTCGATATGAAAGTTCTCTCAGTGAATTTTATTTCATGGTCACCCTCTCGTTAAAGATGTTCCGCTATGGCCGATTTATCCATGTGTTGCAGGCAGCAATTCCACTTGTGTTCAACTAGATGGGTGTTAACACTTATTTCTGTGGTACCAATATAAACCAGTCTGCAGCTTCAAGGAATTTTATATACACCCAGTGTCGCCAAAGGTGTCATATGTCTTGTGCCGATCTTAAACATTCTTTCATCTTTCTGGTGGGTCTGAAAGTAGTTTCCACACTACACTTTCTCAACACTTTCCCAATGTGTACTCAACACTGTCCCAATGCAATCTGTAATTGTACTGAGGAAAACGTTTCCTTTTCCTCATCAGTCCTCGGTTCTCTCCATAGGGCGAAGCACTCTATCTATCTTATTGTTAGAATAACAATTCTTCTTGAATATCGACCGTATATGTTCAAGCTCATCTTTTAAGTAAGTCGATTCACAAATTTTGTGTGCTATCTACCAAGGTTTTAATCAACCTTTATTGTTTGGGGTGGTGGTTAGAATCTTTATGTAGGTAACGGCGAGTATGCGTGGTGTTGTCTACTCCATGGCCCAGTGTCCCATCCCCTCGCTTGATGACAGACACCTCCAACAAATTCAGCTGGCCGTTATTCTCTGTCTCCGTAGTAGATCATATTTTTGGATTGATACTGTTGAGATGTACCAGAAAGGCATCTAATTCCTCTGCACCATGTGTCCATATTATGAAAGTATCATCGACATTGCATTACCACCTGGCTGGGCCTTTTCTGGTAGTCTGCAACACCTATTTTTCAGTTTTCCATTAACAAATTGGCAACAACTGGACCAAGAGGACTGCCATAACCATCCCATCAATCTGTTGATAAAAATCATTAATTGAAAATAGACCATGGTGAAGCAGTGTCTAAATATCTACACCACAATATCTACTGGAAAAATATCAGCTGTGCATGAAATAGATTTGTTCACTGTAATCATGATCAATAATGACACAACATCAAAATTAACAGGGATATACCTTGGTGGCCCAGTGCATTTCTCTTAATTTTCCAATGAAGTAACATGTATTTTTAATATGTCTGTCAGTTCCACTCACATAAGGTTGCGGCAATGAGGCAAGGTGTGTAGCTAATTTGTGTGTGGGAGAACCTATAGCACTTACACAGTAGACATCAAAGGACTCTATGGTATGTGCACCTTGGGTAATCCATAGAGCCTAGGCGGGTACACTTCTGTTTTGCAGAGTAACTTCTTGTCGTCAGAGGAGCTTAAAGACGCTTTCACCAGACGATCAGTGATGTTTAAAATCTTCATTGTTGGGTCCTTCTGAATTTTTTTTTAATAATTGGTGGGATCTAAAATATTATTGATCTTTTCATGATAGTATTCACTCCTCATCAGGACCATGGCGTTATCATTGTTTACAGTAAGAAGGATCATGCTTTCATCTGCATTGATACCCCTCAGCACCTTCATTTTTCCCTGTGACAAATTACAGTTAGGTGGCTTAAAGGTACATAAAATTCTAGCTGTTTCCATTATAATTATGTCAGCTGACTGATCCCTGCCTTGATATTTGCTATAATATCTGTGATTGTTTTAGATTAGTCTACATCATAATCTACTTGTTAAAGTGTTTGCCGTGGTCCTCATAGCCTGTCACCAACACTCACTCACCCCAAAGTGTGTCCAGCACACTACAGTCCTCTTTTCACATTACTGCTTATGTTTGTGGCATATAAACTGACTGCATAACCATTAATTAGGAATTCTTCTTCGGCTTACCTCTCAGCTTTATTTTGAATGCTGTCCAGGGAGTGAGCAGAGACACTTTTCAGTGCAAGCAACAGTATTCCTCAGTCACTGCTGGAAATGCTGGTTATTTTTTGGGTTTGGGTGTTGTCTTGTAAAATCCCCAAATGGAATATTGTACCACATTTATTTGAGGCTGCTCTGTCTTTTGGGCTCATAAAATTTTACTTTCAACATTATTCCATGTGTAAGAGGCCACTGGGAAGCCAATAAAACACCTGATAATGAACAGTCTTTGTTTGGGTCAATCCACTTCTACACTATTTTTTTAATTTGTTATAAAAAGTAGACTACGTGTTAATCTAGGTTTCTTGACCTTACAGACACTGGACTCGCATTCGGGAGGACGACGGTTCAATCCCGCGTCCGGCCATCCTGATTTAGGTTTTCCGTGATTTCCCTAAATCACTCCAGGCAAATGCCGGGATGGTTCCTCTGAAAGGGCACGGCCGACTTCCTTCCCCATCCTTCCCCAATCCGATGAGACCGATGACCACGCTGTCTGGTCTCCTTCCCCAAACCAACCAACCAACCATCTTGACCTTAGTTGTGGGATGCTCTTTAACAAAGATTGTTCCTAGAAGAGGCAGGTAACATTTTACTTAATTCCAACATACACCTTGTGAAATAATTGTGATGTTATACACCATTACCAAATGGAACGGGAAAAGTGGAAATGATAGTTATACACAAAATGCCCTCTACTATACACCATAAGATGACCTGTGGCGTATAAATGTTCACGTCTGTTTGAAGTCTGTCAAAGAAATATTTGCAATATCATTCCTGATCCTTCTGTATCTAAAAAAACTGCATTTAAACAGTTTTATGAATGGACAGATATGTAAATGGTAATGTGTGTTGAAATGCTGGCATGCCGTAGAAATATAGAAATGGTTGTGAACATCTGAACATGACAGATAAGACTTCTTAACTCCACCGAGCATGTATTTGTTGTCCTGTGTTAGTGCATGACTGTTTTTTTTTTTTTGCCTTGATGCCGTCACAAGTTTCCTCCAAATTGATCTTGTTGGCTGATCAAGTAGTGTGCTAAGTAAATGTTATAGTATTCCACTGTAAGTGCAAACAGTACAGCTCCTTTGCAGGCATAAAGAAAATGATATACAGAAATAGTTGGAACTCTGGAAGGAAGTTATGCTGTTGTGTATGGACTCCAACAGGTCCTGTGTTGAAGGTGACCACTTCCAATTGAACATATTTGCTAAGTACAGAAATTTACAGTAGTCTCCTTTCATTTGTGTCACTGGTGGTCGTAAATGACATTTTCTGATGACAGAATGCAAGTGTGTATAGGAAACTGCTTTTCCACTGCTACCGAGGTGATCTTATCAAAGTATGAGGACACAGTTGAAGGTCAGTAAATAGTCGGGCACTAATAAAGCACTAGAAATAGTTACTTAGAATGTGAGGAGTCTCATTTCGCCTTTGTAAGACATTGTACATATTTCTACGAATCACTGTAATGTTGCGACCACTTTCTAACACCAGTGTTTTGACCCGGTAAACTATAGTAGCATTGTGAGCAGGAGGCCAAGCGCGGGGTGTGGGTGAGGCATCAGTGATACAGTAATATGTGAAATAACATTTGTTAATTTATTGAGTTTACAGAGTTAAGTGTCTTCAGGGTGGTGGGCTGTGGCCAGATGCAAGTGCACATACTGCAAAGAAGTGCTGATGTCATCCGAACGAGATGTGACATTGCTCTGCGGGTCGGTGAGCGTGGTCATTTGCTGTGTTGGTGGCAGCAGGACACCAAGAGGCGTCGCCCACCCAGACCTTCTGTGACACAGTGGGGCTCCAACCTGAGCACTTTCGAAAACAGAATATTTGTTGTTGTGAAGATGAGGCTGTGGCCATCCACTATAGATTGACTAAGATTGAAGCAGTTGTTCTCGGTTTGACCCGGAAGCTGTGCGAACAGGCTATGTCTTGTCAGTGTGGAGATGATAGCTTGCAGACCATCCACGATGACCCATAGCAGAGGAGGGCTGGCTGTACAACAGTCTTCTCATTTACGATGACCCATTAGACAGAGCAGGAGTTGTAGTATGCATCAGGCTGACTGCACCTTGGTATTGAAGTCAGCAAGCAGAAAGCAAGTAGGCCATAATCTGTCAGCTTGCAGTTTCACTGAAGCTCAGTAGACTGTCGTTTTCTCTAGTTCTAACAACACGGACGGAATGGCAGCATGACTGAATGTGTGTGTGTGTGTGTGTGTGTGTGTGTGTGTGTGTGTGTGTGTGTGTGTGTGTGTGTGTGTGTTCCAAAGCCTCATTATTTAAAGTGCTGAGCCTGCACCTGTGATGCAGTGGATCTGGGTATATGTGCAATTTTGCCCTCATTTTTTGGTCCCATCAGTGCTCCTTCCTTTGCTATGGTAATTCAGTAATTACTATGGTCGCTGAGCTCGAGTCTTCGTGCCTACATTTGACTTTTGCAGTGGCCCTCTGGTCTTGAAGTTGCATTGTGTTATTTCACAGTACCTTGTTTGTTACACTGCAGTGTTTACGTTACTGCTTTCTCACCCTGAGGTTGTGTGGAATGCTCATCACATCTTGCCCTGACATCTGTTACATGAACAGTGTGCCTTGTTGACATTCGACTGGCAAGCCAGCCCAGAGCTTGCCAGATAGAACTTTCAAAAAATTAAAAATGTACAATAAAATTTTTCTGCTGATAACATCCCTCCCATTGCCTATCCTCTGCACACAACTGTACATTGTGCATGTAGTACCAACTTTTTTGCTCGTGAGAGCTGCATTACGTGGACTGTCTTGTTATAACTAATTCTGTGTCATTATTCTTAAGTTTCAGTTTACTGAACCCTTTTTACTGTTATTCTACATTATCTTTATTTACGTTTTAACAAGTTACAGCAAGTTTATGGTTTTCTTTTCTTCTATCTTGTGTTTTTTTTAACCTGCTGTTTTGACTTATCATCTGCAACTTTGTATTTGAAACAAAAGATTCCCATACATTTTCCCAAAATAAACAGCTGATTACACACAGTTTAGTTCCTTGGGACTATGCCTTGCTTGCAGCTTCTCCTTTGGCTGAAACAATGTCTCCTCAATTTTGACAGTTATTTTAAGAACAATTACACGACATTTCCTCACAACCTCATTCCCTATATCATTACAAGTTTTGGGAAATTGACCCAGATTGTCAGCGCATGTTCCTGAAAGGATTCAGTGTTGTCACATGATCTTTACCTACAGTCATTTTTTTTCTACTCCTTCACTTCCTCCCTCACCCTTATGGTGAAGGTGGTGCACCCCTTGTGGTAATAAACCTGCATCCTTCGAAAACAAATGTGTCTGTACTGCTTCATTATCTGCAACTAACATCACCAATAGTTTTCTGTGCATTCGCCATAGTATCTATCTCTAAATCACCATCTGCTGTTCCAATCTGCACGACGCAAAAATTAGTAGCATGTGTACTTCCCTGTAAATCTGGCACAGACTCCACAGCCTTGAAACAACCACCATTATCACCCAGTGGTACCACTGCACCTGTATCAGTTTCACCTGTGTTGCTACTCACACACACATTTGTTCCCATACAACACAAACTTATTTCTTTTGGCATTTCAGATAGTTCTGTATTTTCTCAAGATATTGGAGCTGACACTATTACATTACTTTCTGTTACTTCCACAATGCTAATAGTTTCTGTATCAAGTAAACTTACAGGAGCTTCCACAACCTTTGATTCACCATACCTGTTCACATTGTCTACAATCATGCAAGCACCTTTCAACGTTGATTCCTCTTGCTTCCACCTTTCTGCTTTCTCTCTATCCCTTCTTTCCATCCCCCCATGGGGCTCGTCGCTCTTTGGCAGGTTTGTGCCTGGCTACAACATGGCCCCAGCCTTTGCAGCATCTTTTCCCTTCTGTGCTGCATGTCTCACCTCTTGCTATTCTTTTTCCCCTCCCTTGGGGAACATGTCTGGGGTGTTGTTGGGAATGTTCCACATTGTGTGTCGCTGACATAAGTACAGTCTCACCACTGTTTTCCATTCCCTTTTCCTTTCCTTGTCTCCCTTCTCCTCTTCTTCCTCCGCTTCGGCGTTTGAGGTTCCTCTTTTTCTTCTTCATTCCTGTGCACTCTTGAAGGCTGACCCATGCGTCAGACACGTAACAGGTTACTGGGTAATGTGTAATGCCCAGCCCCCGGTCGGCAGGTAGGGTTCGCACACACTCCCTGGTGTAGGCCAGGTCCAGGGGTGAGTGCCTGAGCTGCAACCTTCCCAAGTTTCCGATTGGTCCCTCTGTTAGGTGTTTGGGAGGTGTGGCCTGAGGTGTGAACAATCACCTAAGGTGGGTGCGCCCCCTTGTGAAAGGGGCCCCCAGTTGGAAGGACCATCGGAGATGCTAGCAATGATGGGGGATTTCCCCGCAATGAGTCGATAACCTTCACAATCAACGTCTACAAAACGTAAATGTAATGAGGCTAATGATTCAAAGACCCTGTCTGCTGCACCACGGTTCCTTGTGGTCTCGCGTACTGAAGACAGTCAGTCCTTCGCCACGGTAAATCCGTATATTAATTAGAAGGGTTATACAATTGATTATACAATTGCTGGCCCTGTGGAATCCTGCTCTCATTTAGAGAATGGCACTTTGCTTTTGGACACTACTTTTGATTCTCAAGCACAACAACTGCTTGCTGCCTCACTTCTCCACACCTACCCTATTCGTGCTAAGGCCCATAGAACTTTTAATTCTTCCTGTGGTGTTATTTACACAAGGCTGCTTGATGGTCTAACCGAGGCCGAAAGCCAATCTTACCTCTCTCATCAGGGTGTCATTGTCGTCCATCATGTAATGAAGAAGGTAGATTCCTCCTTAGTGCCCATCCGCACTCTTTATCTCACCTTTGGTAGAGTGGTGCTTCCATCCAAGATCAAAGCAGGCTATTAAGTTATCACAGCCTGGCCGTACATTCTGAACGTGATGCGCTGCTACCAGTGTCATCGTTTCAACCACACTAGAACATCTTGTCGACACTCAGCCAAATGTGTAAACTATGGTAAGGATGAGCTCGAGGGCAGTTGTCCGCCACCTCCTCACCACTGTATCAACTGCAATGGCAGCCGTGCTGCCGCCTCTCAGGATTGTCCTGTGTATCTTGATGAGCGAGCTGTCCAAGAGATCCAGGTGAAGGAAAAAGTGCCTTACCCAGTTGCTCACAGGCTATTGACTAGTTGCAAACCCTGTGTTCTCCCATCTGGCACCTATAGTTCTGTTCTTGTTATCCCTTGCTCCATGAAGGACATGGCCACGCAGACATGTGACCTCCAATTCAGCTCTGAGATTGTGAAATCATCACCCAGTATCAAGGTAGCATCACCATCTCCCCATCCAGCTGTGCAACAAGCCATCAGACTCTCGCCTCAAGGAGTGAAGCCACCAGCTACACAACCAGTAGGGCCGAAAGGACAGAGGGAGTACTCCCGTTAGAGGTGGCAAAAAATAATGTTACTGAGAAGTAAAGGTTACTGCGATAACCGTTCCTCTGATACAGGCAGTTATTTCAATAACTGTCTAGTGTGAGCAGTGCCTCGCGCTATCTGTTGACCGAAGATTGTACTACGCTTTCCCGTCAACTCATCGGAGATCTGGCTATGAGCGAAGGAGAGGGATAGACGATTTGGAAGGCGTTCTGTAGGCCATGGGAATAACTGTGAGACTGCGCACCATCTCTTGATAAGAACTGTGTACCATATCGTGCGCCTTCGTTACTTTTAACACAAACAATTAAATAAAGTTAATGTCCTAGTGGTGGCTGATAGGAGCTGCAGTATAGGCATTAACAAGTACGGTCGTTCCCTTGAGCCACCGCCTTATTTGTCAGTTTAGCTTGGACAGGTAGTATAAAGAGAGTTACCATAAGGAATTGGAGCGACTATGGAAATAACTGTCAGAGATCGGTATTTTCCTCTGGCAGTTATCGTTATTGGCTCACAGTTCTCGTTCTCTGGTAGTTATAGGGCTACCATTACAGGTAACCTGGAAGTTGGTAACGGAATAACTGTGTGTCTGTGTTCCTGACACAGTGACTCCAGTCTTAGACCCTGGTGATATTTCCAGAGACGATAGTTACTGGAGCGAACAAATATTTACGTACTTCTTCGGAAATAGCCGCTGACAAATAACATGTCAGAATGTATAACATAATACAGTTGAATATAATAATTATTATCCTCATCATTTGTCAGGAGATTGTGAAAATATGTGAATATATTACAGTAACTGCTAATATTTACAGAATTGATACGCTGTCAGAATAAAACACAGTTATGCACTTTTAATAAATTTATCATACATAGAATACCCGATCTTGACTGTTGCGACCAAGTGCTGTCAAAACTGAAATATAGCAGAATTTTTACCTAAGCTGGTCTATCAGTTTCTGTTACGATATTCATCTACAGAGTAGAAGGAGGGGTTAATGGAAGCGTCTGATTTCACCCTTCTGCTTTGATGTAAAGGTGTTGTGGGGTGTGAATGTCATTACGGCATGGTGTTTATGAGTTTGTTATTGTGTGTGTGTGTGTGGGGGGGGGGGGGGGGCTGGGTGATCTAATTTGCTGGTGGTAATTAATTTTTTTTTCTAGTTGTGATGTTCTGTGTATTTATGGAGTATTGAATGTGATTTAATTTATGTAGGTATGTTTGATTTGTGGATTTTTGGGATTGTGGTTTTATTTTTCGCAGTTGTAGGTGTTGGTTTTTTGGCATCAGTAGTTGTGGTGGTCCTATATAGGTCACCGGAAATGACTGAGTCCCATTTTCATAGTTGTAGGTGTTGATGTTTTGGTATCGTCATCTGAGGTTGACCTATGTAGGTCAAGGGAAATGTCCGATTCCAATTTTTGTACTTTTAGTTGTGGGTATTGGCATTTTGGTGTGGTCACCTATGGTTGACCTATATTGTTCAAGGGAAGTGTCCGATTCCTGCAGATTTTGTTTGTGTAGCGGAATGCTGTATTTTTTTTTTATTTTTCACTTTGTGTTTTGGGATCATTGTGTGTGTGTTTTTTTTTTACTAGCTTGTCCTCACCCTAAAACCCCCAACTTCCCGTAGTTGTCCCGTTGGTTTGATTGTATTTTTGGTGGGAGTTGTTATTGTATTATGTATATGTATCTTCGTGTTTGTTGCCATGTGTGTGTAGTGACGTTATAGACACACTTAAAATAACCATTTCCGGCATATTGATGACGTCCTGGGTCGAAGCAGATGGGTGGAATCAGACACTTGTGTATCAAAAAGTCTTTCAAACACACTGTAAACCGTCCTTTATCTGAAACCAAGTTTTTAATGGTTGCTGACTTGCTGGCAGTTTATTGAAAATGCATGTTCCTGAATATTGGACCCCTTTTGGTCCAAGGTAAGTGATTTTAGGTATTTATGTAGATTGCTGTTCCTATTTCTAGTACTGATTTTATGTATTGAGCTATTGATTGGAAATACTTGTAACAAATTTCATTAAGGAATAAATATACTAGGAAGCAGTGGTTAGAATACAAAGTTCCTTGAACAAGTTCCTACATGATGTTCTTGAATTTATGCCACAAACGATTTTTATTACACGCTTTTGCATGCGAAAAACTTTTGCTACGTTTGATGAGTTACCACAGAATATGCCCCCTTATGAAATAATAGAGTGAAAATATGTAAGCTTTTCTATATTTATGTCTCCTACATCTAACATCACTCTCACTGCAAATACAGACTTGTTTAGGCGCTTCATCCATTCTGTGGTATGCCCTTCCCAACTGAATTTATTATCGAGTTGTAGTCCCAGAAATGTAACACTGTCAACCTTTTCCATCTGCTTGTCTTCATATGTTATAAACATGCTGTAGCTGGAGAAATCGAGCAGATTCCAAATCTCACATAAAACTCGGATTAGTGTACTCACACTTTCCCCAATAGGACTATCTTTTACAGGACAGGAGTAAACGAATCTATCACATTATGTATATTTTTTGTTGTATTAAAAGGCTATACATGTATTCTATTAAGTGAGCAGCACAAGAAATTAAAAAATGGTTCAAATGGCTCTCAGCACTATGGGACTTAACGTCTGAGGTTATCAGTCCCCTAGAACTTAGAACTACTTAAACCTAACTAACCTAAGGACATCACACACATCCATGCCCGAGGCAGGATTCGAACCTGTGACCGTAGCGGTCGCGCGGTTCCAGACTGTAGTGCCTAGAACCGTTCGGCCACTCCGGCCGGCCAAGAAATTAAGCTTCTAAGTTAACCTACAGTATTCAGTTTACATATTACTTCATACTTAAAAATGCACATTGTTAACATTTTACTTAAACAGTGCTGTGGCGAAGTTCCACGTACTTTCTGTTGCAGCTGCGAAGATAATATTTCTAATAGCGACCGATAACCTACAACATATAATATGAAACACTAATAATCATTCTAACATCAGCTAAAATGTACCAGGAGTTAATTAGATAAGGTTATGACATGATTCATATGACATTCCTGCCATTTCACACTATTCGCAGTTTTACTAACTAAACTGATGGATTCCAACTATGTCGTTATTTAACTGTAGCCCCTTCGGAGTATTCGGTATTTGCTAGTGAAAAATAACGTGACAGTTATTAATAACCGTTAAAAATGATGGTTATCAAAGAATAACTAGAACTGTAATAATGGTTACTCCAGGATAACCATTTGGCCCACCTCTAACGCCTGTGAAGACTTCCTACGTCCCTCCAGTGAACCAACACCCGAGTCTTCCTCTAACCAGAAAGGCCCAAAGAAGTCCACCAAAGGCAAACGGTCTTCTCCTTCACTGACTCGAAGATCCTCTTTGATGGTGTCACTGGCCAGCCTCCGTGTCATATGTGCACCACTAACAGTTTTTCAGCATTGGACTCCACAGACGGACCGCACAAGCAAGCCGATGCTTCTGTGGAGCCCATGGAGCAGGATCCTCCTGCTTCTGTGCCCTATACCAGCGACTCTTAGTCTATCCCTCGGCAGCCATCGAGGTGACTCCCCTACATCTTTTCCTTATCATTCACCCTCCTCCAATGGAATGTTTGTGGCCTTCCACAAAGAGGATTTATGGCTGTTTTTGTACTCTGCCTCCAGGAAACGAAATTGCACCCTCACGACCTCTTTGAGCTTTCATGTTTCTTACCGGTTCATTTTGATCTCCCCCCTGAGGTCGGCATTCCATCTCATGGGGGCGTCATACTGCTCATATGCGGTGACATTCCTTGTCAACCCATCTCCCTGACTACCCGTCTTCAAGCCATAGCAGTTTGCCTTTTCCTTCCCTCTTCTTATTGGGCAGCTACCTCCCCCATTTTTGCTACTTGGAGACTTTAATATACTTTATCCCCTTTTAACACTGGAGCACCCACTTTCCTGTCTGACTCCTCACACACCTATTCCCATTTGGACCTATCATTCTGCACTGCCCAGCTTGCCCATCGTCTTGAGTGGTCCATTCTTTCTGACACCTACTCGTGCGACCATTTCCCATGTGCTATCCGTTTGCTGACTCCTACCCCTTCTTTGTACACATCCAAATGGCAGTATAGTAAGGCTGACTGACAGGTTTACTCCTCCCTGGCGACCTTCGACAAACAAGATTTCCTCAGTTGTGATGACCAGGTGGAATATTTCACAAATGTTGTTATTACTGCTGCAGAACGTTCCATTCCTTGCATTTTCACTTTACCACGTCGTGTCCCAGTCCCTTGGTGGACTGAGGCATGCCGCAACGCAATTCACGCACGGAGACGTGCTCTCTGCATTTTTAACAATCATCCTTTGATGTCAAACTGCATTCATTATAAAATGATGTGTGCAGCGTGTCACTGCGTTCTTTGGTATACCAAAAGATCTACCTGTATTTCACTCACTAGTTCTTTTAACAGTTTCAGCCCTTCCTCTGTCGTGTGGGCCAACCTCCGGTGGCTCTCTGGGACCAAGATCCTTTCCCCAATTTCTGGCCTGACAGTAGAAGATGATGTCATCGTGACCCTTATTGCTATATCAAAGACCTTGGGCCACCATTTTGCGGATATTTTGAGCTCTTCACACTATCACCCTGCCTTCCTCCATCAGAAACGAGTGGAGGAGGCTCGGGTGAGCCAGCTCGTTACTTTGTCCACCCATGTCATGAATGGTTTTCTGCGGAAATCCCAGACCGTGGCCGTGTTTTTCGATTTAGAGAAGGCGTGTGACACCTTCTGGAGAACTGGTATCCTCTATACTCTTTACAAATGGGGCTTCCATGGTCGTCTGCCCTGTTTCCTTCAGGAATTTTTAAAAGGCCAAGTTTTCAAGGTGCATGTGGGTTCTACCTTGTCAGACACCTTTATCCAGGAAAACGGTGTGCCTCAGGGTTCCATCCTGAGCGTCATCCTCTTTGCATTATTCCTATAATGGCTTGTCACCTCCTGGGAATCTCCGGCTCCCATTTTGTTGACGATTTTGTCATCTAGTGCAGTTCTCCATGGACCTGTCACACTGAGTGGTGTCTTTAGCAATGTCTTGATCGCCTTTACTCATGGAGTTCGACAAAGGCTTTCGTTTTTCCACTGACAAAACCATCTGTATGAATTTCTGGTGACGTAATTGGTTTCTCTTACATTGCATTGTTGACATCCAAATTTTGTCTAATTCAACATACTCCTCTTTTCTGTTAAAATGGATATGGTGTTTATAGATCTCGATAGCCTTTCTATACATAAGCGCGTGGTAATGCGATGTTTTCGATATGAAAGTTCTCTCAGTGAATTTTATTTCATGGTCACCCTCTCGTTAAAGATGTTCCGCTATGGCCGATTTATCCATATGTTGCAGGCAGCAATTCCACTTGTGTTCAACTAGATGGGTGTTAACACTTATTTCTGTGGTACCAATATAAACCAGTCTGCAGCTTCAAGGAATTTTATATACACCCAGTGTTGCCAAAGGTGTCATATGTCTTGTGCCGATCTTAAACATTCTTTCATCTTTCTGGTGGGTCTGAAAGTAGTTTCCACACTACACTTTCCCAATGTGTACTCAACACTGTCCCAATGTAATCTGTAATTGTACTGAGGAAAACGTTTCCTTTTCCTCATCAGTCCTGGGTTCTCTCCATAGGGCGAAGCACTCTATCTATCTTATTGTTAGAATAACAATTCTTCTTGAATATCGACCGTATATGTTCAAGCTCATCTTTTAAGTAAGTCGATTCACAAATTTTGTGTGCTATCTACCAAGGTTTTAATCAACCTTTATTGTTTGGGGTGGTGGTTAGAATCTTTATGTAGGTAACGGCGAGTATGCGTGGTGTTGTCTACTCCATGGCCCAGTGTCCCATCCCCTCGCTTGATGACAGACACCTCCAACAAATTCAGCTGGCCGTTATTCTCTGTCTCCGTAGTAGATCATATTTTTGGATTGATACTGTTGAGATGTACCAGAAAGGCATCTAATTCCTCTGCACCATGTGTCCATATTATGAAAGTATCATCGACATTGCATTACCACCTAGCTGGGCTTTTTCTGGTAGTTTGCAACACCTATTTTTCGGTTTTCCATTAACAAATTGGCAACAACTGGACCAAGAGGACTGCCATAACCATCCCATCAATCTGTTGATAAAAATCATTAATTGAAAATAGGCCATGGTGAAGCATTGTCTAAATATCTACACCACAATATCTACTGAAAAAATATCAGCTGTGCATGAAATAGATTTGTTCACTGTAATCACGATAAATAATGACACAACATCAAAATTAACAGGGATATACCTTGGCCCAGTGCATTTCTCTTAATTTTCCAATGAAATAACATGTATTTTTAATATGTCTGTCAGTTCCACTCACATAAGGTTGCAGCAATGAGGCAAGGTGTGTAGCTAATTTGTGTGTGGGAGAACCTATAGCACTTACACAGTAGACATCAAAGGACTCTATGGTATGTGCACCTTGGGTAGTCCATAGAGCCTAGGCGGGTACACTTCTGTTTTGCAGAGTAACTTCTTGTCGTCAGAGGAGCTTAAAGACGCTTTCACCAGACGATCAGTGATGTTTAAAATCTTCATTGTTGGGTCCTTCTGAATTTTTTTTTAATAATTGGTGGGATCTAAAATATTATTGATCTTTTCATGATAGTATTCACTCCTCATCAGGACCATGGCGTTATCATTGTTTACAGTAAGAAGGATCATGCTTTCATCTGCATTGATACCCCTCAGCACCTTCCTTTTTCCCTGTGACAAATTACAGTTAGGTGGCTTAAAGGTACATAAAATTCTAGCTGTTTCCATTATAATTATGTCAGCTGACTGATCCCTGCCTTGATATTTGCTATAATATCTGTGATTGTTTTAGATTAGTCTACATCATAATCTACTTGTTAAAGTGTTTGCCCTGGTCCTCATAGCCTGTCACCAACACTCACTCACCCCAAAGTGTGCCCAGCACACTACAGTCCTCTTTTCACATTACTGCTTACGTTTGTGGCATATAAACTGACTGCATAACCATTAATTAGGAATTCTTCTTCGGCTTACCTCTCAGCTTTATTTTGAATGCTGTCCAGGGAGTGAGCAGAGACACTTTTCAGTGCAAGCAACAGTATTCCTCAGTCACTGCTGGAAATGATGGTTATTTTTTGGGTTTGGGTGTTGCCTTATAAAATCCCCAAATGGAATATTGTACCACATTTATTTGAGGCTGCTCTGTCTTTTGGGCTCATAAAATTATACTTTCAACATTATTCCATGTGTAAGAGGCCACTGGGAAGCCAATAAAACACCTGATAATGAACAGTCTTTGTTTGAGTCAATCCACTTCTACACTATTTTTTTAATTTGTTATAAAAAGTAGACTACGTGTTAATCTAGGTTTCTTGACCTTACAGACACTGGACCCGCATTCGGGAGGACGACGGTTCAATCCCGCGTCCGGCCATCCTGATTTAGGTTTTCCGTGATTTCCCTAAATCACTCCAGGCAAATGCCGGGATGGTTCCTCTGAAAGGGCACGGCCGACTTCCTTCCCCATCCTTCCCCAATCCGATGAGTCCGATGACCACGCTGTCTGGTCTCCTTCCCCAAACCAACCAACCAACCATCTTGACCTTAGTTGTGGGATGCTCTTTAACAAAGATTGTTCCTAGAAGAGGCAGGTAACATTTTACTTAATTCCAACATACACCTTGTGAAATAATTGTGATGTTATACACCATTACCAAATGGAACGGGAAAAGTGGAAATGATAGTTATACACAAAATGCCCTCTACTATACACCATAAGATGACCTGTGGCGTATAAATGTTCACGTCTGTTTGAAGTCTGTCAAAGAAATATTTGCAATATCATTCCTGATCCTTCTGTATCTAAAAAAACTGCATTCAAACAGTTTTATGAATGGACAGATATGTAAATGGTAATGTGTGTTGAAATGCTGGCATGCCGTAGAAATATAGAAATGGTTGTGAACATCTGAACATGACAGATAAGACTTCTTAACTCCACCGAGCATGTATTTGTTGTCCTGTGTTAGTGCATGACTGTTTTTTTTTTTTTTGCCTTGATGCCGTCACAAGTTTCCTCCAAATTGATCTTGTTGGCTGATCAAGTAGTGTGCTAAGTAAATGTTATAGTATTCCACTGTAAGTGCAAACAGTACAGCTCCTTTGCAGGCATAAAGAAAATGATATACAGAAATAGTTGGAACTCTGGAAGGAAGTTATGCTGTTGTGTATGGACTCCAACAGGTCCTGTGTTGAAGGTGACCACTTCCAATTGAACATATTTGCTAAGTACAGAAATTTACAGTAGTCTCCTTTCATTTGTGTCACTGGTGGTCGTAAATGACATTTTCTGATGACAGAATGCAAGTGTGTATAGGAAACTGCTTTTCCACTGCTACCGAGGTGATCTTATCAAAGTATGAGGACACAGTTGAAGGTCAGTAAATAGTCGGGCACTAATAAAGCACTAGAAATAGTTACTTAGAATGTGAGGAGTCTCATTTCGCCTTTGTAAGACATTGTACATATTTCTACGAATCACTGTAATGTTGCGACCACTTTCTAACACCAGTGTTTTGACCCGGTAAACTATAGTAGCATTGTGAGCAGGAGGCCAAGCGCGGGGTGTGGGTGAGGCATCAGTGATACAGTAATATGTGAAATAACATTTGTTAATTTATTGAGTTTACAGAGTTAAGTGTCTTCAGGGTGGTGGGCTGTGGCCAGATGCAAGTGCACATACTGCAAAGAAGTGCTGATGTCATCCGAACGAGATGTGACATTGCTCTGCGGGTCGGTGAGCGTGGTCATTTGCTGTGTTGGTGGCAGCAGGACACCAAGAGGCGTCGCCCACCCAGACCTTCTGTGACACAGTGGGGCTCCAACCTGAGCACTTTCGAAAACAGAATATTTGTTGTTGTGAAGATGAGGCTGTGGCCATCCACTATAGATTGACTAAGATTGAAGCAGTTGTTCTCGGTTTGACCCGGAAGCTGTGCGAACAGGCTATGTCTTGTCAGTGTGGAGATGATAGCTTGCAGACCATCCACGATGACCCATAGCAGAGGAGGGCTGGCTGTACAACAGTCTTCTCATTTACGATGACCCATTAGACAGAGCAGGAGTTGTAGTATGCATCAGGCTGACTGCACCTTGGTATTGAAGTCAGCAAGCAGAAAGCAAGTAGGCCATAATCTGTCAGCTTGCAGTTTCACTGAAGCTCAGTAGACTGTCGTTTTCTCTAGTTCTAACAACACGGACGGAATGGCAGCATGACTGAATGTGTGTGTGTGTGTGTGTGTGTGTGTGTGTGTGTGTGTGTGTGTGTGTGTGTGTGTGTTCCAAAGCCTCATTATTTAAAGTGCTGAGCCTGCACCTGTGATGCAGTGGATCTGGGTATATGTGCAATTTTGCCCTCATTTTTTGGTCCCATCAGTGCTCCTTCCTTTGCTATGGTAATTCAGTAATTACTATGGTCGCTGAGCTCGAGTCTTCGTGCCTACATTTGACTTTTGCAGTGGCCCTCTGGTCTTGAAGTTGCATTGTGTTATTTCACAGTACCTTGTTTGTTACACTGCAGTGTTTACGTTACTGCTTTCTCACCCTGAGGTTGTGTGGAATGCTCATCACATCTTGCCCTGACATCTGTTACATGAACAGTGTGCCTTGTTGACATTCGACTGGCAAGCCAGCCCAGAGCTTGCCAGATAGAACTTTCAAAAAATTAAAAATGTACAATAAAATTTTTCTGCTGATAACATCCCTCCCATTGCCTATCCTCTGCACACAACTGTACATTGTGCATGTAGTACCAACTTTTTTGCTCGTGAGAGCTGCATTACGTGGACTGTCTTGTTATAACTAATTCTGTGTCATTATTCTTAAGTTTCAGTTTACTGAACCCTTTTTACTGTTATTCTACATTATCTTTATTTACGTTTTAACAAGTTACAGCAAGTTTATGGTTTTCTTTTCTTCTATCTTGTGTTTTTTTTAACCTGCTGTTTTGACTTATCATCTGCAACTTTGTATTTGAAACAAAAGATTCCCATACATTTTCCCAAAATAAACAGCTGATTACACACAGTTTAGTTCCTTGGGACTATGCCTTGCTTGCAGCTTCTCCTTTGGCTGAAACAATGTCTCCTCAATTTTGACAGTTATTTTAAGAACAATTACACGACATTTCCTCACAACCTCATTCCCTATATCATTACAAGTTTTGGGAAATTGACCCAGATTGTCAGCGCATGTTCCTGAAAGGATTCAGTGTTGTCACATGATCTTTACCTACAGTCATTTTTTTTCTACTCCTTCACTTCCTCCCTCACCCTTATGGTGAAGGTGGTGCACCCCTTGTGGTAATAAACCTGCATCCTTCGAAAACAAATGTGTCTGTACTGCTTCATTATCTGCAACTTACATCACCAATAGTTTTCTGTGCATTCGCCATAGTATCTATCTCTAAATCACCATCTGCTGTTCCAATCTGCACGACGCAAAAATTAGTAGCATGTGTACTTCCCTGTAAATCTGGCACAGACTCCACAGCCTTGAAACAACCACCATTATCACCCAGTGGTACCACTGCACCTGTATCAGTTTCACCTGTGTTGCTACTCACACACACATTTGTTCCCATACAACACAAACTTATTTCTTTTGGCATTTCAGATAGTTCTGTATTTTCTCAAGATATTGGAGCTGACACTATTACATTACTTTCTGTTACTTCCACAATGCTAATAGTTTCTGTATCAAGTAAACTTACAGGAGCTTCCACAACCTTTGATTCACCATACCTGTTCACATTGTCTACAATCATGCAAGCACCTTTCAACGTTGATTCCTCTTGCTTCCACCTTTCTGCTTTCTCTCTATCCCTTCTTTCCATCCCCCCATGGGGCTCGTCGCTCTTTGGCAGGTTTGTGCCTGGCTACAACATGGCCCCAGCCTTTGCAGCATCTTTTCCCTTCTGTGCTGCATGTCTCACCTCTTGCTATTCTTTTTCCCCTCCCTTGGGGAACATGTCTGGGGTGTTGTTGGGAATGTTCCACATTGTGTGTCGCTGACATAAGTACAGTCTCACCACTGTTTTCCATTCCCTTTTCCTTTCCTTGTCTCCCTTCTCCTCTTCTTCCTCCGCTTCGGCGTTTGAGGTTCCTCTTTTTCTTCTTCATTCCTGTGCACTCTTGAAGGCTGACCCATGCGTCAGACACGTAACAGGTTACTGGGTAATGTGTAATGCCCAGCCCCCGGTCGGCAGGTAGGGTTCGCACACACTCCCTGGTGTAGGCCAGGTCCAGGGGTGAGTGCCTGAGCTGCAACCTTCCCAAGTTTCCGATTGGTCCCTCTGTTAGGTGTTTGGGAGGTGTGGCCTGAGGTGTGAACAATCACCTAAGGTGGGTGCGCCCCCTTGTGAAAGGGGCCCCCAGTTGGAAGGACCATCGGAGATGCTAGCAATGATGGGGGATTTCCCCGCAATGAGTCGATAACCTTCACAATCAACGTCTACAAAACGTAAATGTAATGAGGCTAATGATTCAAAGACCCTGTCTGCTGCACCACGGTTCCTTGTGGTCTCGCGTACTGAAGACAGTCAGTCCTTCGCCACGGTAAATCCGTATATTAATTAGAAGGGTTATACAATTGATTATACAATTGCTGGCCCTGTGGAATCCTGCTCTCATTTAGAGAATGGCACTTTGCTTTTGGACACTACTTTTGATTCTCAAGCACAACAACTGCTTGCTGCCTCACTTCTCCACACCTACCCTATTCGTGCTAAGGCCCATAGAACTTTTAATTCTTCCTGTGGTGTTATTTACACAAGGCTGCTTGATGGTCTAACCGAGGCCGAAAGCCAATCTTACCTCTCTCATCAGGGTGTCATTGTCGTCCATCATGTAATGAAGAAGGTAGATTCCTCCTTAGTGCCCATCCGCACTCTTTATCTCACCTTTGGTAGAGTGGTGCTTCCATCCAAGATCAAAGCAGGCTATTAAGTTATCACAGCCTGGCCGTACATTCTGAACGTGATGCGCTGCTACCAGTGTCATCGTTTCAACCACACTAGAACATCTTGTCGACACTCAGCCAAATGTGTAAACTATGGTAAGGATGAGCTCGAGGGCAGTTGTCCGCCACCTCCTCACCACTGTATCAACTGCAATGGCAGCCGTGCTGCCGCCTCTCAGGATTGTCCTGTGTATCTTGATGAGCGAGCTGTCCAAGAGATCCAGGTGAAGGAAAAAGTGCCTTACCCAGTTGCTCACAGGCTATTGACTAGTTGCAAACCCTGTGTTCTCCCATCTGGCACCTATAGTTCTGTTCTTGTTATCCCTTGCTCCATGAAGGACATGGCCACGCAGACATGTGACCTCCAATTCAGCTCTGAGATTGTGAAATCATCACCCAGTATCAAGGTAGCATCACCATCTCCCCATCCAGCTGTGCAACAAGCCATCAGACTCTCGCCTCAAGGAGTGAAGCCACCAGCTACACAACCAGTAGGGCCGAAAGGACAGAGGGAGTACTCCCGTTAGAGGTGGCAAAAAATAATGTTACTGAGAAGTAAAGGTTACTGCGATAACCGTTCCTCTGATACAGGCAGTTATTTCAATAACTGTCTAGTGTGAGCAGTGCCTCGCGCTATCTGTTGACCGAAGATTGTACTACGCTTTCCCGTCAACTCATCGGAGATCTGGCTATGAGCGAAGGAGAGGGATAGACGATTTGGAAGGCGTTCTGTAGGCCATGGGAATAACTGTGAGACTGCGCACCATCTCTTGATAAGAACTGTGTACCATATCGTGCGCCTTCGTTACTTTTAACACAAACAATTAAATAAAGTTAATGTCCTAGTGGTGGCTGATAGGAGCTGCAGTATAGGCATTAACAAGTACGGTCGTTCCCTTGAGCCACCGCCTTATTTGTCAGTTTAGCTTGGACAGGTAGTATAAAGAGAGTTACCATAAGGAATTGGAGCGACTATGGAAATAACTGTCAGAGATCGGTATTTTCCTCTGGCAGTTATCGTTATTGGCTCACAGTTCTCGTTCTCTGGTAGTTATAGGGCTACCATTACAGGTAACCTGGAAGTTGGTAACGGAATAACTGTGTGTCTGTGTTCCTGACACAGTGACTCCAGTCTTAGACCCTGGTGATATTTCCAGAGACGATAGTTACTGGAGCGAACAAATATTTACGTACTTCTTCGGAAATAGCCGCTGACAAATAACATGTCAGAATGTATAACATAATACAGTTGAATATAATAATTATTATCCTCATCATTTGTCAGGAGATTGTGAAAATATGTGAATATATTACAGTAACTGCTAATATTTACAGAATTGATACGCTGTCAGAATAAAACACAGTTATGCACTTTTAATAAATTTATCATACATAGAATACCCGATCTTGACTGTTGCGACCAAGTGCTGTCAAAACTGAAATATAGCAGAATTTTTACCTAAGCTGGTCTATCAGTTTCTGTTACGATATTCATCTACAGAGTAGAAGGAGGGGTTAATGGAAGCGTCTGATTTCACCCTTCTGCTTTGATGTAAAGGTGTTGTGGGGTGTGAATGTCATTACGGCATGGTGTTTATGAGTTTGTTATTGTGTGTGTGTGTGTGTGTGTGGGGGGGGGGGCTGGGTGATCTAATTTGCTGGTGGTAATTAATTTTTTTTTCTAGTTGTGATGTTCTGTGTATTTATGGAGTATTGAATGTGATTTAATTTATGTAGGTATGTTTGATTTGTGGATTTTTGGGATTGTGGTTTTATTTTTCGCAGTTGTAGGTGTTGGTTTTTTGGCATCAGTAGTTGTGGTGGTCCTATATAGGTCACCGGAAATGACTGAGTCCCATTTTCATAGTTGTAGGTGTTGATGTTTTGGTATCGTCATCTGAGGTTGACCTATGTAGGTCAAGGGAAATGTCCGATTCCAATTTTTGTACTTTTAGTTGTGGGTATTGGCATTTTGGTGTGGTCACCTATGGTTGACCTATATTGTTCAAGGGAAGTGTCCGATTCCTGCAGATTTTGTTTGTGTAGCGGAATGCTGTATTTTTTTTTTATTTTTCACTTTGTGTTTTGGGATCATTGTGTGTGTGTTTTTTTTTTACTAGCTTGTCCTCACCCTAAAACCCCCAACTTCCCGTAGTTGTCCCGTTGGTTTGATTGTATTTTTGGTGGGAGTTGTTATTGTATTATGTATATGTATCTTCGTGTTTGTTGCCATGTGTGTGTAGTGACGTTATAGACACACTTAAAATAACCATTTCCGGCATATTGATGACGTCCTGGGTCGAAGCAGATGGGTGGAATCAGACACTTGTGTATCAAAAAGTCTTTCAAACACACTGTAAACCGTCCTTTATCTGAAACCAAGTTTTTAATGGTTGCTGACTTGCTGGCAGTTTATTGAAAATGCATGTTCCTGAATATTGGACCCCTTTTGGTCCAAGGTAAGTGATTTTAGGTATTTATGTAGATTGCTGTTCCTATTTCTAGTACTGATTTTATGTATTGAGCTATTGATTGGAAATACTTGTAACAAATTTCATTAAGGAATAAATATACTAGGAAGCAGTGGTTAGAATACAAAGTTCCTTGAACAAGTTCCTACATGATGTTCTTGAATTTATGCCACAAACGATTTTTATTACACGCTTTTGCATGCGAAAAACTTTTGCTACGTTTGATGAGTTACCACAGAATATGCCCCCTTATGAAATAATAGAGTGAAAATATGTAAGCTTTTCTATATTTATGTCTCCTACATCTAACATCACTCTCACTGCAAATACAGACTTGTTTAGGCGCTTCATCCATTCTGTGGTATGCCCTTCCCAACTGAATTTATTATCGAGTTGTAGTCCCAGAAATGTAACACTGTCAACCTTTTCCATCTGCTTGTCTTCATATGTTATAAACATGCTGTAGCTGGAGAAATCGAGCAGATTCCAAATCTCACATAAAACTCGGATTAGTGTACTCACACTTTCCCCAATAGGACTATCTTTTACAGGACAGGAGTAAACGAATCTATCACATTATGTATATTTTTTGTTGTATTAAAAGGCTATACATGTATTCTATTAAGTGAGCAGCACAAGAAATTAAAAAATGGTTCAAATGGCTCTCAGCACTATGGGACTTAACGTCTGAGGTTATCAGTCCCCTAGAACTTAGAACTACTTAAACCTAACTAACCTAAGGACATCACACACATCCATGCCCGAGGCAGGATTCGAACCTGTGACCGTAGCGGTCGCGCGGTTCCAGACTGTAGTGCCTAGAACCGTTCGGCCACTCCGGCCGGCCAAGAAATTAAGCTTCTAAGTTAACCTACAGTATTCAGTTTACATATTACTTCATACTTAAAAATGCACATTGTTAACATTTTACTTAAACAGTGCTGTGGCGAAGTTCCACGTACTTTCTGTTGCAGCTGCGAAGATAATATTTCTAATAGCGACCGATAACCTACAACATATAATATGAAACACTAATAATCATTCTAACATCAGCTAAAATGTACCAGGAGTTAATTAGATAAGGTTATGACATGATTCATATGACATTCCTGCCATTTCACACTATTCGCAGTTTTACTAACTAAACTGATGGATTCCAACTATGTCGTTATTTAACTGTAGCCCCTTCGGAGTATTCGGTATTTGCTAGTGAAAAATAACGTGACAGTTATTAATAACCGTTAAAAATGATGGTTATCAAAGAATAACTAGAACTGTAATAATGGTTACTCCAGGATAACCATTTGGCCCACCTCTAACGCCTGTGAAGACTTCCTACGTCCCTCCAGTGAACCAACACCCGAGTCTTCCTCTAACCAGAAAGGCCCAAAGAAGTCCACCAAAGGCAAACGGTCTTCTCCTTCACTGACTCGAAGATCCTCTTTGATGGTGTCACTGGCCAGCCTCCGTGTCATATGTGCACCACTAACAGTTTTTCAGCATTGGACTCCACAGACGGACCGCACAAGCAAGCCGATGCTTCTGTGGAGCCCATGGAGCAGGATCCTCCTGCTTCTGTGCCCTATACCAGCGACTCTTAGTCTATCCCTCGGCAGCCATCGAGGTGACTCCCCTACATCTTTTCCTTATCATTCACCCTCCTCCAATGGAATGTTTGTGGCCTTCCACAAAGAGGATTTATGGCTGTTTTTGTACTCTGCCTCCAGGAAACGAAATTGCACCCTCACGACCTCTTTGAGCTTTCATATTTCTTACCGGTTCATTTTGATCTCCCCCCTGAGGTCGGCATTCCATCTCATGGGGGCGTCATACTGCTCATATGCGGTGACATTCCTTGTCAACCCATCTCCCTGACTACCCGTCTTCAAGCCATAGCAGTTTGCCTTTTCCTTCCCTCTTCTTATTGGGCAGCTACCTCCCCCATTTTTGCTACTTGGAGACTTTAATATACTTTATCCCCTTTTAACACTGGAGCACCCACTTTCCTGTCTGACTCCTCACACACCTATTCCCATTTGGACCTATCATTCTGCACTGCCCAGCTTGCCCATCGTCTTGAGTGGTCCATTCTTTCTGACACCTACTCGTGCGACCATTTCCCATGTGCTATCCGTTTGCTGACTCCTACCCCTTCTTTGTACACATCCAAATGGCAGTATAGTAAGGCTGACTGACAGGTTTACTCCTCCCTGGCGACCTTCGACAAACAAGATTTCCTCAGTTGTGATGACCAGGTGGAATATTTCACAAATGTTGTTATTACTGCTGCAGAACGTTCCATTCCTTGCATTTTCACTTTACCACGTCGTGTCCCAGTCCCTTGGTGGACTGAGGCATGCCGCAACGCAATTCACGCACGGAGACGTGCTCTCTGCATTTTTAACAATCATCCTTTGATGTCAAACTGCATTCATTATAAAATGATGTGTGCAGCGTGTCACTGCGTTCTTTGGTATACCAAAAGATCTACCTGTATTTCACTCACTAGTTCTTTTAACAGTTTCAGCCCTTCCTCTGTCGTGTGGGCCAACCTCCGGTGGCTCTCTGGGACCAAGATCCTTTCCCCAATTTCTGGCCTGACAGTAGAAGATGATGTCATCGTGACCCTTATTGCTATATCAAAGACCTTGGGCCACCATTTTGCGGATATTTTGAGCTCTTCACACTATCACCCTGCCTTCCTCCATCAGAAACGAGTGGAGGAGGCTCGGGTGAGCCAGCTCGTTACTTTGTCCACCCATGTCATGAATGGTTTTCTGCGGAAATCCCAGACCGTGGCCGTGTTTTTCGATTTAGAGAAGGCGTGTGACACCTTCTGGAGAACTGGTATCCTCTATACTCTTTACAAATGGGGCTTCCATGGTCGTCTGCCCTGTTTCCTTCAGGAATTTTTAAAAGGCCAAGTTTTCAAGGTGCATGTGGGTTCTACCTTGTCAGACACCTTTATCCAGGAAAACGGTGTGCCTCAGGGTTCCATCCTGAGCGTCATCCTCTTTGCATTATTCCTATAATGGCTTGTCACCTCCTGGGAATCTCCGGCTCCCATTTTGTTGACGATTTTGTCATCTAGTGCAGTTCTCCATGGACCTGTCACACTGAGTGGTGTCTTTAGCAATGTCTTGATCGCCTTTACTCATGGAGTTCGACAAAGGCTTTCGTTTTTCCACTGACAAAACCATCTGTATGAATTTCTGGTGACGTAATTGGTTTCTCTTACATTGCATTGTTGACATCCAAATTTTGTCTAATTCAACATACTCCTCTTTTCTGTTAAAATGGATATGGTGTTTATAGATCTCGATAGCCTTTCTATACATAAGCGCGTGGTAATGCGATGTTTTCGATATGAAAGTTCTCTCAGTGAATTTTATTTCATGGTCACCCTCTCGTTAAAGATGTTCCGCTATGGCCGATTTATCCATATGTTGCAGGCAGCAATTCCACTTGTGTTCAACTAGATGGGTGTTAACACTTATTTCTGTGGTACCAATATAAACCAGTCTGCAGCTTCAAGGAATTTTATATACACCCAGTGTTGCCAAAGGTGTCATATGTCTTGTGCCGATCTTAAACATTCTTTCATCTTTCTGGTGGGTCTGAAAGTAGTTTCCACACTACACTTTCCCAATGTGTACTCAACACTGTCCCAATGTAATCTGTAATTGTACTGAGGAAAACGTTTCCTTTTCCTCATCAGTCCTGGGTTCTCTCCATAGGGCGAAGCACTCTATCTATCTTATTGTTAGAATAACAATTCTTCTTGAATATCGACCGTATATGTTCAAGCTCATCTTTTAAGTAAGTCGATTCACAAATTTTGTGTGCTATCTACCAAGGTTTTAATCAACCTTTATTGTTTGGGGTGGTGGTTAGAATCTTTATGTAGGTAACGGCGAGTATGCGTGGTGTTGTCTACTCCATGGCCCAGTGTCCCATCCCCTCGCTTGATGACAGACACCTCCAACAAATTCAGCTGGCCGTTATTCTCTGTCTCCGTAGTAGATCATATTTTTGGATTGATACTGTTGAGATGTACCAGAAAGGCATCTAATTCCTCTGCACCATGTGTCCATATTATGAAAGTATCATCGACATTGCATTACCACCTAGCTGGGCTTTTTCTGGTAGTTTGCAACACCTATTTTTCGGTTTTCCATTAACAAATTGGCAACAACTGGACCAAGAGGACTGCCATAACCATCCCATCAATCTGTTGATAAAAATCATTAATTGAAAATAGGCCATGGTGAAGCATTGTCTAAATATCTACACCACAATATCTACTGAAAAAATATCAGCTGTGCATGAAATAGATTTGTTCACTGTAATCACGATAAATAATGACACAACATCAAAATTAACAGGGATATACCTTGGCCCAGTGCATTTCTCTTAATTTTCCAATGAAATAACATGTATTTTTAATATGTCTGTCAGTTCCACTCACATAAGGTTGCAGCAATGAGGCAAGGTGTGTAGCTAATTTGTGTGTGGGAGAACCTATAGCACTTACACAGTAGACATCAAAGGACTCTATGGTATGTGCACCTTGGGTAGTCCATAGAGCCTAGGCGGGTACACTTCTGTTTTGCAGAGTAACTTCTTGTCGTCAGAGGAGCTTAAAGACGCTTTCACCAGACGATCAGTGATGTTTAAAATCTTCATTGTTGGGTCCTTCTGAATTTTTTTTTAATAATTGGTGGGATCTAAAATATTATTGATCTTTTCATGATAGTATTCACTCCTCATCAGGACCATGGCGTTATCATTGTTTACAGTAAGAAGGATCATGCTTTCATCTGCATTGATACCCCTCAGCACCTTCCTTTTTCCCTGTGACAAATTACAGTTAGGTGGCTTAAAGGTACATAAAATTCTAGCTGTTTCCATTATAATTATGTCAGCTGACTGATCCCTGCCTTGATATTTGCTATAATATCTGTGATTGTTTTAGATTAGTCTACATCATAATCTACTTGTTAAAGTGTTTGCCCTGGTCCTCATAGCCTGTCACCAACACTCACTCACCCCAAAGTGTGCCCAGCACACTACAGTCCTCTTTTCACATTACTGCTTACGTTTGTGGCATATAAACTGACTGCATAACCATTAATTAGGAATTCTTCTTCGGCTTACCTCTCAGCTTTATTTTGAATGCTGTCCAGGGAGTGAGCAGAGACACTTTTCAGTGCAAGCAACAGTATTCCTCAGTCACTGCTGGAAATGATGGTTATTTTTTGGGTTTGGGTGTTGCCTTATAAAATCCCCAAATGGAATATTGTACCACATTTATTTGAGGCTGCTCTGTCTTTTGGGCTCATAAAATTATACTTTCAACATTATTCCATGTGTAAGAGGCCACTGGGAAGCCAATAAAACACCTGATAATGAACAGTCTTTGTTTGAGTCAATCCACTTCTACACTATTTTTTTAATTTGTTATAAAAAGTAGACGACGTGTTAATCTAGGTTTCTTGACCTTACAGACACTGGACCCGCATTCGGGAGGACGACGGTTCAATCCCGCGTCCGGCCATCCTGATTTAGGTTTTCCGTGATTTCCCTAAATCACTCCAGGCAAATGCCGGGATGGTTCCTCTGAAAGGGCACGGCCGACTTCCTTCCCCATCCTTCCCCAATCCGATGAGTCCGATGACCACGCTGTCTGGTCTCCTTCCCCAAACCAACCAACCAACCATCTTGACCTTAGTTGTGGGATGCTCTTTAACAAAGATTGTTCCTAGAAGAGGCAGGTAACATTTTACTTAATTCCAACATACACCTTGTGAAATAATTGTGATGTTATACACCATTACCAAATGGAACGGGAAAAGTGGAAATGATAGTTATACACAAAATGCCCTCTACTATACACCATAAGATGACCTGTGGCGTATAAATGTTCACGTCTGTTTGAAGTCTGTCAAAGAAATATTTGCAATATCATTCCTGATCCTTCTGTATCTAAAAAAACTGCATTCAAACAGTTTTATGAATGGACAGATATGTAAATGGTAATGTGTGTTGAAATGCTGGCATGCCGTAGAAATATAGAAATGGTTGTGAACATCTGAACATGACAGATAAGACTTCTTAACTCCACCGAGCATGTATTTGTTGTCCTGTGTTAGTGCATGACTGTTTTTTTTTTTTTTGCCTTGATGCCGTCACAAGTTTCCTCCAAATTGATCTTGTTGGCTGATCAAGTAGTGTGCTAAGTAAATGTTATAGTATTCCACTGTAAGTGCAAACAGTACAGCTCCTTTGCAGGCATAAAGAAAATGATATACAGAAATAGTTGGAACTCTGGAAGGAAGTTATGCTGTTGTGTATGGACTCCAACAGGTCCTGTGTTGAAGGTGACCACTTCCAATTGAACATATTTGCTAAGTACAGAAATTTACAGTAGTCTCCTTTCATTTGTGTCACTGGTGGTCGTAAATGACATTTTCTGATGACAGAATGCAAGTGTGTATAGGAAACTGCTTTTCCACTGCTACCGAGGTGATCTTATCAAAGTATGAGGACACAGTTGAAGGTCAGTAAATAGTCGGGCACTAATAAAGCACTAGAAATAGTTACTTAGAATGTGAGGAGTCTCATTTCGCCTTTGTAAGACATTGTACATATTTCTACGAATCACTGTAATGTTGCGACCACTTTCTAACACCAGTGTTTTGACCCGGTAAACTATAGTAGCATTGTGAGCAGGAGGCCAAGCGCGGGGTGTGGGTGAGGCATCAGTGATACAGTAATATGTGAAATAACATTTGTTAATTTATTGAGTTTACAGAGTTAAGTGTCTTCAGGGTGGTGGGCTGTGGCCAGATGCAAGTGCACATACTGCAAAGAAGTGCTGATGTCATCCGAACGAGATGTGACATTGCTCTGCGGGTCGGTGAGCGTGGTCATTTGCTGTGTTGGTGGCAGCAGGACACCAAGAGGCGTCGCCCACCCAGACCTTCTGTGACACAGTGGGGCTCCAACCTGAGCACTTTCGAAAACAGAATATTTGTTGTTGTGAAGATGAGGCTGTGGCCATCCACTATAGATTGACTAAGATTGAAGCAGTTGTTCTCGGTTTGACCCGGAAGCTGTGCGAACAGGCTATGTCTTGTCAGTGTGGAGATGATAGCTTGCAGACCATCCACGATGACCCATAGCAGAGGAGGGCTGGCTGTACAACAGTCTTCTCATTTACGATGACCCATTAGACAGAGCAGGAGTTGTAGTATGCATCAGGCTGACTGCACCTTGGTATTGAAGTCAGCAAGCAGAAAGCAAGTAGGCCATAATCTGTCAGCTTGCAGTTTCACTGAAGCTCAGTAGACTGTCGTTTTCTCTAGTTCTAACAACACGGACGGAATGGCAGCATGACTGAATGTGTGTGTGTGTGTGTGTGTGTGTGTGTGTGTGTGTGTGTGTGTGTGTTCCAAAGCCTCATTATTTAAAGTGCTGAGCCTGCACCTGTGATGCAGTGGATCTGGGTATATGTGCAATTTTGCCCTCATTTTTTGGTCCCATCAGTGCTCCTTCCTTTGCTATGGTAATTCAGTAATTACTATGGTCGCTGAGCTCGAGTCTTCGTGCCTACATTTGACTTTTGCAGTGGCCCTCTGGTCTTGAAGTTGCATTGTGTTATTTCACAGTACCTTGTTTGTTACACTGCAGTGTTTACGTTACTGCTTTCTCACCCTGAGGTTGTGTGGAATGCTCATCACATCTTGCCCTGACATCTGTTACATGAACAGTGTGCCTTGTTGACATTCGACTGGCAAGCCAGCCCAGAGCTTGCCAGATAGAACTTTCAAAAAATTAAAAATGTACAATAAAATTTTTCTGCTGATAACATCCCTCCCATTGCCTATCCTCTGCACACAACTGTACATTGTGCATGTAGTACCAACTTTTTTGCTCGTGAGAGCTGCATTACGTGGACTGTCTTGTTATAACTAATTCTGTGTCATTATTCTTAAGTTTCAGTTTACTGAACCCTTTTTACTGTTATTCTACATTATCTTTATTTACGTTTTAACAAGTTACAGCAAGTTTATGGTTTTCTTTTCTTCTATCTTGTGTTTTTTTTAACCTGCTGTTTTGACTTATCATCTGCAACTTTGTATTTGAAACAAAAGATTCCCATACATTTTCCCAAAATAAACAGCTGATTACACACAGTTTAGTTCCTTGGGACTATGCCTTGCTTGCAGCTTCTCCTTTGGCTGAAACAATGTCTCCTCAATTTTGACAGTTATTTTAAGAACAATTACACGACATTTCCTCACAACCTCATTCCCTATATCATTACAAGTTTTGGGAAATTGACCCAGATTGTCAGCGCATGTTCCTGAAAGGATTCAGTGTTGTCACATGATCTTTACCTACAGTCATTTTTTTTCTACTCCTTCACTTCCTCCCTCACCCTTATGGTGAAGGTGGTGCACCCCTTGTGGTAATAAACCTGCATCCTTCGAAAACAAATGTGTCTGTACTGCTTCATTATCTGCAACTAACATCACCAATAGTTTTCTGTGCATTCGCCATAGTATCTATCTCTAAATCACCATCTGCTGTTCCAATCTGCACGACGCAAAAATTAGTAGCATGTGTACTTCCCTGTAAATCTGGCACAGACTCCACAGCCTTGAAACAACCACCATTATCACCCAGTGGTACCACTGCACCTGTATCAGTTTCACCTGTGTTGCTACTCACACACACATTTGTTCCCATACAACACAAACTTATTTCTTTTGGCATTTCAGATAGTTCTGTATTTTCTCAAGATATTGGAGCTGACACTATTACATTACTTTCTGTTACTTCCACAATGCTAATAGTTTCTGTATCAAGTAAACTTACAGGAGCTTCCACAACCTTTGATTCACCATACCTGTTCACATTGTCTACAATCATGCAAGCACCTTTCAACGTTGATTCCTCTTGCTTCCACCTTTCTGCTTTCTCTCTATCCCTTCTTTCCATCCCCCCATGGGGCTCGTCGCTCTTTGGCAGGTTTGTGCCTGGCTACAACATGGCCCCAGCCTTTGCAGCATCTTTTCCCTTCTGTGCTGCATGTCTCACCTCTTGCTATTCTTTTTCCCCCTCCCTTGGGGAACATGTCTGGGGTGTTGTTGGGAATGTTCCACATTGTGTGTCGCTGACATAAGTACAGTCTCACCACTGTTTTCCATTCCCTTTTCCTTTCCTTGTCTCCCTTCTCCTCTTCTTCCTCCGCTTCGGCGTTTGAGGTTCCTCTTTTTCTTCTTCATTCCTGTGCACTCTTGAAGGCTGACCCATGCGTCAGACACGTAACAGGTTACTGGGTAATGTGTAATGCCCAGCCCCCGGTCGGCAGGTAGGGTTCGCACACACTCCCTGGTGTAGGCCAGGTCCAGGGGTGAGTGCCTGAGCTGCAACCTTCCCAAGTTTCCGATTGGTCCCTCTGTTAGGTGTTTGGGAGGTGTGGCCTGAGGTGTGAACAATCACCTAAGGTGGGTGCGCCCCCTTGTGAAAGGGGCCCCCAGTTGGAAGGACCATCGGAGATGCTAGCAATGATGGGGGATTTCCCCGCAATGAGTCGATAACCTTCACAATCAACGTCTACAAAACGTAAATGTAATGAGGCTAATGATTCAAAGACCCTGTCTGCTGCACCACGGTTCCTTGTGGTCTCGCGTACTGAAGACAGTCAGTCCTTCGCCACGGTAAATCCGTATATTAATTAGAAGGGTTATACAATTGATTATACAATTGCTGGCCCTGTGGAATCCTGCTCTCATTTAGAGAATGGCACTTTGCTTTTGGACACTACTTTTGATTCTCAAGCACAACAACTGCTTGCTGCCTCACTTCTCCACACCTACCCTATTTCGTGCTAAGGCCCATAGAACTTTTAATTCTTCCTGTGGTGTTATTTACACAAGGCTGCTTGATGGTCTAACCGAGGCCGAAAGCCAGTCTTACCTCTCTCATCAGGGTGTCATTGTCGTCCATCATGTAATGAAGAAGGTAGATTCCTCCTTAGTGCCCATCCGCACTCTTTATCTCACCTTTGGTAGAGTGGTGCTTCCATCCAAGATCAAAGCAGGCTATTAAGTTATCACAGCCTGGCCGTACATTCTGAACGTGATGCGCTGCTACCAGTGTCATCGTTTCAACCACACTAGAACATCTTGTCGACACTCAGCCAAATGTGTAAACTATGGTAAGGATGAGCTCGAGGGCAGTTGTCCGCCACCTCCTCACCACTGTATCAACTGCAATGGCAGCCGTGCTGCCGCCTCTCAGGATTGTCCTGTGTATCTTGATGAGCGAGCTGTCCAAGAGATCCAGGTGAAGGAAAAAGTGCCTTACCCAGTTGCTCACAGGCTATTGACTAGTTGCAAACCCTGTGTTCTCCCATCTGGCACCTATAGTTCTGTTCTTGTTATCCCTTGCTCCATGAAGGACATGGCCACGCAGACATGTGACCTCCAATTCAGCTCTGAGATTGTGAAATCATCACCCAGTATCAAGGTAGCATCACCATCTCCCCATCCAGCTGTGCAACAAGCCATCAGACTCTCGCCTCAAGGAGTGAAGCCACCAGCTACACAACCAGTAGGGCCGAAAGGACAGAGGAGTACTCCCGTTAGAGGTGGCAAAAAATAATGTTACTGAGAAGTAAAGGTTACTGCGATAACCGTTCCTCTGATACAGGCAGTTATTTCAATAACTGTCTAGTGTGAGCAGTGCCTCGCGCTATCTGTTGACCGAAGATTGTACTACGCTTTCCCGTCAACTCATCGGAGATCTGGCTATGAGCGAAGGAGAGGGATAGACGATTTGGAAGGCGTTCTGTAGGCCATGGGAATAACTGTGAGACTGCGCACCATCTCTTGATAAGAACTGTGTACCATATCGTGCGCCTTCGTTACTTTTAACACAAACAATTAAATAAAGTTAATGTCCTAGTGGTGGCTGATAGGAGCTGCAGTATAGGCATTAACAAGTACGGTCGTTCCCTTGAGCCACCGCCTTATTTGTCAGTTTAGCTTGGACAGGTAGTATAAAGAGAGTTACCATAAGGAATTGGAGCGACTATGGAAATAACTGTCAGAGATCGGTATTTTCCTCTGGCAGTTATCGTTATTGGCTCACAGTTCTCGTTCTCTGGTAGTTATAGGGCTACCATTACAGGTAACCTGGAAGTTGGTAACGGAATAACTGTGTGTCTGTGTTCCTGACACAGTGACTCCAGTCTTAGACCCTGGTGATATTTCCAGAGACGATAGTTACTGGAGCGAACAAATATTTACGTACTTCTTCGGAAATAGCCGCTGACAAATAACATGTCAGAATGTATAACATAATACAGTTGAATATAATAATTATTATCCTCATCATTTGTCAGGAGATTGTGAAAATATGTGAATATATTACAGTAACTGCTAATATTTACAGAATTGATACGCTGTCAGAATAAAACACAGTTATGCACTTTTAATAAATTTATCATACATAGAATACCCGATCTTGACTGTTGCGACCAAGTGCTGTCAAAACTGAAATATAGCAGAATTTTTACCTAAGCTGGTCTATCAGTTTCTGTTACGATATTCATCTACAGAGTAGAAGGAGGGGTTAATGGAAGCGTCTGATTTCACCCTTCTGCTTTGATGTAAAGGTGTTGTGGGGTGTGAATGTCATTACGGCATGGTGTTTATGAGTTTGTTATTGTGTGTGTGTGTGTGTGTGGGGGGGGGGGGGGGGGCTGGGTGATCTAATTTGCTGGTGGTAATTAATTTTTTTTTCTAGTTGTGATGTTCTGTGTATTTATGGAGTATTGAATGTGATTTAATTTATGTAGGTATGTTTGATTTGTGGATTTTTGGGATTGTGGTTTTATTTTTCGCAGTTGTAGGTGTTGGTTTTTTGGCATCAGTAGTTGTGGTGGTCCTATATAGGTCACCGGAAATGACTGAGTCCCATTTTCATAGTTGTAGGTGTTGATGTTTTGGTATCGTCATCTGAGGTTGACCTATGTAGGTCAAGGGAAATGTCCGATTCCAATTTTTGTACTTTTAGTTGTGGGTATTGGCATTTTGGTGTGGTCACCTATGGTTGACCTATATTGTTCAAGGGAAGTGTCCGATTCCTGCAGATTTTGTTTGTGTAGCGGAATGCTGTATTTTTTTTTTATTTTTCACTTTGTGTTTTGGGATCATTGTGTGTGTGTTTTTTTTTTACTAGCTTGTCCTCACCCTAAAACCCCCAACTTCCCGTAGTTGTCCCGTTGGTTTGATTGTATTTTTGGTGGGAGTTGTTATTGTATTATGTATATGTATCTTCGTGTTTGTTGCCATGTGTGTGTAGTGACGTTATAGACACACTTAAAATAACCATTTCCGGCATATTGATGACGTCCTGGGTCGAAGCAGATGGGTGGAATCAGACACTTGTGTATCAAAAAGTCTTTCAAACACACTGTAAACCGTCCTTTATCTGAAACCAAGTTTTTAATGGTTGCTGACTTGCTGGCAGTTTATTGAAAATGCATGTTCCTGAATATTGGACCCCTTTTGGTCCAAGGTAAGTGATTTTAGGTATTTATGTAGATTGCTGTTCCTATTTCTAGTACTGATTTTATGTATTGAGCTATTGATTGGAAATACTTGTAACAAATTTCATTAAGGAATAAATATACTAGGAAGCAGTGGTTAGAATACAAAGTTCCTTGAACAAGTTCCTACATGATGTTCTTGAATTTATGCCACAAACGATTTTTATTACACGCTTTTGCATGCGAAAAACTTTTGCTACGTTTGATGAGTTACCACAGAATATGCCCCCTTATGAAATAATAGAGTGAAAATATGTAAGCTTTTCTATATTTATGTCTCCTACATCTAACATCACTCTCACTGCAAATACAGACTTGTTTAGGCGCTTCATCCATTCTGTGGTATGCCCTTCCCAACTGAATTTATTATCGAGTTGTAGTCCCAGAAATGTAACACTGTCAACCTTTTCCATCTGCTTGTCTTCATATGTTATAAACATGCTGTAGCTGGAGAAATCGAGCAGATTCCAAATCTCACATAAAACTCGGATTAGTGTACTCACACTTTCCCCAATAGGACTATCTTTTACAGGACAGGAGTAAACGAATCTATCACATTATGTATATTTTTTGTTGTATTAAAAGGCTATACATGTATTCTATTAAGTGAGCAGCACAAGAAATTAAAAAATGGTTCAAATGGCTCTCAGCACTATGGGACTTAACGTCTGAGGTTATCAGTCCCCTAGAACTTAGAACTACTTAAACCTAACTAACCTAAGGACATCACACACATCCATGCCCGAGGCAGGATTCGAACCTGTGACCGTAGCGGTCGCGCGGTTCCAGACTGTAGTGCCTAGAACCGTTCGGCCACTCCGGCCGGCCAAGAAATTAAGCTTCTAAGTTAACCTACAGTATTCAGTTTACATATTACTTCATACTTAAAAATGCACATTGTTAACATTTTACTTAAACAGTGCTGTGGCGAAGTTCCACGTACTTTCTGTTGCAGCTGCGAAGATAATATTTCTAATAGCGACCGATAACCTACAACATATAATATGAAACACTAATAATCATTCTAACATCAGCTAAAATGTACCAGGAGTTAATTAGATAAGGTTATGACATGATTCATATGACATTCCTGCCATTTCACACTATTCGCAGTTTTACTAACTAAACTGATGGATTCCAACTATGTCGTTATTTAACTGTAGCCCCTTCGGAGTATTCGGTATTTGCTAGTGAAAAATAACGTGACAGTTATTAATAACCGTTAAAAATGATGGTTATCAAAGAATAACTAGAACTGTAATAATGGTTACTCCAGGATAACCATTTGGCCCACCTCTAACGCCTGTGAAGACTTCCTACGTCCCTCCAGTGAACCAACACCCGAGTCTTCCTCTAACCAGAAAGGCCCAAAGAAGTCCACCAAAGGCAAACGGTCTTCTCCTTCACTGACTCGAAGATCCTCTTTGATGGTGTCACTGGCCAGCCTCCGTGTCATATGTGCACCACTAACAGTTTTTCAGCATTGGACTCCACAGACGGACCGCACAAGCAAGCCGATGCTTCTGTGGAGCCCATGGAGCAGGATCCTCCTGCTTCTGTGCCCTATACCAGCGACTCTTAGTCTATCCCTCGGCAGCCATCGAGGTGACTCCCCTACATCTTTTCCTTATCATTCACCCTCCTCCAATGGAATGTTTGTGGCCTTCCACAAAGAGGATTTATGGCTGTTTTTGTACTCTGCCTCCAGGAAACGAAATTGCACCCTCACGACCTCTTTGAGCTTTCATATTTCTTACCGGTTCATTTTGATCTCCCCCCTGAGGTCGGCATTCCATCTCATGGGGGCGTCATACTGCTCATATGCGGTGACATTCCTTGTCAACCCATCTCCCTGACTACCCGTCTTCAAGCCATAGCAGTTTGCCTTTTCCTTCCCTCTTCTTATTGGGCAGCTACCTCCCCCATTTTTGCTACTTGGAGACTTTAATATACTTTATCCCCTTTTAACACTGGAGCACCCACTTTCCTGTCTGACTCCTCACACACCTATTCCCATTTGGACCTATCATTCTGCACTGCCCAGCTTGCCCATCGTCTTGAGTGGTCCATTCTTTCTGACACCTACTCGTGCGACCATTTCCCATGTGCTATCCGTTTGCTGACTCCTACCCCTTCTTTGTACACATCCAAATGGCAGTATAGTAAGGCTGACTGACAGGTTTACTCCTCCCTGGCGACCTTCGACAAACAAGATTTCCTCAGTTGTGATGACCAGGTGGAATATTTCACAAATGTTGTTATTACTGCTGCAGAACGTTCCATTCCTTGCATTTTCACTTTACCACGTCGTGTCCCAGTCCCTTGGTGGACTGAGGCATGCCGCAACGCAATTCACGCACGGAGACGTGCTCTCTGCATTTTTAACAATCATCCTTTGATGTCAAACTGCATTCATTATAAAATGATGTGTGCAGCGTGTCACTGCGTTCTTTGGTATACCAAAAGATCTACCTGTATTTCACTCACTAGTTCTTTTAACAGTTTCAGCCCTTCCTCTGTCGTGTGGGCCAACCTCCGGTGGCTCTCTGGGACCAAGATCCTTTCCCCAATTTCTGGCCTGACAGTAGAAGATGATGTCATCGTGACCCTTATTGCTATATCAAAGACCTTGGGCCACCATTTTGCGGATATTTTGAGCTCTTCACACTATCACCCTGCCTTCCTCCATCAGAAACGAGTGGAGGAGGCTCGGGTGAGCCAGCTCGTTACTTTGTCCACCCATGTCATGAATGGTTTTCTGCGGAAATCCCAGACCGTGGCCGTGTTTTTCGATTTAGAGAAGGCGTGTGACACCTTCTGGAGAACTGGTATCCTCTATACTCTTTACAAATGGGGCTTCCATGGTCGTCTGCCCTGTTTCCTTCAGGAATTTTTAAAAGGCCAAGTTTTCAAGGTGCATGTGGGTTCTACCTTGTCAGACACCTTTATCCAGGAAAACGGTGTGCCTCAGGGTTCCATCCTGAGCGTCATCCTCTTTGCATTATTCCTATAATGGCTTGTCACCTCCTGGGAATCTCCGGCTCCCATTTTGTTGACGATTTTGTCATCTAGTGCAGTTCTCCATGGACCTGTCACACTGAGTGGTGTCTTTAGCAATGTCTTGATCGCCTTTACTCATGGAGTTCGACAAAGGCTTTCGTTTTTCCACTGACAAAACCATCTGTATGAATTTCTGGTGACGTAATTGGTTTCTCTTACATTGCATTGTTGACATCCAAATTTTGTCTAATTCAACATACTCCTCTTTTCTGTTAAAATGGATATGGTGTTTATAGATCTCGATAGCCTTTCTATACATAAGCGCGTGGTAATGCGATGTTTTCGATATGAAAGTTCTCTCAGTGAATTTTATTTCATGGTCACCCTCTCGTTAAAGATGTTCCGCTATGGCCGATTTATCCATATGTTGCAGGCAGCAATTCCACTTGTGTTCAACTAGATGGGTGTTAACACTTATTTCTGTGGTACCAATATAAACCAGTCTGCAGCTTCAAGGAATTTTATATACACCCAGTGTTGCCAAAGGTGTCATATGTCTTGTGCCGATCTTAAACATTCTTTCATCTTTCTGGTGGGTCTGAAAGTAGTTTCCACACTACACTTTCCCAATGTGTACTCAACACTGTCCCAATGTAATCTGTAATTGTACTGAGGAAAACGTTTCCTTTTCCTCATCAGTCCTGGGTTCTCTCCATAGGGCGAAGCACTCTATCTATCTTATTGTTAGAATAACAATTCTTCTTGAATATCGACCGTATATGTTCAAGCTCATCTTTTAAGTAAGTCGATTCACAAATTTTGTGTGCTATCTACCAAGGTTTTAATCAACCTTTATTGTTTGGGGTGGTGGTTAGAATCTTTATGTAGGTAACGGCGAGTATGCGTGGTGTTGTCTACTCCATGGCCCAGTGTCCCATCCCCTCGCTTGATGACAGACACCTCCAACAAATTCAGCTGGCCGTTATTCTCTGTCTCCGTAGTAGATCATATTTTTGGATTGATACTGTTGAGATGTACCAGAAAGGCATCTAATTCCTCTGCACCATGTGTCCATATTATGAAAGTATCATCGACATTGCATTACCACCTAGCTGGGCTTTTTCTGGTAGTTTGCAACACCTATTTTTCGGTTTTCCATTAACAAATTGGCAACAACTGGACCAAGAGGACTGCCATAACCATCCCATCAATCTGTTGATAAAAATCATTAATTGAAAATAGGCCATGGTGAAGCATTGTCTAAATATCTACACCACAATATCTACTGAAAAAATATCAGCTGTGCATGAAATAGATTTGTTCACTGTAATCACGATAAATAATGACACAACATCAAAATTAACAGGGATATACCTTGGCCCAGTGCATTTCTCTTAATTTTCCAATGAAATAACATGTATTTTTAATATGTCTGTCAGTTCCACTCACATAAGGTTGCAGCAATGAGGCAAGGTGTGTAGCTAATTTGTGTGTGGGAGAACCTATAGCACTTACACAGTAGACATCAAAGGACTCTATGGTATGTGCACCTTGGGTAGTCCATAGAGCCTAGGCGGGTACACTTCTGTTTTGCAGAGTAACTTCTTGTCGTCAGAGGAGCTTAAAGACGCTTTCACCAGACGATCAGTGATGTTTAAAATCTTCATTGTTGGGTCCTTCTGAATTTTTTTTTAATAATTGGTGGGATCTAAAATATTATTGATCTTTTCATGATAGTATTCACTCCTCATCAGGACCATGGCGTTATCATTGTTTACAGTAAGAAGGATCATGCTTTCATCTGCATTGATACCCCTCAGCACCTTCCTTTTTCCCTGTGACAAATTACAGTTAGGTGGCTTAAAGGTACATAAAATTCTAGCTGTTTCCATTATAATTATGTCAGCTGACTGATCCCTGCCTTGATATTTGCTATAATATCTGTGATTGTTTTAGATTAGTCTACATCATAATCTACTTGTTAAAGTGTTTGCCCTGGTCCTCATAGCCTGTCACCAACACTCACTCACCCCAAAGTGTGCCCAGCACACTACAGTCCTCTTTTCACATTACTGCTTACGTTTGTGGCATATAAACTGACTGCATAACCATTAATTAGGAATTCTTCTTCGGCTTACCTCTCAGCTTTATTTTGAATGCTGTCCAGGGAGTGAGCAGAGACACTTTTCAGTGCAAGCAACAGTATTCCTCAGTCACTGCTGGAAATGATGGTTATTTTTTGGGTTTGGGTGTTGCCTTATAAAATCCCCAAATGGAATATTGTACCACATTTATTTGAGGCTGCTCTGTCTTTTGGGCTCATAAAATTATACTTTCAACATTATTCCATGTGTAAGAGGCCACTGGGAAGCCAATAAAACACCTGATAATGAACAGTCTTTGTTTGAGTCAATCCACTTCTACACTATTTTTTTAATTTGTTATAAAAAGTAGACTACGTGTTAATCTAGGTTTCTTGACCTTACAGACACTGGACCCGCATTCGGGAGGACGACGGTTCAATCCCGCGTCCGGCCATCCTGATTTAGGTTTTCCGTGATTTCCCTAAATCACTCCAGGCAAATGCCGGGATGGTTCCTCTGAAAGGGCACGGCCGACTTCCTTCCCCATCCTTCCCCAATCCGATGAGTCCGATGACCACGCTGTCTGGTCTCCTTCCCCAAACCAACCAACCAACCATCTTGACCTTAGTTGTGGGATGCTCTTTAACAAAGATTGTTCCTAGAAGAGGCAGGTAACATTTTACTTAATTCCAACATACACCTTGTGAAATAATTGTGATGTTATACACCATTACCAAATGGAACGGGAAAAGTGGAAATGATAGTTATACACAAAATGCCCTCTACTATACACCATAAGATGACCTGTGGCGTATAAATGTTCACGTCTGTTTGAAGTCTGTCAAAGAAATATTTGCAATATCATTCCTGATCCTTCTGTATCTAAAAAAACTGCATTCAAACAGTTTTATGAATGGACAGATATGTAAATGGTAATGTGTGTTGAAATGCTGGCATGCCGTAGAAATATAGAAATGGTTGTGAACATCTGAACATGACAGATAAGACTTCTTAACTCCACCGAGCATGTATTTGTTGTCCTGTGTTAGTGCATGACTGTTTTTTTTTTTTTTTGCCTTGATGCCGTCACAAGTTTCCTCCAAATTGATCTTGTTGGCTGATCAAGTAGTGTGCTAAGTAAATGTTATAGTATTCCACTGTAAGTGCAAACAGTACAGCTCCTTTGCAGGCATAAAGAAAATGATATACAGAAATAGTTGGAACTCTGGAAGGAAGTTATGCTGTTGTGTATGGACTCCAACAGGTCCTGTGTTGAAGGTGACCACTTCCAATTGAACATATTTGCTAAGTACAGAAATTTACAGTAGTCTCCTTTCATTTGTGTCACTGGTGGTCGTAAATGACATTTTCTGATGACAGAATGCAAGTGTGTATAGGAAACTGCTTTTCCACTGCTACCGAGGTGATCTTATCAAAGTATGAGGACACAGTTGAAGGTCAGTAAATAGTCGGGCACTAATAAAGCACTAGAAATAGTTACTTAGAATGTGAGGAGTCTCATTTCGCCTTTGTAAGACATTGTACATATTTCTACGAATCACTGTAATGTTGCGACCACTTTCTAACACCAGTGTTTTGACCCGGTAAACTATAGTAGCATTGTGAGCAGGAGGCCAAGCGCGGGGTGTGGGTGAGGCATCAGTGATACAGTAATATGTGAAATAACATTTGTTAATTTATTGAGTTTACAGAGTTAAGTGTCTTCAGGGTGGTGGGCTGTGGCCAGATGCAAGTGCACATACTGCAAAGAAGTGCTGATGTCATCCGAACGAGATGTCATGACGGTCTGCGAGGAAACGAGGCTGCTAACACTGCTGTCAAGGCTGCAGTCCTTGTACCTCAGCCCACTAGTTCCTGTATTCCCTCCGATGATCTCTGTGTTGCGTTTGTCAGGAGATGGTGTCCTTTGGCATTGCCAATCGTCCTCCATTCACGGGATAAACTCCGGCTTATTGAGCCTCTCCCAGCATCTTGGTTGACCTCCTCTTGGCACTCCCGCCGGGAGGAGGTTATGTTAACTAGGCTGTGTATTGGGCACTGCCTTTTTGCCATCGTCATTTGTTAAGTGGTGCTACCCCACCACTTTGTACATATTGCACCCAAGTTTTATCAGTCTGCCAATTCCTGACGAAATGCCCATTTTTTAACCATTTATGTTCACGCTTTGGTTTGCCATCTGAGTTATCGGCCGTTTTAGCAAATAACATGCGAGCTGTTGACCACGTTTTACTTTTTATCTACTAAAGCAATACGGCGAAGGCCATTTAATTTTTAGTTTTGGACCTCCGTTTCTGTTTGGTGTCTTTTCTAGCCCTTTCTCCATGTCCCTGTTTTTAGCTGTCTTCTCTTATCTCAATTGGGACTGATGTATAGTCGTTTTTTAATTCCTCTTTGTCTTTGTGTTCTATAGTTTTGACTTGAATATAATAGAGGGAAACATTCCACGTGGGAAAAAAAAAATCTAAAAACAAAGATGATGAGACTTACTAAACAAAAGCGCTGGCAGGTCGATAGACACACAAACAAACACAAACATACACACAAAATTCAAGCTTTTGCAACAAACGGTTGCTTCATCAGGAAAGAGGGAAGGAGAGGGAAAGACGAAAGGATGTGGGTTTTAAGGGAGAGGGTAAGGAGTCATTCCAATCCTGGGAGCGGAAAGACTTACCTTAGGGGGAAAGAAGGACAGGTATACACTCGCAAACACACACATATCCATCCGCACATACACAGACACAAGCAGACATTTGTAAAGGTAAAGAGTTTGGGCAGAGATGTCAGTCGAGGCGGAAGTAAAGAGGCAAAGATGTTGTTGAAAGACAGGTGAGGTATGAGTGGCGGCAACTTGAAATTAGCGGAGGTTGAGGCCTGGCGGATAACGAGAAGAGAGGATATACCGAAGGGCAAGTTCCCATCTCCGGAGTTCTGACAGGTTGGTGTTAGTGGGAAGTATCCAGATAACCCGGACGGTGTAACACTGTGCCAAGATGTGCTGGCCGTGCACCAAGGCATGTTTAGCCACAGGGTGATCCTCATTACCAATAAACACAGTCTGCCTGTGTCCATTCATGCGAATGGACAGTTTGTTGCTGGTCATTCCCACATAGAAAGCTTCACAGTGTAGGCAGGTCAGTTGGTAAATCACGTGGGTGCTTTCACACGTGGCTCTGCCTTTGATCGTGTACACCTTCCGGGTTACAGGACTGGAGTAGGTGGTGGTGGGAGGGTGCATGGGACAGGTTTTACACCGGGGGCGGTTACAAGGGTAGGAGCCAGAGGGTAGGGAAGGTGGTTTGGGGATTTCATAGGGATGAACTATAGGTTACAAAGGTTAGGTGGATGGCAGAAAGACACTCTTGGTGGAGTGAGGAGGATTTCATGAAGGATGGATCTCATTTCAGGGCAGGATTTGAGGAAGTCGTATCCCTGCTGGAGAACCACATTCAGAGTCTGATCCAGTCCCGGAAAGTATCCTGTCACAAGTGGGGCACTTTTGTGGTTCTTCTGTGGAAGGTTCTGCGTTTGAGGGGTTGAGGAAGTGGCTCTGGTTATTTGCTTCTGTACCAGGTTGGGAGGGTAGTTGCGGGATGCGAAAGCTGTTTTCAGGTTGTTGGTGTAATGGTCCAGGGATTCCGGACTGGAGCAGATTCGTTTGCCATGAAGACCTAGGCTGTAAGGAAGGGACCATTTGATGTGGAATGGGTGGCAGCTGTCATAATGGAGGTACTGTTGCTTGTTGGTGGGTTTGATGTGGATGGAAGTCTGAAGCTGGCCATTGGACAGATGGAGGTCAATGTCAAGGAATGTGGCATGGGATTTGGAGTAGGACCAGGCAGGGTTCAATTTGGATAGTGTCTTGGGGAGTTGGATCATTAGGAGTAGGATTAGGCCTGCCTGGAACAGTTCCGTCCTCTGTCACAGTGGGACCCACCTCCTGTTCCTCAAAATCACCCTCCCCAAACCTTCCAGGAATTTCTGACTTCCAGCCTTGCCTCTCAATCCTTCTTAAAAAACATTAATCCTACTCTCAACATCACCACTGCTGAAGCCCAAGCTATCCGTGATCTGAAGGCTGACCGTTCCATCGTCATTCTTCCGGCGGACAAGGGTTCCACGACAGTGGTACTTGATCATTGGGAGTATGTGGCTGAGGGACTGCGTCAGCTTTCAGACAACACCACATACAAAGTTTGCCAAGGTAATCCCATTCCTGATGTCCAGGCGGAGCTTCAAGGAATCCTCAGAACTTTAGGCCCCCTGCAAAACCTTTCACCTGACTCCATCAACCTCCTGACCCCACCGACACCCTGCACCCCTACCTTCTACCTTCTTCCTAAAATTCACAAACCCAATCATCCCGGCCGCCCCATTGTAGCTGGTTACCAAGCCCCCACAGAACGTATCTCTGCCTACGTAGATCAACACCTTCAACCCATTACATGCAGTCTCCCATTTTCATCAAAGACACCAACCACTTTCTCGAACACCTGGAATCCTTACCCAGTCTGTTACCCCCGGAAACCATCCTTGTAACCATTGATGCCACTTCCTTATACACAAATATTCCGCACGTCCAGGGCCTCGCTGCGATGCAGCACTTCCTTTCACGCCGATCACCTGCCACCCTACCTAAAACCTCTTTTGTCATTACCTTAGCCTGCTTCATCCTGACCCACAACTTCTTCACTTTTGAAGGCCAGACATACCAACAATTAAAGGGAACAGCCATGGGTACCAGGATGGCTCCCTCGTGCGCCAACCTATTCATGGGTCGCTTAGAGGAAGCCTTCTTGGTTACACAGGCCTGCCAACCCAAAGTTTGGTACAGATTTATTGATGACATCTTCATGATCTGGACTCACAGTGAAGAAGAACTCCAGAATTTCCTCTCCAACCTCAACTTCTTTGGTTCCATCAGATTCACCTGGTCCTACTCCAAATCCCATGCCACTTCCCTTGATGTTGACCTCCATGTGTCCAATGGCCAGCTTCACACGTCCGTCCACATCAGACCCACCAACAAGCAACAGTACCTCCATTATGACAGCTGCCACCCATTCCACATCAAATGGTCCCTTCTTTACAGCCTAGGTCTTCGTGGCAAACGAATCTGCTCCAGTCCGGAATCCCTGAACCATTAAACCAACAACCCGAAAACAGCTTTTGCATCCCGCAACTACCCTCCCAATCTGGTACAGAAGTAAATAACCAGAGCCACTTCCTCATCCCCTCAAACCCAGAACCTCCTACAGAAGAACCACAAAAGTGCCCCACTTGTGACAGGATACTTTCCGGGACTGGATCAGACTCTGAATGTGGCTCTCCAGCAGGGATACGACTTCCTCAAATCCTACCCTGAAATGAGATCCATCCTTCATGAAATCCTCCCCACTCCACCAAGAGTGTCTTTCCGCCGTCCACCTAACCTTCGTCACCTCTTAGTTCATCCCTATGAAATCCCCAAACCACCTTCCCTACCCTCTGGCTCCTACCCTTGTAACCGCCCCCGGTGTAAAATCAGTCCCATGCAGCCTCCCACCACCACCTACTCCAGTCCTGTAACCCGGAAGGTGTACACGATCAAAGGCAGAGCCACGTGTGAAAGCACCCACGTGATTTACCAACTGACCTGCCTACACTGTGAAGCTTTCTATGTGGGAATGACCAGCAACAAACTGTCCATTCGCATGAATGGACACAGGCAGACAGTGTTTGTTGGTAATGAGGATCACCCTGTGGCTAAACATGCCTTGATGCACGGCCAGCACATCTTGGCACAGTGTTACACCGTCCGGGTTATCTGGATACTTCCCACTAACACCAACTTGTCAGAACTCCGGAGATGGGAACTTGCCCTTCGGTATATCCTCTCTTCTCGTTATCCGCCAGGCCTCAACCTCCGCTAATTTCAAGTTGCCGCCACTCATACCTCACCTGTCTTTCAACAACATCTTTGCCTCTGTACTTCCGCCTCGACTGACATCTCTGCCCAAACTCTTTACCTTTACAAATGTCTGCTTGTGTCTGTGTATGTGCGGATGGATATGTGTGTGTTTGCGAGTGTATACCTGTCCTTCTTTCCCCCTAAGGTAAGTCTTTCCGCTCCCGGGATTGGAATGACTCCTTACCCTCTCCCTTAAAACCCACATCCTTTCGTCTTTCCCTCTCCTTCCCTCTTTCCTGATGAAGCAACCGTTTATTGCCAAAGCTTGAATTTTGTGTGTATTTTTGTGTTTGTTTGTGTGTCTATCGACCTGCCAGTGCTTTTGTTTGGTAAGTCTCATCATCTTTGTTTTTAGATATAGTTTTGACTTGGGCGCATATGCCCCGGTTGTTTTTTGTGCCCTAAAGCAAAACAAAACCAAAACCTTCTTTCCATTCCCTCATTATCCTATGCCTCACATCTAGAGGCCCATTTTCTATCAACCAGTCACGGCTTCTCTGCACCCCCTGTGCATACTCCAGAGTTTATGATAAACTATTTCCATCTGCCTCTCTTCTTTGATGCTTTTTCTTCCTCCTCCAAATTCCAAAATCTGCATCTGCAGCATTTACTTCGTTTAGCGTATCTCTAGTGCTCATGAGTTGCTCTGCTCTGCTCTACTTTAAATGAGCTACTGCAGCTGACAAAATCCTGAACATTTCCTCCAGGGTAGCACCCCATGGGATTGACAGTGACATGGTGACCCACTAACAGAAAAACAACCCCCCCCCCCCCCCCCCCAAAAAAAAAAATGAGAAAAACCTAAAACGATGATGCAGACATTCAAATAAATACACTGCCACCATACACTTACTGAAAGTTAACATTCTGACAGAATGGCTTCTAATGGATATTTCTATCGCGAACTTAAAGACGATGAGTGAGCTGGGCTCTCAGTGGAATACTGTACCCATTAAAAATTGTGCAAATAAATACACACAAACTTTGACCATTATCAGCTTTCACCTATTTGATCCAATACATATCAATACAAACTTGGCAAAAAAACTCATGCGTTCTGTATGAACCTTGCAGTAAACACCCACAGGCGTCAGTGACGCAGTAATATCTGCAAGAACATTTGTTTATCTTGTTGAGTTTACAGAGATATGGGTGTCTTCAGGGTGGAGGGTTGCAGCTGGGTGTAAGATCTTCTGCTGCAAAGAAGTGCTGCTGTCTCTTCAATGAGACGTGACATCACCCTGCAGGCAGCTACTGCTTTCTGCTCTGATGGTGGCAGCATGGGGCGAGAAGACGTTGCCCACCGAATGTTGTGTGATACACTGCAGCTCTCACCTCAATGTGCTCAAAGACTTGTAAAGAGTATACCCTGGTCATCCACCATTAATTGACCAAGACTGCAGCAAATGTTCATGAGTTGGTCAGGAGACTGTGCGAACGTGGCACACCTGGTCGGTGTGGAGATGGCAGCTTGCAGATCATCTATGATGGTCCGCAATAGCGGAGGGCTGGCTGTGCACTAGTCTTCTTGTCCACAATAAACCAGTAGACAGCAACAGCCTATGGATGTGGTATGCATCAGGCTGGCTGCATCTCGGTGTTGGAAGTCAGCAAGCAGGTAGCAGGTAGGAGGAAAAGAAAACAAGACACTGGTCCAGGGAATGGTTGAAATTGAGGGAGAAATATACCCATGAAAATATTCTAAAGCAAATATTACACCCAGAACCTTATGATTACATCAGCTTTCTATAAATGGGCACTCAAAATTTTAGTAACTGGTTTACTTCACCCTCACATTGAAAAAGAGGACACACATATGTGAATATTCTTGGTTCTCTAATGACATTCCGTTAAAATATCACAACATGGGAATGTGTATAATACATCATTTGTGTAAGAATTAGAGAACTTTGATTTTTTTTCACTTTTTAAAATTTTATTGTACCTCCAGTTTATGTTGTGCGTAGAATATTAATTTTTTTAACTAGTTCATGCATAATACATGGCAAGAAAAGACACAGTGCCTCTACCATTTTGGTAATTGCAGTGCTATTTTGTTTTTATCCTTGATCATAGTTTCGATAGTTGTGAAAATTCATTAAATCATAAGATAAATTGTTCTAAAACTCTTTTTATCTTAACATGTGCAGCAAAACATTGACACAAACAATGTCTATCATCTTGTCAAATCTGCTGTCATCAAAATTTACCTCAAACACACTTCATTATTGACAAACATGCCAAATAGCGCTACACGTGGTCAAATAAATGACAAATCTAGTAAAATTTGACAGATTATCAAACATTTTGTAATCCTATTACACTAACATCATGTCAATTGTCAGACATATTAACAAACTTCTCAAAGAGAAGAGAGAACTGAAACTTCCTGGCACATTGAAACTATCTTCTGTATCAGGACTTAAAACTGGTACCATTGTCTTTTGCAGGCAAGTGCTCCACCAACTGAGCTGTTCAAGCAAGACTAATGACCTTTCCTCAAAGCTCTCATCTCCTCCCGGCCTTTCTTCACAGAAGTTCTCTTGCATACTGTGTGGGACTCATACTCCCAGAAGAAAGGATGAGAGGACATGTGGCTTAACCATAGCCATGGGGAATAGTTTCAAGAATAAATTATCAGTCAGCAATGGAGTGAGGTACCAGCAGAAGTAAAGCTGTGAGGGTTGCCCACAAAAGGCAAAGGTCCTAAGTTCAAATTGTGGTTCAGCATACAGTTTTAATCTGCCAGAAAGTGGTTTTAATCTGCCAGAAAGTTTCAAATTGGTGCACACTGTGATACTGAGTGAAAATTCATTCAGAGGAGAGGGAACTGTTAGACTAAGTGTCAGAAACAATTTTCACAAGTTCCATGGAACTTAAAGCGAAATGCTGTATATTAGTAATTTCCTGCCATGATATGAGTAGACGACTGTGCCAAAATATGTCAGGTAGTTATGACATCAAGTGGTTCACTCAAAATTTCATGGAACAATCTATATGCTGGGTAAAGTTTTAGATCCAACATATTTGCAGTGTATATTTTCCCACACTATCGTTAGTGGCTTCAGGTACTTACTTGTGAAATAATTTCACAAAGTGAGGAAATTTGATAATTTATTTTTTATTCTTTTTATATTCTTTTGTCTTTCAGGTGCAACAGTAGAAACATAGGTTTCTTATCATTGAGAGTACTTGCTGCCCACGGTTTGACCTTCTTTAGAGGAGCTATTTCTGCCTTTTGGCTCCATATTATGTGACTAGTTACTATTAATAACAAGGTCTAGGGTTTGACAGTGGGAGTGTCAGCCTGAAACTGGTAACCACTGCATTAAAAATTGTATATTCGTGCAACTGAGACAGACAAAATAAACAAAGAATACCAAATTTCTTCAGTACTAGACATTTGTGGACCCACCATCATAAGGCAGCATGCCTCAAATCAGCAAATTGACGAACTTATGTCACTTCATCAGACCGATGTCATAGCAGGTGGTTCGTATGGCTTCAACCAGAATATCATTACAGTAGACTCTAAACTATCCAGCTCGTGACTATCTAGCCTCTGTGCTATCTAACCCCTTAATCCCAGCCTACTTAATTAATATCATAGTAACACTTCTCCATGATAACTGAGGATAATTTGTTGTTTGTACTGTACTTTTATAGAACTCTAGCAAGTGGGTGCTAGCTACAATGTTGTGTGGTCTTTTGAAATGTTTTATACATCTTTTGTGCTTCTTTGTCATCTGGAGGCACAATTATAAGATACATATTCTATCATTAATATTAAATAAATTACCAGAGCCACTCTTCAAAAAAATGATACTTAGAAACCCTCTTCCAGGCCTCCCAAACAACAATGAACACACATAAAGAGTAGGTGTGTTTGCTACCCTATGTTCTTTGTTTCTTCAGTTGTATATCATACATCAAGTGCATGTATTCTTAAATTATTGTTTGAGCATTCTATTGTGTTTCAATTAAAGAGTCTGAAATTTAGTGATATGGATCAGAAACTATGTGCTGTAATGTTACTGGATTCTGAGATAGCAGCCAAAACTATTGATTTGGATTTAGGAGTGGGGAGAAAAAATTGGCAAGTAGAAATTGAAAAGTGATATGCTCACCAAGCTAGTGGAAGTTGAATAAAAGTAAGAAAGACAATGTTGAAAGGTAAGCATAAAGAAATTGAGGCAGCTTTATCTTTGTGGCATAAACATTTAAGAGGAAAATGTTTGCCTGTACTGGGCCCATATTTCAGGAAAAAGCATTGCAATTTCAGTGGCAGGTAGAAGGACTAGATTCGGAATTTACTGCCAGTGATGGGTGGTTGGATTGATGGAAAAACTGATTTGGTATTCACTAGATTACCAATAGTGGAGAGATTTTATCTGTACAGTTACAATGAGATTGGTTAAAATTACAAGTTGTTCCCTACGAAAATGATTGCTTCAAAACAATGAAGTTGCAGCACCCATATACAAGAAAAGTGATGAAAGACTTACCGTATTGGCTTGCAATAATGGAATTGGCAACCAGAAGCTTAGGCTTATACTAATAGAGAAATCACGAAAACCTAGAGCTTTCAAAAACCTGAAAAATCAGAAATCACGGCCCCCACATTGCACACAGCAAAAGAACGCATGGATGCATTAAAAAATCTTAAAAACTTGATTCCAGAATGAAATTGTATTAGCTGTAGAGAAATATTTGAAAGACAACAATTTACCGAGAAAAGCTCTGCTGCTGCTTCATAATGCACCTTCACATCCCGCCGTTCACAGATTGAGGTATCAAAGCATTATTTTTACCATTAAATGTGGCTGTTTTTTGTCAGCCGATGTACTGAGGCACTCTTGAAATGCTTAAGTAGTAATATCGCCACTGTCTTCCCAGTATGTTGATATCAGTGATTTAATAATGAAGACTGTGTAGCCAGTCTGAAGAAGACAGACTTACCGTGTGTCATAAGGTGGTTGGCCAAAGCATGGGAAGAGATTCTAAACATATCACTTGTAAGGTGTTGAAAAACTCTTTTTAGATCATGACCATTTTAAATTCGAATCTACATGTGAAACTGAAGTCAAAGTTGGAACTAATGATAGCATTTTGTTGCTCATAAATGTACTGGGCTGTGAAGATGTCAATGCAGATGTTGCAGAATGGATGGCAGATGTTGGGCAAGTTCATGAACCACCTGACAACAGTATTGTGGAAATGGTGATGATGCAGAGGGAAGTAACACAAGAGGAGGCAGTAAACTTAGATTACAGGAGAAATCTCATCTCACATTCAGAAGGGTTCAAGACAATTGAGACAGCAGTTTTTAGTGAGCAGGAGGAACTCACTCTAGTCATCTGTCAAAGACCTTTTAAAAGCTCAGACTTGTATGTCTCACAGTTTTTGTTAAATGTGGCTTTTCTTGTGTGTAATCATACAATTATACTTTATATTGCAGATCATTTTGTGATTCCTGTAGTAACTTTTCAGTGGTGGAGTATGTACATAACATCCACTTATAACTAGCGTGTATTATGTAATAAGTCAGAAAATGTTAATGAAATTGGGCGGTGTTATAAGAAAAGGTGTTCTGAATGGTACAGCTGGTGTCAGAAAAGAGAATTTATAGAACTGTGGTGTATCCAGCTTGACTTTTTGCCACATTAGGTCAGATAGTCAAGAGTCTACTGTATTTACAAAGGTGGCGATATGTATTTATCTCATTTCCCTGTTCAAAGTAATCATTGAAAACTGTTGTGAAATGAAATATAGAATTCAGCTCATTTTGCACTGTTGCTGTGGGATAGTAAAAGGCATCAGATCAGTGCATATATTTGAGAATTTGGGTAACAGTCTTTTTACAAGTTCAGAGCGTACCTATTTTGTGTAAACATAATTAGATTATGCTAACAAAATTATATATTTCATATGCATATGCATTTCTATTATCACCATTACATTTTCCTGTGCTTTGCTTGTCATGTAAGTTTTGCCTTTGTGAATGATGTAACAGTGTTACTGGACTTCATTTTAATTTTTGACACTGACCAATACATTTCAAACATTGTTTACAGGCTCGCAAGAAGAATGTAATTAAAGATTTTGTCTCTGTGGCTGGTCTTCTACATGTTTCACACATGGGAATATTTACAAGAACTGAATTAAGCCCATACATGAAGCTGGCCCGTCTGCCTCGTGGACCAACACTTACTTTTCGCATTGAAAACTACACACTGGCAAGAGATGTTGTTTCCAGTTTGCGCAGACAACTTATTTTCCATCGTCAGTTTGAACATGCCCCATTGGTGGTTCTTAACAATTTTGCTGGGGAAGGGAGGCACTTGAAACTTATAGCGTCAATGTTCCAGAACATGTTTCCTACAATTAATCTTACAAAGGTATTTGTGTTTTCTTTTCTGTGGTAAATGTATGCTCAAGCAGTTTTTGAAGAACCACAGTTTTTGTGAAGTGCTTGTATTAACTGATTTGTTAATTAATTTTTTTAAATAAGTGCTGTAGAAACGTGAACTTTCTTGTTTTCCTTTTTTTCTAGAAAATAATTGTAGAAATTAAGCGTTGACCTTATGTTTTAGTCCTCTTTATTTTTTCATTTCATCTTCTCTTTGATTTTTGGAAATCTTTTCTCTTCACAAATTTCATTTTCATTTGTTTTCACTGAACATTCTGAGATTTGTCAGGTATGATCTTAGACTGGCCTAAATACATTCTTTCGAATCTAATAACCTAAAAATTTGCTCTGGTACTAATCAAATTTTTGTAATTACCTATACCAAGAGCTTCACTCTGTGTATATTGTTCTTTAATTAAGGTGTTGAAATCTGTGGGTTTATTTACATAGCTACAAAATTGTATTTGTTTCACTCAAGAAAATATTCAGGCAGTCACCTATGTTTATCCAGTATACATGGAAGTTGACTACTTGTGATCAGGCTGAACTGTATAGAATTATTTTGAATGAATGACACACATTGTCTTCACTGTGCCTTGCTAGGCACATGATTTCAAAGCGTCTGCTTCTGAAGGATAATTCAGTTGAGGCCATTTAGACAAAACATCTAATTGTGTATAGGTATATGAAAGGTAAGATGACTGCCAGGCTTTATTATTATCTTTTAAATGTTTCATTTCTTTTTTTTTTTTTCAGAGCAGGAGTGACAAATTAGCCAGGGAGGGTGGTACAGAGAAAGGTGTTAGAACGTCCTCACAGTACGTGATTGGTGAAGTTTGGAGTCCCAATCCAGTATACAGATTCATAACAGTGTACAGGGTGTTACAAAAAGGTATGGCCAAACTTTCAGGAAACATTCCTCACACACAAATAAAGAAAAGATGTTATGTGGACATGTGTCCGGAAACGATTAATTTCCATGTTAGAGCTCATTTTATTTTCGTCCATCTACGCTCAATGGAGCATGTCACAATGATTTCATATGGGATACTCTACCTGTGAAGCTAGAACATGTGACTTTACAAGTACGACACAACATGTGGTTCATGCACAATGGAGCTCTTACACATTTCAGTCGAAGTGTTCGTATGCTTCTCAACAGCAGATTCGGTGACTGATGGATTGGTAGAGGCGGACCAATTCCATGGCCTCCACACTCTCCTGACCTCAACCCTCTTGACTTTCATTTATGGGGGCATTTGAAAGCTCTTGTTTACGCAACCCCGGTACCAAATGTAGAGACTCTTCGTGCTCGTATTGTGGACGGCTGTGATACAATACGCCATTCTCCAGGGCTGCATCAGCGCATTAGGGGGGATTCCATGCGACGGAGGGTGGATGCATGTATCCTCGCTAACGGAGGATATTTTGAACATTTCGTGTTTGAAGTCACGCTGGTACGTTCTCTTGCTGTGTGTTTCCATTCCATGATTAATGTGTTTTGAAGATACGTAATAAAATGAGCTCTAACATGGAAAGTAAGCGTTTCCGGACACATGTCCACATAACATATTTTCTTTCTTTGTGTGTGAGGAATGTTTCCTGAAAGTTTGGCCGTACCTTTTTGTAACACCCTGTATATTCCAGTGCAGAATGAAAGATTCATCCTGGAAATAATCCATAGGCTGTTATATCCTTTCTTCAAGGAGTACTTGCCCAGCAAGGTGCACAGGAGAGCTCATTGAAATTTGGAAAGTAGTGGAGAGGTACTGAAAGAATTGAAGCTCTAGTTTGTGGATCATGCCTTGATAGCTCAGTTAGTAAGAGCTTAGCCCACAGAAGGTAAAGCTCCAGGTTAAAGTCATGGACATTATTTGTGAGCTTCACAACAGTGCACACTACCCCGCCCCAGCCCCCCTCCCCCACCCCACCCACCCAGGGGGCTTGCTACTCTTTGGCGGGTTTGTGCTTGGTTAGCAAGATACCCTGCCTTTGCAGCATCTTTTCTCTTTCATGCTGCATGTCTTTCCTCATGCTGTTCTTTTTCCCCTCCCTTGGGGAACATGTCTGAGCTGTTTTTGGAAATGTACTCTGCATTTTTGGTAGTCAATATCAGAATACTCTCCACTGTTCCTTTTTTCTTTCTTCATTCACCTTCTCCTAAACTTCCTCCACTTCGGCGTTTGAGGTTCCTCTTTTACTTCTTCCTCCCTGTGAGTTCCTGAAGGCCGGCGCATATGTCTGATACATAACAGGTGACTGGGTAACGCGCAATTCCCAGCCCTGGGATGGTATGTGGGGTTCGCATGTACCCCGTGGTACAAGCCAGGTCCATGGAGGGGTGATTGCCTGGGCTGCTACCTTCCCAAATTGCTGACTGGTCCCTCTGTCAGGTGTTCGGGAGGTGTGAACAATCACCTAAGGTGGGTGCACCTCCTTCTGAAGGGGGGCCCCAGTTGGAAGGAGCGCGTCATCAGAGACGCTGGAAATCATGGGGTAGTTTCTTGCAATGAGCCAATCATCTTCACAGTCAGCGCTGAGGCTAACAATTCAGAAACCCTCCCAGTTGAACCAAGGTTCCTCGTGGTTTCACCTACAGAAGACGGTCAGTCCTTCACTACGGTAATCCGTTTATTATTCAGGAAGGTCTTGATGCAATTGCTGGCTCTGTGAAATCGTGCTCTCATTTATGCAATGGCACTTTGGTTTTGGAGACTGCTTCTGACTCTCAGCCACAACAATTGCTTGCAGCTTCACTCATCCGTGGCTGTTCTATTGGTGTCGAGGCCAATCGAACACTGAATTCTTCATGTGGTGTTATTTACACTATGCTGATCGGAGTGAAGCAGAAATCCAAATGTATCTCTCTGATCAGAATGTCATTGCTGTCCATCAGACGATAAAAAAAAAGAAAGATGCCTCCTTAGTGCAGGTTATGAAGTAATTACATTCCGACCATAAATTCTGAACCTAGTGCTCTGTCAAATGTGTAATCTGTGGTAGGGATGCCCACGAGAGCGATTGTCCGCCTCCTTCTCACTGCTGCATCAACTGCAATGGCAACCATGCTGCCTCCTCTCAAAATTGTCCCGCATATCTCGACGAGCGAGCTGTCCAGGAGATCCAGGTGAAGGAAAAAGTGCCTTACTCAGTCAATCACAAGTTGTGTAGTCGGAAACCCTACATCCTACCACCTGGCACCTACATTGCTGTTCTTGCTACATCTGACTCCACGAAGGTCATGCCCATGCAGAAACGCAACCTCAAATTTAGCACTGCAGTTGTGGTATCACCCAGCATCATGATAGTGTCCCTGATTTTTCTCAGATGTGCAACATGCCACCAGACTTCCACCTCACGGGGCGAAATCACCAACTACACAACCGGCAGGCCAGAAAGGACAGAAGGAATGCTCCTGTGAAGATTTCCTATGTCCCTCCAGCCAACCAGCATCTGAATTTTCCTCTTTTAATCTGAAACGCCCGAAGAAGTCGAACAAAGGTAAACATTCTTCTCCTTCACTGACTCAAAGATCCTCTTCAACAGTGTCGCCACGTGATACCCTTGCCTGAATGACCTCTGTGTCGCCAGTGTGCACCACTAACCATTTTTCTGCCCTGGACTCCACAGGCCGACAACAGAAGAATGCCGACAGTTTTGTGAACCTCACAGAGCAAGATCCTCCTGCCTCTGTGCCCTATAGGAGCCAGCCTTCGAAGGCTGGAATTTGGCAACCGCCGACGTTAAACCCCTTCATTTTTTCCTCCTCATCGTTCTCCTCCAATGGAACATTCACAATCTTCGATCCAACAAAGCGGATTTACGGCTGCTCTTGGAATCGCAGCGGCCACTCTTTCTCTGCCTTCAGGAAACAAAATTGCATCCTCATGACCACCTTGAATCTCGCATTTCTTCTCGGTCCATTTTGACCTTCCCCCTATTGATGGTGTTCCATCTCATGGGGGAGTCATGATGCTGATATGGGATGACATTTATAGTCAACCCATCACTCTGACTACCTGCCTTCAAGCTGTTGCAGTTCGCCTTTTCCTTCCTCACTTAACCGTTTCCCTTTGTACTGTTAACATTCCTCCGTTATTTGATATCACCAGGGCAGACATCCTCCAGCTTATTGGGCAGCTACCTCACCCCTTTCTGCTGCTTGGTGACTTTAATGTGCACCATCCCCTTTGGGGTTCTTCCAGAACCTGTCCGAGAGGTGCCCTCTTGGCTGACCTTGTTAATCAACTTAACCTCTTTTGCCTTAACAGAGGAGCACCCGTGTTCTTTGCAGACTCCATGCACACCTATTCCCGTTTGGATGTATCCTTCTGCACTGCCCAACTTGCCCGTCATCTCGAATCATCCGTTCTCTTTGACACATACTCGAGCAACCATTTCCCGTGTGCTGTCCGTTTGCTGACACCTACCCCCCTACATACACACCCAAATGGCAGCTTACTAAGGCTGATTGGAGGCTTTATTCCTCCCTAGCGACCTTCGACAAACAACATTTCCCCAGTTGTGGTGACCAGGTGGAATATCTTACAAATGTTATCCTTACCGCCGCAGAATGTTTCGTTCCTTGCACTTCCTCTTTACCATGACATATCCCTGTGCCTTGGTGGACCAAGGTGTGCCACGACACAATTTGCACGCAGAGACGTGCTCTCTGTGCTTTTAACCATCATCTTATGATGGAAAACTGCATTCATTATAAACAGATACATGCACAGCGTCATTGCATTCTTTGGGATAGCAAAAAAAGCTAGCTGTATTTCATTCACTAGTTCTGTTAACAGTTCCACTCCCTATTCTGTCGTGTGAGCCAACTTCCGATTGCTGTCCGGGGCCAAGATCCATTCCCCGTCTGACAATAGCAGATGATGTCATTGTGGACCGTATTGCTTTCTCAAACACCTGGGGATGCCATTTTGCAGAGATTTCGAGCTCCTCCCACTATCAACCAGCCTTCCTCCATCAGAAATGAGTGGAGGAGGCTCAGTCGATACCCTTCTCTTCTCAGAATCAAGAGTGCTACAATGCTGCCTTTACTATGAGGAAGCTAGATCAGGCTCTCACTTTGCCCTCCACCTCAGGGCCAGATTTTGTTCATATGCAGATGTTGCGGCACCTTTCTCTTGCAGGCAAACACTTTCTGCTTAATACATACAACCACATCTGGGCAGAGGGCCTGTTTCCCAGACACTGGCTTGAAGCACCTTCATACCCATACCTAAGCCCGGTAAGGACATACATCTTCCTTCTAGCTACTGCCCCATTTCTCTCACCAGCTGTGTTTGCAAGATGATGGAATGTACAAGTCATGCCCGGCTGATATGGTGGCCCGAGTCTTGCAATTTACTAATCACTGCACAGTTACCCTGTAGATTAATGCTATAATGGCTTGTCTCCTGTCGGGCATCTCCAACTCCCTTTTCTTTGATGATTTTGCCATCTAGTGCAGTTCTCTATGGCCTTATGTCATTGAGTGGCACCTTCTGCGATGTCCTGATTGTCTTATTTCATGGAGCATCGACAATGGTTTTTGTTTTTCCACTGACAAAACCATTTGTATGAATTTCTGGCAGTGAAATTGGTTTCTTCCATTGTCTTTACATCTTGGGCCTGTTGCTCTTCCATCCCTTGAAACTACAAAATTCCTGGGGCACATGCTCGGCAGAAAACTTTCTTGGTCCTCCCATGTGTCTTACCTGGCAGCCTGCTGTGTGTGGTCCCTTAATGTCCTCAATGGTACTTAGTGGGGTGCAGATCGAATCACCCTCCTCCATTTGTACCAGTTCCTTATCTGTATGAAACTGGACTATGGGTGTTTCGTCTGTCCCTCTTACACTGTCTCAATACTATCCACCATTATGGCATCCATTTGACCACTGGCACCTTTTACACTAGCTTGGTTGAGAGTCTGTATGCAGAAGCTGCCGAATTACTGATGTCCTATTGCCGTGACTTTCTCCTCAGGAGATATGCTTGCTGTTTGTCTGTCATCCATGGCCACCCATCCCTCGATGACTCCTTTGGTTGCCAGTATGAGGAGCGTCCCTCTCCTCTGTTACCTCCTGGAGTTCGCTTTTGGCTCTTGCTCTGCCAGCTTAACTTCATGCTACCTGCAACTTTCCCATTGGGTGTGAACTCTTCACCATCTTGGCTTCATGTGGTGGCCCGTATACACCTGGTCTTCATTCGCTTCCTAAGAACACTACTCCAGCCTCGCTCTGTTGTCTTTAGTTTCATGACCTTCCCAAGGAACTTTGCGTACACTGATGGTTCTCGGACTGTCCATTGTGTTGGGTGTGCCTTTGTCATTGGCACCGAGATTTTCTGGTATCAGCTTCTCGTACACTGCTCAGTATTTACGTCAGAGCTCTTCGCCCTATATCAGGCCACATAGTACATCCTGTGACACAGGCATTTCAATTACATCATCAGCTCCAACTCTCTCAGTGCCTTTCAAAGCCTCTGTGTGTTGTACACTGTCCATCCCTTAGTGCAATGGGTCCAGGAAAGCTGTCACTTGCCCACTCTTGATGGACCCACTGTGATGTTTATGTGGATTCATGGTCATGTCCATCTGACAGGAAACAAGGCCACTGATGCTGTTGCCAAGGTTGCAGTCCTTGTATCTCAGCCTGCTAGTTCTTACATTCCCTCTGATGATCTCTGTGTTGCTGTCTGTCAGCGGTTGGTGTCTCTTTGGCATCACCACCTGTCCTCCCTTCATGAGAAGAAGCTCCAGGGAATTAAGCCTCTTCCAATGGCTTGGACAACCTCCTCTCGGCCCTCTCACCACAAGGAGAACATTTTAACTAGGTTGCTTACTGGGCACTGTCTTTTTAGCCATCACCATTTCTTAAGTGGTGCTCCCCACCTCTTAGTGCAAATTGTGCTCAACTTTTGACTGTCCATCATTTCCTGATGGAATGCCCTTTTTTTAACCACTTATGTCCCTGTTTGTGATCGCTGTCTGAGTTAATGACCGTTTTAGCAAACGACCTCAGGTTGGCAACCACGTTTTACTTTTTATCCTTTGTAGCTAATGTCATTTAATGTTTAGTTCTGGACCTCTATTTTTCTATGGTGTATTTTATAGAATTTCTCCACATCCCTGTTTTTTAGCTCTCATCTCTTCTGTCGATTGGGACTGACATGTAGTCGTTTTAACTCCTCTCTTTGTCTTCGTGTTCTACAGTTTTATTACTGGCACATTTGACCCTAGTTATTTTGGTGTCCTAAAAACAAACAAAACTAAACAACAGTGCACAGCCTGCTGCAGAATGAGAGACTCATTCTATAGTATACCAGAAGTTTAGGCGTTCTTGTTGTTGCTGTCTCCAGTCCAAAGACTGGTTTGATGCAGCTCTCCAGATTACTTTATCCACTGCAAGCCTCTTCATGTCTGAATAATTACTGCAACCTACATCCTTCTGAATGTGCATAATGCAGTCATTTTTTGGTTTTCCTCTATGATTTTTACCCTCCACACATACCTCCAGTACTAAATTGATGGTCCCTTCATGCCTCAGAATGTGTCCTACCAACCAATCCCTCCTTCTAGTCAGATTGTGCCACAAATTTCTCTTGTCCCAAATTCTGTTCAGCATCTCCTCATTAGTTATGTGATCTACCCATCTAATCTTCAGCATTTTTCTGTAACACCACATTTCAAATGCTTCTATTCTCTTCTTGTCTGAACTGTTTATCATCCATGTTTCACTTCCTCACATTGCTACATTCTGTACAAATACTCAATGTTAACAAATTTCTCTTCTTCAGAAACGTTTTTCTTGCCATTGCTAGTCTTCATTTATATCCTCTTACTTCGACCACCATCAGTTATTTTGCTTTCCAAGCAGCAAAACTCATCTACTACTTTAAGTGCCTCATATCCTAATCTAATTCCCTCAGCATCACCTGATTTAATTCACCTACATTCCATTATCCTCGTTTTGTGTTTGTTGATGTTCATCTTATATCTTTCTTTCAAGACACTGTCCATTCCAGTCAACTGCTCTTCCGAGTCCTTTGCTATCTCTGACAGAGTTACAGTGTCATTGGATAACCACAGAGTTTCTATTTCTTCTCCATTGTTTTTAATACCTACTCCAAATTTTTCTTTTGTTTCCTTTACTGCTTGCTCTGTATACAGATTGCATAACGTTGGGGATAGGCTACAATTGTCTCACTCCCTTCTCAACCACTGCTTCCCTTTTGTGCCCCTTGACTCTTATAACTGCCATTTGATTTCTGTACAAATTGCAAATAACCTTTCGCTCCCAGTATTTTACCCCTGCCACATTTAGAATTTGAAAGAGAGAGTTTCAGTCAGCATTGTCAAAAGCTTTCTCTAAGTTTACAAATGCTATAAACGTAGGTTTGCCTTTCCTTAAGCCATCTACTGTGAGAAGTCATAGGGTCAGTATTGCCTCGCGTGTTCCTGCATTTCTCCAGAATCCAAACTGATCTTCCCTGAGATTGGCTTCTACCAGTTTTTCCATTTTTCTATAAAGGATTCGTGTCAGTATTTTGTGACCATGACTTATTAAGCTGATAGTTCCATAATTTTCACACCTGTCAGCACCTGCTTTCTTTGGAGTTGGAATTATTATGTTGTTCTTGAAGTCTGAGGGTATTTTGCCTGTCTCATATATCTTGATCACCAGATGGAAGAGTTTTGTCATGGCTGGCTCTCCCAAGGCTATCAAGAGCTCTAACGGAATGTTGTGTACTCCCAGGGCCTTGTTTTGACTTAAGTCTTTCAGCACTTTGTCAAATTCTTCACGCAGTATCATATCTTCCTTCTCATCTTCATCTATGTTCTCTTCCAATTCCATAATATTGCCCTAAAGTTCACCTCCCTTGTATAGACCCTTTATATACTCCTTCCACCTTTCTGCTTTCCCTTCTTTGCTCAGGACTGGTTTTGCATCTGAGCTTTTGATATTCATACAGAAGGTTCCCTTTTCTCCAAAGGTCTCTTTAATTTCCCTGTAGGCAGCATCTGTCTTACCCCTAGTGATTTATGCCTTTACAACCTTAGATTTGTCCTCTAGCCATCCCTGCTTAGCCATTTTGCACTTCCTGTGTCTCATTTTTCAGATGTTTTTATTCCCTTTCGTCTGCTTCATTTATTGCAGTTTTATATTTTCTCCTTTCATCAATTAAACTCAATATCTCTAGTGTTACCCGACTATTTCTACTAGCCCCCATAATTTTTCCTACTTGATCCTCTACTTCCTTCACCATTTCATCTCTCAAAGTTACCCATTCTTCTTCTACTCTATTCCTTTCCCTTGATCTTGTCATTTGCTCCTTAATGCTGCCTCTGAAACTATCTACAACATCTGCAGGGGTTGTGTGGCATGGACTGGGTGGTTTTTTAGGTTGGATGGCCTCGAGCAAGTACAGAAAGGGAAACAGCCTCAAAGGGTGCGGGGCAAAGTCAGGACATGCGGGGACAAAGCAGCAATCGGTATTGTAATTGTAAACTGTCGAAACTGCTGGTAAAGTACTGGAACTTCAAGTGCTGATAGAAAGCACCGAAGCTGAAATGTTATAGGTACGGAAAGCTGGCTTAAGCCAGAGATAAATTCTGCCGAAATTTTTACAAAGGCACAGACGGTGTTTAGAATGGATAGATTGCATGCAACCTGTGGTGGCGTGTTTGTCACTGTTAGTAGTAGTTTATCCTGTAGTGAAGTAGAAAAGGATAGTTCCTGTGAATTATTATGGGTGGAGGTTACACTCAACAACCGAGCTAGGCTAATAATTGGCTCCTTTTACCGACCTCCCGACTCGGCAGCATTAGTGGCAGAACAACTGAGAGAAAATCTGGAATACATTTCACATAAATTTTCTCAGCATGTTATAGTCTTAGGTGGAGATTTCAATTTACCGGATATAGACTGGGACACTCAGATGTTTAGGATGGGTGGTAGGGACAGAGCATCGAGTGACATTATACTGAGTGCACTATCCGAAAATAACCTCGAGCAATTAAACAGAGAACCGACTCATGGAGATAACATCTTGGACCTATTGATAACAAACAGACCCGAACTTTTTGACTCTGTAAGCGCAGAACAGGGAATCAGTGATCATAAGGCTGTTGCAGCATCCCTGAATATGGAAGTAAATAGGAATATAAAAAAAGGAAGTAAGGTTTATCTGTTTAGCAAGAGTAATAGAAGGCAGATTTCAGACTACCTAACAGATTAAAACGAAAATTTCTGTCCTGACACTGACAATGTTGAGTGTTTATGGAAAAAGTTCAAGGCAATTGTAAAATGCGTTTTAGACAGGTACGTGCCAAGTAAAACTGTGAGGGACGGGAAAAACCCACCGTGGTTCAACAACAAAGTTAGGAAACTACTGCGAAAGCAAAGAGAGCTTCACTGCAAGTTTAAATGCAGCCAAAACCTCTCAGACAAACCGAAGCTAAACAATGTCAAAGTTAGCGTAAGGAGGCCTATGCGTGAAGCGTTCAGTGAATTCGAAAGTAAAACTCTATGTACCGACTTGACAGAAAATCCTAGGAAGTTCTGGTCTTACGTTAAATCAGTAAGTGGATCGAAACAGCAAATCCAGACACTCCGGCATGATGATGGCATTGAAACAGAGGATGACACGCGTAAAGTTGAAATACTAAACACCTTTTTCCAAAGCTGTTTCACAGAGTCCTCGCACAAACGAAAAAATGGCTGACATTGAAATAAGTGTCCAAGGAATAGAAAAGCAACTGGAATCATTCAACAGAGGAAAGTCCACTGGACCTGACGGGATACCAATTCGATTCTACTCAGAGTACGCGAAAGAACTTGCCCCTTCTAACAGCCGTGTACCGCAAGTCTCTAGAGGAACGGAAGGTTCCAAATGATTGGAAAAGAGCACAGGTAGTCCCAGTCTACAAGAAGGGTCGTCGAGCAGATGCACAAAACTATAGACCTACATCTCTGACGTCGATCTGTTGTAGAATTTTAGAACATGTTTTTTGCTCGTGTATCATGTCGTTTCCAGAATATACTCTGTAGGAATCAACATGGATACCGGAAACAGTGATTGTGTGAGACCCAACTTGCTTTATTTGTTCATGAGACCCAGAAAATATTAGATACTGGCTCCCAAGTAGATGCTATTTTCCTTGACTTCCGGAAGGCTTTCGATGCAGTTCCGCACTGTCTCCTGATAAACAAAGTAAGAGCCCATGAAATATCAGACCAGCTGTGTGGCTGGATTGAAGAGTTTTTAGGAAACAGAACACAGCATGTTATTCTCAATGGAGAGACGTCTACAGACGTTAAAGTAACCTCTGGCGTGCCACAGGGGAGTGTTATGGGACCATTGCTTTTCACAATATATATAAATGACCTAGTAGATAGTGTTGGAAGTTCCATGTGGCTTTTCGCGGATGATGCTGTAGTATACAGAGAAGTTGCAGCATTAGAAAATTGTAGCGAATTGCAGGAAGATCTGCAGCGGATAGGCACTTGGTGCAGGGAGTGGCAACTGACCCTTAACATAGACAAATGTAATGTATTGCAAATACATAGAAAGAAGGATCCTTTATTGTATGATTATACGATAGCGGAACAAACACTGGTAGCAGTTACTTCTGTAAAATATCTGGGAGTATGCGTGCGGAACGATTTGAAGTGGAATGATTATATAAAATTAATTGTTGGTAAGGCGGGTACCAGGTTGAGATTCATTGGGAAAGTGCTTAGAAAATGTAGTCCATCAACAAAGGAGATGGCTTACAAAACACTCGTTCGACATATACTTGAGTATTGCTCATCAGTGTGGGATCCGTACCAGATCGAGTTGACGGAGGAGATAGAGAAGATCCAAAGAAGAGCGACGCATTTCGTCACAGGGTTATTTGGTAAGCGTGGTAGTGTTACGGAGATGTTTAGCAAACTCAAGTGGCAGACTCATTCAAGAGAGGCGCTGTGCATCGCGGTGTAGCTTGCTGTCCAGGTTTCAAGAGGGTACGTTTCTGGATGAGATATCGAATATATTGCTTCCCCTATTTACACCACCTGAGGAGATCACGAATGTAAAATTAGAGAGATTCGAGCACGCACGGAGGCTTTCTGGCAGTTGTTCTTCCCTCGAACCATACGCGACTGGAACAGGAAAGGGAGGTAATGACAGTGGCATGTAAAGTGCCCTCCGCCACACACCGTTGGGTGGCTTGCAGAGTATAAATGTAGATGTAGATGTAGATCTGGTTCTTTCAGTTCATCTAGGTCCCATCTCCTTAAATTTATGTATTTTTGCAGTTTCTTCAGTTTTAACCTGCAGTTCATAACCATTAAATTGTGGTCAGAGTCCACATCTGCCCCTGGAAATGTCTTACAATTTAAAACCTGGTTCTAAAATCTCTGTCTTAACATTATATAATCAATCTGAAACCTTCTGGTGTCTGCAGGTCTTTTCCATGTATATAACCTTCTTTCATGATTCTTAAACAAAGTGTTAACTATGATTAAATTATGCTCTTTGCAAAATTCTACCAGACGGCTTCCTCTTTGATTCCTTTTCCCCAGTCCATATTCACCTGCTACTTTTCTTTCTCTTCCTTTTCCTACTATTGAATTCCATTCTCCCATGACAATTAAATTTTCATCTCCCTTAACTATCTGGATAATTTCCTTTATCTCATCATACAGTTCCTCAATCTCCTTCTCATCTGCAGAGCTAGTCGGCATATAAACTTATACTACTGTGGTAGATGTGAGCTTCATATCTACCTTGGCTACAATAATGTGTTTATTATGCTGTGCATAGTAGGTTATCCACATTCCTTTCTTTTTATTCATTATTAAACCTACTCCAGCATTATCCCTATTTGATTTTGTACTTATAACCCTGTACTCGCCTGACCAGAAGCCCTGTTCTTCCTGCCATGGAGCTTCACTAATTCCCACCATATCTAACTTTAAACTATTCATTTTCCATTTTAAATTTTCTAACGTACCTGCCCAATTAAGGGATCTGACATTTTACACTCTGATCCGTAGAAAGCCAGTTTTGTTTCTCCTTATAATGACGTCCTCCTGAGTTGTCCCCACCCGGAGATGCGAGTGGGGGAATATTTTACCTCCAGAATATTTTACCCAAAAGGATGCCATTAAAATTTAACATACAGTAGAGCTGCATGCCCTCGGGAAAAATTATGACTGTAGTTTCCCCCTTGCTTTCCGCTGTCCTCAGTACCAGCACAGGAAGGCTATTTTGGTTGATGTTATGAGACCAGATCAGTCAATTAGCCAGACTGTTGCTCCTGCAGCTACTGAAAAGGCTGCTGCCCCTCTTCAGTAACAACACATTTGGCCTCTCAACAAATACCACTCCACTGTGGTTGCACCTACAGTATGCCTGTTTTCATTGCTAAGGCACGCAAACCTCCCCACCAATGGTAAGGTCCATTGTTCATGGGGGGTGAAGGGGTTAGGCATTAGCAAGGCAAATTTTGAATGCGAAATTCATGTTAAATGTCCATGTTCTGTAATGTACATAGGGAAACAGTTCGCGTGTTGGAGAGCAAATCTTGTGACAATGCTTGAAGTACATATTCAGATTTCTCTGACGGCCTTGTTCCTGTAATTCTGTTGCAGAACATGTTCCAGGGCATTTGCATTATTTTTAGGAGCTTGTGTTCCTCTCCACTGCATAAAGATATATCATGTTCGTGACCATGCCATTTTGTGTAATATTTCTCTGCTTCCACATTTCTTTGTCACATTTTCTCTTTTTGTGTGCAGAAAAAAAACTTTTTTTTTGGAAAGAAAAAAAAAGATTTTTTAAAATGTTGCACACAGTAAATAAATGTTGAAGCTGTTTGTTTATTTATCTTTACCTAATTTATTGTATACTTGCAGGTGAACCTTAACAACATAAGACGATGTGTAATGTTGAACTACAACTCTACATCAAAATTGATTGATTTCAGACATTATGCAATAAAAGTTGTGCCTGTTGGCCTGTCTCGAAGTGTCAAGAAGTTAGTGCAGAGTAAAGTTCCAAATCTAGCCAGATATAGTGATGTATCTGAATTTCTAACAAAGTGAGTAATGTCTTTATATGAACCATTCTGATAAAAATTACCCTTTGCTGTTAAATAAACCACAGACAGGGAGAAATAAAACAAGAATTCTTAACTAAAGCAATAGCAGTGATGATAAACTGACAATAATTTGGCCCATGATTGTCTTTGTTATTGTGGTAAATAATGTTCACCACACTCCATGCGGTCTTTAGAAACTCATATTGATGGTTGGGGATCAAAAAATGTAGTATGTATTTTTTGACTTTTTTAGATTAAATCTACGCGTTTAAAAGGGTTAGAATTACACACTGTTCATAATGTCTCTTACACCTTGTAATAGGCAACCTATTGCTTACCATCCACTTTGAAGAAAGAAACAAAAGTGACGTTTCAACTCATAAAATCCTGAATACACCAAAACTTTGTTGAGACAAAGTTCTACAAGTAAAACACATAATGAGGAGGGAAATGTCATAAATAGTGCTTAGTATCATCATAGCACCTGCTTCTGCCATAACTAATGCAAATATGCAGCTACCTAAGGGATTCCAGATTTTGTGAAAGAAGGAAATACAGATTTTAACCAAATTAGAATAAAGTTATGCAATGAATTTAGAACCTTTTTTCAGGATTGTAGAAATGATAAAAAAGAAGTGTGTTGCTTCGAACTACAGTGGCACCTATTTAGGCACAGTGTATTCTGTGTGTTTTATGTTATACCTTTCATCACCAGACAGTTTAATGTTTTCTACAAATGACAGTAATCATCTCCAGGACCTGATAGTTTGAAGGAACAGGCTCCATTCACATTCCAACACTGTTCCACCTTCAAAATGGTTATTTATTATGTCCAGCATATGAGATGTTGATCATCCATTTAACATCCACTACTGGATAAAGGCTTTACAGCCTTCTGCCATGTAGCTCCTCAGTGTTTCATAATGTCGCCTAGCCAGTTTTCTTATCCCTTAGAATCCTATGAAGGCCTTCCTTCATCTATCTTGTGTGCGTTGACCTGGTTGCTTGTCCCATCCACCTCCAATTATTTTTTATTGTTGTTAATTACAGCATCCTTTTCAGTCTGTTCTATAATCTATTTGTTTGTTTTCTGTCTCTCCTTGTAATTTCCAACATGCATCTCTCCATTACTCGCTGAGCAACCTTCAGGTTTTGGATGGCTTTCGAAATTCTTAGTGATTGTAAACTTTCCTTTTTGGCTACATTTTAAGCTTGATCTAAAAAAGTTCTGTTTGTTTCTTTTCCTGCTCATCTGGTCATTGTCTTAAAGTGCCCTAAATATAAAATCCTACACCAAGTTAGATAGTGCAGCGGTTAGAGCACAGGACTTGCATTCGCGGTTAGAGCACAGGACTTGCATTCGGGAGGGCAATAATGCAAATCCCCACCCAGCCATCCTGGTTCTGTGTGATTCTCCTGAGTCTCTTAAACCAAATGGTGACATGATTCCTTTAAAAGGGTATGGTGGATTTCATTCGCCATCCTTCCTCAATCTGAGCTTGTGCTCTGTCTCTAATGACCATTTTGTTGACAGGATATTATACACTAATATTTCTTCCCAAAATAAACTCACTCACTGGTTCTGTGACTTTAATTGCTCATTTTTATTATTTTATTTTGGATATGTCTTTTAGTCTTGTTGTAATTGAGTTTCAACCCTACTTTTAGGCATTTAATTCATTATTGAAGTTCATCTTCTCTAAAGACAGATAATGTCGCCAGCCAAATGAAAGTGGATTGGATATGATCCATTAACAAACATTTGTTCTTCCTTTTTCTCATTTAAGGATGTGACAACTTTCTGTAGGACTGCTGAAAATAACTGTGGTAACATAAAATCTCCCTGCTCTACAGCTCTTTCTGTTCTGAATTTCTTGTAATCCGATGAAGTCACACAAAATCTTTAATGCTGACAAACTTTTGCAAAGCTTCCAGAGCTGCCCAAGAAGAGATACTAGCAAAGAGGCAACTCATCTTGTACGGGAATTGAGTACATTAAATGAGAAATTTTGTGGTGTACTACTAGGGCCAACAGATGCATATGTACAATGCCCCACGTACTTTGCTACCCGATTTGCTGCTTCCTGCGCATAGTGCATGTATTAGATATTTGAGGGAACCATTCAATTCTCCATCCGATAAAGCAAGTAAAGGAATCTCCATCTCATATTGTCACAGTAACTTCCTCATGACTTCAAATAGTGTACTGCAGGTGGCCTTGGACGTGGAGTAACAAATTGTGAACTGTGCTTTTCATATCATGAGCAAGGGTAGCCGTTATTGCTTTATTAAATCAGTAAAAGGAAGCCAGGATAGCCTGTAAATCCAGGTGAGAAGTGGTTGATGACAACTTGAGTCCAGACTTGAAGCTGGCTGTACCAACAACCTCCATCCCATACTAGATCCCTTGGGAAATGTATTTGAGGTAATTAAATACTTCCTGACCTCATCACCCATCTAATATTGGAATTCCAAAACAAAGCAATTACACTCTCTGTGGAAGGCTGTACCTTGCAATAAGATCAGTAGTTTATGTGATTTGTGCTGGCACAAGTCCCTTACCAGTAACAGTCAACACATATCTGCTGTTAAGAGATACAATTACAGGTAAGTTATAACAATCAACAATCACAACCACCTGAGAGACATGTGACCTATCCATTGTCTGTGATTCCCCCTACATAAAGATCTGGCTGCAACAGTCAGAGATTGTGTAAAAATCACTATCAAATCATGTAAAAGTATTATACGAGGAACCAACAACTGTATGCTTGTAAGTATGAATCTTGTGGCTCCCAAATAATATGACTTACCTGATTTCTATAAATATGGCATTCCAATACGTCTGTTAGTCATCCTTCTCTGCTCTTTGTTGTTTAGTAGTGAGAGAACTAGATTACATCATAAAAATGAGAACAAAATCTAAAACTTAAGCTTGGTATCAGAAAATTAATACTTATTGATAATGGGAAATCCTGGATGGAATATAACAATATTATGAGAAGGAAAGCTGCTACTCACCATGTAGCGGAGATGCTGAGTTGCAGATAGGCACAACAGAAAGACTCACAAGTTAGCTTTCAGCCATTAAGGCCTTCGTCCACAGTAGACACACACATGCACACGCACTCATGCAACCACAACTCACACACACGACTGCAGTCTCAGGCAACTGAAACCATGCTGTGACTCAGCATCTCCGCTATATGGCGAGTAGCAACTTTCCTTCTCATAATATCGATACTTATTGATAAGATATACTGGTCCCACCCAGTTCCAAAAAAGTATCATATACTGTTTAATTGCTTGTTTACAAACGATGCTGTTTAATTGCTTGTTTACAAACATTCCCACTGATAAATGTATTAACATATTAACAGAACTTTTGCTCAAACATAAAGTAAATCCTATAGAAAAAGGGAAAGGCATGGCCACAGAAGTGAATGTTTGGCTATCTGTGTGGTTGTGTGTGTCAATGTGTGTACTTCTGCTAGAAAAAGAGCTTGTGCTTGAATGCTGTTGTTATATGTTTCTATGCTCCACATTGATCTTCTGTGAGTGAGTGGTTGCGTTTTCTTTATTTTACGTATTGCTCCATCCAGGAATTTCCGTTATTGTTGTAAATCCTGTAGAAATACATGACATAGGCATTGCTACTCAAGCATATGTAATACATAATTATCCAGTTTTAGAAGATTTATTATACACAGTCTCATGGCCTAGACATGGGTTTTCCTCTTTAGTTCTATCCTATCTGAATTTTTCATGAACGATTTTGAAAAAAATATTCATACTGAAAGAAAAATATTCATACTGAAAGAGCCATGGAATTGCAAAATTAAATACTGGATCAACTGTGCAGATTTGCTGTGTCCGTGGACTGGTACCACGAGCCTGTTAAATACCTCCCTGCAACATGTGCAACATATGAACTCCCAAAACATTAAAATTCATTTTGCAGTGGAGCTGGGGAGGCATTTCTAAATTTCTTGTACTTTAATGTAGACATTAGTACAAAGTAACACATTTAGAGAAAAACAATAGCTATCAGCACTGTAATCCTGCAAGCTTCCAGCACGCACAGATTCTATTATCAGAACCTACTTTTCAGACAGAATTATAGAGTATTAGACTGATTGCTTTCAGTAATGTCTACAGCTCTGAGCACACTTATATGCATGTAAAATTACAAAAGCTGAAAGCCAATTCTTCATCAAATAAATAATATTTTGCAGCCACCAGAAAAATGTTTCATCGAGCAAGGTGGCACAGTGGTTAGCTCTCTGGATTCGCATTTGGGAGGACGACAGATCAAACCTGCACCCGACCATCCAGATTAAGGTTTTCCGTGATTTCCCTAAATCAGTTCAGGCAAATGTCAGGATGGTTCCTTTGAATGGGCATGGCTGACTTCCTTTCCCATTCTTCCCTAGACTGTCGCGACTGATGAAGTCACTGTTTGTCTTCTCCCCCAAAACAACCAACCAAAAATGTTTCTATTTTTATAATGACATTTTTTTGAAGATAAAGGACAAAGGATTCATAGGTAATATTCTGAAAGAAATGCTTAATTACTAAATAAATTCTTTGCAATTGATTCAGATAAAAGCCTTCAGCATGATCCATGAAATTCATGTTCATGTTTCGTATAAAAATGGTTTCAATTTACAGTGTGGTACAAATATGACTTTTTACTTGTTAGCCCAGACCAGTTGTCAGAGAGTGAGGCAGAAGACGATCCCTCAAGTCATGTGACACTACCACAAAAGATAGCCTCTAGAGGAAACATAACTTCCGGGCAGTCTGCAATAAGGCTTGTGGAAATGGGCCCAAGATTAACTTTGCAGGTTTGTATTTATGCCTTCAGTTTCATGCATTAAATATAGTCCGATTCACGAATGATGGCAGTTCTTGCTGGTAGAGCCACAGCTGGGGATTGTACTGTTGTCAGTTGCAAGTAACAGTTGTGGTGTGCGCAAATGTGTGCTTTGTGCTTGAAAGGAGTGTATATCCTGTAAAGTATGCATCTTGCTTGCTTATGTAAAATTTATCGCTTACCACCACCATCAGCTGTGACAACTCACAACAAATCGAATAAAAACACTAAATAACTCACTATGATCTCGTTTAATGCTCGCTTTGGCTACAACATTCACATCAGAGCACTCAGTACATGCTCACTGGTTGTTGGAGTATGCATGGTGTGGATGCACAGAACAAGGGGAAACTCAGCTGCCATGATTCGTGAATCTATTTATAGTGTATAGTTGTCAAATATTTTTTTTAATTTAGGATTGATTGTGTGTGTGTAAAATGAACTGAAGTCGAAGTTCTTGCAAAAATAGTGTACTCTGAACTTTTTTGGTTTGTATATTTTGGGCAGTTATATAAAACAACTCTTTGCAAAAAAAAAAAAAAAAAAAAAAAAAAAAAAAAAAAAAAAAAAATGGGCACTAGCAAGTACTACGCAAAATGGTATTGTCACAACATTAGTGACAAAGTTTTAATCAAGCATGTAGACATGCGTAGGTAGCCTGAGATGTTCCCAAACTCATGTGGCAGAAACTGCATTCTTCCATCATTAGGCATGGCATCTGGGAGAAATAAGCAGTATTTCCATTTCCTAGTTGTTCATTTCACAAAGAGAGTTTAATCAAAAGACTGTGGTTTCAGTTGCCTGAGACTGCAGTCGTGTATATATATCTGTGTGTGTGTGTGTGTGTGTGTGTGTGTGTGTGTGTGTGTGTGTGTCTACCTATTGTGAACGAGGGCCTTAATGGCCAAAAGCTTTATTTGTGACAGTTTTTTTGTTGTGCCTATCTCCGACTCAGCATCTCTGCTATATGGTGAATAGCAACATTCCTTTTCATAATATTGTTACATTCCATCCTGGATTTTCCATTTTTTGACTGTGAATAAAATCTTACATGTTGGAAATAAACATATTTTTATCCTATAAAATAATCGTATTTTGTGTAATGTCAGAGAGAAAGGGCAAATTCATGCATTCATTGAATATTCGTCCCGAAAACAAAAGTAATTTTCATAGTGAAAATATTGTGAAATGTTATTTATTTCTTTGTTCCCATCTGGTGAATACTTATTTTAGACACATACCTCCACAATGCTTTCCTTAATTTTTGCACTTCTGCTTCTTATTTTTCACTTTCACGGTGTTCAGAATCCTTTGCGTACAGTGAACTTTTTAGTGGTGGTCAACAATTTGGAGCATATTAAACCTCACAAGACTGCATTCTTTAAACAGGTATGAATCTTGCACAGATCTGTGTAATCTTTCTTTCAGTTGTCTGGCTATCAAGCTGCTTATCATTAACAATTGAAAGACCAACTCTCCGCTGTAAGCACTATGTGGCAAGTATGTTTGCTCATGTTTAAGGCTACAGTGGCACAAGACATGATCATGCCTTGGAGTGCAATGCTTGCAGTCACCATGCACCACATATCACTGTCTGCCCATTGCACTGTATCCGAATGCATGCATTTGTTAATCAGCCTACTGAGCAGGCCTGATGTACATTGAGTAGGTATTAGGTACTAAGTAGTACAACATTTCAGCAACTCTGTGTGATATGTCATTAATTATATAACTACTAATTTATAATGTCACAGGTGAACACTTATTCCACAGCAGATACTTAGTTTCAGCCATCAACTGAGGCTTGTTTTACAATGATATTTCCATTCGTGCCCACTCTTGGTTGATTCGTGTAGCACACTTGTTGCTTCATAACCTGCCTCTGTTCTGCATTTTGCCATTGATATCTTTCACTGTTCTCTGTACTATCATAGTCAGCTTTCTTCCAGTGTATTTTGTTGTCTTCTTTCCTTCTACCTCACACTGTGCTGTATTTATTTTCTGTACCACACAAATACTACTCCTGTTAAAACAAACCCATTACTCTTTGCTGTTTCAGTCTTCGCTGTTGTCCTTCATTATACACTTCGGGCTTGTATCTCCTTAGAGTGTCGTCATCATTTACTGAAGAGTCTGTCTGAGTTTCCATCTCTGTATGAATTTTTGCTGTCAATCATGTCATTGCATTTTCATTTTATCTGTCAAAACATGAGTACTTCATCATAAGATGTCATTCTTTGTTTTCTGTGTTTACCTGATTTGACTTAAAAGGAAGTTGGTCAAACAAATCCTTTGCTCAACTTATAGTCATAGCAAACAGTTTGACAACCTGGCAATGCCTTTGTGTGGAAGATTTACTATAGCCTTCCATGGAACATTTAAATTTGTGCTCCTGTAGGAAATCAAATTGTGGTCTATTAAAAAACTCCATACAAAAGATAAAATTAAAAGGTAACAGTATAAAGTGTTGACTGGATCATTTTGCCATATTGGTTGCCCTTTGCTTGATGGTAGTCTACTTACAGTATTTATAGTCAGAAATAGATTAGATTCTCTGTTATTTTGAATAGAATACATATGCACACATTATAATTTGGTTAATGAGAAACACCCTGTTTCCTTAAATTTCAGTTAATCAAAATTGAAGAGGGTTTGCTGATGGGGGAAGTACTCTTCCATGAACTTGTTGAAAAGACTGAAGAAGAAAAACAGTTGATTAAGAAGAAAAGGGAAGAGAAAAGGTGACACACTTTGCTCTATATTCTAAGCATTATTCCTCTATTTCTATGCTTATGATCAAAGAAACTGCTGTAAAGATCCATTAGCTAATGGCCATCTCTGTGTAATTATAAACTGTTATAGGAGAAAGATTAAGGAAAGGCAAACCTACATTTCTAGCATTTGTAGACAAAAGCTTTTGACAATGTTGACTGGAATACCCTCTTTCAAATTCTGAAGGTGGCAGGGGTAAAATACAGGGAGCAAAAGGCTATTTACAATTTGTACAGAAACCGGATGGCAGTTATAAGAGTCGAGGGACATGAAAGGGAAGCAGTGGTTGGGAAGGGAGTGAGACAGGGTCGTAGCGTCTCCCCGATGTTATTCAATCTGTATATTGAGCAAGCAGTAAAGGAAACAAAAGAAAAATTCGGAGTAGGTATTAAAATCCATGGAGAAGAAATAAAAACTTTGAGGTTTGCTGATGGCATTGTAATTCTGTCAGAGACAGCAAATAACTTGGAAGAGCAGCTGAACGGAATGGACAGTGTTTTGAGAGGAGGATATAAGATGAACATCAACAAAAGCAAAACGAGGATAATGGAATGTAATCGAATTAAGTCGGGTAATGCTGAGGGAATTAGATTAGGAAATGAGACACTTAAAGTAGTAAAGGAGTTTTGCTATTTGGGGAGCAAAATAACTGATGATGGTCAAAGTAGAGAGGATATAAAATGTAGACTGGCAATGGCAAGGAAAGTGTTTCTGAAGAAGAGAAATTTGTTAACATCGAGTATAGATTTAAGTGTCAGGAAGTCGTTTCTGAAAGTATTTGTATGGAGTGTAGCCATGTATGGAAGTGAAACGTGGACGATAAATAGTTTGGACAAGAAGAGAATAGAAACTTTCGAAATGTGGTGCTACAGAAGAATGCTGAAGATTAGATGGGTAGATCACATAACTAATGAGGAGGTATTGACTAGAATTGGGGAGAAGAGGAGTTTGTGGCACAACCTGACAAGAAGAAGGGACCGGTTGGTAGGACATGTTCTGAGGCGTCAAGGGATCACAAATTTAGCATTGGAGGGCAGCGTGGAGGGTAAAAATCGTAGAGGGAGACCAAGAGATGAACACACTAAGCAGATTCAGAAGGATGTGGGTTACAGTAAGTACTGGGAGATGAAGAAGCTTGCACAGGATAGATTAGCATGGAGAGCTGCATCACACCAGTCTCAGGACTGAAGACCACAACAACATAGGAGGTGTTGGTTGGCAGACAGCCACATTTTAAAAAAAATTGCTAGGTAGATATTATTAAATATTGGACTGAGTTCTTCACATTTGTAGACAAACCAAAACACACACACACACACACACACACACACACACACACACACACACACACACACACGGTCATTGTCATAGTCATCTCTGGGCACTAAGGTCTGACTCGATAACTATAATATCCAGCTGTCTTTTTTTCCATGTATCTGTCTGCCACTCAATACTTCCTCTATATGGTGAGTAGCAATCCATCTTTGTTATTCTTTCATAGATTTTCTTTTGTTCAGTTATAAACAGTTGTAAGTTCAGTATCATAACTGCCATGAAGGTGGTTTTGATTTGATTTAACCAGGGAGACAAAATAATAATAGTCTTATCTCCCTGTTACCCACACAGAAACTGTGTTCATTGTACAGTATATCTCTCTGTCATTCTAATAAACATAACCAGTATCCTTAGAGAGTTGTAGGAGTCCCTTTACTAGGTCTCCATTAGCACAGTTTCTTCAGGAATTAATGTTTCAAATATTTTGTCTCTTTCAGCCACCATTGCTTTGCATTGGAAGATTAAATGGAGTGCAGTTTCATCCCCCATACCACATAGCCTGCACTTAGAGCCTCCTATCTCTATTCCCATTGTGTACTGGTGTTTCTTAAATTTCCCATGGCCAGCCGTTAAACTTATCATTATTCAAGTGTAATCTGCCTCCCATTAAAGCCTAGGATTACAGAACTTCATTTTAAACATAGTTTCGGTGTCATTAGCTTACACTGTTTTGCTTTTGGGTTTTAGTGCAATGTTCTACATGCAGCCTCCTTATTCAAACAAGTAGTTCAGATTTTATGATTGCCTTGGTGATAGTTGGGACTGGTTCTAGTCCAAGACATGGAGTCATCACCCTTCCCCAGACCCACCTATCAGCTTCTTCATTACCGCTATTTTCTTAGTGATTAGGTACTCACATCATAGTGTCTGATAAGTTTATTGTGGAGATTGGGAGGGCGACAAAAAGCATTTGTAGCTGTGGTGGCCAAAATGTCAGGCAGAATGGACTCATTTCAGGGCATGATTTTAGGTAGCCTTGTCTAAGTAGGTGGTTAATACATTCAAGGCCAGGATAAAACTAACTCTCCATGGCACCCTCCTCAGATTTAGTGTTAAGATGACCTAGTGAACAGCATGTCAAAAACTGAAACAGATCAAGCATGAAAACAGGAAGAAGGTGTGCTGAACTGTAAAAAAAAAAAAAAAAAAAAAAAAAAGGCAGCAAAATAGAAACAGTGAACAGTCCAAGTTCAAGATATAAAATAATGAGTGCATTTGAATAGCAGTGCCTTCGTGGTTATGTGAAAAATAATTGAATTGTGAAGGAGGTGGTCTGGTTCAGTTCTCCCTTGTGCCCTATATTTTTTTTTTCACAAAATTATGAACTGTTCATTCCGTCATTGGCGTGTCTGTTCGCTGCATTCAAATATACAGGGTGATCAAAAAATCAGTATAAATTTGAAAATTAATAAACCACGGAGTAATGTAGATAGAGAGGTAAAAATTGACATTCAGTTTTCAAGTTTATACTGACTTTTTGATCACCCGGTATGTCTGTTTCATTGTGTAACATAAGTTTGCAACTGCGAGGTGTCAGTAAAGGACTCTGACGCTTGTGTATCTCCTATTTGTTCTACACAGGTATTGCATGTTATGACACTTGCATTTTATTTTGGAAGTTTTGACTTCTGAATCCCTTTGTTGTAACATAGTTCACACCTATTTATTTATTGTTTTCATTCAGTAAGAGGTGTATCGGCATCTTGCCTCCTCTCACTTTTCACCTCATTTACTTGTAACAGTAATATATTCTTACCACATGACTCATTCTACAAACAATTTATAGTATAATAATTGTCAAGACTACAAGAGGAGAGCAGACATGTCAGTGACCAGATGGACAGTTCATAAGTTTGTGAAAAAATAAATTAAAAATGGGCACGAGGTAGGTCTGAACATGGATCTCCCTACTTGTAATCAGACACCGCGACCACACAACCATGACGCAGTGGCTCTAGAAATTCGCTCGATGTTGCACATCCTGTGCTTGGAATGTTCTTCTTTTTCACAATTCAGTACGCGTTCTTCCTATTTTCATGCTTGATCTGTGTTCAGTTTTTGATGGGCTATCCACTGGTTCCATTTTACCACTAATACCACCAAATCGAAGGGGGTGCAATGGGGAGTTTCCCTAGTAAGTGCCAAGTGTTGTTTTGGAGAAATCAGCAGTACCAGGATTGGATGTGATCTGCTTCTGAACCAGGCTGGTGTGGAAATTAAGGGGGGTAGGACGTCAGACGGGCCGACTTGGAGTAGGAGAGGCATCACACGACATTTTAATTCCCAGTGTCTATACTTTTACAAATAAATTCATAAAACTTTGTCAGGATCACCAGGAAGGATTCAGGATCCACACTCATTGCAGTGGAAGTTTGAAAACATAACAAAATAATTTTCTTTTTACATGCAAAATTTCATTATTTTTCACTTACCAATGGCTGCATTTGTTGCTATAGGTACACTTTTCTTCATAAGTTAGAGAAATTCTTTGATGAGTTTTGCACAGCATACATACCATACTTACAGGTATATGAAACTCTAGAATTTATTTAACTTATGAAAAAACGAATGAGCTGTTACATTTTAAACTTCATGTTTATGAAAAACACAAATTTTATAGTTAATTACCTCAATTTTTACCACAGTTTTTAATAGATTTGGAAAATTCTAGTTTCATACACCTTTAAGTATGGTTTGTATGCTGTGCAAAATTCATCGAAGAATCTGTCTTACTTATGAAGAAAAGTGTACCTATAGCAACAAATGCTGCCATCAGTAACTGAAAAAAATGATGAAATTTCACATGTAAAAGAAATTACTTCGTTATGTTTTCGAACTTGCACTGCTATCAGTGTGAATTCTGAATCCTTCCTGGTCATGCTGACAAAGTTTTATGAATTTATTTGTACAAGTATAGACAGTGCAAATTAAAATGTCCTGTGGTGCCTCTCCTGCTCCAAGTCGGCCCGTTTGACGTCCTACCCCCCTTAAGTCCAGTGAAGACTGAGGTGAGAATGGTGGTGTATTGCTGTAAAGAGTCTGCATCTGAACAAATACGTTTGCAATTATATAAAATGTAATAAGTCAGATAACAGGTTGCACACAACTTTTTTTAAAAAAAAACACACATACCAGGCTTCAATAGTTCTAAAACTATCTTATCAGAATGGTAAAAGTTACATGAAATCACATAACAACTTCTAAATTTCAGTAACAGTGCGACCAATGACAGGTTTGTGTTCCATCATCTGCTAGTGGTGTTCTCTGTGGGTGACTGCAAGTGGCATATCTTCAATTTTTTGTGTCTCACGATAGTGGTGAGTGTTCAGATGACAGTGATATGCTGTTTCTAAATTTGGCAGATGGCTTCCTGTACTGACAGTCCTGCTTGCCATAACGCGGCAACAAACTCACCATGGCCAAAGCTTTAAATGGAATTACCCTTTGTCTTCGACGACCGAACTCATTGCTGCATTTATGATCGAAGAGATATTGCTCTCTATTGAACTGCATTGAGAATGCAGGTTTACTTTTACCGTCATTACACAGGTGGTTGTGCATTGCAATTTCCTGTAGTCAAACAAGTATCGAAGAAGAGATTTCCATTCAATAAACCGCAAACTTCCTGCAAGACATTTAGGTGCTGCAAAACTCTTCTTGAGCAGTTAACTATTTTTTATTCTGTGCAAAAAGAAACATTTATGGAATTATCTTATAAATCTTGTTGGGATGTCACTGGACCATTTGTAGGGGTTAGAATTCCTATGTTATGTTTTACTACTGTTGCTGCAAACTGCAGTGTAACAATTAATGTCCTATGGGTTGATAATTTAATATTTCTCCATGAAATTATGCTGGTGATCAGGTCATTGTCCTCATCCACTACAATGTATATATGGATGCTGTCAGCATACTGTTTCTCTGTGATAGCATGATAACAGTTAGAAATGTTGCTTTCTATACAATTCAGCTGTTTTTCTAAGCAAAGTACAAAGTGCATCTAAAATATTCACTGAACTGCAGATACTTTAAAAAAATCTGTGCATATGATAGTATGTTCTGCCTCTGAACTTTCCTATCACATACTATACAATGTAAACCATATATATGTAGATAAAATGTCCACCACCAAGATATGAACTGATTGACTGTATGTTTTGCCTGTATTAGTGGTCTCAGATATAAAAACATTTTTTCTTGTAGCCATTTATCAGTAAAGTGTGGATCACAGGCATGGCAAATATTGTAACAATTTTTATTAATGAACAGTAAATATGTACAGATCAAGAAACATGAAGCGATGTTTGAAGAAACATGAAGCAATGTAAAATAAAACTTAGTTGAATACTTGTCAGTGAATTTTTGGGTAAACAGTCTTCATTAATTGTTCTCTGTAGTTAAAAAAAGCCACTATAGCATACACTCTCCTGTTATAAAACATAAATATCACATGGGTGCACCATGTTCCATATACCACTCTTGACTTCATCCATGTGTCTGATGATTATCCATCCTTCATCTGGCACCCATTTGGATATTTGTAAATGAAAATTATTTAACTGGAAAAATAAATTGTGACGCTTAAGAAAGCCTTTGAAAAGTAAACACAGTTGTGTCTTTCATATATATTTTGCAACATTTACATCAAATAATAACAATACTATATCATTTATTACCTAGAGAATTATTATTTATTACCTTATTATTTATTACCTAGAGAATTATTTTTCTCTTCTAGAAAACTTAAAGAAAAGAGAAAGAAGATTCAGATGGAAAATAAAGCAGCAAAGGAGAAAAAGAAGGAAATTTTAAAGCAGAAATCACTGAAGGGCATGCGGAAAGGACAACTGGAAAGTGATATTTTAATGCGGAAGGCAGTTGAAGAAGCAAATGAAGAACAGGAAATGAAAAATGAAGATGATGATGCCCAGTGGTATAGGCAAGAAGTGGGACAGGATCCAGATGAAGGTTTGTATTATTTTTATATTCATCAGTGTTTTTAGGATTGTAACCAACAACATTAGCGAATCATTTTAAGTACACAGGAATAATAAGTGATATGTGGCAAAACAGGAAATGTGGCACGGAAGCTCTGTGAAAATTTCACATTAAGGAGAGAATGCATTTTGACTAAAATTCACTTACATAAGGGTGAACATTTTAATGCCACAGCGTGTTGATGAACTACATAATATCAGATTATATTTTATATCCTTCAGGTAATTAATTTGCTGATTGACAACAGCTGTATTAGGCACAGATGTACTATCCAATAATGACATATGGAAATATGTGCCAGACTGGGTCTTGAATCTGGGTTTTCCATTTATATCAAGTGGTTGCCTTAACCATCTTGACTATCCATACATACTCCGAGGACCGACCCCAAACTTCCATGTGTCACACTGTCTACATCCTCATATCACAGTTCACTAAATTCATCACCTAATGCTTACAACATTACTTGGATTCCTGCAACAGGGAGAATGAAATAATGAGGATTTGAGACCAATGTAAGTCATTACAAAAATGTAAAAGGTACAGTTCGTCCCTAGTAAAAATATAACAGCTCCTAAACAGTATGGGTGTTAATAACAATGTCCATAACAATGTGAACCTATTTTGTTGGTACATGTGATCATTATCGTTAGGCCCTTTTAAGGCTACTGTGGGAAATGATATGAACTCAGTACTCATCTGTGACTGCAAATGGTTCAAATGGCTCTAAGCACTATGGGACTTAACATCTGAGGTCATCAGTCCCCTAGAACTTAGAACTACTTAAACCTCACACACATCCAGGATTCGAACCTGCGACCATAGCAGCAGCGTGGTTCCGGACTTGTATGACTGCTCCGAGGTCTGTTTCACCTGTGCTCGGCTGTGTTATAAATACCACCATCTGTAATAGTGGGTAAGTAATATCTACACCTCTGGTTTCGTCACATAAGGGCATCATTGCAAAAGTGAATGTGAATAATACATGCAGATTTACATTGGGCAGTGAGAGACAAAATGCCTGAACATATTTGGTTTACTGAAGCATACATATTTCTTTGTGCACAAATATAAATGGATTGTGCTTTAGGTTATCTTATATGGGTTTCAATTTCACTACCAAGTAAGGTGGCACAGAGTAAGACACCAGACTTTTATTCAGGAGGACAGACCAGAATTTTATTCAGGAGGACAGTGGTTCAAATCCCCAAATAGTCATCTGATTTAGGTTTTCCGTGAGTTCCCAAAATCACTCAAGGCAACTACTAGGATGGTTCTTGGAAAGCATATGGTCAATTTAATTCACTGTCTGCCTTCAGTTTGAGTTTGTACTCTATGTCTGATGACCTCTTTGTCAACGGCACATAAAAATCCTACTGGTTTTCTTTCTTTCCATCCACTCTTACTCTAAAGTAATTCTCACAACAGGAATTAGGATAGGTTGCTCCTCACCACATTGAGGACACATTGAGTGGCAGACTGCCACATTTAAAAATAGACTAAGCTATCAAGTCTCCGGGCACTGAGGTGACAATGGCCATGTGTGCGTGAGTTGTGCCTTTAGGAATGTGCGTGTGTTTTTTCAAATCTAATTAAGGACTTTGTCCAATAGCTTAGTCTGATTTTAAACTCGCCTGTTCACTGCTCAGTGCTCTCTCTGTGGGGCGAGTAACAATCTACCCTAATTTATATTGTTATTCCATCCTGGATTTTCCATTGTTTGTCTAAGATAATGCAACACAAAATGAAACTCCTATGACCTGCAGACTGTCAAAAAGGGAACAGTGAAGAAAATTGGGTGGGTGCCATTTTTATTGTTCCTACTGACCACATGTACATTGTAACACACTTATTGAATAACTCTGCAAAGGTGGCCCTTGCGGGATTCGTATCCTGTCATATTACTGGAAAATGGTTATCATCATCTGAGAAGTTTTAGAAAGGTTCTGAAAAACTGCCAATTCATTTTCCTTGGAATACTGATTACAAATTTGCCGTCTCAATCGAAAAGATAAAACATGTTACTCTCATAACTTGAAAAGAATGCTCTTTTTGAATGTCATGCAGGCGCCCATGGTTGTGCCACAGATTTTTTTTATATATTTTCTCCTAAAAATAAAATTGTTACATGTGAGGATGTAATTGGTTAGAGATGTAAGAAATAAATTGACAGTTATCCTCCTATGACATTCATTATAGACAATCCAAAAGAAACCTTTCTACTCTGCCTGCCCCCCCCCCCCCCCCAAAAAAAAAAAAAAAATATGCTAAACCCCTTTTCTGGTTCAGATTCATTGAATATCTTCATGATCTGGATTCAGGGCCAAGACACCCTATCCTCATTCCTCCACAGCTTCAACACCTCTCCCATTCATTTCACCTTGTCTTCCTCAGTCCAACATGCCACCACCTCGACATTGACAACCATCTCTCTGATGATTCCATCCATAATTTTATACCTATTCAAGCCCACTAAGCATCAACAGCACCCGTATTTTGACAGCTGTCATCCCGTCCACACCAAAAAATTACACCATACAGCCTGCTACCCAAGGACGGCATATCTGCAATGAGAAGAACTTCCTTTCCCAGTATGTTGAATGTCTCATGAGGGCCTTCACAGACAGGCACTAACCTCCAAACCTAGTCCGCAAACATATTTCATGTGCCATATCATTACATGCTTCAATCCTCCGTAGTTACAAAAGAGCACCCTCTCGTCACCCAATACCCTGATGTACTGGAACAGCTGAACCACATCCTTTGATGGGGCTTTGATTGTCTAACATCATGACCAGAAATGAGGGACACCCTACCTAAGATCCTTTGCACCCCTCCTAAAGTGGTTTTCTATCGCCCACCCAACCTATACAACATCTTGGTCCATCCTTATGCCATTGCCACTCCCAGTGGGATCATTTATCTCTGGAAGACCTAGGTGCAAGACCTATCCAGTCAACCTGCCCAGCTCTTCCAACTCCAGTCCTATCATAAGAATTACCCTATCCCATCAGAGGCAGGGTCACCTGTGAAAGCAGTCATGTCATATGCAAACTATGCAGCAATCATTGCACAGCTTTACAAGGCAGTATGACAACCAACCAGCTGTTCACCTGAATGAATGGCCACTGCCAAACTGTGGCACAACACACTGCTAAGCAATAACAAGCTCGATTTCACTGGCTGCTTCACAGCCTGGTCCATGTGGACCATTCCCTCCAGCACTAACTTTTCTGAACAATGCAGATTGAAGATATTCTTGCAACACACCCATTGTTCCGACAATCATCTGGGCCTCACTCTCTGCTGACCCATTGCACTGATACCCTCTACTCAACAGTCTTCCCTTCCCCTGATGAGCATTCCCTCCAAACACTTCTTCGCAGCATAGTTATTTTGTGCTGCACGAACTCCCTGGCTCTGGTTCCTGTGTCACATTCCTGTCTTAGTCACCTACTGCCTCTACCTTTACCGTTCCTATCTTGAACATGCGTTGCCTCCCTCCGAGCTGTCAGTCACCCTTCTCCAACACTACCTTCCACTTTCTGCATCTTTTCTCCCCTATCCACCCACCTAACACAACCTCTCACCTCATTCTACGTGCCAAACTGCAGTCCAGGTATTGTGTGTTCAGTTGGCACAGTACAGCCACGTAAGTGTGTGTTTTTTTTAAACAGAATCACTAAATTTGAAATCTAAGGTGACCTCCATTGCAATCCAACCAGTATATCTTATCAGTCCCTTTAAATCTGAGAAGTATTAAAACATCCTTCACACTTCAGTCCAAAGCTGGAGCTGTGTCAGTTGCACAAACATTTTTGACACCAGAAATTGTGTACTAGGAATTTGACTTGTTTACTCCATTCTGTACAGCCTTACTGAGACTTAAAATGTTGACAAATAAACAGAATTCTAAAGATATCCTTGATGAAACTAATTTTACTGCAAGTAATCCTATTGTCAGACAAGAAAAGAGTACTGAATTAAATGATAAACTGAGTGCATTACAAGTGCTAAAAAGCAACAGAGAGCTAGTGACTAAATTACACCATGAGTCATGGTTCACAGGACATCACTGCTAGTGGCTAATTTCTTTTCATTCGCAATAAGCATATACTGTATTAATTACATTGTGGAAAATTCAACTACTTCGTTATCTATTATTAACATAGGGGATCAAGGAAAAAAATGTTTGTGGTTACAGTGAGGAACCTTAATTAAGAAATTTCATGCTGTAAACTACTGTTTGTATAATTTTATTTAAATGACAAAAGTTTTTCACATGTAAAATGGAAAAATAAAAGTGACAAGTGCCTGAAAGGTGCACCTCCTGTCCTTTCATTTCCTGATGCTGTAAAATTGTTATCTTTTATTCAGCAACAGTTACAGACAGCTGCTCCAAAAACCATTAGGCAGTTTTACACACACCTTGTTAGACTTGGAGTATCTCTTAATTCATTTCTGTTTGAGCCAAGTCTTCATTTAAGAAGTAAAGACAAAATGATGCAAGATCGAGGCTGTTGGCCCAAAACCTGTAAGTCCTACTGCATCTAAACAGTCTGCAACATTTTGGGCCACTACCTAACATGCTATGATAAAAGAAGAATTTGTCGAAAGGTACACAAAAAAGAATGAAAACTGTGATAGTTTTCAGACAAATCCCTTCTCTTTTCATGAACTAGAGCAAGCGCGTGCGCACACACACACACACACACACACACACACACACACACACACACACACACACACACACCTGCATTACTACATTGTAATGGCTGAAAACATATATATGTGTACATACGTTCGTGTGTGTGTGTGTGTGTGTGTGTGTGTGTGTGTGTGTGTGTGTGTGTGTGTGTGTGTGTGTGTGTACTGTAGTTCGTTACAGGATTCATCTGAAAACTAGCAAAGTTTCGATTCTTTTAGGTACACCTGTTGGGGACTCAAATGCTTCTGCTATCCATTGTGTGGCCTTCTTTAGTCTTAAATTACATACATTCTGCCAGACCTTTCCTTAGCATATTTAAAAGAAGCATTTGTGTGCTGTAGAGTTGGCTCAGTGACTTGGCATGTGATATTGTTTCATGTGTTACTTCTCAGTGACTGTGTTTTGGGTACTGACACAAGTGCATTTCAACACTCTCCTAGAGCAAAGAAAATAGATAGCATTTTCTTATTGGCAAATAATTATCCTATAATTATTTTGCGACTGGTTGATATACCCTAATATTAAACTACACATTTCCTGAAACTTCCTGGCAGATTATAACTGTGTGCCGGACCGAGACTCGAACTCGGGACCTTTGCCTTTCGCGGGCAAGCACTCTACCGACTGAGCTAGCCAAGCACGACTCATGCCTCGTCCTCACAGCTTTAATTCCGCCAGTTCCTCGTCTCCTACATTCCAAACTTCACAGAAGCTCTCCTGCGAACCTTGCAGAACTAGCACTCCTGGAAGAAAGGATATTGCGGAGACATGGCTTAGCCACAGCCTGGGGGATTTTTCTAGAATGAAATTTTCACTCTACAGCGGAGTGTGCGCTGATATGAAACTTCCTGGCAGATCGAGTCTCGGTCCGGCACACAGTTTTAATCTGCCAGGAAGTTTGATATCGGCGCACACTCTGCTGTAGAGTGAAAATTTCATTCTATACACATTTGCTGTTTTGCAGCAGAGATTGGGCACCATGTGTATAACTTGAGGTTTTGTCATCTATAAAAATTGGTTTTGCATGAGATTTGTAGTGCTCACAACGAATAAAACTCCCTAACTCTTAATTTCATCCTGCAGTATGTTGTAAATATAAGTTTCAAACAGGCAGCATTGTTCTGTATTACAGTATTTACTCTTTTAATTTCTGTGGCAAGACCATTCACTTTAGTGGGGAACATTCTTTAGTCTGAAGTTACTACTTTAAAGCTATTATCATCATATTACATTATAAAACGTACACGCATAGGTACATAATGTATTTACACATTAATATTTACATTTGAGAAATGGCAGCAATTTGTCATGTAATGCAAGCCTTTCATTCCATCTTTAAAATCCTGCAGTGGGCAGTTTTCCACAATTTGTCTAATTGTCCATTTCTTGGGACCACCATCCCACACAGCACTTTCACAGTAGGCACGTCTAGCTTGTCCTGTTTGGATTTGGATTCGGAAAGGCCTCCCCAAATGTTATGGAAACTACAATTGGGCATGCCCTGGGCAACTGTGAAATAGCAGATAATTAATTCCATACAGGTGCTGCTACATAGCAACAAAAGATACACAATGAAACACACGTACAAGTAGTCTTTCCCAGGACCAGTGTGTGTGTATGTGAGTGAGGAAAGGGGGGGGGGGGGGGAGGAGCTGGTTCGTAAGACTAGCCAACGATGAGCTCCAGGTGAGTGGACTAGCCAACGATGAGCTCCAGGTGAGTGGTAGCCTTCCTTCAATTTTGTTTGTTGGTTTCTTCCCGAGTTCTCATCGTCATAATAATTCTATTGTTTGTTGCTTCTGAAATATCATGACAGAACCATTGACAGTGAATGACATTTTGTTCTTGTGCAGTCTAATTTATAGTTATATCAAGAAACAGTATATATGGAACAATAAAACATATTGCATAAATAAAATGAATATGCAATGAAGTGGCTACGTATTGTGTTGGGAGCCTCCATGGTTAATATCATAGCTAGAAAGCTTTGAACGTGCCCCTGAGGAATGGCAGTTCTTTTCTTTTTTATTATTTATTTTTTAAAATCTAAATCTGATTTCGAAGGGTTATAAGGCAGACATTGCGCAGCAGAAACTAAAGCATATTCAATGCAAGGCAAGGCAAGTGAACTGACAACACAAGGAAAAAGTGTTATCTGTCATTCAGAGAAGATGATTTGAGAAGAGATCACAAGCACAGATGTGGTCCTTTTGATATAATGAACCAGGAAGGTATTGAAGGAAAGAAATCAGTTTTGTCTCCACAACTTCTTTGATTTCACTGTAGAGAATACCTGCACTTTTTTAAAGTGCCACATATTTGTCCATAACGATGGTGTGTGGTGCACTGACACGCCATTTACCTCAGTAAGATTTCATGGATACTCAGCTATCTCCACAGACATATTCAAGCAAGATTCACTTGGAAAACCCGGGGAAGTGCAATAAAGCTGGTGGATTAATTAGGGCTGGTGTGTCGGCCAGTCTGGATGTGGTTTTTAGACAGTTTCCCACATCCTACTGCATGTAGGTACTCATATGAAACTTTATCGCACTTGCACATAGAATTTACTTTAGGCACATGCAGTTGGGTACACTGATTCCACCCTGGAGAATGAAAAGGGAACTGATAACCTTACTTGCTTAAGTCTCCTTAAACCCTTAAGGATACAGGGTACTTATAAATGGTGGAAAAATCGAATTTTTTTATGACTTTATTATAAATTCTACAGTCTTTCCTGATTACATTGATATGTACGTTATAGGGTTTCAAATGAAAAATGACCTAAATATACCAAATTTAAAAATTGGGCGATGGGAACTCTACAGCTTTCAATAAAATTAATGAGTTCAATGTTTATGGTGATATCTTGGTAACAAAACTGGAGTGTCGTGGACATGTGCAAAAGAGGATGGGTGCTAGATTGAGGAAGCTACAAGGAGAAATGAAACGAAAGTTGCTATCCGATGGAAAATCTCTGTCTGGCTGAGGCAGATTGACAGAAACTGAAATAGACCTCCTTCAGAGTTATTACGGTCTGGCCATTAGATTACCTGCACCTCTGAATGATATTATGGCAATGAGAAAAGCCGTATGGGCCACCTAATTTCATAAGTTGTCCACAGATGACCACCCTGTGCATGGACTTTCTCCTAAAGCAGCAGAGTCTTGGTGTGGTTACCAAAAAGCAAAAGAAAGTGGTCAAATATACCATCATAAACATTCTCTTCCTGAACCTGTTACGAATGAAATAAAACCAATTTTTAGAGACCTGAATGACCATGTTTTGCTTAGTAAATGTCTTCATGGAGGCACTCAGAACACAAATGAAAGTTCCAACCATTGCATATGGGAAAGATTAGCCATGAATGTTTTTGTAGGACTAAATACATTAAAATTTGGTGTACTAGATGCAGTGATGTGTTTCAATGATGGAGTGATAGGAAGGGTGGAAGTCCTGAGAAATTAAGGCATAAAATGTGTCTCTAAAAAAAATATGGAAGATCAATTGCTTCCATGTGACAGACAACGGGTGCATGAAGCTGAAATATTCGCTCTTCAAGTTACCAAAGAAGCAAGAAGTGCTAAAAGGAGTGCCAAGAGGAAGCTTGAAGATGAAGAAATGCTGCAGTAATGTTCCGAGGCACAGTTTAATTGGACGCATATCTTCATTTGCAATTTCTCGCAAGTTATATTTTTCAGAATTCAGGTACAAATATTTCCTAAAGTTTATAAAGCATTGCTTGAATTTTTTTCTGTAACTTGCAATAGTCCATACATGTAGTACACCTAAGCTTTAGTGCAGAATCAACTAAATTATAGAAAAATAACATTTTTATTAGGAAAAAATTCTAAAAATTAAAATGTACGATGTGATATTTATCTTTTTAATATACATAATACGTGGAATTAAATAGGTCTAATACCTCAGCCACCATGTCATGCATATCTGGTAAAATTTTGGCCTTCTTCAAATGTATAACATTGGATTAAATGGTACCTCAATTTGAGGAAGCATTTTGGGAAAAAATTGCATCAATTTCTGTGTAATTTTTTAAATAACCCTAAGTAGGTTCAAAAATATTCCAAATACTTCTAATTTGTTTAGAAAGTGTGCTGCGTTACCTGATATCAACAAAAAATCTGTGAAACATATACATTATAAACAGTGCCTGAATGAAATAGGTGTTGATTTTTACATAATATTAAGCCAGTAAAGTACCCTGTATCCTTAATAAGCAGCACTAGTTCATTGGGAAAAGATACCATGTTTCTAGTTACCACACAGCTGCATTTATGGAGCAATTATAGCCAGACCCATTTGGTTTGGAGCATGATAATTGCTTAAAGCAATGTATGGGGATAACCATTGAGACAGGAAGATTTCAAAAAGTGATTTATTGTTGAAGAATTAGTTTTTGAATATTTTATTCCATGTAAATTTGAAGAAGAAGACGAGCCACTTGGGGAAAAATTTTAAATAAATAAATAAATACATTTCTTAACACTGCATCCAGCAAATGTTCTCCATTGTAAGTAAGGCAATGTTGGAGTCTTGCCTGGAAACTTAGCAGTATCTCTTGCACCATAGTTTGCTAAAACTAACTGACACTAAGGACGACACACACACCCATGCCTGAGGGAGGACTCGAACCTCCGACGGGGGTGGGGAGTTATGAATCATTTCAACGTATTCCTGAGAATTTAGTTGCTGCATTACCAGCCACAGTCAGGAAAAGAAAAAGGACTAATCATGCCAGTCACTGAAATTGCACACCACACTGTCGCTTTCTTGAGCATGCACCACACTGTCGCTTTCTTGAGCATGATGAGGCTTCTCATGAAGTGAACAAGAAATTTCTCCCACCTAGAACTGGAAGTTTTGTTTATTGATGAAACTAAAGGCATGGAAGTGGGCCAAATTTCTCAATAAGGCATCATGCCCATTTTCAAGCACATTTGCCTGTAACAGTTGCAAGTGAATCTCTGAAAAACTTTTAACATGTATGAACATAATGCTGTTTTGGTATTTAGGTTCCTCAAATTCAAAAGTAAGATGTTACCATTAAAATACAAAGTGAGTTGTTACACCTAAATCCAGCATGAGTCACACGCTGTACTTAAAAACATTAAAGAACAGAAAATCCAGGATGGAATAACATCACCTGGAAAGGAAAGCCATAGAGGAGGCATTGAGTTGCAGATCATCCATTTTTATTGCGCCTGTCTGCGACTCGACTCCTCCTCCTCTGTCTGGTCAATAGCGATCTGTATTTTCAGATTGTCATAAAAGAATGTTACTAAATATTAAAAAATGTTAAAAAAAATAGTTATGTCTGTACTGTACGTCATGTGCAGCGACTGGAAAAATTCACATTTTGCGATAACTGCAAAGCAGATGCAAATTCTGCCCCAAAATGCGAAATTACTTAATTAACACTATTTTGTAATGAATTGTATCTGTATGAACTATTTTACCAGATATAGTTTGAAATAGCTTTATTTTCTGCATACAAATATGAAAAATTTAACCAGTTTTCAGTTACTTACATTCTATATCTCTGTTTGCAAAATAAAATGTGCATGAACACAGTGACATATCAATGCACTCAATGATCTGGTGCCATGCCAACTGTGGGCAGTTGAATGGTCTATTTAAGATACACACTATGGTACTTGGTCATGGGACCTAGCATTTTATGACAAAGAAACATGGGTGTGTGTATATTTAGCTAAACCTAATTATGTGGGCGCTTATAATGTGGCAATTTAGGTGACATGTTTTGAACTGTAGTTGCATCGAATACTATTATAGTGCTGGCCTGAATTAAGTCTCCTACAATGCTCTGCTAAACTCAACAAGCAATTGTGCGGTAACTGTTCCCAAGTGCATTGTGTTGTGCATTGCTCGCTGTTTTCTTATTTTGAATAAATGAAGCGAATAATCCTGGTCCACAGATTTTGATTGAAACCCTTACAATCTCAGAAGCCTGCACTTTGCGCTATAGCAAGTGGAAAACAAAATTTGTAACATGTTTCAACTGTTCCAAAATTCTTCCCATAATGTTAAAATAGAGTCACCTTGTGTTTGGTTCTAGTTCTACACTAACTGCCATATCAGATCTATCTGTAGCATTGTAAAGCATGGGTTGCACAGCTATGAATGCCCATGAAAGGTCAAAATTAATAGTCTGCATATTTTATGATCGTGAAAATTGGTTGGGAAAAGACAAATAACGTCCAGAAACATCATAACTCGGAGATGCACTTAGTTCACCGGTGCAGAATTGCTGCTGCTTTTGACAGAACAATCAGTTTTGAAAGCTCAAACACAGCCAAAAGAAGAAAACAAAGGCCATTTTGGAAGAAAAAGTGTTGCAGTTTTTGCAAAAATAAACATTCCAGTGACAAAGTTCCCATTTTGCACTTTTTTGCCATTTTCAAAGAACTAAGGCTTTGTTTGTCTTCACTTCTAAATTTGTGTGGCTAATAATAAAAAAGAAGCTACATTTTCCAGTCCCTAGTCATAAGACTCCTTTCGCGATAGACCATGCAGAAGCTAGCAATTTTCATGTTCACTATCCTTACCGTGTCTCACTGCCACCGAAAATCTTCTAAGGCAGATCCTGTATATGCTGACAGACAGAGCTACAGCTGATGCCTGAAAACTATGGGACCAATCATATGATCTATCATTATGTATTTAACATTTTGTTGCCCATTGTCAGCTTGTTTGATTCTCTTTATTCAGTGAACCATATTTCCCCAATTATGGGATGAGGTTTCGTTACCAAATTCATCATTTTTAAAAATACAGATTAAAATATTGCTGCTGAGTTGAACATTTTTATGTTGTTTAATAGAGTATATAGGTTTCATCTTACATTTATAGATCAAGCTTTGGATATCTAGGTCACATACTGATTTATTTTGAAGAATTCGGAAGGGCAGGGTTGGGCAAACAGTATTCACAATCAGTTAGCCTCAAGATTTCCTGAAATGCTCGATACAGTATCAGCGTTGCTCAAACAATCATGTGACATCGGCTCATATGGCCCTAGTCCAAGGGACAGGTGAGAAACAATGACCTAGCCACTATAACAATTCATTGCACTACTTAAAATTTGACAATTTTGTGAAACAGAGGAGGAAACACTAAGTTCTACCATCCTACAAACTCTTGTTTTATTTGAACAAAGTAAAAGTTCTCATCCATACATGGATACCATATACAAACATTAATGTTGCTTTTTAGGTAAAGATAACATTGAAAAGTGGAAATGTTGCCCTTCAAAAAACATTACTTGATTCTGAACCCAGATCAGTATTTCATTTAATTATGAGAGGCTGTAATGATTTACTGAGTGGATTGCAAATGAGAAATATGGTTGGATTTTCATTTATTAGAGTACCGGGTAAAAACTTTACCTGCTTTTAATCAGCTTTAGAACTTGATGGTGACACTCAAATGGAACAGGGAGGGAAATTAAACCAGCTGATCTGTCTAACAAACAGAATAAGTAATAATAAACTGACTGTAACTGTTATCGTGAGAATAAATTTCAGCGGCAAGACTCATCGCATACCAATAGACGTCAGTAGATAATGGGATGACAAGAAATTTAAGAATTGGACTGAATGTATTCTACATTTTTATTTATATCTATACTCTGCAAACCACCATGAGATACGTGGCAGAGGGTACATCACATTGTAACAGTTATTACGGTTTCTTTCTATTCCATTCTCATGTGGATTGTGGGAAGAATGATTGATTACATGCATCTGTCCATGCAGTAATTATTCTAATCTTACCCTCACAATTCCTATGTGAGTGATGTGTAGGGAGTTGTTGTATATTCCTAGAGTAATCATTTAAAGCCAGTTCTTGAAACTTTAACTGACTTTCCCAGGATAGTTTACATCTATCTTTAAGACTCTTGCAGTTCAGTTCCTTCAGTATCTCTGTGACACTGTTCCATGGATCAAACAAACATGCTTCCCTTCTCTATATACATTAAGTATCCCCTGTTCGTCCAATCTGGTATGGGTCCCACACATTGAGCAATATTCTAGATCTGGTCACACAATTGATTTGTAAGCAATCTCCTTTGTAGATTGATTGCTCTTCCCAAGTATTCTACCACTAAATGGAAGTCTACCAGCTGCTTTACTCATGATGGAACCTTTGTGATCATTCCATTTCGTATCCCTGCAAAGTGTTCCTCCCAGGTATTTGTATGAGTTGGCCGATTCCAGCAGTGACTCACTGATATTGTAGTCATAGGATAGTTTTCATTTTTTGAAGTGCAAAATTTTACATTTCTGAACATTTAAAGCAAGTTGCCAATATCTGCATCACTTTGAAATCTTATCAAGATCTGACTGAATATTTATGCAGCTTCTTTCAGGTAGTACTTCATTATAGATAACTGCATCACCTGCAAAAACTCTGAGATTACTATTAATATTGTCTCCAAGATCATTAATATAAAACATGAACAGCAAGGGTTCCAACACTTTTGCATGAGGCGCACCCAAAGTTACTTTTACATGTGACGATTACTCTCCATCCAAGATAATTTGCTGCACCCTCTCTGCCGAAAGGTCCTCAGTCTAGTCACAAATTTCACACAATACCACTTATGATTGTACTTTTGACAGTAAGCCTAGGTGTGGTATGGAGTCAAATAATTTGAAAATTCAGGAAATACAGCATCTACGTGATTGCCTTGATCCAATGATTTCAGTACGTTTTGGGAAAAGTGTGTGTTGGATTTCACATGATCGATGTTTTTGGAATCTGTGCTGGTTGGCATTGAGGAGGTCATTCTGTTGAAGATATCTCATTATGTTTTAGCTCAGAATATGTTCTATGATTCTACAACAAATCAATGTCAAGGATATTGGACAGTAGTTTTGTAGATCACTTCTACTGTCCTTGTAGACGGGTGTGACCTGTGCCTTTTTCCAAGAACTGGGCACGGTTATTTTTTATTTTTTTAAAATCTATGATAGATTATAGTTAGAAGATAGCTTAGCTCAGCCACAAACTCAGTGTAGAATCTGATAGGGATTCCATCGGGCCCTGGAGCTTTGTTCAGTTTTAACGATTTCAGCTGCTTCTCAACACCTCTGACACTAATGTTTATTTCATTCATGTTTTCAGTGGTACAAGGATTCAGTTGGGGTAGTTCTCCTTGGTTTTCCTCTGTAAAGAAAAATTTGAAAACGGAGTTAAACATTTCAGCTTTTGCTTTGCTACTGTCAGTTTCAGTTCCTGTGTCATTGACTAGGGATTGGACACTAACTTTGGTACCACTAACTGCCTTTACATATGACCAGAATTTCTTTGGGTTCTGCAAAAGATCACTTTACAATATTCTGCTCATAGTTATTAAAGGCATCACGTATTGCTCTACTGGGTACATATCTATGAAGTGCATGGTCAACTATTCTTTTAAACTTGAGCCATAGTTCCTCTACATGCCACTGCCCTGTGTTGAAAGTTCCAAGTTCCTCATTGAGATATGACACTACTGAAATCATTGGATCAAGGCAATCATGTAGATGCTGTAGTTCTTGATTTTCCAAATTATTTGACTCCGTACCACACCTAGGCTTACTGTCAAAAGTACAATCATAAGGGGTATCGTGTGAAATTTGTGACTAGACGGAGAACTTTTTGATAGGGAGGGTGCAGCACATTTTCTTGGATGGAGAGTAATCGTCACATATAGAAGAAACTTTGGGTGTGCCCCATGTAAGAGTGTTGGAACCCTTGCTGTTCATGTTGTATATTAATGATCTTGGAGACAATATTAATAGTAATCTCAGAGTTTTTGCAAGTGATGCAGGCATCTATAATGAAGTACTACCTGAGAGAAGCTGCATAAATATTCCATCAGATCTTGATAAGATGGGCGTCTTTGTGCCTGTTTTAGTTGTCCTTTGTACATCATTGTTACCACAACTGTGTCATGGTCACTGATACCAGTTTTGATGTGGACATCCGCAAAGAGGTAAGGTCTGTTTGTTGCTATTAGATCCAATATATTTCCATCATGAGTGGGGTTCATAACTATCTGTTCTAGGTAGTTTTCAGAGAAGGCATTTGGTAAAGTTTCACAGGATGTCTTATCACGCCTACCACTAACAAAACTGTAATTTTCTCAGTTAATTGTTGGATGATTGAAGTCTCCACCAATGAATACAGTATGTTTTGGGAACTTACATACAAGTGAACTAAGGTTTTCTCTAAAGTTTTCGGTTTCATTAGGAGATAAGCCTGTTGGGCAATAGAAGGATCCATTTATTATTTTATGCCCACCCCTGATACTGAATCTTGCCCAAACAATCTCACATGCAGGTTCAATGTCTATCTTGGTGGATTTGTATTTCTTGTCTACTGTGACAAACACACCACCTCTGTTTCCCATTCGCCTATCCTTTTGATATACACTTAAATTTTCCCCAAAAATCTCACTCCTATCAATTTCAGGTGTCAACCAGCTTCCTGTACCTAGTATTATGTGAGCTTCACTGGTTTTCATGAGTGGTTCAAACTCTGGCAGTTGTTGCGAATACTTTGGCAGTTTACCATTAGGATTTTAATACTCTCACTGGTGGGAGGCCTTTCTTTCGATCTTACACTGATACTTCTGGGTTTCGTACAGTTACCATTGTCTGGATTGGATGAGGAGTAGCCTAATTGAAAAAACTCTTGTGTGCACCCCACACACAGTCAGCTCCCTGAGTTGTAGACTCCGATATGTAGTACACAGCGACCCATTTAGGGGAGGCCTACAGTTCTCAACCCTATGGCACAGTTTCAGAGAGCTGCAGCCTAGCTTGTCACAGAACTTTTGAAGTATCTGGTTCAGTCCTTCCACTTGACTCAGAACCAGAGGGCTATGATCAGTTATGGGGACAATGCTGCAAATTGTGAACTTAGTTGAAACTCCTTGCACAAGGGTGGTTTTTTCAACCTTCTCTGCCATTCACTAGTATGACCTTGGAGCTCAGATGACAGGTATCATTTGTTCTAGTCTGCACCACAATCCGCAGTTAGTAGCAACCTGCTCCCTCAACGGCTGCTGGAATAGCCTCTTCAACATGTTGAATGAGGCCCCCAGGCATACACACTGAGTGCATCTCTTGTCCATTCCTGTCCTTTGCTGCCATTTCACTTAGGGGTACCATCATTCACCATACCTTTCAACTACCGACAATTAATAGACTCCTACCCTTTTTGTGTTTGCCTCCTCCTGACACCATACAAAGCAGGTTTCCCTAAAACATGTGAAATATTAGTTGCAGTTGTTACATATGACTTGCACTCTAGAAGATGTTGCAGTCAGTTTCTCACAGTTGTTCTAACACAGCACTACGGATGGGTTGTAGACGGATCAGAGATGTTAGCTTGGCTGAGAAATAGGATTAGTACAGGGAGGGGGGTAGTGAATGAGCAGCAAATTATGCCACGTTGCCAACCATGGGAATCTATACTGGGTAATTTGGCATTTTAGAAACATCTACCACATTTAAAATGCAGTTTGCCTAAATCCATTTGTAGATGGAACTGAATTAACTTTAAAATTGGACAGATATGCAACAGTAATACTCATTTCTGCAGAAGGTGTAAAAAGTCTATATAGGAGCCATTGGCATATTTATGTATTTTGTGCTATGGTTTGTTGTTGCTCATCATGACGTATGATGGGATTGAAAGGGTTTGTGTGTGTCAACTGCTGGTTCTACGCTGCAGATCAGAAAGAGGTGGGCAGACAATAAGTTTCAAAGCAAGAGACATTGTAACATTCTCATGTCAATATAGAAGTGAAATCTGATATGTATTCAGATTAAAACAGCTTTAATCTTGTACTCCACGGTAACCATAACCTCAGGAATCACAACATATTCAGAAGAAATAGCCAAATATTTGTGACAGCTAAGAGAGAAATTTCACAGCCGTTCTAATAGGATGGTGGTGGTGGTGATCAAAAATAGTGACACCACAGATGACAGGGTTAGCAAGCAAAAAATGTAGGGGACAGAAAGGTCTACAAATTAATGTAATCTATTTCTTTCTGTTTAGTTTATCTCTCTTTGTAGTATCAAAATGTTGACAATAAATGGCTTAAATTTGGAATAGGTATAATGTTAACTTTTTAAGCAGGTACTTAAAATTCCAATCTATCAGTTAAAAAACAAAAGATAAAATCGTCTTTTTATACTGACTGAGAAGTGGTGTGAAAAACGTGTGTTTCATTACCAGATGTACAGTTTTTTTTGCATGGTAATCGTCACACAAACATTTAAAACAGAACCTAAATTCCTGTTGCACTGTGGACAAAATAAAGCCAAAGGTGTAAATGAAAGAAGGTTTTATAAGTAAAACAAAATTCAAGCAAATAAGAAATAGATATAATGATTGCAATAACCTGTAAGAAAAATCAGGATGATAAAACAAAGGAAATTAAATCAAAATTAATACATAAAATTAATTAAAAACAAATGAACCAAGATTTCAACTGGAAAAAGAATGATAGGAAGAAAAATGAAATCAAATGAAGAAGTTGATATTATGATTAAAATGGTGTGTCAAAGAAATGGAAATAAAAAATTACATTTAAAAAATAAAAATAAATTACTGCACCTGATGAGATTCGAACCCACAACCTTGTGCATTTGAAGCCATTATTCTACCCATCACACCACCCAAGCTCACTGTGTAATACAGCTGTTTAATGCTATTAAGCGTCAAAAAGCAGGCTGTGATACCTGGGATCTTAATCTACAACACCGAATGTTTGGTTTCAAAAAGTCTACCTCTGGGGACCGCTTCTGTCCACGTAAATATGGTATGTAGCACATCTCACTGCAACAGTATTATGTGCTGTGCAGGCTACAATTTCACCCTTGTGAGTGCAAGCTCTGTTGCTGGCAGACAACCACAATATCAAGTGCTCTTCCATAAACCCTTTATATTTATGCATATCACAACCATCCAGATAATCTTGCTCAGCATATGCTCTCTTCAACATGCAGTTTTTTAAATCATCCCATATCATAACATTTCTAAAATTTTTTATGATCTACATATAAAAGTAAGCCATTCTGAAACTCCTGAGCAAATGAACACTTTGTTTCTGACGGACTCAAATGTCAAATATTCCGTGCCCAGCTGTGGTATTCATGCGTGACTACAACCCATCATCACAGTTTCAATTTTGCGAGTGTCTCCTGCTTTCCAAACTTTGCAGAAGCACTACCGTACGCTTTGTGGGACTTACGAGAAGTACATTGCAGAGAAATGACTTAGCCACAGCCTAGGGACTCACAGAATTGAAGTCGTGAGGTTAGATAATGAGTTGCTCTTTGGTTGTTTAGGCGATAGAACATTGCACACAAAGACAAATTTTTGGGTTCAGTTACTGGTCCAGAATACAATTTTAATCTGCCAGGAAGTTCCGAAACAGCACACTCCTCACTGCAGAATGGGAGATTCTTCTGCATAATTACTTCATACTGTCACATATATTACATTCGTGTAATAACAGGAGCAAACCTAGGAAATAATGCTGAATCAGAAAAGAAAGACTTTAATTGAAAGAGTAAATAAAACGAATTGAAGCATAGTGCACATTGTTGAAGAATAATCACAAATCTTCAGTCTAATGTGATCATTTTATGTATTTGTTGCAATGTGATTTTCATTTTTCACTTTATTTTTATAAAATAACGGGGATTCTTGACTGTATGTGAAATTAATTTAGGTTGTTAACTTCTTTTTTCAGGTTTGTTCACTGGCAATGACAAAGGAGTTAAAAGAAAAAGAGGAACTGATTTTCACAGGAACAAGAAAGCTCGTCTTGAGGAGACACCAAAATTTAAACACAGAAAGAAAAAAAGACTCTAAGTCCAGATGATTATAAGTGTAGAAATTGTGTAAATAAGAGAGACAATTCTTCAACTAAAGTGCACAAAAATTAATAGAAAATAACATTTTTTATTTAAGAGTTATATTACAGCTTTTGAACCACCTTATGTGCAGATTAGATCTGTGCCTATCTGTTACTTTTCTCTTTCTTTTTTGCTCCTCCTCCTTGTCCTTTTGAAGTAACCTTTTGCATCTACATGGACTTTTATTCAAATAAATTGAATCCCTTTCAAGCCATACTGATTTAGAATTTTCGTAGTTTTCCTGAGTCACTTTAGGTGAATGGTAGGATGACTATTTCATCAAGGCAATATCAGGTTCGTACTCCCATTCTTTTCTGAGCTAATGTTTCTCTCTGATGTTGGTAACACTAACAGGATTTTAAACTGGTACGTTCCGTATTAATGTATTCCTGTAGTAAATTGTAATTGCATAGTTACTTAATAATTTATTGGGAAGTACAACTGAAGAAAATGAACAATTAATTTTTTGTAATTTAGGTATTTGTAGAGGTTTTACTGATATTGATGAATACAAACTGGTTATTTCATCAAGTCTTAGTCTCTCAGATCCATAAAATGAACACTTAAGTCACATGACAGCTGTTTGGGAAAGGGATGTGAACTGATATACTAGAAGAGGGATATGAACTGCTAATATTTATTTGTTCCAGTCCTTTAGCATGACAAGTTAATTGTTCAACACATCTTTTGTCTTCCCATTACCCTTTAATTCTTTGTGTTTCTGTGATCTTAATTTTGATCCTACACTCAGTCCACCTATGTGCTTCTGCCTGCTTTGTATGGCTTCTTTTCCCTTTATTCCATTTCCTTTCCATTGCACCATGGCTCCTTTCAGCCGATTGTTCCTTGTTAAGCATGTTGTGTTCCATATCTTCTTGATCAACATTTTGTCATCTGTACTCATGATGTGAGACAACGGCCTTGCCGCAGTGGATACACCAGTTCCCGTGAGATCACCAAAGTTAAGTGCTATCGGGCATGGTCGGCACTTGGATGGGTGACCATCCAGTCTGCCATGCACTGTTGCCATTTTTCGGGTGCATTCAGCCTCGTGATGCCAATTGAGGAGCTACTCGACCGAATAGTAGCGACTTCGGTCAAGAATACCATCATAACAACCGCGAGAGCGGTGTGCTGACCCCACGCTCCTCCGATCCGCATCCTCCTCGGAGGAAGACACGGCGGTCGGATGGTCCCGATAGGCCACTTGTGGCCTGAAGATGGAGTGTACTCATGATGTGCCCTGCAAAAAAAAATTTCTGTTCTGTATCATATCTGAAATTGGTTCTAAAGTCTCTTGTAACTCCTGTCATGAGTACGTCTCCAAACTTCATATATGTTTATTCTTTGTACGGTATCATTGCTGACACTAGTTTTCAAAATTCTTGAGGTGATATTCTAGAATTCTATAATAGTATCTCACCTGAACAAGAATAATATTCTCAGTAAACCACAGTTTGGATTTCAGAAGAATTGCTCCATTGAGAATGCCATTTACACGTTCACTCACCAAATTTTATAAACATTAAATAACAAGATAGCAGTAGTTGTTATTTTCTGTGACTGTCTACCAGGTGTACAAGTATGAAATGTGGATTTTTTGTCTGAAAAACATGTTAAATTCACAAGAATGATAAATAGTGCTTTGTTCAAAGTATGCTCCATTGTTTGTTATACATTTTTCCCACTTTTGTGCAATTTGTGAATACCACGGCAGTAAAAATTTTCCCCTTTTGCTGTGAACCATTCATTGAGCCATTTTTTTCACATCTTCATACAAACCAAACCACTGCTCAGCAAGTACGTGACCAATCAATGCAGACAAATGGTAATTGGAAGGAGGCAAGACTGATGAGTAAACCGCATGGGGTGGAATTTCCCAGCTGAGTGCTTCCAATGTTGCCATATGTGAAGGAGCACTGTCATGAAGAAAAATGACTTTTTGTTGCCTCTTTTGGTATTGTGGCTTTTATTCAAACAGTGAACAGTTCAAATAAGTCTTTAGTTGTTGGTAATGTTTAATATTAACCATTTCCCCAGGTTCTAAAAGTTCATAGTAGACCACGTCCCCCTGATCCCACCAAACACAGAGCATCCTCTTTCTGCCAAAGTGATTCGGTCTTGCAGTTGATGTGGATGGTGTGCCTGGGTCTAGTCATGAATTTTTTGCATGTGTAATTCCCAAAATAAATCCACTTTTCATCCCCCCAAACTATATTATGCAAAAATGACTTCCTTTTGTACTGAGTGAGCAAAATCTTACATGTTTTTGCATGTTTCCATTTTCCTGTCATTCAACTCAAGTGGTACCCATCTACTGATCTTCTGAATCTTTCCCATCTCTCGTAGCCAATTGGAAACAGTCTGTTGACTGATGCCCAAGATTAAATCAGAGGGTGTAGGTCATAGTGCATTGAGAAAACCAAATGAAATTGGCATGAAGATGCAATGAGAATACCTCAAAGATGACCACATCAGTACCTCTGTCCATATCAGACCTACAAACCACCAGCAATACCTCCATTCGACAGGCCACCCATTCCATGCCAAGAAGTCCCTTCCTTACAGCCTAGCCACTTGGGGCCATTGCATCTGTAGTGATGAGCAATACCTCTCGAAATATACAGAGTGTCTCACTGAGGCCTTCACAGTTCATGATTACTCTCCCAACATTGTACAAAAACAGATTTTCTGTGCCTTATCTTTCCAGTCACACACCACCTCCCAAAATTCCCACCATCTTGCCACAAAGGAGCATTCCCCTCGTGACTCAGTACCACCCAGGACTGGAACAACTGAAATACGTTCTCAGCCAGGGTTTCGACGACCTCTCATCATGCCCTGAAATGAGAGATGCCCTATCCACTATCCCCTCCAACAGTGGTATTTCGCCGCCCACTGAACCTAGACAATATCCTCGTCCATCCCTACACAACCCACACTCTCAACACCTTGGCTCATGGCTCATATCCCTGTATCAGACCTAGATGCAAGACCTGTCCCATACATCCTCCCACCACCACCTACTCCAATCCAGTCACAAACATCACCCATCACATCAAAGGCAGGGCTAACTGTGACACCAGTCATGTGATCTACAAGCTAAGCTGCAGCCACTGTGCTGCATTCTACATGGGCATGACAACCAACAAGCTGTCTGCCCGCATGAATGACCGCCAACAAACTGTAACCAAGAAACAGCTGGACCACCCCTTTGCTGAGCGTGCCGCCGAACAGATGTTCTTCATTTCAATGACTACTTCACAGCCTGTGCCATCTGGATCCTTCCCACTAACACCTGCTTTACAGAATTGTGCAGGTGGGAACAGTCCCTGCAATATATCGTATGTTCTTGTAACCCTCCAGGCCGCAACCTTCGTTGGTCATTATCCTTATGAATCTAGGCCCTTCCCTGTTTGTATTCCAACACTACATAGCCCTCCGTAGCACCAATGCAGCCACAGTCTTTTTAATTCCCTCCTTTTCTGCAATCCCCTTCGTGCCCTTCATCAAATTTCCCAACTGCACCTAGATGCCCTACCCTCTCTCCATTTCATCCCTGTACACTCCCATAGGCAGCACTTTTTCCCCTACCTCTACCTAGCTATGCCTTGCCCTCCTTGGCCCAGCCTCCTCCTGACCTCCACCACCTGGTTGCCTCTCCCATCATGTGCTGCTACTCACAATCTGGCTTCAGCTGCCAGAGACTGTAGTCATGTCTATGTGAGTTGTGTTTGCATGAGTGTGTGTGTGTGTGTGTGTGTGTGTGTGTGTGTGTGTTTTATTTACAAAAGGCCTTGTTGCTGAAAGCTCATTTTCCAACAGTCTTTTTATTGTGCCTATCTGCGACTCAGCATCTCTGCTATATGGTGAGTAGCGACTATCCTTTTCATAATATCGTTACATTCCATCCTGGAATTTCCATTGTTTGGTATCCCAGATTACTTATTTAATAATATTTCTGCGGAAATTGTCGCCCTCTCCTCTTGTAATGCGATGAACAGTTCAATAAGTAAATGCAGTTTCCCAGAAGAATAAAAGACCTCAAAGGTAATTTCAAAAAGGTAGGCTATGATGATGTTTAGCTATCATCTCATTTCCATACTGTTTGTCATATCTAAGGTAACTGAGAGAGCCATCTACTATTAGTTAGTTTTTTCCGATAAAATGGAATAATTGACTGAATATCAGTTTAACATTGTGGAAAAAGGCTAGTTAGCAACTGATGTATTAGTTTCACTGACGATATCCATAGATTCTTCAACCAAAAGGAATTTTCTTGTGGGGTGGGGGAGATAATGCCCACCACGTGAATGATATACATGTCCCATGTTTTTCTAGGCAAGCACCTCATGGAGCTCAGCATTTATATGCAAGGTATGGGCTTGGGGAACCTGGGCCTTCTGAGCTGGGGACTGGTGAGCGCTACCATTCCTCTGTAGTGGAGTATTATTTCGAGGTGTTTTTATTTTATTTTTTTATTTTACATGTCTAGCTGTGTAGGGCCAAATTGATGAGCAAATCTCGTGGAACATATCAGTACATGAAATTACAACATAAAAGTAATAACGGATAAAATAAAATTTTTATGAAGCTAAAAAAGACAAGCCATAAGTTTATGTAAATGCAATCAAGAACATAACACAGAAATCAGCTTAATTTTTCAAGGAACTCCTCGACAGAACAGGAGTGACCCAGTGACCCTTGAGGAAACTGTTCAGTTTCGATTTGAAAGCACGTGGGTCACTGCTAAGCTTTTTTAATTCTTGAGGTAGGTTATTGAAAATGGATGGAGCGGTATACTGCACACCTTTCTGCACAAGAGTCAAGGATGTGTGATCCAAATGCAGATTGGATTTCTGCCGAGTATTAACTGAGTGAAAGCTGCTAATTCTTGGGAATAAGCTGATATTGTTAACAACAAATAACAGTAAAGAATATGTATATTGAGAGGTCAATGTCAGAATACTCAGACTAATGAATAGGGGTCGACAAGATGTTTGCAAACTTACACCACTCATTGCCCAAACTGCCCGTTTCTAAGCCAAAAATATCCTTTGAGAATGGGAAGAGTTACCCCAAAATATAATACCACACGTCATAAGCAAATGAAAATAAACAAAGTAGACTACTCTCCATGTCACTTACTTCAGATGCGGTTCGAATAGTGAAAAGGCCATCATTAAGTCTTTGAACAAGATCCTAAATGTGGGCTTTCAATGACAGGTTACATCTGAACATCTAGAAATCGGAACTGTTCAGTTTCACTAATCATATGCCCATTCTTTGAAATTAAAACATCGAGTTTTGTGGAATGGTGTGTTAGAAACTGTAAAAACTGAGTATTACTGTGATTTAGCTTTAGTTTATTTTCTACAAGCCATGAACTTTTCATGAACTGCACTTTTTGAAACAGTGTCAGTGTTGCACACAACATCCTATATTATCAAGCTAGTGCTATCAGCAAACAGAAATATTTCAGAATCACCTGTATACTAGAGGGCATATCATTTATATAAATAAGGAACAGGAGTGGCCGTAGCACTGATCCCTGTGCCCCCCAAAGACCTCACATAATAGCCGTTCTCAACAATGTGGATAATTTATTTATTTATTCTCCACGGACAAATACAAGGATTTGTTTTGGATAGTTTACGTATTGATCATTTCCCCTCATTACATTGTGGGAAACAACAAAAATTATGTTGCTTTTTTTGGTACCATGTAAATACTATTTATACAAATGAAAGTATTCTACTCCTCTGAGAGGAATTCTTTAATACTATAAAAACACTTATTGCTGAGGGACTCCTTCAAGGCAATTTCAAAGCAGCTTCCACTTAAGCTTTTTAATTTTTTTGGAAGAATTTGATCACCATGAAATAGGGGCTCTTGTCCGCACTTTTTGTATTATTTCTTTCCAGGTGACACTCATTGTCTCTCCTAGTATTGTACATGTGCACTTCTCTATTTAGATGATTGTACTGCTTGTATTTTAGCATCAGCTGAACAGTTTCATAAATATACAGGGTGTTACAAAAAGGTACGGCCAAACTTTCAGGAAACATTCCTCACACACAAAGAAAGAAAATATGTTATGTGGACATGTGTCCGGAAACGCTTACTTTCCATGTTAGAGCTCATTTTATTATTTCTCTTCAAATCACATTAATCATGGAATGGAAACACACAGCAACAGAACGTACCAGCGTGACTTCAAACACTTTGTTACAGTAAATGCTCAAAATGTCCTCCGTTAGCGAGGATACATGCATCCACCCTCCGTCGCATGGAATCCCTGATGCGCTGTGCAGCCCTGGAGAATGGCGTATTGTATCATAGCCGTCCACAATACAAGCACGAAGAGTCTCTACATTTGGTACCGGGGTTGCATAGACAAGAGCTTTCAAATGCCCCCATAAATGAAAGTCAAGAGGGTTGAGGTCAGGAGAGCGTGGAGGCCATGGAATTGGTCCGCCTGCACCAATCCGTCGGTCACCGAATCTGTTGTTGAGAAGCGTACGAACACTTCAACTGGAATGTGCAGGAGCTGCATCGTGCATGAACCACATATTGTGTCGTACTTGTAAAGGCACATGTTCTAGCAGCACAGGTAGAGTATCCCGTATGAAATCATGATAACGTGCTCCATTGAGCGTAGGTGGACGAAACTAAAATGAGCTCTAACATGGAAATTAATCATTTCCGGACACATGTCCACATAACATCTTTTCTTTATTTGTGTGTGAGGAATGTTTCCTGAAAGTTTGGCTGTACCTTTTTGTAACACCCTGTATAGTGATGGGAGTGTTAGTAGTTACTTAATTTTGGAAATTGCTTTGCAGGACTCATTATATCTAAGCTTATACATGATCGTAACTGCCATTTTTTTGAAGGATGAATACCCTATTTACATGCTTGGCAGCAGCACATCCCCATACTTCAATTCCATATGTGAGGTATGGGTACACTAAAGCATAGTAGATTATACTCATTTGCTCATATTTAAGAAATTGTGACATTTTCCACATTGCATAAATTGATTTGCTTAGTTATTGACATAAGAAATTGATATGATGCTCCCAAGAGATACGCTGATCTAACATTACACGAAGGAAGGAAGTTTTATCTTGCAATTTTATTTCTGAACCATCATCAGACACAACACTCCATTGCATTTCATCTTGTTTGTGGTGTATTTGAAATTCCATTAGATTTGTTGTATTGATGTTTAAGCTTAAGTAATTGTTTTGGAAGTAATTCTTCAATCCAAATAAAACACCTGAACAATTTTGGGCCAAATCATTCTCGTTGGTTCCCCAGTTAACAATGGTTTTGTCACCCCAGTTAACAATGGTTTTGTCATCCACATAGTTAAGTATCTTGCTGTTGTGTTCTGTGAGCAGATCATTAACATATAGTATGAACAATAAAGAACCCAGAATTGACCCTTGGGGCACACCATACTTTACTATAGCTGGACTGGAGCTGCAATTTTTAATAACGTTGCCCACTTTGTGTGTGACCTATGTCTTGTAGGTATGACTGTATGAGACTTTCGGCTATTCCTCTGATAGCATAAGTTTCCAGTTTCTCAAGTAGCAGCTTATGAGATACTGTGTTGAATGCACGTGATTAATCTAGGAACAAACATGCCTCCCTTTCTTTTTCATCTAATTTCATAAGTATTGTATGTACTACATCACATATGGCAGATGATGTTGAATAGCCTTTCCTAAGACCATGCTGGGTTTCTCGTAGCACTTTTTCTTTGACAAGAAAGTTTTCTAACTGTCGTGAAATAATCTCTTCTAATACTTTGCTTAGGATTGGAATTAAGCTAATGGGTATCGACTTTGTCGATACTACCATTTTTGTGCAGTGGCTTCACTATTGTATGTATATTTTAATTCACATGGAAACGCACCTTTATTCAAACCTTCATTGAAGAGGAGGACCAGAACAGGTATGAGTGAATGTTTGCATCATTTTAATATAATGGAGGAGATTTCATCCCATCCTGTAGAGAATTTGTTTTGCATTTTATTTATGATTCCCTCTGCTTCAGTTGTATCTGTTTCATGCATGAACACTGATTTTTGTACCTGGTAAAGAGTTCTCTAGTCATCAGTGTCAGAGGTCACACACATGTTACCTGAATTTTTAGGTGGGTCTTAAAAACATTGCTGATCATATTTGGATCTGAAATATTTACATTATCAGTCATTAGTTGGATATTGTTGACTGCTGATTCTCTCATTTACATAATTCCATACTGATTTGCTTATGTTATTTGAGGTAGCAATTTTTTGCTGTATAATTTCCTTTGTGTATACATTCAGTGCTTGTTTATAGGCTTTTCGACACGTTTGGTAGTTGTCTCTAGTTGATGTGTCTGGGAACTCTTTATATATTCTCAAAGTAATAAACATTTTCTTCTTCAGCTGTTTTACTTTTAGAGGGAGTCGTATACGGTTTTGAGTATATTTCTTTTTGAAAGCAACTGGACAATTACATTGAAACGAGCAAAGAAAGTGTTATAAAAGTTATTCCATTTGTCTGCAACATTTTCTGCACAATATATGTCATTCCATGTCTCCGAGTGCAGTGCGGACTCCAACTTCTCTAAACATTTTTCATTTGTACATCTTATTTCCATCGTCTCATATGTACTTTGTGAATCGTACATATTCAGTATTTCCATTGTCTGGCAAATATGATCAGAGAGGTGAAGGTTTATTATGTCAACTCTGCAGTTATCTAATTGGTGTAAATGTGATCTATACAGCTAGAGTAGTCTTTAGTTAGTCTGGTTGGCCCATTAACACTGTCTGACAAATTATAGCTACATAGAATATCATTTACTTTTTCATAATCTTTAGTATACTTTAAGGAACCTATATTAAAATCACCAGCTATAACAATACCTATGTTCTTATATTTATTACATACAATTTCTATAATTTTTTCCATGTTTTGTAAGAAATTGTCCACAATACTACTAGGAGATCTGTACAGACCTATAACAATCAGGGGCACTTTGTTTACCAACAGCTTTATTGCTAAAATTTCAAATGTCATTTCCACACTAAGTTCTGTGATAAAATCCAGTTTTGTGATATGTAGATGGTCTTTACAATATATGGCAACTCCCCCCACTTTTATGTTCTGTTCGACAGAAATTACTACTCGGAGTATAGTTGTCGAATTTAGACATTGTAATTAAAGTATTAGACAATCAATGTTATGTAAGAATGACTACATCTGAATTTTCTTCACTTAGTGCTTGCTGTAATTGTATGCACTTTTTGCTTAGGTACTGAATGTTTTGATGTAACACTTTGACACCTGTTTTGTTTTTTGTGTCTTCAGGACGTTCCTCCCGAAAAACTGCCTTTTCACAACTTTGTGACATCTTAGGTGCAGAAATGTGGACTTTTTCTGTTTAAACAGTTTACTACCCCTATCAGGATATATTAGATATTAGTTTCCCTCGTTTATAATTTTGCAGACATCCATATACATTTTACTTAAAGCTGCAGAGCCTAATCTGTTCTAATGAAAACCATCCCTCCCTAGGCATTTATCATTTAAAAATTTATTAGGATCGATGAATATTGCTCCAAGTCTGTTGCAGTGCTCTCTCACACCACTGTTTATTTTGAAAATGTTCTTCTCACTTCCCGATCTACTATTTACAATGCCACTAATTGTATGATCTTTTGCTGTCTGTTGTTAAAGTAAGAGATGAACCAGTTGTGAGCTAATCTCCATATTCTATAATGGTCCAACTTCTGGAGCAATATTTTGTGATGAACGCAATCAAATGCCTTAGTTAAATCAAAAAAGATGCCTAGCATTCAAAACCTTTTGTTTAATTGATCCAGTACCTCACAGAGAACAAGTTATTAAACCACTTCTAAAACCAAACTGTGCATTTGATGGCAAATTATGTGAAATAAAATGATCAATTATCCTTATATACACAGTCTTTTCGATAACTTTAACAAACACAGATGACATAGAAATAGGTGTAGAATTGTCAGTGTTATCCATTTTCGCTTCTTATAAAGCGGCTTTACTTCTGAGTGCTTTAATTGTTAAGGAAACTGACCATCCTTTAAGGAAAAATTACAGATATCGTTAAGTACAGGGCTAACATGTGCAGCACAGTACTTCAATATTCTCCTAGGTACACCATCATACTCATGAGTCTTAGTGTTCAGTGATTTAATTATTGACTCAATCTTCACCTTGTCAGTATCACGGAGGAATATTTCAGATATCAGTCTCAGAAAGACATTTTCCAAGAGAGTTATATGATTCCCTTTAGAAACTAAGTTTTTATTTAATTCAGCAGCAATGCTCAGAAAGTGATTGTTAAACACCTGTATATATATCTGACTTATCAGTAACGGGAATACTTTTACTACAAACTGACTTTATAATGTTGACTAGACACTTCCTTCATGACTGACCATATGGTTTTAACTTTATCCTGTGAATTAGCTGTTCTGTTTGTGTACCACATACTATTTGCCTTCTTAATAACATTTTTAAGCACCTTACAATATTGTTTGTAATGGGCTACTCTAGCTCGATGTTGGCTTTCGAACATTTTGATATAATTCTCACTTTGTTCTACTTGATATCCTTATCCTACTAGTCAGCCACCCAGGCTGCCTTTTACTGCTAGTACCCAGTTTAGAACTTCAAATGGAAAGCAGTTTTAAGAGTATGAGAAATGTGTTAAGGAAAGCATTATAATTGTCACCTATGTTATTGGCACTATAAACATTCTGCCATTCTGGTTTCTTAACAAGGTTTAAAAAAGTCTCTATTGCTGTGTGTTGATGAGGCATGTGGCTGTTGATGTGGAACAGCTGTTAGTTGGCAATCTCTGGGAATCCAGTCGCATCTCAGCTGTATGAGGCTTGCTCAGGGATATTACAAATAGTCTCTGAAGAAGAACAGAAGGATGAATGGGCACCAGATGGTGTGACTGATCTGCAAAATATCTTGAAAAGGGTAGATGGCAAACTTAAAATGATTCCTTGTGCTCCATAGCATAATGCTTCCAGGTTTTATTCGCCTAAACATAAAGTCTTTTATACCAAGTCCAATGCACTGCTTTTAATGTCAGTGCTTTGGGCAACACCACTTTACCATGTTATGGAGATGTCACTTCTGGCAAATGTGGTACATCTGTCCACAAAGGAGTCATTTGCTATTCTTTTACGTAGGTATATTAATTGCTTGGGCATTACCCTGTCTGGAGTAGCCTGTCTGAAGAAACGAAGATACAGGAGCTGAAAACAATGAAACATATTCTGTGTAATGAATCAAAAAAGATCTGTGAACCAATAAACACCTACTTTCGCTACTTCATTTGCTTCAGCTATCAAAAAGCCTTTTCAGAAAGCAGATGCCTCAACACAAATGGATGTTGCTAGTGTCTGCACTAATACCTTTGTTTGTAAATGCAGTCTTAAAACTGTGCCATTCTGGAACCCATAGCTTCCCCCCAATACATCAGAACAGGCCATTATCAAAATAGTAGAGCTTTTGGGGCACCTCACTAGGCGGACTCTAGTAAAGAGGCCAACACTGCCATTACCACTGTTGCAGTCATTCCTCTGAAGTCTCCATGGAAACATTGACCACAGAAGAAATCAGATTGTAAAACATCAAACCGTATAGATTTCATTCTGTCTGGCAGTCCCAATTATTCAGAGACCATGGAATATGAGGTCTGTTTGGGGCAAGAATCTAGCCCTGTGACTAACCCTCCAAATGTCACTGGATCCCCACCCAAGCAGAGAGACAGAGTGAAAGAAAAACCTCACCCAGAGTGAAAGAAAAACCTCACTGATAAAATGGCTTCCATTCTACAGCAGTGGAACATCAATGGGTTGAAGACACGTGTGCCGGACTAAAACTTCTAGCACAGCTTCATGTGATTGTGTTTACAGGAAACACATTTTAAATTTACTGACACTTCTGTGCTATGGATTTATACCCTCCAGTGGAAGGATGACTTGACTGAGTAAAGGACCAAGCAAGGTGTAGTTTTGTTTGTTAATAACATACATCATTCCTTTGCTCTATCATTGGTTACTGATCTCCAAGCAGTTGCATTTGAAGTTCCTGTTGATCAGAGGGTTACTTTATACTCATTGTATTTATCAACTAGAATCACTCCAACTAGTATAAGCTCTAGGGACCATGTAAGACCCACTAAATTTGACAATTTTACTAGAGAACTGAAAGAAAAAATGGAGAGAGAGAGAGAGAGAGAGAGAGAGAGAGAGAGAGAGAGGGGGGGGGGGGGGGGGGAAGAACAAGGAGCACAGAGATAAATACAAACAATACAAGTACCATTTTTGCAAGAAAGTCAAAAGATTGAAGGGTGAATAGATTAACTTAAAAATACAAAACTCAGATTGTATCTCAAAGACCTGCTGGTTCATAGTAAATGATATTAGAGACAATAAAACAAAACTAAAAAATGACATCAGTGTACAGATATCTAATAACAATATTGTCACCAATCCTCAGAAGATAAGTAACATTTTAATGACTACTTCATAGATATTGTAGAATCTGTCTCTTTGTACTACAGATAAAGTACATGTTGGAAATTGTGGTGAGGTCAACTCTGAACCTGGTAAACTCCCTGAAATTGGGCTTGTATATATTTTCAAGCTCTTAAAAAATGGTGCTGACAGAGGTGAAATTTCTTCATTTTTACTTAAAACAATGCCAATGTAATCTAGCATATACTTTATTAATATAATGGAAGGAAACATTCCACGTGGGAAAAATTATATATAAAAACAAAGATGAGGTGACTTACCGAACAAAAGCGCTGGCAGGTCGATAGACACACAAACAAACACAAACACACACACAAAATTCAAGCTTTCGCAACAAACTGTTGCCTCATCAGGAAAGAGGGAAGGAGAGGGGAAGACGAAAGGAAGTGGGTTTTAAGGGAGAGGGTAAGGAGTCATTCCAATCCCGGGAGCGGAAAGACTTACCTTAGGGGGAAAAAAGGACAGGTATACACTCGCACACACACACATATCCATCCACACATACAGACACAAGCAGACATATTTAAATATGTCTGCTTGTGTCTGTATGTGTGGATGGATATGTGTGTGTGTGCGAGTGTATACCTGTCCTTTTTTCCCCCTAAGGTAAGTCTTTCCGCTCCCGGGATTGGAATGACTCCTTACCCTCTCCCTTAAAACCCACTTCCTTTCGTCTTCCCCTCTCCTTCCCTCTTTCCTGATGAGGCAACAGTTTGTTGCGAAAGCTTGAATTTTGTGTGTGTGTTTGTGTTTGTTTGTGTGTCTATCGACCTGCCAGCGCTTTTGTTCGGTAAGTCACCTCATCTTTGTTTTTATATATAACTAGCATATACTTTGATGCATCTAATGAACAGTGTCTAAAAAGAAACGGTGTTCCCTGATATACTAAAATTATCCATTGTTAAACCTCTCTACAAGAAAAGGTGATAAACACCTACTAGAAAATTGCATACCACCCACTTTAACTTACATTTTTAGTAAATTAATTGAAAAATTAATTCTAAAATATATGTTAGAGCATTACAATATGCACAAACTCCTGGGAGGTTTTCAGCATGATTTTAGGAGTGGTCGCAGCACTACAATTTATGCTGAAAGTTCTTGGCAAAATCGATGAAGGCATGCATTAAGCTGGAGTTTTCTGCAACCTATCAAAAACTTTTGATAGGGTTGATCATGAGATACTCCTGTCAAAATTGGCCATAAATTCCACTAGTGGAAAACTACATACTGTTTAAAAAACATAGGACAATGTATGACAATCACACACAATAACGGAGAAACATTAAAATGTTATATATCAAGGATCAGGAATAATAAATCTGGTGTACCTCAGGGATGGATAAATGGTCTCTTTCTTTTTATATGCTATGTCAATGACTTCCCAAATACATTGAAAAATGATACCTTCACTATAGTGGGTGCAGATGACACGTTAGTCCTTTGTTGGGGAGATGATATGTTTAATCTTGGCATTTTTAGAAAAAAAAAAGAAAAAGAAAAGATAGGTATGGGGAAAGTCAAAGTTTGAAAATGACACTCCAAAAGCCAGTTTACAAAAAACAAATATTAAGTGTTGGTGCTTTGCAAAAGCTTATGATACATGAGATAGTAATACATTAGGGAAAGTCTGGCATGAGTGTAAGTTCTTAGGTGTGCGCATAGATAGCAAACTATTATGGACACAACAAGCTGGCAATGCATGTGCAAGACTAATATCCAGCTTATATGTTTTAAGAATAGCTCCGTATGTCAACATCCAGACAATGAGAATGATTTATTTCAGTTTAATGCATCCCTTTCTTGCATATAGTCTTGTGTTATGGGGTGGGGCTTCCAAAACTCCTGTAGACTGAGTATTTAAACTGCAGAAAACAACTTTGGGAATATTAGGCAAAAAGATGCTAGAACATCATGCAAGGGATTCTTTAAAAATTTTAAAATTGACTATCTGTTCCATGTATATGGCGTTCCGGCCTGAGATACTCGTCTGTGCTTGAGGTGTGCTTGCTTTGTGTGCGTGTGCCTGTCTCTGTTTTTTACTGATTGTTTAGTATTTATGTATATGTTTGAAACAATAGTACTAGCTGTAGAAGATAAGAAATATACACGTCATAATGCAGAAATTCATGAACATAACACTAGACAGGTACAAAACTATCATATGGTAAGCAGGAGACTGAAAAAAATAGCAAACAGTCCTTACATTAAAGGAGAAAAATGTTTTAGTGCACTACCTAAGGAATTGAAGCTGTAACTGATAAAAAATTCAAAAAACATCTAAAATCATGGCACAATGAGCAGTGCTACTATGGCCTACCATAGAAACTAAAATCTAATGTATTATTATGTAAAATAAATTAGACTGTATACTTCAGTATCTAGTATAAAATAAATTTAGGTTGTATACTGGTGTATCTATTGTGCTACTGATAGCTGTGCATGTAATTACATGTTCCCACAAATAAATTACAAAAAATTATCTTTGCCACTGCTGGGTGATTTTAATGCCCATAATGCATTATGAGTCTCAAACTCTATTTGCCCCAGAAGTCTAGTTACAGAGAGACCCGTGTCATCTCGAGCTGTGCATCCTCAGCATGGCCAGTCCCACTCACGTCAACACTGTTCATCATCAGCCATATATCTTTTTTTTTACTCACCATGCTCCATAGATTCTTCTCTGTGTAAGGTTACTGATAACATTCATCCCAGTGACCACTTCCCATTCTGGAGCCTGTTACTGAATGGAGCAACCTTTGAAAGGAAGTAACCAAGATGGGTGATCAGTAGAACTACCTAGATGTTCTACCGCCAGCTGGTTGTGTTTGAACTTCAAGGCACTGTTCAGGAGTAGGTGGACCACATCTGACTTACATACCCTGCAGTCGTACAGTCTTCTTTGCAGTCTGTACATGGTGGGCTGACACATGCTGCTCAGTAATCCTGGTCAAGTGTGCAGCTGCCCAACAAAGAAAATCTCTCAGTCTTATGAGTAGCGGGAGCCAAAGCTCAACGAGTCATCGAGGAGAGCAGGAAAAGGTCATGGCAAGTATTCCTGGGCTCTCTCAACCACTCATTGGCACTGTGGAAGCCATCAGGAGGATTTCCAGTACATGTAGTCAGTTACCTACACCAGCAGTGTCTCCAAATAATGCCAAGAGATATCGCCCGCCCATACAGTGGCAGAACTCTTTGTGATGACTTCTGCCACTTCAAGGTAGGATCTGACATTCCACTGCTAATGTACCACGATGGAGAGGGGTGGGTTGGACTTCAGGTCCAACAATTCTAAAGCCTACAACTGCCCTTTCTTCATGTGGGAGCTAGATTTGACACTATTTGAGGCTTGTGATCGTGTGCCTAGTAAGATTGCTACCACCTTATTCATAACTATCATGATAAAGTTTCTCTCTAAAACTGGCTGTGTTGATATAACTACGGCAATCAGACTAATGTTTGTGCTGCACAGTGTAGAGTGAGCATCTTACTACCAAGGAAAACGCATCTGAAGACTAAAAATGGGACCGTGTGCCTACTGGTACACGCCTTGTCAAAATCACCATAAATGCCATTAAAAATCTTCACACTCATTTCTAATAGATGTGAAAAGGATTCAAAAAGAGACACCAACTTCGTAGAACTGATAGGTTTGTTGTCTCAAGTACAAGGCACGGTACACTTCCTAATGTCACTGCCCACATACTAATGTTCACTCTTATTTAGGCTTATTATTACTTTTCTGAGGTAACAGTTGTTTCTACTGATCTTTGCTAATGACAATATTTTACATTCTCTTGGGCCCGCAGCTAGTATATGTCGGTATAAGACATTATTGAAGTGAATGCTCCACACCAGCTGCAATAAAGTTGTTTGTTTTTTAATATTTTACATGACAGGGCTGTTTCAGCTTATTGCCATATCAAGTGACCTCTAGTTGGAAGTGACAACCGTATTGCATCTGTGATGTCTCAGTGAGTATAATAATTCTTGTAATTATAAAAATGTAAAACTACATTTTTGTCAGATGTTTTGACAGTTCATCATAGTAAAGAACTGTCAAAACTGAACTGTCAAAGTATCTGACAAAAACGTATTTTTAAGTTTCAATAACTACAAGAACTATGATACTTACCGAGACATGACAGGAAGACTTTACTACGGATGCAATATGGTCTTCACTTCCAACTAGACATCACTTGATAATGGCAATATGCCAAAACAGGCCTGTCATGCAAAATGTTTAAAAACATATTACTTTATTGCAGCTGGTTTGGAGAATTCATTTCCATACTATATTTGCTAATGACTTGCTTTTAATAGTGATGAGTTCTCAATCTAGTCCACAAATATTCCAACATTTAACCAATTTATTTAACTTCTCATGATAAGTGTAATGTATTGTCCAACCACATCTGACATTCAGCCACAATTCCCCACTACTCCTTGCCTTCCACACCCGAAACGGTTGGTGCCAAATTGAGGTGACTGGGGTTCTCCTGGCGACTGTGCTGCTGCACTAGTCCACTATGTGTAAGGTACAGATATTGATATTAAATGAATAGGTATAAACTGTATATAATCTTACATCTCCCAGCTTAAATGTTTTCAAAATTTATTTTGGGAAAAAAATGTCCTGGTGGAAGGAATGGAAGAAAACTCACCCTCCCCAAATTTTGAAGAATTTACCGCAGTGGTATCCTCAGGATGAGTAGCCTTCAAAATATTAAGAAGAAAACACCATTCATATCATCACTCATACCTCCTAAATTCAAGTAGCAAATAAGGTAAAATTATTGAAATATGTGAATATTACTTACAAATACAAGTGAAAAGAATACTTTGCACATTGGGAATGTATGCATTAAAAATAAATAAATTATTATTATTATTTAGCACCATTCTAAGGTTTAACTGACTCGTGGGGTCCCTCACATGCTTCACAATATGGTATCATCTGCACTAATATTGTGGTCTAATGGTAGCAGCCTCCCCCCATGAACCATGGCCCTTGCCGTTGGTGGGGAGGCTTGCGAGCCTCAGCGATACAGATAGCCGTACCGTAGGTGCAACCACAACGGAGGGGTATCTGTTGAGAGGCCAGACAAACGCGTGGTTCCTGAAGAGGGGCAGCAGCCTTTTCAGTAGTTGCACGGGCAACAGTCTGGATGATTGACTGATCTGTTCTTGTAACACTAACCAAAACAGCCTTACTGTTGTGGTACTGCGAATGGTTGAAAGCAAGGGGAAACTACAGCCGTAATTTTTCCCGAGGGCATGCAGCTTTACTGTACGGTTAATGATGATGGCGTCCTCTGGGTAAAATATTCTGGAGGTAAAATAGTCCCCCATTCGGATCTCCAGGCGGGGACTACTCAAGAGGACGTCGTTATCGGGAGAAAGAAAACTGGCATTCTACGGATCGGAGCGTGGAATGTCAGATCCCTTAACCGGGAAGGTAGGTTAGAAAATTTAAAAAGGGAAATGGATAGATTAAAGTTAGATATAGTGGGAATTAGTGAAGTTCGGTGGCGGGAGGAACAAGACTTCTGGTCAGGTGAATACAGGGTTATAAATACAAAAACAAATTAGGGATAATGCAGGAGTAGGTTTAATAATGAATAAAAAAATAGGAGTGTGGGTAAGCTACTACAAACAGGATAGTGAACGTATTATAGTCGCCAAGGTAGACATGAAGCCCATGCCTACTACAGTAGTACAAGTTTATATGCCAACTAGCTCTGCAGATGACGAAGAAATTGAAGAAATGTATGATGAGATAAAAGAAATTATTCAGGTAGTGAAGGGAGACGAAAGTTTAATAGGCATGGGTGATTGGAATTCGACAGTAGGAAAAGGGAGAGAAGGAAACGTAGCAGGTGAATATGGATTGGGGCTAAGAAATGAAAGAGGAAGCCGTCTGGTAGAATTTTGCACAGAGCATAACTTAATCTTAGCTAACACTTTGTTCAAGAATCATAAAAGAAGGTTGTATACATGGAAGAATCCTGGAGATACTAAAAGGTATCAGATAGATTATATAATGGTAAGACGGAGATTTAGGAACCAGGTTATAAATTGTAGGACATTTGCAGGGGCAGATGTGGACTCTGACCACAATCTATTGGTTATGAACTGTAGATTAAAACTGAAGAATTGCAAAAAGGTGGCAATTTGAGGAGATGGGACCTGGATAAACTGACTAAACCAGAGGTTGTACAGAGTTTCAGGGACAGCATAAGGGAACAATTGATAGGAATGGGGGAAAGAAATACAGTAGAAGACGAATGGGTAGTTCTGAGGGATGAATTAGTGAAGGCAGCAGAGGATCAAGTAGGTAAAAAGACGAGGGCTAGTAGAAATCCTTGGGTAACAGAAGAAATATTGAATTTAATTGATGAAAGGAGAAAATATAAAAATGCAGTAAATGAAGCAGGCTCAAAAATGAGATTGACAGGAAGGGCAAAATGGCTAAGCAGGCATGGCTAGAGGACAAAAGTAAGGATGTAGAGGCTTATCTCACTAGGGATAAGATAGATACAGCCTACAGGAAAATTAAAGAGACCTTTGGAGAAGAGAGAGCCACTTGTATGAATATCAAAAGCTCAGATGGAAACCCAGTTCTAAGCAAAGAAGGGAAAGCAGAAAGGTGGAAGGAGTATATAGAGGGTCTATATAAGGGCAATGAACTTGAGGACAATATTATGGAAATGGAAGAGGATATAGATGAAGATGAAATGGGAGATACGATACTGCGTGAAGAGTTTGATAGAGCACTGAAAGACCTGAGTGGAAACAAGGCCCCGGGAGTAGACAACATTCCATTAGAACTACTGACGGCCTTGGAAGAGCCAGTCCTGACAAAACTCTACCATCTGGTGAGCAAGATGTATGAGACAGGCGAAATACCCTCAGACTTCAAGAAGAATACAATATTTCCAATCCCAAAGAAAGCAGTTGTTGACAGGTGTGAAAATTACCGAACTATCGGTTTAATAAGCCACAGCTGCAAAATACTAATGCAAATTATTTACAGACGAATGGAAAAACTGGTAGAAGCCAACCTCGGGGAAGATCACTTTGAATTCCGTAGAAATGTTGGAACACTTGAGGCAATACTGACCTTACGACTTATCTTAGAAGAAAGATTAAAGAAAGGCAAACCTAAGTTTCTAGCATTTGTAGACCTAGAGAAAGCTTTTGACAATGTTGACTGGAATACTCTCTTTCAAATTCTAAAGGTGGCAGGGGTAAAATACAGGGAGCAAAAGGCTATTTACAATTTGTATAGAACCAGATGGCAGTTATAAGAGTCGTTGGGCATGAAAGGGAAGCAGCGGTTGGGAAGGGAGTGAGACAGGGTTGTAGCCTCTCCCCAATGTTATTCAATCTGTATATTGAGCAAGCAGTAAAGGAAACAAAAGAAAAATTTGGCGTAGGTATTAAAATCCAGGGAGAAGAAATAAAAACTTTGAGGTTCGCCAATGACATTGTAATTCTTTCGGAGACAGCAAAGGACTTGGAAGAGCAGCTGAACGGAATGGACAGTGTCTTGAAAGAAGGATATCAGATGAACATCAACAAAAGTAAAATGAGGATAATGGAATGTAGTCGAATTAAGTCGGGTGATGCTGAGGGAATTGGATTAGGAAATGAGACACTTAAAGTAGTAAAGGAGTTTTGCTATTTGGGGAGCAAAATAACTGATGATGGTCGAAGTAGAGAGGATATAAAATGTAGACTGGCAATGGCAAAGAAAGCGTTTCTGGAGAAGAGAAATTTGTTAACATCGAGTATAGATTTAAATGTCAGGAAGTCGTTTCTGAAAGTATTTGTATGGAGTGTAGCCATGTATGGAAGTGAAACATGGACAATAAATAGTTTGGACAAGAAAAGAATAGAAGCTTTCGAAATGTGGTGCTACAGAAGAATGTTGAAGATTAGTTGGGTAGATCACGTAACTAATGAGGAGGTATTGAATAGGATTGGGGAGAAGAGAAGTTTGTGGCCCAACTTGACTAGAAGATGGGATCGGTTGGTAGGACATGTCCTGAGGCATCAAGGGATCACAAATTTAGTATTGGAGGGCAGCGTGGAGGGTAAAAATCGTAGAGGGAGACCAAGAGATGAATACACTAAGCAGATTCAGAAGGATGTAGGTTGCAGTAGGTACAGGGAGATGAAGGAGCTTGCACAGGATAGATTAGCATGGAGAGCTGCATCAAACTGAAGACCACAACAACAACAACAAATGGTAGCAGATAGCAGCTTCACTTCATTCAGCTGTCTGGTGAGTTGGCTGCAGTCTCCCCTCCAGTTTCCGCTGACCCCGATCCCCACTGAAGCTCATCAAACAGTGGCTGCTGGTTAGCTGGGATCCAGCTCTGCACACCACCATTAAGGTTGTCATGCGGCTGCTGCACCTGGCATCCTCTCCAGAACTAACTACACTCATGCCTTTCTGAACACTGTCAAAGACCTCTGGACTTGCTGCTGCTGCACTGACACTATCTTGCTGTCTGTGACTATGGATTTCCTTAGGAGCGACTTGCAGTACTATTGCCCTTCAACCTCTGTGAGTCACGCTGAATCATCTGCTTTGCTGCCTTGTAATCGGTTGTGTTGCTGCCATTATAGTATCTGTGACGCTGCTGCTTCCTATGGCGAATAGTTGGACTGCTGGCTGTCTCTGACAAGCGTCTAGTAACAAATGCGAACCGTTCTGCACCACATTAACATTCACTTGTTTCCTAGATATCACAAGCTAAATGGTTTGTCACACCTTATTAACTGTCTTCAAAACACTAGGCCACAGCTGTCTCTAATTTATCACTGTTCTATTAGGCACATTTGCCTGTCCTAATTGCACTGTCTGTGGGTGTCCAACCTAAACTATTTAAATTTTGTATGATGAATAGTATTTCACTACGGCTAATAAGAATTTCAAACAAATGTACAAATTACGTCATTCCTCACAAAATCGCGGTTTTTTACTTCTGTGAATTTAATCGTTCTCCTACTGCTGCATTTCTGAATACTTCTCTTAATGTTTGTAAATCTTCCTTCCAGTCCTTGCTGGTTATTAGTAAATCACCAGTTCAATAATTCTTCATCCAACAACCTGTTCAATATTTGTATAAATGCCAAAACAGATATTTTAAACCCAAAAGGTAACACTCGACATTGATAACAATGTCCTTTGTATAAAAATACCATGAATGGTGTTTCACAATGCAGCACACTTGATGACAGCCTAATATCAAATCTAGGCTTACAATTTTTTTTTAAATATTTGAAGTATCGATTCCATATTTACGGGTTGGTATCTTTCAGGTTCAAATTTCTTATTCACTTGTCTCACATCTAAAACCAAGTGAACCTTCTCCTTCTTTGTAACAAGCACCATCAAAGGGCTGTTAAATTGACTCCTGGTTCATTTGATTACTCTGGATAACAACATCCATTGGAGCTCCTTTTCGAAGGCTTCCTTCCTTGCTTCAGGTATTTAATACGAAGGCACAAAATATGTTTAGTGTGGTTTTATTTTGATGCGATAGGGCAGCCTTTTGTGATCCCTGGTTTTTGACTGACTACCTCTTTATGTTTTCCAATCAACTTCAAGAATTCTTATGCTTTCGTGGATACCAATGTCACAACTCCATTAATTTTCGAACACACTTCATTTGGACTAAGTTCACATTGTTCCTATGACTGCTCTACTTTTTAGTTGTTTTGCCCTCATAAGCCTCTGACATATTTTTCATGCCCTTATGTTTCAAGTACTTGGTAGATTTGTGAACATTTGCTATCGACTGCCATCCTTTTCATAAATCCTGATCCCAGAGTCAATCAGCATTCTCATTTTTCTTCCATAGATTTCTGTTTTTATAACCAGTGTCATTTTGCCTTATCATCACCACTTATATCCTCTGCTATCAAATCTTCTTGGTCATTTCATAGTTGGTCTTTTCTTATTGTGAAAACTTTGCCAGCCTTATTCACATTGTAATGTTGCAGGCCTGCTTAGTCCGTTTCAGGTCATGTCACACCTGAAACTAAATACTTTTTTCCATCTGATTACCTGCAAAAGGTTCCACTTCACTCACTTTCTCCCAAGTATCACATTCATTTCCACATAGGATACGTTCACCCTCCTCCCATCTGCTGTATCTCCACTCCCCATAGCCTCTGTATCCGTAGACAACTTGTCATCTGCCAAACTTCATTTCTTTGCTCTGTTTAATGCCATCCTTCTGGCTGTCACCCGGCATTGTCAAAATTTTTTTAAACACTTCCCCTTATCCTTCCCTCTCCAGTTGGGTGAATATCACCCTAGCTTGATCGACATTCTCAGTGGTGGTTCCTACTAAGGGGCTGTGTGTATTTCTCAGTAATCTTTGCATCACACATCTGACAACTGCTCTTTCGTTGTACAGAGTACTAAGTACTGGTTCCTTTTCTCAAAATTCAACATATATCCCATCCTATCTCCTGTTATATGGTTGGTTGCAAATAGAAATTAGTATATCACCCTGTTTGCTTCGCAACCAATATTTAACGTGAAACATTTTCTCAGATTCCTGGTATGACATTTGTTCCTTTTCTAGCCTCATACCTCAATTGTAAACTTCATATTTCATCTGAATCACCACATATGATACTTTAGTTTTATCATCCCAAATTGCAGGTAACAGGCCGCAAAAATATTTAATGCAAGCTATGGGGTGCAGTTTTCCCCTTGGATGAAATTTGCAACTGTTAGTTAACTCAATCTATAATCATAGTTGTTTGTCCCCAGTTAAAGCTCCCAGTTCCTGCTTCAGTTTACTTTTCACTACCAGATTGACCCACTGCTCCACAGTTTGTCGTACCCCATGTACAATTTGGTTTACTGTTTCTACCTTTTTCTCAACCTCATGAACTCTTTAGGCATCTATGAGAATTGAAAACGTTACCACACCATCCTCCAATACAGTTTACTTTTTGCGAATTTCGTCGATTTTGCCCCTTTTGCAAATTCACTGCAAATTGTTCTTCATTTACCTTTTATATTTGTTCGTTTGTCTTTTTACATTTGTTACTAAGTTGTTAAGTGTTTGGTCATGTGTTTCCAATGTCTCCTCTAGTTTTTAAAAATTTTCCTTCATGCCACCGATGACTGCAGTTCTTTGAAATTTTTTTTCATGAAATCCATTATTTCTTTGCTAAAAATTTCCTGATCTACTCTTCTTACAGGTGCTTCTGTCACTGTATTACAGCCTTCTCTCTCTTTAACTACCACTTCCTTCTCTGCTGTGCTTTCTGTTAATGGTGTGTTCTGACTTTTTATCTCCCTTTCTCTCATTTTTCCTGCCCTGTCAATTCCCACTCTGTTTCCTACCATTATTTTCGTAGAATTTCTTAAAGGGCTCTCCACCATTACTACGTATGTATTATCCTCTTTAATATGACCTTCAGTTAATGATGGATTTGAAGCCCTTCCCCCTTCATAAAATCCACTCTCCTCATCCACTTTTCCCTTTTTAACTTTATCCATGGGAGTGCACGGTCCAATTTAACCAGTGTTCATTTCTGAAATGTTAAACAATGAAGGCACACTTTCTAATCGTACTGAAAGTACTATGTTTGTCATGCACTTTTATTAACACACCTTCCTCCCTCAGGTCTACAGCCAAGTGCATTGTGCTGTGGTAAGTTCCTTTCCTAATCTTTTAAAAACCGTTAATAGCCTAGACATTTATAACATTTACTATTTATTCTCCCCCTGCCGGCTGCTGCTTTCTCAAGTTCAGCTGCATGTGGCGCCTTGGCATCTGCTTGTTGTATCCAAGTTGTCTGGCATTTCTTCTTTCGTTCACTACGTTCTTCCTGTTTGCACTCACAGTTCATGTGTGTTCTTTCCTCAGAAGATAACTATGGATTTGAAAAGTCCTTTCACGGTTGCCAAATGTGAGATGCCTACTCCCTTATTTGTATCTATCACATGTTGATATAGATATGGTGATCAGACTAATGTTTTTGCTGCATAGCTTAGAGTGGGCATCTTACTCCCAAGAAACACGTATCTAAAGACTATCAAAATCACCAGACATGCCATTAAAAATCTTCACACTCAGTTCTAATAGATACAAAAAGGATTAAAAAGGAGATATTGCCTTCATAGAACTGATATGTTATGTGATTGGAGGCTTTCCCAGCATATGTTTTGTTTCCAGAGCTCTCGGGTGTCCAGCTGGATGCGATCATTGAAGTCCCACGATATTTCGGCGAATAACCTTTCTGCCATCATCAGGTGGTTCTGATCGAATGGTGTGTCTGCTCACATTTTTGGTGTTATATATGTCTGTCAGTCGGGCTTCAATTCCCTGCGCTGATGGTCTGATTGTGAGCACCAACGCTCTGATTGCGGCCGCCGACCCAGGTCCGCATCGTCCCCGGAGTCGCGCTGGGTGGTTGAAGAGGCAAAATCCCATGGATAGAGCTTGTGTTTGCTGGAGCTAAGTAAGGGTTTCCATGCCTTGCTCAGTTGAAAACCTGTGTCTCGGTTTATGAGATTGTCCGTTACGTGAATTTCAATGGCCTCCTTGAACATGAAGCAGTGTTCTGCCAGTGCCGATTTGTTCGGCTGGCCCAGGCGTGTGTGGCGTTGGTATTCTTTGCAGCGGTCTTCGACTGTTCGGATCGTTTGACTGATGTAGGATTTGCCACAACCACATGGAATATTATATACGCCCGCTTTCTTGAGACCAAATGCGGTAGACAGTGACACAGTCTACCGACAACTGTCCAAGATACACGCCTTACTGGGGACGGTGAAAGACAAACTGGCAGAACACTGCTTGGAAATTGGACACAACGCGAAATACGAAGAGACCAAGATTCTGGCCCATACCAGCATCTTCAAGGAGGCCATTGAAATTTGCGTAATGGACAACCTCATATAATGGACAATCTCATAAACCTGAGACACAGGTTTTCAACTGAGCAAGGCATGGAAACCCTTACTTAGCTCCATCAAGGAGCCACGCCTCAAGTGGACACAAGATCTATCCACGACAGTCGCTGGGGACACTCCACGGGATTTTGCATCTTCAACTACCTGTCGTGACTCCGGGGTCGGTGCAGACCTGGGTTGGCACCAGCAAACGGATTGCCAGCAGCCACAGTCGGAGCATCAGCGCTCACAATCGGAATGTCAGAGGCCGCAATTGGACTGTCAGTGCAGGGAATCGAAGCCTGACTGATGGACATAAATGATACAGACAGTGAGCAGACACACCATTCCACCTGACCACTTGATGATGGTGGAAAGGTTATTTGCCGAAATATCGTGGGACTTCAACGATCGCATCCGGCTGGACACATTAGAGCCCTGGAAACAACTGATATGATATGTTTATTGTCTCAAGTACAAGTTATGTTACACATTCTGTTTCTGTGCACACATGCTAACATTCACTCTTATTTCAGGCTGTTATTCTTTTTTGTGGTAACTATTGCTTCTACTGATCGTTGCTAATGGCTTGCTCTTCTAATATTGAGCTCTCAGTCTAGTTCACAAACGCTACAACGTTTAACAGATTTTTCGAATTTCTCATCGTAGACGTGCAACCATGTCTGACATTGTCACAACTCCTCATTGCTCCTTGCCTTCCGCACCTCCTGTAATGTTATCAATTGAAGACATAAAGTCTGTAAATGAGTCTGTGATCATTTTATTTTGAGCACTTTTATTTTCACAATTCCATCTTGATCACATAGATTTCTTTACACTTTATGACTGGTTTCAGCTTATCTCCATCTTCAGATCTGTTGTCAATATAAATATTTATATTTAAAACAGATCTGAAGAAGACGATAAGCTGAAACCGGTCATAAAGTGTAAAGAAATCTATGTGATCAAGATGGACTTGTGAAAATAAAAGTCCTCCTATAATGGTTGGTGCCAAATCAAGGTTCTTGATCAAGGAAACCCTTCCCCGGCGGCAGTGTTAAAGATACAGATATCCTTACAGCATGGCAATGATCAAATGTGATACATGTTATGACACTTGAAAACAGCATAAAAGGATTTCCTCTCAGAATATTTTAATTCGACTCAGCAGACACGTCAATTTCCCAACTCGTGGAGAGAAGCAATTTTGATACTTCTCAGACTGGGGAAAGATTGAATGTGCCTTAGTAGTTAACAGAGCATTGCCGTAACAAGCTGTGTAGGAAATAGCTTGGAGCAAATAGTTAACCATTATCTGGTCTGGATATTAGAAACCAAGCAGCTTCTTAGATGCTCTCAGTGTAGATTCAGGAGATGTTGACCCGCTGTTGACAACCTGACCCTGATAGAGGCATCATATCCATTAGGTGGCCCTACATAAGCAGTATTGTATAAGAATGTTCTTTGACATCAGTAAGATGTTTGACACTACTTGGAGGCACAATATTGTGTGACTACCAATAGAAATTTCGTGGCCACCTCCCCATCTTCATCTGGTCATTCTTATGTAAACTGTTTTAGTTGCCAGTTTTTGGACAAATGCCCATTTTTATGCTTTCTCAAAGGATGTAAGCTTGTGTGATTGTGTGGATGACAATGAGGGAGGTTGAGAGAGAGTGAATGTTTTTGTGTCAGAGTTGCTTTTGCTTGTTTTCTGCCATTTTAACCACATTTTTCCAACTAATATTTATAAGGGTGGTGGTAATCTTGCCATTGAAACACACACACACACACACACACACACACACACACACACACACACACACACACACACACACACTTTTTTCTTCTGGACTTTATCACTCAGTGGTACTTCAGAAGCTAGAATCAATAGACAACAGAGGTATGGAAATATTTTTGTTGCAGTGGGATTCACAGATGAAATACATTTTTTGAATGACAACAAACTGCCACCTGGTTGTCATAACTTGAAACAGACTGCTCAGATACGTAAAACTGTACACTTCACAAAACACAGAATCATAGTATCATTAAACTACAATATCGGTGAGTCACAATTGGAATCAGTTAACTCAAACAGATACTGAATGTAACAACTTGTAGGGATATTAAATGAAATAATCACGTCAACTCAATCACAGGTAAAACAGCAGGCAGACTTCAGTTCATTGATGGGATACTGGGAAATGCAGCCAGTCTGCAAAAAGAGATTGCTAATGAAACACTCGTGTGACCCATCCTAGAATGTTGCTGGGAGCTGCATGCACCATATAGGACTAGCAGAGGGCACTGAATGTATAAAAGGAAGGTTGGCGTGAATGTGCACAGTCTTGCTTGACTCAGAAAAGAGCACAAATGCCAAAATAACTGAAATGGCAGATACTTGAAGATCAACATCAACTATGCCTACATTGAAATTCTAGCCTCTCTTTTATCAAAACAAAAAGCCTAGATTTGGTTCAAATAAATGGTAAAATACACAGCTACAAAATGTGAACCAAAGTAAACGTTCCTTTGGTAAACCAAAGACTGTGCGGAATTCATGGTGGGGTGAGAAATGTGGGCAGCCTAATTCCTCAAAACATTACCTTCATTCGTTAGAAACAACAATATTAGGAAAAAGATACATTGCTACGCACTGTAAAGATGACCTGCTGAGTTGCAGATAGGCACAACGATAAGACTGTCACACATTATGGCTTTTGGCCAAACCCTTTTTCAAGCTCCAAAACTTGAGCTGTCGGTGATAACGGTTTTGTGTGTGTGTGTGTGTGTGTGTGTGTGTGTGTGTGTGTGTGTGTTTTGAGAGAGGGGGCAGGGCACTTCTGCTAGAAAAAAAGCTAGTGGGCAAAAGCTTGTATGAATGTTTTTTCTGTACTCCATGCATTGATCCACTATAGGTGAATGGTTGCCTTTCACTTAGACATCAGTTTGGTTATACTGACTGTACATTTAAGCTGTAATAAGTTTGCAGAGAAAACTAAAATCATTTGCCAGTACCACAAATTCCTCAAAGGAAAGATATAGTGGAGGAGCATTAGGATTTAAACCCAATCATTAGCAAAAAAAAATAACCATCACTTACTGCAGCGGCAGCAATGGTGTCACTTTGAGATATCAAGAGCTGGTTAGGGAAAGGACAGGAAAGGAAACTGTAAGGTTCTTTGCATAGGAATCATCTGGTATGTACCTGAACTGATTTAGAGAAACAAGAGGAAAAGTAAATATGGTTGAAAATATTGGTAGTGAACTCTGCTTCTCCCAAATGTGAATCCAATATCATGGGCACTGTGCAAAATAGCTCAGTAAGTGTGCTGTACTTTAACCCGAACAGCAATGTGAAAAATGTACCCAATTGTGCAAACACTCTACAAAAAAACTGATCAATTTCAGATCCTTAATTTAAAAATTACAAACTAATAAATCTTTTAATTGGATAGGTAAAAAAACTACTTACCATGTGGTGGCAGAACACACACACATAAATGAATGTTGTAACTGGCAAGCTTTTGGAGTCAGTGAATTTTCCTGCAGGCAGAAGGGTTGAAGGGGAAGGAAGAGGGGTGAAGGAAAAGGATTAGAGAGGTCTAGGGATGTTGTTAAACTAATAAGTCTGGATATTAACACAGCTGCTGCATGTGCCTGCATAGGAATGATTCTGAAAACACAGAATGGACATACAGTATTCTGTGTAGTCCTCAAGCTCATCAGATCTCATACATAATAAATAATTGTGGGATTTCCTTGAATGGCACATTTTGTAACTCAAAATATTTGTTGCATCAGTAACTATATGGAAGGCTGCTATTGTGCACAGCTTCACTCTCCAAGTATTAACGTTTCAAAATGACAATGGCAGACCAGCTGTATGAGGTAGTTTGTTATAATTCTTTAACAATACCAAGTAATTTCTACTCCTACCTGAGGGTGATATGCATACGAACAAGGAAAAGAATTACAGTATCACTACTAAAGTCGAGGAGTCAGTCAGGTGAGTTAAAAATCTACAAGTTACATCATAAAGAGGAACTGATTTAAACTGAGGATGTTCTCTGATAGTATCTATTTGTATGCCGCTTTCTGTAACAGCTGGGGAGGGTCGAATCACCTTCACTTTTGACCTGCTATCTGTAAAAAGTTACAGATTTATTTGCTCCTCAAATACACTGTTGAGATTTAATTATCAGCAAAATTCCAGGTTACATTCAAACAGAATGATAACAACCAAGTACTTAACAATAAGAGTACATAATCCAAAATTTAACTATTACATAAACAGATCTATCTTAATGTGTGTTTCACCTTACTATGTACCCTCCACTTGAAAAAATTCATCTAATGAAGAGAAGTTATTGGGTGCTGTAAGATAACTATAATTTTGAATATAGCATTTAGATGAGTTTCAGACCATATTATTTAAGTAATCAATTTTACAGCAACTTCACTATCTGACAATGTGTGGTTCCTGAAATTTATTAGAGTATATGATTGTCTCTGCTGTTTTAAAACACTTAATAAATTACTGCTCAATAACTTATTACTTATGTACATCATTAGCCTGAGCTCATACTGAAACTTTTCAACATGAACCTCACACATAACAGAGTTATGAACATTTGTTCAGAACTTTGGCTCTATACATAAACTGTGACGTCTTAATGATCTAATGGGAATTAGTTTACAAATATATTTGTGAACTTTTATCACTTGTGTTACAACATTAAAAAATACATTTATATAATTTACAATCATTTGATATCTGATTAAAGTTTATTCTCAAAAATGATTTGTAACATGGAATAATCTAAGGGGATGGTACAACAAAACTTAACTTTTCAACTTAGGTTTCATTCACCATACAGCTGTGCAAATCAACAGTATTACAGTTTCTTAATATCATACGTGCTGTCACAAGACAAAAATGCAAATTAAACTGTAAGCGCTTGTATTTTAAAGCTAATTCCTTGACTGAACAATGATATCGACCGCTTCCGCAAGATCATCAACAATAACATCCGGTTTTACCCTCGGGTGCTTTTCATCACATGGACGAAACTTACCAGTTCTTACAAGTATACCTGCTATTCCACAAGCTTGTGCTCCCCCGATATCTGATTCAATGTCATCACCAACCATAACAGCTTCTTCAGGTTTTACTCTTATTGCAGATAGCGCTGAGTGAAAAAAAGAGGCAAGAGGTTTCCCAACAACTTCGGCGGAGACACCTGTAGCATATTCTAATGCTGTGGTGAATACACCAACATCTAAAACTAAGTCTCCTTTCTCTCTATAGTATTTACCTCTGCCCATGGAAAAAAGCCGCGGCTTATCCATATCGATCAAAATTCGAAACGCTTTATTAAGATTCTCGTACGAAAAGTTTTCCGCAGCGTCGCCGACAACAACACAGTTAGGGTCTTCCTTGTTGAGGCCGTCAAATTCTGATAATACGTCTGGATGTACAAGAAGATGTGGCCGTAGTTTTTCTTTTCGTAAAAGGTCAACCAGAGCAGGGCATGGCGGAATAATGTCATGTTCCGTAACGCAGTAACCCATTTTTGATAACGTCAAACATAACGACGATCTAGTAACCTGAGTTTCATTCGTTAGTAACTTAATGGCCAGTCCGGCTTTTTTCAACCTATTTACAGCCTCGACAGAGCCAGGTATGGCAGACGATCCGTCCTTGAGAACACCTGTTATGTCTAATAAAACTCCATTTATTCTTTGTGGTAATTTCAGTGTACTCATTGTGACACTTCCAAAATTTCGAGTGTCTATCACAGGGTTGTTCGTTGCTCTGTTTACATACAACGAAAATGCAATAAACGACGTTCCCCAGTCAGCAACTCTCACCCGTACACGTAACTCCAGTACCAGCACTCCTTAATCTACTTGAGTACTTGCTAGTTGCTACTTGCTGAACATAACTTCTCTGATCGCCGTTAGTGTATAGTCTTTGCATAAGCTGTTGTCAAAGTAGTGTGATTTAAGATGTTTGTGTTTATGTCCGTACGTGTGATATAACTAAGTGGAAACTTCAGTTTCAAATGAATCGTGTGTTTTAAATTATGTGTACAGGGACATTTTCTAACTACATTTTGCAGAAAAGGAATCGTTTTTCGAATGAGAAGACAATGAACTGTGAACGCATCAACAAACTTAAGCTTTGGCACAGTGATAATATATATGTCGTCTGAATTGGGACCAAGTATCTGTTCAGAGAGAAAAATTAAGAAGAATGCAAACATATTGAATATCAAGTCGCTGAGGTTGTCAGGAGAGAAGCCTATTGATGATGTAAAGTAGTACTAAAACCCACCGTTCGTTGTATACGTGACAGCCAAAGCACTAAATGCTACTTTCCGGTCGTTTGTCATCAATTACGTCATTTAATGTGTGAATTTTGGGACAGATGGCAACTAGAAATAATATCTGGACAGATAACAATTCTCTAGGGATTGCGTGCATATGGTATACAGGCAGGATGATGTGTTACCAGATGCTCCTACAAAGTATGTTGTATACTTGTTTTAAGGCATTGCAGTTGTCTTTTTCGCCCCCAAATTTTGAGCGCACGTTCGTTGCGGCCGGAAGATGTGAACAAAACCAACCAATCGTTAATTTAGTAAAATAAATTTCCTGTTTTCCGATGAGAATCTTAAGATCTTCTTCAGTCATACTATCTTTCGATTGTGCCTACATCATGCGAAAAACTTAATTCCTTGTGTCTGAACAATTCAAATAAACAGCAGTTGTAAATTAATTAGGCTCAAGTTAGAGCACTGCTTTTGTGAGTAACTTTATAACAAAAGAATTGTAATCATGAATGGGAATCGAAATTTTATTTGTTGCCCAGTGTGTACCTTGTATTTGCGTGAAGGCATATCATTAAAAAGTCATCTCAACACACATCCAAAAGATCAAGTAATAGAAGCTTTAATTAGATGTTCTTTTATAAGTTCAGCACCAGCTAAGCAACAGGAAAACACTGATTATGAGCTGCAGCATGTAATTGTCCGTTCAGATGGTGATGTCTCAGGTGTTGAAAGTACTCCACCAGTCCCGTACAATCCTGCTGGTGGCAGTCATTTTACTGCATCAATAACATATCAACATTTTCTAAGCAGTAACACTCCACCTCCTCCAAATCTCCCTCCACAGTTTGTATCTGTGCCTACTGTTCTTGCTTCGCCTGTTGAAGATGGCAACAATGATACTAGTCAGGCTGCTGTTATGCCATTCATATATAATCCTTATGTTGTTCCACAACATCAGCAAGAGTTTGAAGTGCTAAATCCTATTGCTCAACTTCCTCCAGAGCAGCCTCATATGCGCCAAGTTACTGAGAGTAACCAAAGTGCTTACTCAGAACAGTCACCTATTGGAGCATTAAATTCATTACTGAACCGCAGTACCCAACATTCTCCAAATGTTCAAACTGACCAGGCTACACAGACAAATAAAGACAGCCTTGTGTCTCAGCCTTCATCCCCAAATGAGAAATCATCTCAGACAGAATTGTTGTCTGATAATGAAACAAAGAAAGAAGTTACAAATGATGCAATTTCTGATCTGCAGCAAACAAATTGCAATTCTGAAAATGAAACGCAGAATTCTCCAAAATCAGGTACAGTTGATACAAATGCTGAGCATACCTCAGCAGATTGTTCTCCTGTGCACCAGATTCTTGGTGGTGAAGATGATTGTTTAATAGTTACTGAAACACACCGGACAATTAAGCCTGCCAGATTACTACATAGCAGTGACATTGTAGATAATAGTGAGAAACAAACACTGGAATATGTAACAAGCAATGAACCAGTCCTGACATTTGATGATCATTTTAAAGCTTCTTTCCCAGAAACTGAAAAGAGACAAGTAAAAGAAAGTGATGAGAATGTTCAGGAATGTTCTCATGATACGAGAAGTACAGCATTTCTAACAGAAAACAATTTAACTCACCCATCGGACAGTTATTCAGATAACTGTGAGATTAACACTATTAATGGCAAAAGCAGTTCAATGGAAGTTTACAGAAGTACAGCAAAAGCAAATATTAATTTGTCAGAAAACATTGCTGACAACTCAGAAATTACACTTAAGTCTAATATAAGTCTTTCATCAAAAGATTGCTCAGAAACTACGCCTCGTGAAATCCAGCAAAATGACTCAGAATTCACCTATGCTAATGTGTGTCCTGTAAGTTTAACTGATACAGAGCCAGATAATGAGACAATGAAGCAAAGCTTTCAGGACAAAAGTACTAGTATGGACATTGAGTGTCCTGAGACTTCTGAAGCAGTGGATCCCTTAGAATTGGATAATGTCTCTATACAAGAAGATACCACCATTGATGTAATTGAACCACAAGTTTTCTTTCATAGCCAAGACATACCAGATGCTGGTGTCATTAAGGAGATTACGGTTGAAACATCGCATAAAGAACTGAAACAAGATGATTCATCTGCTCAGACTGTTGACTTGAACATACAAGCTGATGAATTAATGCCACCAAGAGGAGAGCTTTCTGAACAGGAAAGCCTGGGGGGAAATGACAGCTCAATGTGGACTCAGGTAAGTTAATTACTGCAGTAAACTATTTTTCTGTATTCATATTAGTAGTATTTACTCCAGTACTAATTTTATTGATTGTGTGTGATCACTTACGGGAAAAAATTATAATGTATTAACAGTGGCCTGATGTAAGACTTCAGAACAGCATGGGATTTTTGGCACTAAAGCTTCAAGTTATAGGTAATTATTTGCCTGTATGGAAATCAGCAGTTAATAAAAGACAACATAATAAAAATATTTTAGGTATAATAGAACAGTTTAAATTGATCATTGTTGGGCTGGTCATGATTTATACAAATCTCTTCACTTTTGGTTTCCACATTCTCTTATGCGACATTTCATATAGATGCAGAAAAATCTGTGATTGGAAGATTTGAGCCTGCACATGATGTGTGTTGGGATAGTGTACCTGACCTGGTGGCATAGTAGCTTTGGCACTGAACTGATATTCAGGAGCAGTATGGTTTAAGTTCCAATATAGTTGTAGAATATAGAGATATTGGTTTCCATAAATCACTTAGACATGCCCAGCTACTTCTGCCTGCACACACTGCTGTACAAAGTTGGACAAAATAGAAAGTAATATCCAGACTTTCAAAATTCAATTGTTTCCCTTACCTTCTATTGCCTCACCAGCACTAAAATCCTGGTTGTTGTGAGATACTGATTTATAGCATAGTCCAATGCTTAGGTTAGTTGGAAGGTTGACAGTTGACAAAGCGAACGAATATGGATGGCAAATGAAGGTTGTGGTAACAGACTGGTCTGCTGTGATAACAGACTGACCTGTTGCCTATCTTAGTGTTTACGTTCACACCATATTTAACACAATTAGCCATACTTAACATATCTTTCCTCACATAAGTTAAAACTACAAGGTTAATTCATAAAACATATATCGGATAACTGAGAAGTGTCCAAGTGATTTTATGCATATTATGTACATATATCACACATTAACTATGAAAAAAATTTGTTGAAGTAAACAAAGCTATCGAGATTTGTTCATTCACACATTGTGTTCTATGAACCTCACTGTGAAGGAAAGTCTTCAGGAATCTGGAATGACATTAACAGGCAGAAGCAGCTACTACAGTTACTTTTGTAAAGTGTGTTAACAACAAATTACGAGTAGTATTAATCTTGTTGTACTGATGAGACTTGACTTGCTTCTTTGTTACATCATGTATGAGAAAAACAGCTACCGGTACTTGGAATGAAAAACTACTATCCCTTTCTCTTGTAATGTTCAGCTGCTGCTTTTAACTAATTCTTCAAACAAAGCCTTTATGTAACATTATACAAGCCACTTATGGCTATTTACATAACTAGTGGCAAAGTTGAGATTTATTTAATATAAGCATTAAAGTTATAGAGAATTTATACCTCTGAGTCTCGTTATTCCAATACATTGTAGAAGGAATGGGTAATGAGGTATTTCTGTACTTAGTATTTGAATATCTCAGAAATTTTAATACCTGTCAGTAAAGTGTTATAGGCATAAGAACGTGAAATACTATTCTGAGCCATAGAGCGGGATGCATAGCCTATATGGAATCTATTTTTATTTCTGATACTGCAGTTATTAATTCAACAGTTCATCCTAAGTTCACTGTTGTTTAACTAGAAATATCATTTGCTAGTACCTGCGTTGTCATGTAGGTGTAAGATTCCCTAACCCCCCTGAAACATCTTCTGGAAGATGTTCAGTTAGGGCCTATCAACTTTACAGAATATTATACTGCAGACTTCTGTGGAATAAATACCATTTTGTCATTGTACCTGCATTGTCCCAGATGATTATGCCATAGATAGTATTTAATGAAAGTATGCAGTCTGCTAACAAACCCATTTGCAGGTCAACACAATATGAGATATTTCTAAGTGCAAAACAGGCACAGCTTTTTGGTTAATTTATCAAAGTGCTATTACCACTTCATTTTATTCTCTATGTGGAGGCCAATGGACTTCACCCATGGAGCCTCATCCAGTGTGTGTCCATTAGTCTCTCTTTCTGGCACTCGCGTGTCTTGCTTTTATTTGTTCAGAATTGCATAATGTGAGTCTTCACTAGATTAAGTGTTAAATTGTTTGCTCTAAATAAACTGTAAGAAACAATGTTTGCCGATGATAATAAGCTTTTTATTGAAATAAATAAGCTAATTTACAGAAAAATGGTTGCATACCAAGAAAGATGGTTTAGTGACAATGTTATGGTAGCAAATATAAAGAAAACATTATGCTTGAGCCGTAGAGATAAAAGAACAAAAACCAGAAACAACATAGTCCTACAGTTATTGGGCAACAGCATTGAACAACTGTCTTACAAAAAATTTGAAGGAGTATTGTTCGAGGATCATTTAAGTTGGGAGAACTGTGTTTAACTATTGAAAAAAAGATTGATTAAATGTTGTTACATCTTAAGAATGCTTGGACACTACTATGAAAATGAAACAGTATTATGTGCTTACTATGAAAATGTGTGCGGAAGATAATGATATGGTATGGGGTTCTGGGAAAAAGAAAATGACCAAGTTAAAAAATGACCGGTAAGGATAATAAAAGTGATTTTATAATGGGAATTGTGCCAGGAGCAGCTTTAAAGAACTATGACACTTCCAGCACTGTGTGTGTGTGTGTGTGTGTGTGTGTGTGTGTGTGTGTGTGTGTGAATGTTTGTTTCCCTCAAGACTTTTCAGTTTTAACAACCATGTTCACAGTTATTAAACTGACATTATCTGATAAACTATAGTAGGAATTACTTCCATGTCAAACCTCTGTATCAGTGATCTTTAGAGTGAATACTGGCTTGATGCAAACCTCTTCATTTTTGAATAATTACTGCAATCAACATCCATTTGAACCTGCTTACTGTATTCGTCCCTTGGTCTCTCTCTCTGGAGTATTTAAACCCCTCACATTCCCTCCCTCCCTCCCACTCTATTATGAAATTGATAATTTCTTAATGCCTCAAGATGTGTTCCATCAAGCAATCCCTTCTTTTGGTAAAATTGTGCTGTAAATTTATTTTTTCTCACTGGGTTTAGTACCTTTTTGTTAGATACATGATTTACCCATCTAATCTTAAGCATTCTTCTGTAGCACCACATTTTAAAGCTTCTATTTTCTTCTTGTCTGAATTGCTTATTGTCCATGTTTCACTTCCATGCAAGGCTATAATCCAGATGGATATGCTCAGATAAGGCTATTCAACACTTAAATTTCTGTTCAGTGTTAACAAATTCCTCTTTCTCCAGAAATGCTTTTTGTGCTATAGCCAGTCTGCATTTTATATTCTTTTTATATTCTCTCTGCTTCAGGCATCACCAGTCTTTCTGCAGCACAAATAGCAAAACTTGCCTACTTCTTTTAATGTGTATATTGTAACACAATTCCCTCAGCACCGCCTCATTTAATATGTCTACATTCCATACCCTTGTTTTACTTTTGTTTATGTTTATCTTATAACTTCTTTTCAAGATCTATTCATTTTGTTGAACTGATCTTTCAAGACCTGTGCTGCCACTGACAGAATTACAATGTCATTGACAAACTTTAAAGTTTTTATTTCTTCTCTTTGAACTTTAATTCTTTTCCAAATTTCTCCTTGGTTCCCTTGACTGCTTGTCAATGTTTAAAGTGAATAACATTGGAAATAGTGTACAAAATTGTCTCACTCCCTTTCCAGCTGTTGCCCCACATGTATGTTGTTTGACTGTTGTGACTGTGGAGTTATAAGAATCAAAGAACATGAAAGTGAGGCATTAGTTGAGAAGATTGATTTCTGTACAATTCGTAGACAGCTTTCCACTCCCAATATTTTATTCCCACTGCTTTCAGAATTTTGTAGTGTGTGTACACTGGAAACATTTCATTTGATGATATCAGCTTTTGGGCAGACTGTAGTTGAAATAGGGTAACTATCCTATGTATCTGAGGGCATAGCAGCAAATATGAAACATCAGTGTGCATCATAGAGCCTTGGACAGGCCTCAGTTCTGAACTTCTGCAGTTGAGGCAATCTAAGCTATATCCCACAAACTGAAGAAGGTTCAGATGATTTCTTTTGGTTAATTGGTTGCTTAGTTAGTTAGTTAGATGTTCCATAGACCATTTGAATGATTCGTGTTTCAAAAATGTGGAATGAGTCAGTTTACATAGTTAGTGTTATCATTAATGAACACATTATTAGTTAAGATCTACATCAATACTCTGCAAAACACTGTGAAGTGCATCGTAGAGGGTACATCACATTGTACCCATTATTAGGGTTTTTTCATGTTCCATTCTCATATGAATTGTGGGAAGAATGGTTGATTGTATGCCTCTGTCCATGCCGTAATTATTCTAATCTTACCCTCACAATCTCTGTGTGAGTGATACATAGGGAATTGTAGTATATTCCTAGAGTCATCATTTAAAGTCCGTTCTTGAAACTTTGTTAGTAGACTTTCTTGGGATAGTTTATGTCTATCTTCAAGAATCTGCCAACTCAGTTTCTTCAGCATCTCTGTGACACTTTCTCATGGATGAAACAAGCCTGTGATCATTCGCGCTGTTCTTCTCTGTATACATGCAGTATTCCCTGTTAGTCCTACTTGTGATCCGTAAGCAATCATGAGCTTTCACTTCCCAAGTATTCTACGAACAAAACGAAGTCTACCACCTGCTTTACCCAAGACTGGGCCTATGTGATCATTCCACTTCATATCCATACAAATTGTTACATCCAGATATTTCTATGTGTTGGCCAATTCCAACAGTGACTCATTCATATTATAGTCATAGGATACTATGTTTTTTTGTTGTGTGAAGTGCACAATTTTATATTTTTGAACATTTAAAGCAAGTTGCCCATCTGTGCACCACCTTGAAATCTTATAAAGATCTGACTAAATATTTATGCAACTTCTTTCAGACAGTGCTTCATTATAGATAACTGCATCATCCGCAAAAAGTCTCAGGTTACCATTAATATTGTCTCCAAGATCATTAATATACAACATGAACAGCACGGATTCCAACACATTTCCCTGGGGCACACTTGAAGTTACTTCCAATCCGATGATAACTCTCCATCTAAGATAATATGCTGTGTCTCTACCAAAATGTCCTAAATCCAGTGACAAATTTCACTTCATACACCATATGATCGTACTTTTGACAATAACCATAGTTGTGGTACTGACTCAAATGCTTTTTGGAAACCAAGAAATTATTGCATCTGCCTGATGCCTTGATCCAAGGTTTTCAGCATCTCCTGTGAGAAAAGTGCGGGTTGAGTTTCACATGATCAATGTTTTCAGAATCCTTACTGGTTGGCATGGAGGAGGTCATTTTGTTTGAGAAAGGTCACTATGTTTGAGCCCAGAATATATTCTAAGATTCTGCAACAAATAAATGTCAAGGATATTAGACAGTAGTTTTGTGGATTACTTCTACTAAACTTCTCGCAGACAGGTGTGACCTGTGCCTTTTTCAAGAGCTGGGGGATCTACGAAAGATTATAGTTAGAAGAGGGGCAAACTCAGCTGCAAATTCAGTGTAGAATCTGGTAGGGATTCCATTGGGTCCTGGAGTTTTGTTCAGTTTTAATGATTTCAGCTGTTTCTCAACACCACTGAGACTAATACTTATTTTACTCATTTTTTCAGTGCAACAAGGATGAAATTGGGGCAAATCTTGTGGATTTTACTTTGTAAAGGAGCATTCGAAAATGGAGTTAAGAATTTCAGCTTTTGCTTTTCTACCCTTCTTTGATTTCCTGTGCCATTCATAAGGGACTGGACACTAACTTTGGTGCCATTAACAGTCTTTACATATGACCAAAATTTCATTGGGTTTTGTGAAAGATCATTTGACAATATTCTGCTACTGTGGTCAATGAAGTTATTCCCTTGACAGCCGAACACATTTCAGTCATTATCTCTCTATCTATAGTGCTATGCTTTCTTTTACACCTATTATGCAGTAGTCTCTGTTTCTTTAGAAGTCTCTTTATAGTGACTGAATACCATGTAGGGTTCCTCCCATTATGACCTGTTTTACTGGGTACATATCTGTCCAGTGTATGGACAATATTCTTTTAAAATTGAGCCATGGTTCCTCTACTGCTCTTGCTGTGTGTTGAAAGTTTCAAGTTTCTCATTGAGATATAATGTTACTGATTTTTTTTTTAAATCTAGTTTACTGAACATATATATCTTTGTGCTTGTTTTAGTTGTCCTTTTGTATTTTGGTAATCATTGTTTCTACAACTGTGTCATAATAACTGATACCAGTTTTGATGTGGACTGATACCAGTTTTGATGTGGACTGATACCAGTTTTGATGAGGACTGATACCAGTTTTGCCGGCCGAAGTGGCCGTGCGGTTAAAGGCGCTGCAGTCTGGAACCGCAAGACCGCTACGGTCGCAGGTTCGAATCCTGCCTCGGGCATGGATGTTTGTGATGTCCTTAGGTTAGTTAGGTTTAACTAGTTCTAAGTTCTGGGGGACTAATGACCTCAGCAGTTGAGTCCCATAGTGCTCAGAGCCATTTGAACCATTTTTTTGATACCAGTTTTTATGTAGACATCCTCAAAGATGTCAGGCCTATTTGTTGCCATTAGATCCAATATGTTTTCATCATAAGTGGGGTTCTGAGCTATCTAGTCTAGGTAGTTTTCAGAGAAGGCATTTAATAATGTTTCACAGGATGTCTTATGACGCCCACTACTAACTAAACTGTAATTTTTCCAATTGATTTTTGAATGATTAACGTCTCCACGATGATTACAGTATGACTAGGAAATTTATGTACAAGTGAACTGAGACTTTCTCTAAAGTTTTCAGTTACGTCGGATATGAGTCTGGTGGGCATGCAACTACACTGAGAAACAAATGTTTCTTTGTGCTCATACATCTGCCATCTAGTGTCTTTATTAAAAATTTGTTCAAGTGCTAAGTAAAATAGTTAGGTACTTTGATCAGCTGATTTTTAATTTCTAAATTTTTTACATACCTAACAAAACTAGGCTAACTGAAGCAGAAACTTTGTTATAGCTGCTGTTTAATATAATTATATATACAAATTTGGCTTCTAGTTTGACACTCTGTACAGATTACATTGAAGTTAATAAAACAAAACAAAATTTAATTTGGCCTATGAGAAACATCAGTTAAAACAATATTGCTAATATTTGTCAATTTTAAAAAGGCTTATGATTCAACAGACAAAGACTCTCTCCCCTTGAAGAAATTTGCAGTAGATAGGAAGACTCTGGAAAAAAAACTAAACTCTTACAAACACAGTATCTAAAGTTTTTCTTGGAACAATTTCCAGTCTCTTCCAAATTGTATCAGGAGTCAGACAAAGAGAGAGAGTTTCATCACTATTATTCAGTTGTGTACTGGAAAGAGTCATCTATAAAATAAAGGGAAAAAGTTAATAACTACATAACACTGGGCAGATTGAAAGAAGCAATTTAAGCTGTTTGGCTTTTGCGGGCAATGGTGTGATAACAGATGGAAACTTTTAAAAAAAGACTAGAACTTTTGAAGAAGGTTGCTGTAATGGCAGGTCTAAAACTATCATTTGAAAAGACAGAATACGTGACCAGTGAAAGCAACTCACCAAAATTTTAAAAATGAAGTATGCCAGTGTTAAAACAAGTTTAAATATCATGGTGAAACATAAGCACAAAAACTGAAGAAGAAGCAGTTTTCATCAGAACTGAAAACATGAAGGAATTATACATGAGAATGAGAAATCTATACAACAAAAAATGTTTTCCTAAGGATGTCAAATTAGGGTATTAGAATACAGTTGTAAAATGAAAAGTCCTTCTTGGGTCAGTAACACTACTTTTAACTTGATATAAAAGGCATTAGAAGATTTGGTTAAGTAGAAGAGTCTTGTGAATATTAGGGCCAATCAAGAACAAAGATGGCAATTGGATTTTGAGACCAAATAAAGAAGTATACTCACTCTGCCCTAAAATAACGGATGAGATCGGGAAAAGATGTTTTTTTTTTAGTCCTAGAACATCTACAGAGAATGAAGGAAAAACACACATTCTTCCTGTTACATCCTAGGCAGTAATGCCAACCGAGCCCGCTGCCAAAAGGTTGGCAGCATCAAAGTACGGACGCCGTCCGCATAAGCAGCGCCAGCGAGACAGGAAATCGCCGCAAGTCTGCGCGCGCCACCGCTGGCTTCTGGCTTCTTAAGCACTGGAGTCACGAGCGCTAGGACAGTTCTGTATTCGCCGCTCAGTTGTATACTCGCCACCGAATTGTGTACTTGCTAGTCAGTTGTGTGTTCATCGCGGCAGAGTTGTTGCTTGTCGTCAGCCGACGCTGACCTAGCCGCTCCGACTCGAACTACACAGATTTCTGTAGACACCGAGTTCACTACTGTGTTTCTGTATCTTCATGAATAAAGATAAGTACCGACTTTTATTTAATCTGAGTGTTTGGGCTTTCATCTTTCTATTCACTGTTCCAGCGGACCGGTCGGCCCGCTATTAAAAGTGTGGTGGTGACTTCGTAAGCCATTTCTACAGCCAAGTGTTTGTCGCTACGAACACCGCCACAAAACTGGCGACGAGGATGGGATCAGTTTTGTGGCGGTGTTCGTAGCGACAAACACTTGGCTGTAGAAATGGCTTACGAAGTCACCGCCACACTTTTAATAGCGGGCCGACCGGTCCGCTGGAACAGTGAACAGAAAGATGAAAGCCCAAACACTCAGATTAAATAAAAGTCGGTACTTATCTTTATTCATGAAGATACAGAAACACAGTAGTGAACTCGGTGTCTACAGAAATCTGTCTAGTTCGAGTCGGAGCGGCTAGGTCAGCGTCGGCTGACGACAAGCAACAACTCTGCCACGATGAACACACAACTGACTAGCAAGTACACAATTCGGTGGCGAGTATACAACTGAGCGGCGAATACAGAACTGTCCTAGCGCTCGCGACTCCAGCGCTTAAGAAGCCAGAAGCCAGCGGTGGCGCGCGCAGACTTGCGGCGATTTCCTGTCTCGCTGGCGCTGCTTATGCAGACGGCGTCCGTACTTTGATGCTGACAACCTTTTGGCAGCGGGCTCGGTTGGCATTACTGCCTAGGATGTAACACTCCTCCCCCCCAAATCGCCGCACCGTCGTTGAATAATGACGTGGCGAGCGTCGACGGTGGGGGAGGGGTCTGGCGGCAGGCGTAGCAGAAGAGACCGGGGCGGAGACTGTTGTCGGTGGCAGTCCCCGGTCCGCACCCCAGCATTGGCTGCGCGGGGCCTCGGGAAACACCGACTGAAAACCGAGGTCAGGGTGCACACCTGTGACCACGGGCGCAGCTTCTGGTACTGGACGCGACGGGGCGTCGGGACCCACGAAGAGAGGCAGCGTCTCCTGACGCTGCGTCGACGGCTGCTGAGAGGGCGCCGGACAAGGCGCTGCGGTGTCAGACTCCTTGGGGGTGCCCAAGGAAAGCGGCTGCAGGACAGGCTGCACAGCCACCGCTTGGGAAGGCGGCCCGGCTGAGGGGTCGACGTCCATCAGCTCCGAAGGCGGTGGCGACTGAAGAGGGACCGCAGGCGCTGGAGCGACCACCTGGGGCGCTCCCGGAGGAAGCTGCGCGGGAGGCATCAACGGGACGGGCTGTCGGCGTGGTAGCGGCGACGGCTGCTGCTGCTGCCCCGGGGGCGGCAGCGAAGTCGGAAGGCGCGGCTGGAACCCGCCGCAGACCAAATCTGTGGACAAAGAACGAGCGGCAGAATCCGGGTGGCCAGTGCGGCGCAACTGGTTCTGATGCCTCCTGTGCACCCCAGTAGCACCTTGAACAGTATAAAAACCTCGACCCTGGACACTTATCACGGTACCACGTTCCCAACGACGGCGACCGTGATAAACTCTGAAAAAAAAACGGCGTCGTTGCGCTGAAAACGCGTGCGATGCTCAGAAGCGGCGGGTCGATCCGGGGGGTGCAACAACTGTAGTAGGGTGCGATGACGACGGCCGTGGAGAAGCTCCGCAGGCGAAGGGCCGTCGCGTGGTGTGGTCCGGTACGACGACAGGAACGTGATGAGGGCCTGCTGACGAGAGTGCGTAGCACGAACGCGGTCCATATGATCCTTAAATATGCGTACAAAACGTTCCGCTGCACCATTCGATTGAGGGTGGAACGGCGGAGTAAAAACATGGCGAATGCCATTGGCAGAACAAAAACTTTCAAATTCAGCAGAGGTAAATTGTGGACCATTGTCAGACACTAAAACTTCTGGAAGACCCTCAATACAAAAAATTGAAGTCAACGCCTGTATAGTTTGTGCAGACGTTGTAGACTGCATGGGCACAACAAACGGAAAATTACTAAATGAATCTATCACGATGAGCCAACGAGAATTCCAATATGGACCAGCGAAATCAATATGTACCCGCTGCCAGGGACCGGCAGGGCGTGCCCACTCAAAATAGCGTTGAGGCGGAGCAGCTTGGTGTTCGGCACACGTCGAACAATCTGTAGACATCTGCGTATTCTGCTTATCAATGCCGATCCATGTACAATGACGGCGGGCAAGCTGCTTGGTGCGGACCACTCCCCAATGACCTTGATGCAACAAGTCAAGGACCTTGGATTGGAGCACTTGGGGAACCACAACACGAAGCTGGTCATTCTCGGTGCGTAACAGCAAAACTCCGTGCAAAACAGACAACAGATGACGTTGCGGATAATAGCGACGAACCACAGGATCCGATATGTCCTTTGCCTTGGACGGCCAACCACGTTGAACAAAATGTAATAGTAAACTCAGATGAGGATCCGTAGCTGTCTCACGTGCCACCTGACGATAATCAATCGGAAAATCCCGGAGGGATTGATGTTCATCGGCGTCAATCTGATGGCAAGAGTCGTCAGAGGAATCGAAGACATCATCCGCAGCAATCGGCAATCTAGAAAGCGCGTCAGCGTTTGCATGCTGAGCTGTAGGGCGATACAGTATCTCATACTGGTATTGTGATAACAAAAGAGCCCAACGTTGTAGTCTCTGAGCTGTCCGCTGAGGAACTGGTTTAGACGGATGAAACAGTGACGTCAGGGGCTTGTGATCTGTTACTAAAGAGAATGGTCTACCATAGAGGTAGTGATGGAATTTTGTGACACCGAACACAATAGCCAACGCTTCCTTGTCCAATTGGCTATAATTACACTGAGCTTTGTTGAGCAATTTGGATGCGAACGCAATAGGACGTTCGGTGTTACCGACTCGGTGAGACAACACAGCACCGAGGCCGAAAGAAGAGGCATCACAAGCTAACACCAGAGGCTTGTTAGGGTCGTAATGGACCAGACAACGATCATTCAATAAAGCCTCTTTAAGCTGCTGAAAGGCTGATTGGCAATCAGCTGACCACACAAACGGAACATTCTTAGGGCGGAGACCATGCAACGGTGCCGCAATCTGTGATGCATTAGGTATAAACCCAATATAATATGTCAATTTGCCAAGAACTGCTTGCAATTCATTCAGATTGCGAGGGGCGGGCAAATCACGAATAGCTGCTAAATGTGACTGGGAGGGATGAATGCCTTGAGCATTAATAACATGTCCCAGATACTCCATCTCCGTAAGGAAAAATGAACATTTATCTATGTTGCAACGTAGGCCTGCCTGAGACAACACTTTAAACAAACACTCCAAATTACGGAAATGTTCAGCAGGCGTCCGACCGGACACAACAATATCGTCTAAATAATTGCAACACGATGGCACATTAGCCAGAAGTTGTGACAAAAAACGCTGAAAAACAGCTGGAGCTGACGCACAACCAAAAGGCAAACGCAGAAAACGGAACAACCCCAACAACGTGTTTATGACAAAATACTGTTGTGATTGCTCGTCGAGGGGCAATTGCAAATATGCTTCACGGAGATCAATTTTGGAAAAGAAACGAGCTTCCCCTAACTTATCCATCAGCTCGTCCGGTCTAGGCAAAGGAAAAGAATCAATGACAGTCTGAGGATTAACTGTCGACTTAAAATCAGCACACAAACGTAACTTGCCAGACGGTTTCTTTATAATAACTAAGGGAGAAGCCCACTGGCTCGCTGAAACGGGTTGAATAACACCGTTGTTTTGCCAACGACGAAGTTCTTCTTCTACAGGTGCCCGGAGGGCGTGAGGCACTGGACGAGCACGACAAAATCGAGGCTGAGCATTATCTTTTAACGTAATATGAGCGGCAAAGTTCGCAGCACAACCTAGTTCGTCTTTAAATATGTCACTGTATCGTTTACACAACTCGGTTATGCTGTCTTGAGGAACAACAACAGAATCAATTTGCAACACATTGTCTTGGATAGACAGGCCAAACAAGTCAAAACAGTCTAATCCGAAAATGTTTACACTGTCTGTAGCGCGGAGCACTGTGAATGAAACTGTTTTTGTATTGCCACGGAATGTGGCTGGCACGCTACATACACCTAACACAGGAATTCGTTCTCCACTATAAGTAGCCAAAGAATGTTTTGCCGCTGAAAGTTTAGGGCGGCCGATAGCCGCATACGTAGCACTATTTATGAGAGTCACAGACGCACCAGTGTCTAATTGAAAATTGAAGGTCTTATCCTGGATGCGTAGCTTCACAAATAGTTTATTACACTGTCTCTGGATCGGTGCAGTGGAGGCGGAAGACTCAAAATCAGCGCGTTTAGCGCGTGTTCGCTGCTTACGACATCTCGTGGGTTGGGCGGGTGGAACAACAACTCCCGCTTCACTTGCAGTCTGTACATTACTTTTTACAGCGTTTGAATTACGCTTGGGTCGCATAGCAGAGGGCTGGGTGGGTGGCTTATTGCGAACAAGTTTATTACCCACACGAACCATGGAAGAGTCTTTAAACGCGACCTTCTGGGCGGGCTGGCTTTGAAGAACATGAATATCCATGGGCTGGGCAGCACTAGAATTGTTCTTGCGTTTACGCAAACAAACAGTCTGGATGTGTCCTTTCCGTTGACAAAAGTGACAAACCGCGTTTCTTAACGGGCAACGTTCACGAGGATGAGCAAGAACACACTTAGGGCAAGACTTAACTCTATCATTTTGCACACGCGGCTGACGAATGTGTTTAACATGACGCGGCCGGCTAGTGTTTACAGTCTGACTCTGCCGGTGGGGCCGCGGGCGTGACCTAACTTGCTTAGCACAGGCAATTTGAGAAATACATGGCTGATCTAACTCACACTCAGCATAGTCAAAAGTATCTTGGGCTTCAATGATGTTCATCACAGTCTCTAATGACGGGTCAGGCAACTTTAAGATAGCAGCACGAATACGAGAATCTGCAATGTTTTGCGTAATAGCGTCTCGTAACATGACATCACTGTAGGAAGCTCCACACACACAATTAAATCGGCACTGACGGGTGAGGCCCCGTAAATCTGTTAACCACTGTTTATGAGATTGATGTGGCAGTTTCTTTAATCTGAAGAACTTGAATCTGGCTGTTGCCACATGAACTCGCGACTCGAAATACTCAGCAAGCTTGTTAACAACAACGTCATGGTCTAAAGCTTCTGGCTGGGATTCCGGGAACAACTTACAAAGTAGTCGATAGATTTCCACGCCTGCAGTGGAAATTAAATAAAGCTGCCGCTCAGTACCTGTGATTTTGTAGACTGTCATGTGCGCCTGCAACTGCGCGAAATATTCTTGCCATTCTTCTCTGGATTCATCAAAAGCCCGGAACGGTGGTGCTGCCTGTGCTTGTTCCTTTTGCGTTGGAGGATTAGCCGCTTGTTTGGCGATTGCTTCCACCAGACTTTGTATTTGCTGACTCTGTAACAAGATCAACTGTTGTAATTCGGCAGACATAGTGAACACAAATTAAACCAGCCCCCAAAAGTTTATCGCTATAATTAGTATAACAAGAACAAGTTGAACCAGCCCTGCACACGAGTTCGGAAGACCTCGTCGCCAGTTTTGTGGCAGTGTTCGTAGCGACAAACACTTGGCTGTAGAAATGGCTTACGAAGTCACCGCCACACTTTTAATAGCGGGCCGACCGGTCCGCTGGAACAGTGAACAGAAAGATGAAAGCCCAAACACTCAGATTAAATAAAAGTCGGTACTTATCTTTATTCATGAAGATACAGAAACACAGTAGTGAACTCGGTGTCTACAGAAATCTGTCTAGTTCGAGTCGGAGCGGCTAGGTCAGTGTCGGCTGACGACAAGCAACAACCCTGCCGCGATGAACACACAACTGACTAGCAAGTACACAATTCGGTGGCGAGTATACAACTGAGCGGCGAATACAGAACTGTCCTAGCGCTCGCGACTCCAGCGCTTAAGAAGCCAGAAGCCAGCGGTGGCGCGCGCAGACTTGCGGCGATTTCCTGTCTCGCTGGCGCTGCTTATGCGGACGGCGTCCGTACTTTGATGCTGCCAACCTTTTGGCAGCGGGCTCGGTTGGCATTACTGCCTAGGATGTAACACTTCCAAAACAAAAAAACAATCAAAGAAAATGTGTGGGGAGGCCAGACATGAAAGGACTGAAGTGGAGATATTACAGAGGCAAATTCAGACCAAAAGTAAAGAAATTCAAAGGTTTTCATGAAAAAAAGCAAACTGAAAAATAACTGAAATCAAATGATCAGATGAGAGGAAAAGAGCTCGTTCTGAGAAAATGAAAGTGTTTCAGAGAAGCATGAGAGTGAATAGTTGTCTTGGTGTGGTCCTTTCTTGGCCTGAAACAAAATAAAAAAAGATAACTTTCTCCAATCAATAAAATTCAAAACTGCAGCCTTTTCTTAGCACTTATTTCTATAACCTCTTTAAAATTTGTAGATGGTTATCTGCTGTGATTGTACTAATGTATTTTTTCAACTATTAGACACTTCATCTGAGATGTATTTCCAACACACACTGGCTTAAGTGTGCTTCATAATGGTTGTGGTACCCACCAACAGTTACCACCTTAATGACCAGGTTGCTACAAGCAGTTAAAATACATTGCACATGAGCCATTGTGTCTGCAAAAGGGGAAGGCTTATATGTGGATTTATCTAATACATGAAGTACATTTATGGAGTCATATACATGAGAGGTAGCCTGTTCTCTGCTTTAAAATTATTTCCATCCTGGGTTTCCGTTATTAATATATTAGTCATAATTGGATACACAATAGATGAAATGGAAAAATTTTAGCAAGTATACTTATTAAAAAAGAATACAGGACTTTAAAAATAAAAAAAATGCCATGCTTTCCATATTAAATTAAGAATAGTTTTGTAAATGTTTGACAGTTGTATTTTCAAGCTCATTTTTAATCTTACCTGAAGGATCTCGAAAACATACAAAACCTTTTCTAGTACAAAAAGGCCCACTGTTTCTAATGAAAAATAAAGAAATTTGGTGGTGATGATACTTGCCAATATTAGTAACAAATTACTCCTTTGCAGGACTACTGATGGGCTCTAAATATACTTTTTTTATCCAAACATTATTAGTCGCAGAATTTTTGAAAAATTGTTATGAATTATTTTTCATAAACTTTGTCTTTATGTAGCAAGAATATAGTGAATAGTACAGCCTTAAAATTTTAACAATGTTTTGAACAAGTTGTGTGTCTGCTCCAAATATGCACAATCGCAAACAACAGGTTGCTGCTCACAACATAAGATTAGTGTTCAGTCTTAGACAGGCACAATGAAAAGAATGAGAGTCATATTCAGCTATCAGCTTTGTGTGTGTGAGCTATACTTGGATGGATGTGTTTCCCATTTCTGATGTAGGACTTTGTCAGATTGCTGCATTCTTTTCCATTGTGCCTGTCTATGACTCAGCACCTCAATGCTTCCTTTATGTTGTGAATAGCAGTCTATTCTTTCTGAGTGGTGTTATTCCAGCCTAAACTTTTCATTGTTTGATCCAAATATCCCCTTTACAACATTTTTTTGTGCTTGCCCTATTCCAGAAGAAGCCTCTCAGTCTGTGAGGTGTGGGCATTCAGAGAGGGTGGGATTACTGGTACTTGAGAGCGCCAATGTCAGGCACGCAATGGGACTCCTTAGGGATGTGGCTGCCAAGGAGGGGAAGGAATCCAATGTGCACTCACCAAAAGGAGTCATTCCAGATGTGGAAAGAATGCTTCTGGATGCCATGAAGAGCATGGGATGCAGCCAACTCAAAACGGTGGATGTCAGTACCAATGATGTGTGTCAATTTGGATTGGAAGAGATTCTCCCCGATTCCAGTCAGCTAGCTGAAGTGGCAAAGTCTTGCTTGTGAGATGGAGGCAGACTTCACCATCTGTAGCATCACTGACAGAATCGACTGTGCTCCTTTAGTACAGAGCCGAGTGAAGGGTCTGACTCAGAGGCTCAGGCAGACCTATGACCTTGTAGGCTGCAGATCCCTTGAGTTTCTTGGGTTTCCAGGTTCCGCCTAATAGGTCAGGGGCCAACTACATGCAGGAAGCGGCAGCACAGGCAGCAGGGGCTGTGTAAAGGAGACTGGGCAGTTTTTTAGGTTAAAAGGTCTGAGGGAAACTACAGAAGGGCATCAGTCTAATATGCTGCAAGATAAACACAGGAAAGTAGACCTAGCAACAATCGGTATAGTAGTTGTAAACTGGTATAGCTGTGTGGGGAAAGAACCAGAGCTCCAACCACTAATAGAAAGCACTGAAGCTCAAATCATTATAGATATGGAAAGTTAGCTAAAGTTGAAAATAATTTTAAGTGAAATTTTTACAAAAGATCTAACATGTTCAGAAAGGATAGATTAAATATAGTTGATGGTGGAGTGTTTGTTGCTGTCAAAAGTAGTTTACCATGTAATGAAGTTGAAGTAGATAGTTCCTGTGAGTATGGGTAGAGGTTATACACGACAACCGAAATAAATTAATAATTGGTTCATTTTACCAATCCCCCGACTCAGGTGATACAGTTACTGAACAGTTCAAAGAAAACTTGATCTATTTCAAATAGGTTCCCCACTCATACAATTGTAGTTTATGGTGACTTCAATCCACCCTCAATATATTGACAAAAATACTTGTTTAAATCCAGCAGAAGGCATAAAATGTCATCCGAAATTGTACTGAATGCTTTGTCAGAAAATTATTTTGAACAACTAGTTCAGGAGCCCCCTGAAAATGAAAATGCAAATGGTTACAAAAATATACTTGACCTTATACCAAAAAATAATCCTGATCAAATAGTGAGCATGATGACGGATACAGGGATTAGTGACCACAAGGCTGTTGCAGCTAGACTGAATACTATAACATCCAAACTGTCCAAAAATTAATGCGAAGTACATCTATTTAACGAAGCGGATAAAAATTTGCTTGATGCCTGTCTAAGAGACAGTCTTCATTCCTTATCTGACTCTGTGAGCATAGACCAGATATGGTTTGAATTCAGACAAATAGTACTGATGGCAACTGAGAGGTATATACCATATAAATTCATAAGTGATTATACTGGTCCCCCCATGGTACGCAAAATGGGTCAGAACACTTTTGCAGAAGCAAAGAAAAAAACATGCCAAATTTAAGAGACTACAAAATCCCCAAGATTGGGGAAGTTTTACAGAAACTCGAAATTTAGTGTGAACTTCAATGCAAGATGCTTTTAATAGTTTCCACAGTGAAACTCTGTCATCAATCTGATAGAAAATGCATAGTGGTGCTAGTTATAATGTAAAGTATACCAGCTGCAAGACACAATCAGTACCTTTACTGCATGATAAAAATGGTAATATCTCTGTTTCCAAGTTACACAGTTTTCTGAAACTTATTAGCAAAAAAAGACAAAGTAAATATACAAGAATTCAGGTCTAGAACAACATGAGTATTTTAGAAATAGATATCCTTAGTGAAGTGAAGCAGCTTAAATTGCTTAATAAAGGCAAGGCATCTGGTCCAGACTATATACCAGTCAGGTTCCTTCCAGTGTGTGCTGATAGAATAGCTCCATGCTTAACAATAATGTGCAACTGCTTATTCATTGAAAGTTATGTACCTAAAGACTGGATAATTCCCCAGGTCACACCAATACCGAAGAAAGGAAATAACAGTAATCCACTGAATTACAGACTCTTCTTATCGTGTAACTTTTTGAAAAGAGAAAAATGTACCATTCATTTGGAGTGAAAATGTTTTGTTAGAGAAAATCTCTTTTACATTCATTAAAAACCATGGCTAAATTTTATTTCTCAGGGCGCTATCGCTAGAAACATCATACATATTGGGAACATGAAGACATCTGTCTTGCTCATAATGGAGGAAAACAATATCTTTCTTTAGTGTTATGCGATAAGAAAATTAAATATAATACTCAAATAATTATTTTTCTATGTGAGGCTTGATGCTCCAATATAGCTGCTTAAGTGCAATGGCAGCGTACACAATTAAAATAATTCTTTTCAATAAAACTGTACCTCTGGCTGAAAATGAAATTATTATAGGACACCGTTTTACATTTATTAAGATTAAATCATTTCAATACTTTCAGAACTGAATGACTATTAAGAAGTTTTTCTCAATTTTAACAGCAATGGCATCGCTTCAATGATGCAATTACAAATGACCAGGGCAACATTTAATTGTTATGTAATTAATTAAATAAAGGGGACAGGGAAAGAACTTTTTTGCTACTAACAAAAACACATTCTGCATTTAATACTGACACATATATTTAGCAGAAATTCTAAATACACTACATATGAGTACATTAATTATTTATAGACTGTGATCTTATGTGCGACCTTCAGCTAGGATGTCAGAACCAAGAAGACAAAAGAATAGCAGAGAGAACAAAGAAACAAAGTTTCTTTCTTTTATACTACTTGACAGAGATCATGCTTATTATAATTCGCAGAGTGCTTATATTGCTTTCATTTTTGTTTAATATCGATTATTTTATTTTATATTCCTTTTTTCAAGAAGCGATGCTATAATCTCACTAACGTCGATTTGCAGTAGGGTTTTGGAATGTATATGCTTTGTTCAAACATTATGAACTACCTCGAAGAAAATGTTTTATTGACAAACCGTCAGCACGTACTCACAAAATATCATTCTTGTGAGGCACAGCAAGTTCTTTAGTCTTACAAAGTAATGAGTGTTTTTGACAGGGGATGTAAAATCGATTCCATATTTTTAGATGTCCAGAAGGCTTTTTAACATCATTCCTAACAAGAATCTTCTAATCAAATTGCATGCCTTTGGAGTATCACCACAGTTTTGCATTTGGAATTGTGAGTACCTGTCAGGAAGGTCACAGACCATAGCAATTGATGGAAAGTCATCAAATAAAACAGAAGTAATGTCTGGCATTCTCCGTGGAAGTGTTATAGGCCCTCTGATGTTTCTTATCTACATAAATGATGTAGGTGACAATCTGAGCAGCACTGTCAGATTGTTTGCAGATGGTGCTATCATTTACTGTCACTTAAAGTCATCAGATGATCAAAACCAATTGCAAAATGATTTATACAAGATATTTGAATGGTGTGAAAAGTGGCAGTTGACTAAATAACAAAAATTATTAAGCCATCCACATGAGTACTAAAAGATGTCCACTAAATTTTGATTACACAATAAATCACACGACTTTAAATGCTATAAATTCAACTGAGTACTTAAACTGGAAAGATCACATAGATAACGCTGTGGGTAAAGCAAACCAAAGACAGCGATTCATTGGCAGAGCACTTAGAAAGTGCAACAGATTTACTAAAGAGACTGCTTACACCACATTTGTCTGCCCTCTTCTGAAATATTGCTGTGTGGTGTGAGATCTGTCTCAGATGAGACTGATGGAGGACATCAAAAAAAGTTCAAAGGAGGACAGCTCATTTTGTATTATTGTGAAATAGGGGAGAGAGTGCCATGGACATGTTACATGAACTGGGTTGATAATCATTAAAACAATCACTAACTTTCTTTTCTGACTGTGAAAATATTCTGTTGGTGCCCACCTACATAGGGAGAACTGATTATCAATAAAATGAGAGAAACTAAGATTTAGAGTAAAAGATTTAATTGCTCATTTTTCCTGCATGTCATTTGAGAGTGAAGGTGGTTCAATGAACCTTCTGCCAGGCACTTAATTGTGAGTTGCAGAGTAATCATGTAGATGTAGATGAGCACAAAATGTTGTGCATCTAATCTAGATATCCCCCTCATTGCTACTAGAGATGCTTGGGTGAATGTGTGATGTATGATGTAGGGCATAGTCCGATAGCGAATATGTCTGGTATTTTTTTCATTGTGCCTACAGTGACTCAACACTTCATTTGTGCTGTGAATACCAGTCTGTCCTTCCCGACTTGTTATTCCAGCCTAAACATTCCATTGTTTAATCTAAATATCTCCTTTACAACATTTTTTGAGCACAAAAAGTTGTGCATCTGTTCCAGATATCCTCATCAGTGCTACTATAGATTGCATCACATCAGATGGTGGTACCCCTCAGAGAGATAGAGACAGCATTAGCAATGCATGGAGGGGATAAGATCTGTTTACACATGGCGGCAGAGAGGGGAGTGACTCCTGCCATGCAGCCCAGCAAGTGTTACTGTGGACAACAATTAATAATATTGCATTGCCACTGAAGTATGGTCACCTCACAGTCAGTAGGAGAGCAGTTACTGCCATCCAAGGCAAGACACATAGTAGTAGGGGCATTACATGTCAAATCATGCAGGTCATCTCACCCATCACCTCAGATTTTTTGAAAATTTGCGCATTTGCTTATACCATAAGAACTTGTGCAAAATTTTTTTGCTCTCAGACCAAAAAAAAATTTAATGTTGAATTTTAAATATAGTAATATTCTGGTAACTGGGCTATGCAAGAATGTCATTGCAAAATTGTACTTATCTACATAAATGCCCATAACTATGAGGGTTGACTGAAAATTAATGCCTCTACCTTCGTAACACTTCAACAGTTGGCGGCATTGGTAAGCGGCAGGTACTCGCTTGTTCCGTAGACTCTCCTCTACAGCTCCAGTTGGCGGGAAGCCTTAGCATTGAACAGTTGTGTTACAGTGTAAAGTATGGAATCCTGCAGAGACGGTCGGTCGATGCGATTTAAGCAACATGCAGTCATTGAATTATTGACAGTAGAAGGTGTCCCCCCAAAGGAGATCCATCAGAGAATGAAAGCAGTTTATGGTGATAGTGCTGATGTGAGTACTGTGCGTCGTCATTGTTGGACGAGTAAGTTTAAAGATGTTGAGACAGGAACATCTGACCTGTGTGACAAACAAAGAGTTGGACGTCCTGTGACAGCAACCACCGAGTTTCACAAGCAAATTGTTGAAAGATTGATTCAGGACTATCGTCATATCTCTCGGAGAGAAACTGCAAGCACAATCAGCATTTCACAAGAACATGTGGGTCACATTATTTCTTTGCTTGGCTAACAGAAGATCTGTGCATGATGGGTGCCCCGGATGCTGACTCCTGAAATGAAAGCGCACAGACTGGAAATTTACCAGGAACTCCTCTTGTGTTGCGAGAATGAAGGTGATGCCTTTCTCGAGTCTATTGTGACAGGAGACGAAATGTTGGTACACCATTAAGACCCGGAGACAAAACGTCAGTCTGCGGAATATCGACACAAAGACTCACCCAAAAAAAAAAAAAAAATTCAAGACACAGCCCTCAGCTGGAAAAATCATGGCCACAGTGTTCTGGAATACAGATGGTGTTACCCATGTTGATTTCCTTGATCGTGGAACAACAATAAATTCAGAGCGTTACACCACAACCCTGCAACCTCTGAAATGATGGCTAACAAGGGTCCAAAAGGAAAAGGGAAATGTTTTCCTGCAGCATGACAATGCCAAACCACACACTTCACGTGCCACCACAGCAAAGCTTCAGAGACTGAATAGCACTACTGTATGGCATCCTCCATATGGTCCAGATTTAGCAAAGTCTGACTTCCATCTGCTCCTGATAATGAAAGACGATCTGTGGGGACATCATTATGCTTCTGATGAAGACGTTGAGAGAACTGTGAGACTGTGGTTGCGGAAACAGAGTGTCAACTTCTTCCATGACAGCTTCAGAAAACTTGTTCATCGTTGGCAGAAATGTATCCTGTTGGAAAGCACATTCTAAGGATTATTTCTGTGTTTGATTTATTAAAATATTCCCAACCCAAACCCAATTAACAAAGGTGAAGGCATCACTTTTCATTCAACCCTTGTAAGATTCTTATGAAGCTTCTGATTTGGAATGTTTTTCTTAAGTTAAGAGAAGGACTTACTTAACAGACATATAATTATTTAAGCGGTAAAGCTACAAAAAACAATAAAAAAAATTAATTTGTGTCACGTTCCAATTTCCGGAAAAAATACAGGCACATTGAAAAATGCTTGTATCACTTTTATCCAATCTGGTGGGAATTTATAATTGTTCTTAAATAATTCCCAAGACAGTACACATTGTAACAAAATAAAATTATTAATGGGTTTTCTATGACGGACACAAATGAATCTGAAATTACAGTACTATGTGTTGTGATTTGGGGGGGGGGGGGGGGGGGAATATTCTAAGTTAGATCATCCATACTTGACATCCATTGCTTCAGATTTTAATGAACCTTTTCTACTTTTACCTTCTGCATGGCCTGCACAGCAACAGTCAAAGCAAAATTTCTCCACGTACTTCATGTAGTTGGGGGGGGGGGGGGGGGATTTTTTACAATTCAGTCACATACAAGAAATTTTATAAGTTCTTTGTATGTTTCTTCAGTATGTTCCCCATTTAAAAGCAGTTTTAATATATATACACACTCTGAATGACTGCTGGCAGCACCAGTTAAAATACACCACTTTGGTCATAATGGACAAAATTTAGAAAGACCAATGTTAATGTTTGGATTCTCCCATTTAAAACAAAAGTACGGTAGTCTTAAGTTGCAAAGGATGAGTCTTTTGTGCATATACACATTCTTCTGAATGTTAACTTTGTCTTTTGCTCCTTGTAACATTGGAGCACAATCATCATTTTGGTAGAAATCAGTGACAATCTTTACCTTTTCATCAGCAACAACTTTCCCACTTTTTGTTTTAGGAATTGATAAGATACCCGTTTTTGTTTTCAGTTTCCTTGCTTGTCGAACCCCATACTCATAACGTTGAATTCTGACATTATGTTTTCTTTTGACCAAGAGGATAGAGCTGAAGTTAAAAGTTGAATTTTTTTCAGGTACTCTTACACTAGCCACTTTTTCTTTCATTAAGAATATCATGACATCAAAATCTCTTGCTCTCTTAACAATTTCATCATCAAATTTTTCTTCTCTCTGGTAAGAATCTTCAGTGCTGTAATCTAATGCCCGGCACACTTTTCTTTGCAATACATGGTTCATGCTTTCTGACATCTTTCTGCCATATGAAGCCTTGCTGTGATTTGGAATGGAGTGAAGTGTTAAGGGAGAGCGCCCCAAATCGTATAAAGTTTTATTTGCATCCTCAATACTTTGACTTTATAGTACATAAAAATTTTTGAAAACATTCTCAGCAATCTTTAAGATTAAAATGTAAGAATAAAAACAGTCTTGACGGCAACTTTTTATTTTTATTGGAGTGACTGGTTTCGATTCTATTTCAGAACCATCTTCAGACTCCAGAACAATGGGTGGATTCTGTAGAGCAAGTTGTGCCGAACCTTGACGCTGGATTAACTGCCTCTATGGAGTCCAACCACTGTTCTGGAGTCTGAAGATGGTTCTCAAATAGAATCGAAACCAGTCACTCCAATAAAAATAAAAAGTTGCGATCGTGACTGTTTTTATTCTTTAAAGTTTTAGTACTGATTCATGAATGTCACCTCTCGGTCATCTGCATTGTTTTTGTTTTCATCATTGATATCAGTTTTCTGTTCACAAATCTTATGTGTTGCTTACAGTTTTTGGCCCGATTTTACATAGTTTCTTTTATCACTTAATGTTTTAGATAAAAACAAACTAACTGACCTCTAAGATTTATTTAACTGTTTGTCTGTGTTTTTTGAAAGGATCACAAGTTCTTTGATGACTTTCAAAAACTTTTAAGTAATAGTATATGTGATGACCACGTATAGTAGCACTTCCCTGATCTTGTGAAAGTTATATTGGTTCGCAGCAATACCAAATCTCGTTGGTCTTCACTCAGCTCTTCTATTTCTTGTAGAGTTTTTGCTGAGTTATAGGTTGTCAAATGACATGGTGTTTTTATTAATTTTCCGACAGTGCATGAATTCACATTTTCCATTGCAATTAACTGAGCACTAATTCACTTAAAACAGACTTTATACAAGTGTAATGATAGGGTCTCACCACAAACAGATATGACTTATCTCACAGAAAGACAAAGAACAACTGAGGCCAAATAGACTAATTCTTGCATGCCAGTTATTCTCAACAATGAGTGTCAGCAATTGCTGCATTGTTTTCATGCCTATAAAGGTTTCAAACAAGCTACTGCTGTCTAAGAACACTTTCTTATCACTGTGAGCAGGTGATTGGCTGAACACACAAATCATATTTATTATTGTCTATAAAAATTACTGAATTATCAAGTGAAAGGAAACAAATTTTCGTACTTCAAGTTAACTTGCCTGCCTAGAATGATTTATACTTAAATATGTCAATTTGATACCCTTGCATCTGAGACAGTGAGTGGATGAACTTACTTAAGGGGGGTTGTAATGGAAAATGTAAACATTTATTTAAAAAAATCATTACAGCTACATTTATTAATGTACAAATCTAAAATTTTGAATGTGTAAAGCAAAAGAACCGTGTTTTAATGGAGAAATATAATAAAAATATGCAGGATTAATATTTTGCCAGAAATTTGACTTTTTAATTTTTATTGTCGATTTTATAAAAAGCCATAACTCAAATTATAATCATGCAGTTAATCTGAAAATTTTATTGTAGTGTCCTGAGAAGGTTACAAGACCACTGAACTACAGTTATTAATTTTTGGTACAAATTCTATCATTAATAGGGTTTTTAATTTTGCTCATCCAAAATTAACTTTTTTTTCTACATACAATCGTCAAAAAGTCAGAATGTAATTGCACGATCTCGTATTCTTTAGTTCCAGGAAGACAGCAAAAAGCGAACAGTTCCTGAAAATTTCATAGTATTAGCGCATATACTTTTTGAGAAAACTGAGAAAATAAGGTTAAAAAGATTTTCTTCTCATACTCCTACATGTAATAAGCTTTCCTCAATTTTAAAATTCTCCGTGCTGATACTTCTTGTTCTCCAGGTTTCTCTTCTCTCCTCTTCAAATCTGCCTGGCCTGTATTTGCAGGTAAAACACTGATCTGTTTTTCTTGACCTGCTTTCATCAATGGTGTAAAGTGCTTTTGTTGTAAACACACAAGGATCTATACCAACTCTCTTCAGTACTTCAATTCTGCCATTATTTCTGTTGTTGTAACATAAAATTGCATCATAGACACCTATTTTGAGTACTTCAAGTCCACAGAATGTCCTTTTTGAGCATCTAATCCAAATTAAATTATTGAAGCTTTCATTTACATTTAGTGTCTTTTCATGAAGACACTTCCTCAATAAATCAGGGTTTGCAAGAAATCTGAATGTGGGCTCAATTGCATTCATGACAGGTTCTGGTAATGAGTGTTTATATGAATATGTCTCAATTCTGTTGTTGAACTCACACCAATCGTCTTTCTGACACAGGTTGTGCATTTTATTTATTTATTTAGCATATGGCTAATACAGACATATCATGACATTAAATTACATATACATATTACATAGTGACACACAAGAAACTTAAGTTTGTCTTTACAACTGAATATCCAGTCCTTCAATCCAGCACACTGAATCTGGAGTTGCTAGCAGGAAGTCCTATTTGGCGCCGTGATAGGCTCGAATCCTCCATTCACTGACAATGTGGTGAACAGTCTGCTATGGAGCCCCGCAGTCACAGGCTGGATCAGGCAGCTTCTTCCACTTAAAGAGAGCATCCCTGCATCGGCCATGGATGGTACGGATTTTGCTGAGAGTAGTCCAAGTCTTGCATGGTAGGTCGAATCCACTTGGAAGTTTAGCACCTGAGAAGATGTTATGCAGGTGCACATCTTTCACTGCTTCCCATCGACCTTTCCATTCTTCAAGAGGTTTGAAATCCTTAGCAACCATGTCAGCAGCATCGCACAGAGTTGGATGGTGTGATATCAGTCTCTTACGATTTAAAAGTGGCAGGTCGCTATGCACTGGAAGTGTAAAATTCGTGGAGATCTTGTGGAATTCTCTCATAAGGGCAGTACATCTGTGTAGATCAGGAGGCATTATACTGGTTAACAGTGGAAGCCAATAAACTGGAGTAGATCTGATTGCGCCAGATATTATGTGCATTGTCGTATCCAGCTGGGTATCAACAAGCCTTGTATGATGACTGTTCGTCCAGGTGCACAATACTCAGCACTTGAGTACACCAGGCCCAGAGCTGAAGATCGCAGGTTGGTTGCTGAAGATCCCCAGGTAGTTCCACATAGCTTATGGAGGATGTTGTTTCGAGTCCTTAACTTTTGAGCTTTGAGTTAAGAAGGTGTTGTTTGAAGCATAGTGTACGATCCAGGATGACACCAAGATATTTTGGGTTCCAATTATGGTGAAGAATTCTGCCTCTGAAACTTACTTCCAGTTTTATGTCCACCAACCGATTATGTAGATGGAAGCAACACACTTTTGTTTTACTCACACTGGGTTGGAGTCTCCAGATTTTGAAGTAATTATCTAATGCAGACAGGTCATTGGCTCAAATCTCTTCTGTTGTCTTCATTTCCTGGTGTTTTACGGCTAGAGCCAGGTCATCGGCATAGCAGTATTTTCTGGACGAAGTGTCAGGTAGATCAGATAGATATAGGTTGAACAGTAAGGGTGAGAGAACTGATCCTTGAGGCAATCCATTGTTCAGCTTCCTCCCCTTACTTACGTTGCTTCCAGTGATTACCTGGAACTTCCGATCACTTAGCATGCTGTTAATCAGTCGAGACATTGTTCTGCAGGGTATGATGTGGAGAAATTTGTAGATAAGGCCTTCCCTCCACACAGTGTCGAAGGTGGCAGTTAGATCAACAAATGCCACAGATGCTTACTTCTTCATTTGGTAGCTACTATAATTTTTAGAGCATGCTACTGCATGCTTTTCTTGCCACAGTTTCTCACTGTCTTCAGTGTTGGACATTTTCCTTGTTGCACGCTGATGGCAGTATTTATACATAATTTCTGCATCTAAAACTTTACCTGAGTCAATACCAATAACAGATGCAACTCCATACAGAGATGTGTGACCCCTTTTCATCCATGTCCCATCTACAGACACACACAGGTCAGTAACATCTGTAGGAGATTCACTGTCATAAATATCTACCCCAGGATCTATTTCTTTTTGGTTGATTTCCACCAATTCCTCCACAGGTTTCATCATAGAAACTTTGGCCATTTCGGATACAGCATCAGACATTTCTTTATTTATTTTTTCAAACCTTGCCCTGTCCAAGGCACCTCAGAGCAAATGCTAACCTAAAATTGCTTTCATAGGTACCAGTGTTAGTTTTTTTGGAGGAGGAAAATGAAAATTCATAGCCACACAAATTACAAATAAATTTAAAATCACAAGCTGCTCCCACTGTTCTTTCTTCAACAACAGTAATGTATTCCGTATTTTTACAGCTAACACATGAACATGAAAACTTTATAGCCTGGCAGAGAAGCTCTAAATCAGTAAGTCTGCATCCAGTGCAATCCATATCAACATCATTCACGAACCTGTCAAATTCTCCTGTCCCAAGTTTTGATGCAGAAGCTGAGAGCTTATGTTCTTCATTTTGAACTGCTTCCTCTTTTTTGCTCGTAAACCAATTTCTATGAAACCTCCGTTTCCTAAACACAGTTTTTCCACCACCCATTATGCATAAATCTTGACTATCACATAAAGGTTTGTAAATTCGACCTTCCACCTACTACTATGTGTTAGTCTTGTCAGAATGTAAATAAACCTCATGCAAGAAAATTTTCAGCCAGAGATATAGATGTCAGCCAAAGGTATCAAAAGAAAATAGCCTTCACAGTGACAAAAATTTCCCTGAAGCAAGCAGTTTCCCAAATATCAGAAAAGATGGGAGTGGCCGCCAGTGCAGAGTTGATCAGTTTAACAGTTTAAAGGCGTTTCTAAAGCTGCTATCGTGATAAAATTCACACACAACATAGATTAAACTGTGTAGATCAAGAAAATAATATTTTTGAAAAATTGATTATTAGGACCAAAATCCATTACATCCTCCCTTAAAATGACCCTTTTCTGTTACAGCAAAAAACATTTTGATTTCTGCTGTGTGTGTCAATTAGCAGAAGGCCCCTTAAAATTTTAATTTTATTAGAAAGCTTACAATCTAGGGGATTATTTAGGACCAAAATTAAGTTCCCAGCAGGTTGGAGAAATGTGATATAAGCATTTTTCCACATTCTCACAGTTATTCTGAAATTGAAAATTGATATACATTTATGTTTTTAATTTTTTTTTGTAACTTTACTGCTTCAATGACTGGATATCTGTTAATTATGTGCCTTACTTAACTTCTGAAAAAATTCCAAATCAAAAGCTTCATAAACACCTGAGTTATGGACATTTATGTAAATAAATACCATTTTGCACTGACATTCTTGCAGACCCCAGTTACCAGAGTAACATTACATTTAAAATTTAATAGTCTGAGACCAAAAAGATTTTTCAGAAGTTCATATGTTATAAAATGTGCAAAGTTTTGTGAAAATCTGAGATAAAGGGTCACAAATCCTTGAATTATAGCATGTTTTGATGTAGAATGACCTAGCAGGTTAAATCTAGGTTAGTAATATATCACTAATAATTTTCTATCTTCAGCCATAATATTTTTATTTTATAATTGCTGTCCAACATATTTCAGATCTACAGCTCCATTTTCTAGGCCTGTATAGACAAAGGCATTACATCTGCTTCAGTTTGTCACCTATGTTTGACCACAAACCATTTGTCCTCTGAATTGGTGAAAAACTTCCGCATTTGCACTTACATTTGAGCAATTTAGCATGTTACGCAAGCCTCTTGCCATAAGACAACCAAAATATGACAATATATAGGGAAGACCATCTGTAGAAACTACCAGTTTTATTGTTGGAAAGCGGTCCATCAAAATTTAACAAAACATCAGATTTTATTTTAAGATTAGTATTTAATTTTGCAGCATACGTGGCTTAGTGCTCCAAATGATTTTGTTCAAATTACATTGGTTGTAGAAATCTGTGCTCCAATATAAGTTAGTCCATTGCTCAGTGTGGACTCTGTACATTGAATCTAAGCCAGATATAATTCCTGCATCACCAACTTACCATTTGAGTAGCATGTTTGTACCTGTAACCTGACATGACTTCCATTTTCACTTTTTTTAAAATCCTTATTTTATTTATTTTTTATTTTCTCAGTTGTAATATCGTTATATAATTTTGCTGATCATAGGTGAAAACTAGTTAGATTATTGAAAGTATTGCAACATATAGTTTTTGTAATAAATTGGATACAGTCAGGTTTGGGTCACTGTGTACTGGTTAGATTAGCAAGACTTTTTCATTGCTTACTGTCATATGTGTATTATAATTACTCCACTTTTTGAAGTAAATAAATGGGGAATAAAAGAATTTTAATAGCACTACATCCCTAAATTATGCAATTTAGTGTGACCACAACAAGCAAGGTGGCACATTGGTTAAGACACTGGACTTTCATTTAGGAGAATGCTGATTAAAATATCTTCTTGGCCATCTAGATCTAATTTGTCTGTGGTTTCCCTAAATCACTTAAAGCATGTGCTGGGATAGTTCCTTCGAAAAAGACATTACTTATTTTGTAACTTCTTAATGCAAAATCTGAGCTTGAACTCTATCTCTAATGACCTTGCCATGATGGGACATTGAATCCTAATCTTTCCCTCCAGTTCTTGACATTTTAAATGTTATGGAATTGTGATTCAGAGTATTAACATCAGGGTGATTATTATGTCTTTGACAGTAATTGTCTGATAGTAACAGATAGCATTCACAGCATGATCTTCAGCATTATGGGAATGAAATTTGTGAATCTCCAATACTCTCAGTAACTATATGTTTGTGACCTGAACGAGTAAGCCTACATTTGCTGTACCATAAAATTTAAGTGTCGAGTCACAGATAGCCAGCCAGAGACTGTGTGTGTGTGTGTGTGTGTGTGTGTGTGTGTGTATCCTTTTCACAATATTCTCATTATTCCATCATGGTTTTTCTGTTGTTTAAAATTTAAGTGTATAGCTTTGAATTGTTGTAAAGGGTTTGCACTAAACTTTTAACGAGACCTGCTATCTTTAACTGGCAGAAAACTCTCTCTCTTTACAGTAGTTTGGTGGCACAAGACTAGCAATTTTCAGTTACCTCTAGTCACTCTGACAAATTTTACATGGTGAATTCTTTTCTCTTTAGTACTCTTTGCCATCATTCTGGCTATATGATTCTTTGTATCTGGAGAATACAAACATATTTTTATAAATGATTTCCTAATGAGCTATAGTTTTCTTTTAATCTCCTGTAGGGCTAGGAGTTAAAACCACTGTGTTCAAGCTACACTTAATGAATTTATGTATTGGCTATTTTTCAACATAAAAAGACTGACAACTAAATGTTGTAATGGTGTAGCAGCTTTTTCTGATCCCTCTGTAAAACTGTGTACTACTTGTGTCCCGAAGCGCATGGTCCCAGTGCCCCTGCAGTTTCTCATTTGAGAACCACTTCTTTACCTCTAGAAAAAGACTGAAGATCTTGATGCCAAATCCAAAATGAAGGGAGAATGATTCATCATGTCCCACTTGAACCATTTAAGTAGTTGAGTTAACACAGCCACAGTCGGTTTGATATTGTCATTCAGAAGAATGACACCTGATGGTGACATGCCTCTTAGTTTGTGCTGAATAGATCTGTGTAGCCTTTGCAGATCTCACAACAAGAAGCTTTGTTGTTTGCTCACTCACAGTTGACTGTCTTCTCTTGCTAGCTTCATCACACACATCCATTTGACCTCCAAGTTACCTGCACCATTACGTCCCAAACTTTTGCTCATGGAGTTGTGACCACATACCAGGCTTGTCATAGAGTAATTTTTTTTACTCCATTATGCCCAGTGTTTCACCCTCTCCCTTCCCTTCATCCATAACAACACATACCCAACACTCCAGTGTACAAGCAGTCATTTCGGTCATCCGTATGAAACAAATACACATGTGACACTTCGTAACAGCTCACAGGAAAGTGACAGCAAGCTGCCTCCACTAGGACCTTGCCTAGAACAGCAACACAGGATCCCTGCATATGCCCCCATATACTCATTCCCTGAGTATTAGATTAGGTTGACTTTTCTGCCATCTTCTCAACTGCGAATCATTTCCAGGAGCACATGTGGATTTAGAAACCAACTTTTAAACAGCAAATCATTTCCAGGACCACATGTGGATTCTGTCTATAATTTATGAGTTATGAAACCCAGAGTAAAGCTAAAGACACTACAAAAGGTAAAGCAGTAATGGCTAAAAGAAGATGAAAAGTTGTAGAAGCATGGATGGATACAGGGAAGGTAAATACTACAATCAGGAAAATTAAAGAAACTTTAGGAGGAAAGAGAACATACAGAGGTCAGATGGCATGCCACTACTAACAAAGAAGACAAGATAGTTAGGTGGAAGGAATGTATTGAAAGCCTGTGTAGAGGAATGAAACGTAATGGAAGAATTATGAGAAGGGAAAATGAAGTGGATGAAGATGGGATGGGGGATGTGCAGGGCCAGTTTAAGGCTTAAGTGACACTGCCACTCGGGGCATCAAGCTTAGAGGGGCACAAGAGGTGCCATAACCATAACATTTCTATGGAAAATGCATCACAATTAGTAGCCACTCGGGGTGTCAAGCTTAGAGAGGTGCCAGAGGCACTCAGCTGCAAGTGTATGAGGGAAAAGGGTGAGTGGCATTTAATGAGTTACTTGTGTGAAAAAATGCTCACAAACCGGCCATGGGGAAGTGATACTGCAAGAATAATTTGACAGAACATTGAAAGATCTAAGTCAAAATAAGACACCTGAAGTAGAAAGATTTCTCTCAGAATTATTGAGATCCTTTAGAGAGCTAGCCATGACAAAACTATTTCACCTGGTGTGCAAGATGTATCAGATAGGTGAAATATCCTCAGATTTCAAGAAGAATGTAATTCCAATTCCAAAGAAAGCAAATGTAACAGTTGTGAATATTATCAAATGATCAGTTTAATCAGACATGTTTGCAAAAAACCAACATGTATTATTTATAGAAGAATGAAAAATGGGTAGAAGAAGATCTCAGGGAAGATCAGTTGTGGTTCTGGAGGACTGTTGGAACAAATGAGGCAACATTAACCTTACAATTTACTTTAAAACAGAGCATGAGCAAAGGAAAATTAAGATTTATTCCAGTAGTAGATTGCAGAAAAGCTCAGAAATGTTTACTGGAATACAGGCTTTCAAATTATGAAATTACCAGTGGCAATTTATAGGGAGCAAAAAGTTCTCTGCAACACACACAGAAACCCAACTGCAGTTGCAAGAATTTAGTGACATTAAAGGGAAGCAGTAGCTGAGAAAGCAGTCTGACAGGATTGCAGATTATCTCCCAAGTTATTCAGTCTGCATATAAACCAAGCAATAAAGGGAATCAAAGAGAAATCTGGAAAGTGAATTAAAGATCACGGAGAAGAAATAACAACTTTGAGGTTTGCTGATGATGTAATTTTGGAGAATGGGAAGATCAGTCAGGGTGAAATGGACAGTGTCTTGAAATGAGGTTACAGGATGGGCAGAAATAAAAGCCAAGCAAGGGTAATGAAGTACAGTGAAGTTAACTGAGGTGATACTGGGGAACTCAAACTACAGAATGAGCTGCTAAAACTAAACCTATTTTCGATTAAAATAACAGAGATTGGTGGAAGTAAAGTGCATATAAAATGCTGACTGGCAACAGCAAGAATAGTCTTTCTGATAAGGAGAAGGGTGCTTAACATTAAATATCAATTTAAGTGTTAAGAAACATTTTCTAAAACTGTTTACCTGGATCATAACTTTTTATGGAAATGAATTGTGAATGATAAAAAATAGAGACAAACAAGAAGATTAGATAGGTACTGTAAAATGAGCAACTAATGAAGAGGCACTGAACTGAATCTGGGAGAAAAACTGCTATGGAACAATATGGCTAAAATAAGGGATACATCTTAGCTACCAAGGAATCATTAATCCAGTAATGGAGAGAAATTTGGGGGGGGGGGGGGGGCAAGAAAGAGGTGTAAAAATTGTAGAATAATACCAAGGTTTGACTACAGTAAACATCTTCAAATGATTTTAGGTGGCAGTAGTTATGCAGAGATTAAGAGACTTACACAACATTAACTAGTCCGGAGAGCTGTATCAAATCAGTCTGTGGACTGAAGAAAGCAACAATTGTTGAGGGGTGGGGGGTATAAATACATTCACAACACAATTGTTGGGGGTGGGGGGTACAAATACATTCACAACACAGAGTTAGAGAAAAACAAATCACTTGCAACATTTTTGTCATCAATTGCCTGTGTTAGTTACTGTGTTGGAAGCTGCTCAAAACTGAAGTTTCTACTTAACTTGCATGTGGGCAAAAAATTATTTAATAGAAATGTTATTTGTACACCATACATAAGTGTGTCTACTTTGCAAGTAGTAAAAAAATTTTTTTCACAAGGTAGCATCATCTGACAAATGGAAAAAGTAAGGAAACATGTTGTTTACAGCAGTATCTGTCTTAATTTGGGCAGCCAGAATTGCCCTGTCCATCTCATACAGCCAAAATTGCCCTTTCCATCACATATCAGACATGAAGTACCTGTTGTTCATACTCGAATAAGTCATTTAGTTGTTTTGTCTGTGGATTTCCTGTTTGCTTTCCCCTCCCTTCCAAGTTAGTGGATATCATCTGATATATTTTTCCCTCTGACTTCCAGGAACATCATTTGCTTTATCAATGCTGCTATATTTTAAATTAAGGCATTCAAGTTATATTCAATGCTATGTGTTTGTATTTATCTATTACTGTGCTGTTAAAGTTTTCTCATTTCTGCCTCCAAGAGACTCTTCTTCATATTCTTAAGTTTGTTAGCCTGCTGGAGCAGATGTGAACCAACATCTACATTAAATTGTAAGAACAGTGGTTACAAAATATTTAATCTGCTGTGGTCTTTTTATGCTGGATGCACCTGGAATGCAATGAATATGGTTCATCACTACCAATTCTCATCTAGTCTCTGCAACAGCTAATATAACACTTCACTCCTGACTCATGCATGTGGTCCCATTTTATCCTGATTTTTTTCAAACAACTTTGCTGTAACTTTCCATTTCAGGCACTCGTTAAGTACACTGGCATAAAGAAAATACAATGAGGACACATTGTAAAAGTTATTTGGTTCAACACATCTATGAGAGTGAAGCTGGCAGTGTATATATTTAGAGAAATATTAACACAATTAGGGTGCTTTTAGGTTTTGCAGAGACAGCAAATGGACACAAAGCAAGTGACGTGCTTTAAAAGCTATGCAATTTGCTGATGTACAAAATAAATTAATTTTCATATTTTTGAAGTGTGTAGAATGATATCAGGTCATAGGAGGGAGAATGGGTTAATAGAAGTTGTTGAATGTATGCATTTGCTGAGATTTGTTATTTCCAAGCAATGATTGTGTTTACAATCTTTTGCAAGCATCCTGAGCCAGCTACTGTAGTAACCTATAGTAGCTGGTGGCATTCATTGCCAAAAATGGAGATGTTTTGCATGTCATTGCATTGATAGACACTATTTTTTGTTTTGTATGTATCGTGCAGAAGACATTTGATGCTACTCTACAGAAATCTGCCATTCACTTCTAAATTAGCTTTCATTCTTTTAGTATTACTGCCATTTTTACTAAATTTTGTAACTTTCTAATTAAACTAGTGATGAAAGTAAATTGCAGTGAAAATTTACATCTGCTTGAAATGAATGCACTTAGTGCACACACATCTGATGCAGGAATTTTCATAATGTGATCAGCACGATCCTTTGTGCTCCAGCTTTGTAATGTATAAAGAATTTAATGTCACCTCAACATGTACTTTCTTAAAAGCATACAAGATGTCATGCCCCCTGCACACTACTGGCATATCTTCTTTCATTTCACCAGTTGCAGAGCTCACTATTTTTTTCTTTCTGTTTCTCTTTATAGACAGGTTTGACATCCATTTTCTATAAAATATGACAGTCTGTCTGTCAAGTAGGAAAAGTGAGCCTGTCATATTAATTCTGAAGCTGACAACTCTAAAGTGAATGCATACAGATGCATTATGTCTAATAGATCGTCACTTGGAAGTCACAGAAATTGAACAGATTTGCCTTGATGGATGCAAGATGTATCAAATTATCGTCGGCATAATATAAGAAAAAGAGCAGTTCCTCTACACACGAAAAGTAGGATAAAGTTCTAGGCTACAGACCCAAATGAGTTCCACATGATACAATTTAGTGCAGTGATTTAGTAATACAACATACAAGATAGCAATTCAAATAGTATATTGGAAATGTTTTAAACTTCAGGCAGTTGGAGAGAGTGCCAATAAGACTTACTAGAAATAACTAGGAACTCTTTGTATGAGGCATTTTAAATATTGATTTCATCCTGGATAGTGTTCTGAGTGAGGGAATTAAGAATTAATTATGTCCAGCTTTTATTTGTATCCCACAGTAACACAGGACATAATGTTTCGTGGAATTGATGTAAGCCATGATAAACGATTCTTACGATTGTCATGACCAAATGGTAGCAATGAACCATCTCCTTCACCCATGTTTAGGTATAAATGGAAAAGTAATAAAGGACAAGCACAAAAATTCAATGTTCTACAGTATTAATTTATTTGGTTAACCGATTTTTGGCTTACAAGGCATCATTACTCAATTATTATCTGATGATGGCTCTGTAAACCAAAAACTGGTTAACCAAGTAAATTGATTTTGTAGTACATACCGATTTTTGTGCTTTCATTTATAAACATGAAATTTTTCTACTAAGCAGCAGGATAACCAATTAACATGGAACAATACAGTTTCAAAAAAACATGCAGCTGACTTGGTCACACTATTCAGAGAGAAATACCTTGATCAATGGTGGGAAGACATGTACCAAGAACACACAGTAGATGAGAAATTTAGTGCTTCCTAAAAATATTCTTACAGCCTTTTGAATCCAGTTTCCCTGTAAAACAGGTCAAGGATCTTTACATTGGAAGGCGAGGGAAAGGATGGTTAACAAGTCAGAAGTTATCCATGAAGAAAGAGTTTTATTTAGTGCAGAGGATTAACAAGGATTAATCAAGACTGGTGCACTGGAGGAAATAGTGCAAAGTTCTTTTCCGTGTCATCAAACAAGCAAAAACTTTTTGCTGCAACCAAAAAGTTCAAAATTGTAATAGGAAATTAGACAATTTGGAGCATTATTCAAAACAAAATGAATTTGACAAGGCAAATGATGTTCAACGTCTTAATGACAATTGTAAGACAAGACATTATGATACCAAATTCAAATCAGTGGTCAATGAATCCCTCCTAACAGTGACTGGAAACACGGAGACAAAGTGGCATATCAAAAGCAGATCAATTAAATTTACTTCGGTTGCTCTTGCCTACTTCACTAGCAATCATCATTGTACTCACATTTGCCGTGATACTGGTGGAGAGCAGTGGGGAGCACATTTTTTTTTTTTTTTTTTTTTTTTTTCGAATAACCCATTTGGAGGGCACGATGAATCAACTTTGGCTACTCTTCATTGTATTAGATTTCTTCAGTTTCCAAATTTCCTTCATCCTTTTAGAGTGTTGTTCCTTTTCTTCTTGAGTCCACTTTCATCTAGTTATTTTCTTTCTCTCCTGAAATTCTGCCTTTTGAACTGCCTTTCTGAAAAGTGTTCTGTTTTCTATTGTGTCTATTGTAACTCCAGCATTTTCAGTGTCCTTTTCAGTCTCTATGAACCATGCTGGCTTGGATTTGTAGCTATTGAGTAATGTGAATATCCGCTTGGTTAGTCTGTTGTTATCCATTCTGAATATATGTCCAAAAAACTGTAGTCTCCTCTTCCTCATTTTTCCGTTTTCGGATATAGCTCTCTGTTTGGTCTTAACCTGTATTCAGCATTATCGTTTCTTTTAGCTCCCAGTATTTTCCTTAAAATTCTTCTTTCGACCTTCTCTAGTTTCTCAAGATCTCCATTTCTTATTAGTTTAAGTGTTTCCGCCGCGTAGAGAGCTTCAGGTCTGGCCACTGTTTGGTAGTGTCTTAATTTCGTGTTCCAGGACAAGGATTTTTTATTATAAACGTTTTTGGTCATATGAAACACTCTTTCCATTTTGTGCACTCTAGTTTCTATAGCTATCTTTTCTTTGGCAGTGTATGTAATCCACTTTCCTAGGTATTTAAAGGAATCTGTTTTGTGTATTGTGTTGTTGTCAACTGCAATATTTTGAGGAGCATAACAGATGTTTGTCATAAACTTTGTTTTTTCATAGGATATTTGTAGTCCTACTTTGGCTGCTTGTTTTTGTAGTTCTCTTATTTGTTCTTGTCCACCAGTGGTGCGGCTGAAAACCATTCCTCGGAGCTAATAACCTCGAGTAGAATCCTTAGGGGACTTGTTCCCCTAACCCAACAAACAATCAACAATGGATACGCACATTTCTTTTAACAATAAAGTTTATAGCAGTCAAATATATGCAAAAACTGTTTCAATAGTCCATAGGCTATAACCCCTGGGTTATTGAAAATGGTTGATCATTAAGAACAGTTACCTATTGAAACAGTTTATGTTGAATATTTGACTGCAATTAACTTGATTTTTCAAAAGACATCAGTTTTGTCAATTCAACTGTTAAGACATCATCAAAGGAATTAGATCACTGAAAAACAGCAACTCTATTGATTATCATAGTATGAAAGCTTTCACGACCGGATGACATATCTTCTGGTAAACCTTCCGGGATGTAAGGTCGTGGTCCATGAAACTCTTCAGCTCCTAACGTTTCGTCCAGAGCTGCGCTGGACATCTTCAGAGGGGTGTTTCTCCTCCGGTGAGTCTTGCCGACTCAGCTTATAGCAAAATACTGAATGACTTTTCTGGAAATAAACTTTTAACAATTGCTCAATTTTACTTATGTAATGGCTGTTCTATTGATAAATCAATATATACCATCCCTCCAAAAAGTTCCGAGATGACAAAGTGCAAAAATTCACAAGATGGGTCAACACATTGATGATATAACTGACACTAAAGCAAATGTACACACAGGTTGAACAACATTGCAAAAAAAGACTTTTCTGACTGACAATTTCACATGGTTATATGAACATTCTGTGTGTTGTACTTCAGTGAGAAGAGATTATATAGAACACCTGAAGGATTAAAACCTTCATCTTAACTTTTCTCTGTTTTTCTTTATTAATCAAATCTCGAAACTTTTTGACTGACAGGGCAAAAATGCACGAACTCTCTTCTGAAAGAACTAAATATGAAGAAACTATCCTGTTGACATTTTCTGTGAGCATTCCAAGGCCTTTGATTGTGCAGGTCCATCAAATTCTACTAGAGGAGTTAAAATGTCATGGGAATAAAGGCGTCCTCATTCTATGGATTTAGTCATATCTTAGCAAATTATAGCACAGGAATAAGCATGAAATCAAACTGGGGTAGCATTAAATATATAGTCCCATAAGGTTTGCTGCTTGGTCCGCTTCTGTTCTTTACAAGCTTAAATGATTTTCTCAGGACACTGGAGGCCTCTTTGAAAACTTATGTTTGTTGCTGACTATTATATTTATAAAGGACATAAACACCTCCATAAGTGACACAGCCGGGAGGATAATGGAACAGATGTACAACTGGTTCACAGCAAACAGCTTAATCTTAATCTTATAAAACTCATATTATAATGTAACTGGGTGTGTACATAGAAAATCTACTCACCAAGTGGTGGCTCATATTGAGCAGTTTCAAAGTAAAACAGACTTACAAGTACCAGAAGTAAAAGGTTAGGGAGCACACACTAAATGAAATGACGTGTGAAATTTCTAGACATCCTGTGGCCCCAGCGTGAGGATAAGCTACCCAAAAAGGGCAAGTCTGCCTGCTTTTCTATTAACACTATTATATAGTAACCTCTGTCATTGTGTTCACTTGAAAAAGTGATTGTTAGCATATTTTTGCTCAGTAGTTTCCTGCGGCATAATTTTGTCGAACAATGCAGTAAGGTCAGAAAGGTATTTATTCAACAGGAGCAGGTAGTAAGAATATTGAGTAAAGTTGATAACAATAAACATCTTGCAGCAGAAGCCTCTCTAGGGACCTAGCATTTCTTACACTTATATCCTAATATTTTTACTCACTAATGTTGCTTGTGGTGAATAACTGAGGGTGAATTTAGTGTGAACTTTTCAGTTCACAACATAGTACTACAAATAAAAATAATTTCCGTGCAGGCAATGTATCCTTATCTAAGGCTCAGAATGGAGTTTTATATTTTGGTGCAAAAGTATGTGAAATGTTACAACAAAGTATGTTAGTTTTGAATAAATTGTTAATTTCAGAGTAAGCGTACCTAATTAACAACTATTCCCGTAATTTATCAGATGTTTTGATTCAGGATTGTGTATTTGGGATACTATTAGTGTATTACACAGGCTTCTAATCTTTTCAGTACATAGACAGGTAGTAATGTACTGTGCAAAGTTGCATAGCATGTAGTGTTAAATAAAGTGCACTTAGGTGACAGACGTTATGGGATACCTCCTAATATCATGTTGGACTTCCTTTTGCCTGTCAGTGCAACAACTCAATATGGTATGGACTCAACAAGTTGTTCGAAGTCACTTGCAGAAGCATTGAGCCATGCGGTCTCTATAGCCATCCATTATTGCAAAAGTGTTGCTGGCACAGGAATTGGTTCACAAACTCATCTTTCCATTGTGTCTCATAAATGTCCATGTCGGGTGATCTCGGATGCCAGATCATTTGCTCAAATTGTCCAGAATGTTCTTCAAACCAGTCGTGAACAGTTACGGCTCAGTGTCATGCCGCATTGTCATCTAAAAAAGTTTCATCATTGTTTGGGAACATGAAGTCCATGAATGGCTGCAAATGGTCCCCAAGTAACCGAACATAACCTTTTCCAGTCAATGATCACTTCCGTTGGACCGGAGGACCCACTTCGTTGCAAGCAAACACAGTCCACACCATTATGGAGCCACAGTGCTTTGTTGACAACCAGGGTCCATGGCTTTACAGAGTCTGCACCACACTCAAACCCTACCACACCTTTACAGTCATCTAGAGTCCAAATGATACAGTCACAAGCTCAGGCAGTATCATACTGTTAGCAAAGGCACTCGCATTTGGCGTCTCTTGCCATAGCCCATTAACGCCAGATTTCAGTGCACTGTCCTAACAGATAAATTCCTTGTACCTCTCACATTGATTTCTGCAGTTATTTCATGCAGTGTTGCTTGTCTATTAGCACTAGCACCTCTACACAAATGCCATTGCTCTCGGTCATTATGTGAAGGCCTGTCATTCGGCCATAATCACATCGGAAACTTAACCACCGGTGTACAAATGACAGCTCCACCAAAGCACTGCCCTTTTATACCTTGTGTATGCAATACTACTGCCATCTGTGTATGTGCATACTGTTTACCCATGAATTTTGTCACCTCTTTGTGTACAGCTAAGTAATGTAACTGGAAGAGGAAGGGTATTCTTCAAAGTAGTGGACTTTCTGTATAAATTAATCTGGAAGTAAAACAAGAATTAATTCCATGAAGATTAGCACTAATTATATTGGTTGTTAGTATATTTCACGGAAGAAGCCTGCATTGGCTGCTTACACCAGTTAATGTATAATTTGTCTCATTCTACATACCTAATGGCTCTTCTTCATGTTGGGATTTGTGGTAGACGTATGAATGAATGAATCACTATAGGAATTAAAGCAAGGAAAACTCTGTCAATGAAGCATCATTTGCGTTTCTTCTGGATGTGACCTCTTCTTACACAATCCTTTATTATCTCTGTCCCAGAGCATTTGTTTGGTCTTAGGTATTCAGTGTGACATGTATTTAGCTCAAGCTGTAAGAGTTAACATATTCTCCTTGATTGTCATATTATTCTTTATCTTATAATAAAGCAGAGCCCCTCAAATTACAAAAAACTTGGATAATACAGAAGTATCACTAAATCAGTGGGTAAATCATGAATAAATGTTTAATGAGCACAATAACGATTAAAAGAAACAAATAAAAAGACAATGAAGTACATTTCTGTGTTATATGTACATATATGAGCACAATTTTTCAATTTTCTAAAATATAAGGTACATTTTAAATTAGTTGGCCACAGTCCTTTGTTTTAAAATAGATCCTTATTTTTTAGCAGTAGTGTCGCGCCAGCTTCTAAGAAGCGTGGTGTCAATTGGAGTAGTTCCGCTTGGTGCTCGATAGAACGCAATGCCACATCAAGCGGTGCCAAACTCCTTGGTGTGAGTGATCACTGGTACAATTCCCTCAGACAATTCCGTGCGTCACTGTCTTCAGCGAGTTAATTAACCATTTCAACAATTTCAGGATCGGTCATTTCAAACTGATCATCACTATTCATCCATTCTAAAAAATCACTTGCATTTGCATTTTCATATTCAGCGAGCTTTTTCAGCCGTTCAGCCAATGGTAGGTCATCTTCATCTGTAGTTTAGGTATCCATTTCGTTCCATAAAATCTGGTTCCAAGACTTTTTTAGTTCTCCGCATTTCTTTCAGGCCATGAATTGGTTGTCCAGTAAACTCATTTATCGTAGGCCCTTTTAGAAATTCTCTGATGGTTCCTTCACCTACTCTTGTTTGTAGAAGAGTCTGAAGCAATGATGATCTCTCTCTCTCTCTCTCTCTCTCTCTCTCTCTCTCTCTCTCTCTCTCTCTCCCTCCTCCCTCCCTCCCTCCCCTCCCTCCCTCCCTCCCTCCTCCCCCCCTCTCCCCTCTCCCCCCCTCCCCCCTCTCTCTATTTATTTATTCCTATTTTTAGTCAATTTTTGTAAAACACCTTGGTCCATACGCTGTATTTAAACACGTCACGTTAGGAGATAAGAACAATTTGCGAATACAGTCCACATCATAATTCTTCCTCATAAGGACTCGAACCAGCATTATCAAGCATTAAGATTGCTTTGCAAGGCAAGGACTTTTTCTTTAGGTGTCTTCTGGTCTTTGAACAAAATCTTCAAAAACCATTTCTAAAAATATTTTTGTCCATCCAAGCAGATTGGTAGACATATGTAACAGGTGGTGCAGAAGCAGTGATATTTTTTTAAATCTGTAGACTTTACAGTTTTTCAGCAGCCTCAGTTTATGGTCTTCACTTGGATTCAGTACAACAATAATTGCTAGGGTCTATTTATATTTTTTATAGCCCGGGGCAGCCTTTTCTTCTTTTGAGGCTAGAGTTTTAGATGAAAGCATTTTATAATTTAGCCCTGTCTCTTCCACAGCTAGATCATGAGTAAGACTTTCTTTTTGTATAATTGTTCTTAATTTCTCAAAAAATTGTGCAACAGTTTGAGAAGCTGCAGAAAGTTTTTCATTGCAAATTTCAAGCTGGCCTTATGCCATATCGCTTTCTCTTCCTATCCAACCATCCTAAATGTGCTGTAAAATTGTTCTCACTTTCCTCTAACCCTGCTGTTCTGTTCACTTTTACTGTACAAATGTTACTGTTCGGGTCAATATTACCCAACATAATAAAATGCTAAAAAAATCTTCTACTCACACTTATTTTTCGTACAGTTGTAAGCCATCGACATTGTCTTTATATTAGAGTATATTTTTTAATGATCATAGCAATAATAATAATAATAATATTAATACCAGATACCCAGAATTAAATTTTTAACAGAACAACGACCAGCTGATCAGATACGTGTAATAATAAAAAATAACAGGATACCCCAGTCAGAATTAGAAAACATCAAACAACAAGTACAACAAATGCTGGAACAAAATAATGTGCAATCAGAAGAAGAAGAAGAAAATACAGTAATGGACTCAAACATCCCAGAGCAAACAAACAAAGAACAACGCGCATCAATTAAACAATCAGAGGACAATGGAATCTTAAGACAGCCACCAGCACAACACAAATAGAACATGAAGTGACACACATGTTAGAAGAAGAAAAATTTCAGTTGACATATATAGAATACAAAGACACAAAGACAGACATTAGACCATTCTTGCATAGACCACCAAATAACCCACAAGTCAAAACAACAATAACAACTATCAACACAATCATACATAACAAAATAAATGAAAATACAACTATGGAAGAGTTACAACTACTGGTTTATGTAGGAGCACTCACTACACTAGATATACACACTAGACAGAGATCAGAACCAACCAACACACAGAAGAAACCCACAAAACCAGCATGGCAACACAGGCTACAGATCAGAATAGAAAAACTGAGAAAAGACATCGGACAGCTAACACAATTAATAAGAAATGAAATATCAGACAAAAAACGAAAAAGGTTAGATAAAATCTCACAACAAGAAGCGATAGAGCAATTAAATGAAAAGAAGCAGAAATTACAAGCATTGGCCAAACAACTTAGAAGATACAAAAAAAGTGAAAATAGAAGGAAACAAAACCAAACATTCAACACAAACCAAAAGAAATTTTACCAGACAATAGATAACACACATTAAAATAGACAATCCACCTAACATAACAGGCATGGAACACTTCTGGAGCAACTTATGGTCAAACCCGGTACAACATAACAGACACGCACGGTGGATACAAGCAGAAACAGACTCATACAAGATGATACCACAAATGCCTGAAGTGATAATTTTGCAACATGAAGTCACCTGAGCAATTAATTCTACCCACAATTGGAAAGCCCCTGGAAATGATAAAATAGCAAATTTCTGGCTAAAGAAGTTCACCTCAACACATTCACATCTAAATAAATTATTTAACTGTTACATTGCAGACCCATACACATTCTCTGATACACTTACACAAGGAATAACTTATCTGAAACCTAAAGATCAAGCAGACACAGCAAACCCAGCAAAATATCACCCCATAACATGCCTACCAACAATATACAAAATATTAACTTCAGTCATTACACGGAAATTAATGACAAATACAACACTGAACAAAATTATAAATGAAGAACAAAAAGTCTGCTGCAAAGGAGCACGAGGATGTAAAGAGCAACTGATAATATATACAGAGGTGACATATCAAGCTAAAACTAAACAAAGGTCGCTGCACTATGCACACATTGATTACCAAAAAGCTTTTGATAGTGTACCCCACTCATGGTTACTACAGATATTGGAAATATACAAAGTAATTCCTAAATTAATACAGTTCCTAAACATGTTGTTGTTGTTGTGGTCTTCAGTCCTGAGACTGGTTTGATGCAGCTCTCCATGCTAATCTATCCTGCGCAAGCTTCTTCATCTCCCAGTACCTACTGCAACCTACATCCTTCTGAATCTGCTTGGTGTATTCATCTCTTGGTCTCTCTCTACGATTTTTACCCTCCACGCTGCCCTCCAATACTAAATTTGTGATCCCTTGATGCCTCAGAACATGTCCTACCAACCAATCCCTTCTTCTACTAACACCTACTCATTAGTTATGTGATCTACCCATCTAATCTTCAGCATTCTTCTGTAGCACCACATTTCGAAAGCTTCTATTCTCTTCTTGTCTAAACTATTTATCGTCCATGTTTCACTTCCGTACATGGCTACACTCCATACAAATACTTTCAGAACGACTTCCTGACACTTAAATCTATACTCGATGTTAACAAATTTCTCTTCTTCAGAAACACTTTCCTTCCCATTGGAAATCTACATTTTATATCCTCTCTACTTTGACCATCATCAGTTATTTTGCTCCCCAAATAGCAAAACTCCTTTACTACTTTAAGTGTCTCATTTCGTAATCTAATTCCCTCAGCATCACCTGATTTAATTCGACTACATTCCATTATCCTCATTTTGCTTTTGTTGATGTTCATCTTATATCCTCCCTTCAAGACACTATCCATTCCGTTCAACTGCTCTTCCAAGTCCTTTGCTGTCTCTGACAGAATTACAATGTCATCGGCGAACCTCAAAGTTTTTATTTCTTCTCTATGGATTTTAATACCTACTCCGAATTTTTCTTTTGTTTCCTTCACTGCTTACTCAATATACAGATTGAATAACATCGGGGAGAGGCTACAACCCTGTCTCACTCCCTTCCCAATCACTGCTTCCCCTTCATGCCCCTCAACTCTTATAACTGCCATTTGGTTTCTATACAAATTGTAATAGCCTTTCGCTCCTGTATTTTACCCCTGCTACTTTCAGAATTTGAAAGAGAGTATTCCAGTCAACGTTGTCAAAAGCTTTCTCTAAGTCTACAAATGCTAGAAATGTAGGTTTGCCTTTCCTTAATCTAGCTTCTAAGATAAGCCGTAGGGTCAGTATTGCCTCACGTGTTCCAATATTTCTACCGAATCCAAACTGATCTTTCCCAAGGTCGGCTTCTACTAGTTTTTCCATTCGTCTGTAAAGAATTCGCGTTAGTATTTTGCAGCTGTGACTTATTAAACTGATAGTTCGGTAATTTTCACATCTGTCAACACCTGCTTTCTTTGGGATTGGAATTATTATGTTCTTCTTGAAGTCTGAGGGTATTTCGCCTGTCTCATATATCTTGCTCACCAGATGGTAGAGTTTTGTCAGGACTGGCCCTCCCAAGGCCGTCAGTAGTTCTAATGGAATGTTGTCTACTCCCGGGGCCTTGTTTCGACTCAGGTCTTTCAGTGCTCTATCAAACTCTTCACGCAGTATCATATCCCCCATTTCATCTCCATCTACATCCTCTTCCATTTCCATAATATTGTCCTCAAGTACATCGCCCTTGTATAGACCCTCTATATACTCCTTCCACCTTTCTGCTTTCCCTTTTTTGCTTAGAACTGGGTTTCCATCTGAGATCTTGATATTCATGCAAGTGGTTCTCTTTTCTCCAAAGGTCTCTTTAATTTTCCTGTAGGCTGTATCTATCTTACCCCTAGTGAGATAAGCCTCTACATCCTTACATTTGTCCTCTAGCCATCCCTGCTTAGCCATTTTGCACTTCCTGTCGATCTCATTTTTGAGACGTTTGTATTCCTTTTTGCCTGCTTCATTTACTGCATTTTTATATTTTCTCCTTTCATCAATTAAATTCAACATTTCTTCTGTTACCCAAGGATTTCTACTAGCCCTCATCTTTTTAACTTCTTGATGCTCTGCTGCCTTCACTATTTCATCCCTCAAAGCTACCCATTCTTCTTCTACTGTATTTCTTTCCCCCATTCCTGCCATTTGTTCCCTTAAGCTCTCTCTGAAACTCTGTACAACCTGTGGTTTAGTCAGTTTATCCAGGTCCCATCTCCTTAAATTCCCACCTTAAACATAGTATTGAAAAATAGTAATGGAAAACCACACTTAATATCCAAACAAATTCAAATAATATCACATCACAGCCAATACAGATTAAGTGTGGAATATACCAAGGAGACTCATTATATCCTTTCTGGTTCTGCCTTCTCTGAACCCACTATCCAACATGCTAAATAATTATATTATGGATATAATATTACTGGAACATACCCACACAAAATAACACATTTGCTATACATGGATGATCTAAAACTACTGGCAGCAACAAATCAACAACTCAACCAATTACTAAAGATAACAGCAACAATTCAACCAATTACTAAAGATAACAGAAGTATTCAGTAATGATATAAATATGGCTTTTGGAACAGACAAATGTAAGAAAAATAGCATAGTCAAGGGAAAAAACACCAAACAAAAAGATTACATATTGGATAACCACAGCGACTGCATAGAAACGATGGAAAAAACAGATGCCTATAAACATCTAGGATACAGACAAAAAATAGGAATAGATAACACAAATATTAAAGAAGAACTAAAAGAAAAATATAGACAAAGACTAACAAAAATACTGAAAACAGAATTGACAGCAAGAAACAAGACAAAAGCTATAAATACTTATGCTATACCAATATTGACCTACCCATTTGGAGTAGTGAAGTGGAGTAACACAGACCTAGAAGCACTCAATACATGTACACGATCACAATGCCACAAATATAGAATACATCACATACATTCAGCAACAGAAAGATTCACATTAAGCAGAAAGGAAGGAGGGAGGGGATTTATCGACATAAAAAACCTACATTATGGACAGGTAGACAATTTAAGAAAATTCTTTCTAGAACGAGCAGAAACTAGCAAAATACACAAAGAAATAAATACATCGGCTACACCTCTGCAATTTCATAACCACTTCTACAACCCTTTAGATCACATAACATCAACAGATACGAAGAAAGTAAATTGGAAAAAGAAAACACTACATGGCAAGCACCCGTATCATCTAACACAGCCACACATCGATCAAGACGCATCCAACACATGGCTAAGAAAAGGCAATATATACAGTGAGACGGAAGGATTCATGATTGCAATGCAGGATCAAACAATAAACACCAGATATTACAGCAAGCATATTATTAAAGATCCCAATACCACAACAGATAAATGCAGACTTTGCAAACAACAAATAGAAACAGTAGATCACATCACAAGCGGATGTACAATACTAGCAAATACAGAATACCCCAGAAGACATGACAATGTAGCAAAAATAATACATCTACAACTTGCCATACAACATAAACTTATAAAACAACATGTTCCCACGTACAAGTATGCACCACCAAATGTACTGGAGAATGATGAATACAAACTATACTGGAACAGAACCATTATAACAGATAAAACAACACCACATAACAAACCTGACATCATACTCACCAATGAAAAGAAGAAATTAACACAACTAATCGAAATATCCATACCCAATACAATAAATATACAGAAGAAAACAGGAGAAAAAATTGAAAAATACATCCAACTGGCTGTGGAAGTCAAGGACATGTGGCATCAAGATAAAGTTGACATTATACTATCAACTACAGGAGTGATACCACACAATATCCACCAGTACATCAATGCAATACAGTTACATCCAAACATATATATACAACTACAGAAATCTGTAATTATCGATACATGTTCAATTACCTGAAAGTTCCTAAATGCAATATAACATATACCGTACAGTTAAAAGGAAGTCACACTTGATCAAGGCCCGTGTCACTTTCCATTTATAACCAGACATAACGTCTGAGAAAGGAAAGAAATAATAATAATAATAATAATAATAATAATACACAGAAAGTCACTAAAGAAATTTATTATTTTAATATTCACGCGGGGTATATTAGGAACAACAGGCATTTCCACCAAAATGTCATTCAATAACCATCTGTCCATCTGCTCATATCACTTTCTTTCCTTCTTACTCACTGCAGTTTGGACACAAGTAGGTGATGTGCTTTTTGTATACATATTTATTACACTTTCCACACAACATGTCTGTTTCATTGTCATTGCTTGAAGGACAGAACTTAAGTGTGCACGTTTATTAGAGTTTCTTGTTGTTACTGATTTAGCCACACCTGCCACCCCTTCAAAGTCTTGGATGCTCCTGACCATTCTCAAAGAATTTTCTGTTCTTGGAAAATGCTTCCTTGATGCATTGTGCTGTGCAACCAGTGACTTTCCAAGTTCCTCCAAAAATGTTCTCCTTCCGGTCAATAGGAGCAGCTGTCTCAAATTGTGTGACGTAAAAAAAAGTCACATGTTACATTCTGACGTCACAAAGCAGAAGTAGTATCAGCAACTACTGTCATTCCCCACCCCCACTCTCCTTTCCTGTATAAATTGGGCTTTCAGTACTTATCAATATTTGCTGTCACACAGAGACCATATCTTGATCCCATATTCTGCTGGTATGCTTGCGATGCACTGCTTGAATGGACAGCAGTATCTAAGTACTACCAGCTGTTTGTCGACGGTCACATTATCCCCTAGATTATACAGTTTAGGAAGGACTTGTAACGACTTCTCCTAGATACCGCAAATTGTGGTGATTTCATCAGTACGTCGTGTTTCCTCTCTTGTGGTATTCTTGTCAAATCACAAGACGCACAATATTTTGCAAAAAGTTTTTGTAGATTCCCCATGTGAGCAATGTACACCCACAAGGAATAAGAGTCCTAAGTATGCATGAAAAAAAGAATCATGAATGTTTGTCCATTGTTTACCATAAACTCGTTGCCCCTTACTATTTGACATCTCTGTTATTTCATTCTGAAGTGCTGTACAAAATAATACTTCAAATTAACTTTTTACATCACTCATTCTGCTGCTTGCATACCTGGTAACTCCTGGGGTATTCCTAATGACACTTCAAGCAGGTAGGCGGTCATGTTGTGCTGATGGTTGCAACTGCCATTTTATGTTCCCATTTTTAGAAACAGAAGTCTGTACATTACAGACAAGATCTTCGAACTCGGAAAGTGATCCTACATCTGTTGAGCTATTTAATACTTCTTCCAACTCAGTGTCGGTGATGTAATCAACACGATGTCATAATTCAGACTGATCACTAAGATAGAGATCACAAACTGAGCAGGAACAATGGATAATTCAAACAATTGACAAGTCATAATGACGAGTCCATTGTTGTAAACGTAGCACCTTTGTTGACGTGTTGAATGTTGAGAGTAAGTATGAACAGTGAAAGTCATTACTACTACACAGTATGAGACAACCAGAAAGTATTTGAGTTCAGAGTAATCATATTAATGTCAGGTCACACTGAAGCGAACATTACATATACAACTCTGAAGGTTTGTGACCAGATGACTTACAATATTTTAATACTTTTTTAACGACATACTGCCCTTGCATTTTCAGACAAAGCCACCAAATTTCATAAAGTTATTTTGATATTGAAATAATAATAAACAAAAATTATAACCATTTCGGATCATACAGAACCGAACAGAACAGCTGGGTTAACTCATTTCTAAAAGACACAGGTTTTTCGTGCAGAATAGGTCCTGAAAATTGGATTTCCTTTTTGTCTTTGTAGAGTAAACCAATCAAAATAAAGCTTCACTTGTTTTTTCATACTCAGATTTCTTGATTGACTTCCATTCAAATGACGAAATAGAACACTTGTTTGATGAAAACTTCTCAGTTTTGTCACTGTTTCTATGCCAATCTCCAACTGTCACTTCACCAACTCCATACTCACCAGCAAGAGTTTTTAATGTTTTTCCTTTGTCTAGTCTTTTTAAAGTCTCCAGTTTCTCAGTCAGTGGCACAAATTGTAATGTAGGAATTAAAACATTAAGAAACACACAGTTACATGTGTACAGTACACCGTACATACATACAACACTTTAAAGTTAACATGATGCAGGTAGTTTCATTAAAATACAGACATTATTTCACAAGTGATTACAGTACATACAACAATGGTCAGCCGATGGTGTATAATGTGTAGTGTATTGTTACTTAGGCGTACTGTATTTTAATGATGGCAGTTGCTGAGTAGGCACAGCAATAGGGGTAACAATAAGGATGGTACGCACTGTATAGCAGATTATCAGGTGGTCGCAATTAGTGAAGGGTCGACAAAGGAAGAGCAAGCACACTCCTTCTAAACCTAATGGTAGCTGTCCATCTGTAATTGAAATGCATTAGCAGTCTGAGGCCAAGGTTATTTCTGTGCATTATGAATGAAAACCCTAAGGGCAACAGTTTTACCTGTATTGTAAATGGAAAATTGAAAGAAAGTTCAAAATGTAACACATTCAAAAGTGCATAAAACATACATGTGGACAACATATGAAAACAGGTGTTTACTCTAGTTTTGTGTAAAATTTTAATTTTCTTAAGACTACCTCGAATTACACAGACCCTTGAAATATCAGGGCTCTACTATACATTTATGTCAGGGCACTGTACCATTTTCCATAGTTTTGATGAGAGTGTATGTGATGAACATAATTATTATGACAAACAGGAAAACACAATAACATAAAGTAGTTCCTTTCTGCTATAGTTCATCTCAAATATGTTATAAATTATCTCTTTATTCTTTTTTTGTAGGAGGTTTATTAGAGTTGCTAGATAGAGAAGTCAGAACACTTCCTGTAAAGATTAATTTTTTCAGTAAAAAAAATTTCATAATTATTCTGTCAAACAGCTGCCACACTTTGGTATATATGATAAATGGCTTGTGATATATACTGTCTGATCAAAGTATCTGGACATCTATTAGTGGACGTCATGTCTACTCTTTATCTTCATCGCTGGGGACACTTTCAGTGAGGTCTCAAATCTGTGCAGCGTTGGCAGTTGGCAGCCCATTCTTCCTCGAGAGCCAAAGCCAGAGAAGGCTGTGATGTTGGACCTGGAGTCTGGATCTAAGTGTTCATTCTAACTCATCCCAAAGGTGTTTGAGTTAGAACTCTGGGTATGCCAGACCATTTCAGCAATGTTATTGTGCACAAACCATTACCTCACAGATACTGCGTTATGACATGGCGCAGTGTCATGCTGTCCATCTCCAAGTATTCCTCTACTGTACGCAGTACGCATTGCTATAAAATATGGTCATATTGTTATGTATTTACTGCATTTATCATTTTCTTAAGCTGAATAAGGAGATCAGACCCTAACCGTGAAAAACAACACCATGTTGTTAACACCATCTGCTCCATAATTCATTGTTGCCACTAAATGTGATGGCAGACAGTATTCTTTAGGCATTTGCCAAACTCTAACCCTTTCATCAGATCGCGACAGGATGTAGCACAGTTCATCACTCCATATCAGTCATTTCCAGTCATCCAATGTCCAGTAGCATTATTTCCTACACCACTTCAAGTGTCACTTAGCTTTGACTACAGAAATGTGTGGTTTATATGGAGCTGCTCAACCACTGTTGCCGTTGTTTTTTAACTCCATATACCAAGTCATTGTGCTAGCTGGACTGCTGGTAGCACTTTGGATCTGTGATCCACATGCTGGGAGATCAAAGATAGAGGGTAAAATGCCAGAGAGAGTAGGAGACAAAGTTAAAGCTAGGATAGTTCCTTGTTCATTTCTATGCATCTACTGGCAATATCATTAATTTCATCTCCTGAAGGTAAATCTGGGCAGACATTCTGATGAAATTTTGCAGTTTTCTATGTCAACAATGATCCTTGTCTGTAATTGCTGTAAATAGAATCAATATGCACGGCGCTACCACTGATTCCTAGAGCTTAGACATAACGGTACCCCTAAATAGAGTATGGGAAGCATTACCAGCATGGCAAATCTCTTTCTTTATGTTAATGAAAAATGTCAATGAGGAGGATGCGGACTGTCAGACATGAGTAATGAAAAGGAAGACTTAAATCCTGAAACTACACAGAGTGGCAGGAAATAAAGGCAGAAAGAAGACATTCAGCGAGTTGGAACTGAAGAATAGAAAGATGACAGACAAAAAAAAAGAACAGCTAGATCATTAAACTCTAATCACGGACCCGTTCTATGAATAAGGCTTGCTGTGGCAACCTGGAAAAGAGAATTACTCTTTGTGCAGAACTGTGACAAGGGCCTTCCTTACTGCAGCTTCAATATGGTATTCCAGTCACAGCTATTGCAAAAATAGAAGGTCCACAGTAAACTATGATACTCCTCCTTAACAATGTTCGGTCTACAGCCACATATAGGCTGCCTTCCGGTTTATCATTGCACAAGTAAAGTCTGACTAATGAATTTAAAGCATGGCTAAATTATATAATCAATAACTTATTTCCTCAAATTTTTTATCACCATATTCTCTTCTGTCAGCCAATGAGTAAAAGATTTACAAAGAAGGAAAATAACCTTTGCATTCTCAAACAATGAGTAATGGATTTACAAAATTATGGTGAGGAAAAAAAATAATTAATATATATATATATATATATATATATATATATATATATATATATATATATATATATATATATATATATATATATATATATATATATATATATATATAAAAAAAAATCACTCTTACATCGACTGCTAATTTCACTTTTTTTGTTTTTACGAAACCAATTAAGGAAAAGCATTTTCTGTGGCAATTTATTTTATTGTTTCACAAAATATCCACTTTTAATATGTATGCACTTTCGCATGCATTAAAATCAATTCCAGGAACATCTTTTCTGCTCTGATCGTGGTACACCAAAAACATTGTTTAGCAATGGGTCAGCTACTTCTTGCGGTAACTAGACTCATGTCCGTGCCTTTCTTTATTTGGAATAAGGGAGTGGAGATAAGTCATTTAGGTGATAAATCGATTCAATGCAAGTAAAGTGACATTTAAATTGATGTTTTTGTTTGTTAAGTAATCAATTGTTTGCTTACAATGTGGCAAATGGCACTGTCGTAATGAAGAATGATGTGACATTTTTGATTGTTTTTCCTGTTTTCACAAATGACGTGCAGCAAACAATTTTTTAAAAAATACTATTCAGCTTTAAATGTGCTTTGATTCTCTAAAGCTGTTACAAAATGTCCATTCTGACCACAGAAACAAGCAACCATTTTTTTGCAAGTGCTTCACAAACAAACAACTTTTGTTGGTTTTAATTCACCATGGAGTACTCAAGCAACTGATTACTTACTTAGTTTCTAGCTCACACAGATGTATCCAAGTTTTGTCTCCTCATCCTTCTCCTCTGATGATTATGATGATGATGATGATGATGATGATGACGATGATGACGATGTATATGGATTTTGTATGTTTTTAATAACTTCCTTACAGTTGACACAAGCCTGTTTTTGAATTTCAGTCAAATTGTGTGGAATCTATTGTGGAACATGCATTTTGCAGAGCTGAATTTTCGTGCAAAATCAAATGTACTGCAGTCTTTGATAGACCTGAGAATGCCTCTGTCAAATACACTCCTGGAAATTGAAATAAGAACACCGTGAATTCATTGTCCCAGGAAGGGGAAACTTTATTGACACATTCCTGGGGTCAGATACATCACATGATCAGACTGACAGAACCACAGGCACATAGACACAGGCAACAGAGCATGCACAATGTCGGCACTAGTACAGTGTATATCCACCTTTCGCAGCAATGCAGGCTGCTATTCTCCCATGGAGACAATCGTAGAGATGCTGGATGTAGTCCTGTGGAACGGCTTGCCATGCCATTTCCACCTAGCGCCTCAGTTGGACCAGCGTTCGTGCTGGACGTGCAGACCGCGTGAGACGACGCTTCATCCAGTCCCAAACATGCTCAATGGGGGACAGATCCGGAGATCTTGCTGGCCAGGGTAGTTGACTTACACCTTCTAGAGCACGTTGGGTGGCACGGGATACATGCAGACGTGCATTGTCCTGTTGGAACAGCAAGTTCCCTTGCCGGTCTAGGAATGGTAGAACGATGGGTTCGATGACGGTTTGGATGTACCGTGCGCTATTCAGTGTCCCCTCGACGATCACCAGTGGTGTACGGCCAGTGTAGGAGATCGCTCCCCACACCATGATGCCGGGTGTTGGCCCTGTGTGCCTCGGTCGTATGCAGTCCTGATTGTGGCGCTCACCTGCACGGCGCCAAACACGCATACGACCATCATTGGCACCAAGGCAGAAGCGACTCTCATTGCTGAAGACGACACGTCTCCATTCGTCCCTCCATTCACGCCTGTCGCGACACCACTGGAGGCGGGCTGCACGATGTTGGGGCGTGAGCGGAAGACGGCCTAACGGTGTGCGGGACCGTAGCCCAGCTTCATGGAGACGGTTGCAAATGGTCCTCGCCGATACCCCAGGAGCAACAGTGTCCCTAATTTGCCGGGAAGTGGCGGTGCGGTCCCCTACGGCACTGCGTAGGATCCTACGGTCTTGGCGTGCATCCGTGCGTCGCTGCGGTCCGGTCCCAGGTCGACGGGCACGTGCACCTTCCGCCGACCACTGGCGACAACATCGATGTACTGTGGAGACCTCACGCCCCACGTGTTGAGCAATTCGGCGGTACGTCCACCTGGCCTCCCGCATGCCCACTATACGCCCTCGCTCAAAGTCCGTCAACTGCACATACGGTTCACGTCCACACTGTCGCAGCATGCTACCAATGTTAAAGACGGCGATGGAGCTCCGTATGCCACGGCAAACTGGCTGGCACTGACGGCGGCGGTGCACAAATGCTGCGCAGCTAGCGCCATTCGACGGCCAACACCGCGGTTCCTGGTGTGTCCGCTGTGCCGTGCGTGTGATCATTGCTTGTACAGCCCTCTCGCAGTGTCCGGAGCAAGTATGGTGGGTCTGACACACCGGTGTCAATGTGTTCTTTTTTCCATTTCCAGGAGTGTAGTATGTCGCATGCTGATCCTCTGCAGTCATGTTGTGCACAGCATCAACCTTTATCAGAGCGTCACCAAATTTGGTCACAAAATTCATCATATAGAAAAACAGCCATGACAGAATCTTGCAAACTATTTGTAAACAGTTTTTTTCTGATGTGTTTGATTAACAAAAGTTGATTAAACAGATTAGAGGCATTGTTGTAGAGTTAGCTCTTCATGAGCAATGTAAAATGTAATCCAACAAAAACGTTCACTTGAAATTTACAACTTTTCACAACACCGTTTCTTTAAATGCTCACTATAAGCAAATTATTTGCCAAGTTTCTTAGCTGCCATTTTTTAAATCAGCAGCAAATGACAAATTTTAAACAATAGTAATATCACATCTCAGTAGTGCCATCTATTAGCCATTAGTAAAAGCTGTAGAGGTGACCCTCATAATGGTTCTCAAATTACACTGTTCTACTTTAGTTCCCAAAACCTCCTTACATTAGAGGCATTGCATAATTCATTGATGACAATTTTTATAATATCTTTCAACAATAATACGTCAGACTGGGAAATGTAAAATATTTCCCAAGGTTCTTCTAAAATAAGAACTAATATTTTCGAGTGGCGACCATGTTTGGATTATCACACAATCTCGAAAGTGAAAGTCATTCCCTTTTGCTGTTTGGTAATGTTTTCTCAACCTTTGTTAAGCACTAGTTTTTGAAACATTCTACTGTATTTCCACCGCTCCAGTTTGTGTATTAATGGCTTGTAATGACTCTCCCACTTGTTCAGAATTCTTTCAAATTCAGAGAGCATTTCTGCTCATTGGGCATCCTATGTATGTGACTTACCATTCTACTTCTTTGATAATGTGGTAATGGATTTCTCTGATATCACTGTATTTCATATGCTTTATTAGCAGATTTTTAAAGAATATACTGGTGAACTGACTGCTATTACCAATAAAAGCCAGTCAGGTACGTGCAGATTGACAAAATAACCAATCTCCAAACATTTGGAAATCCTTTTAGCAGTTTTGTCTGTATATTCTGTTATGCCACCAGTTTTAATTCCAGTAATTTATAGGTCAGTTTTTTTATTTTTTAATTTTTTTTAAGAAAGCTCAAATAAACTTTGATCCATGAGATATTTCATAGTGAGAACTTAAAGGAACATAAATAATGTCTTGGATCATCTCTATAACTATGGGTTCAACAGTATACTGTTTCCAGAGAGTAATGTTCTTGACTAACTATTATTCTTTTGAAGATTTTTTGTGCTTCACTACTTCCAACAATTTGAGCCATTTAATTATGCTATTTGAACAGTGGCAAATCAAAAACAGAATAACAACAGTATTGGAAGGATAGATTGCTACTCACTGCATAGATGATGCATTGAGTTACACATAAGGACAAAGCCCCTCTTCAGAAGTAGAAGATTTAGACACATTCACACAAGCACAACTTAACACACACATGAGCATTGCCTCTGGGCATTATAGGCAGTCTTAGTGCACAGAGACAACAGGGGCCATATATGTGTGATTTGTGCTTGTGTGAATATGTGTGTATTTTCAATTTCGGAAGGAGGATTTTGGCCTGAAAGCTGAATATTTGTAACATTCTTTTTCGTTGTGCCTATCTGCTGCTTGACACCACCTCTACCAACCTATACTTTCCATAATGTTGTAACTACACTAATTGGTTTCTCATAGAGCTGGTCAGCAGAACCAGTTTATGACAAGGAAGTTGTCCCCTTCTGTTATCTCTGGTACTACCATAGATGATGAGTGGCAAGTTGGAGGTCAGCTGGACCAAATGGAGCAGGCAGTCAAGAGCTGACCAGCAGATGTGGATTTACCAACTAGTGCACTCCCAATATGTAACAGTAGCTAAAAGTAAAAAAAAAGTAATTGCACTCATTTGTCAAAAAGGACCAAATGAACTTTACACCTATGTTTTGCGGTACACATGAAATATGTTTAGATTCATATAATTAATAAGGCTTGATGGCCCTTTGGGTAAGGTGCCAGATTTCAAATCCAGGTACATAGATTTCACCTCTCAGTCAACCATAGGATTTTTTCCTGCCAGTTGTCACTTCTTCTAACTTTGACAATAATTTGTTAATGCAAATGCATCATGTTACAGAGTCCATGTTAAACCTTTCAGGTCAATGGTAAGGTCAAGAGAAGGCAACAATGTACTACAGGTAACAGCACTGTGCCTAGTAAAACACTGTGGTGTGCGAGCAGTCCCTCAGGATGAGGCAGTTTTACTTTCTCTGTGTAAAAATGACAAAATAAGTAGTAGTTGTTTTAAAAAGCCAAGAAACAAAAATGATTTTTGTTCTCTCTATTGAATCTACATTTATTTATGAGTCATAACAAGTTTAACATCACTAAAATTGTTTTCCTCTAATATAAATCGTTAGACTCCCTGTTTTTTCCTCATTACATAGAAAAACATTTCAGTCTTCTTAATTATTTTGCTGGTTTCAAAGTGAAGAATGACAATATTTGCGGCACTTAAATTGAATCATGATCTACATACCTTTCCATTCCCTTCTAAATTTTTCATCTTCTTAGAAAGCAAAATCTTCTTACATTCTACTGAGCACAAAGCCAGTTTTATACGTAATTTCATTCTAAGAATTTGGTAATTTTACTGCCTTGAATTCAAAAGATAGCAGTAGATTTTAAAAACTTTTCCTCTCCTCTATATTTTTGATCCCTCTAAAGCACACTTAAATTACTGAAAAGTGTTACTTCAAAAACTTCTGACAAAAACAAATGGCAGCCAACTTCACCTGTTGGAACTTTATGAACTTCATGTCCAACTGGAGCAAGTCAGAATCTCTAAGTGAAATGGCACACAACTTCCAGCTCTGGAAAATCCATTCCGTGGCTAGCACTCTTGTTTTGATGCCTTCCATGAGGTCCTGTTCATTTACTGCAATTCAGTAATGACATTCTTAATAGAATAACCATTGTCTGCTCCATATTGGTATCCTATATTGCTCACCCCCCCAGCAAACAATTTTTGTTTAAATTAACTACTATAGTCCCCTCAAACTTAAAATTTTTTAGCATTCGATATTGCTCTCTCTGCAGCTTTACCTCTATGTGAACAATAACACAGTCTATTTTCTTTTTATGATCTCAAGAGAGGCAATGCATCTCCTAAGTTCTAAAAGTATCATAAAGTGGACAAAGATGGTGTTGATAGAAATTAGTTTTCCCTCAGTGATGTCGTTATGTGCTAACTAGTATCTTCAATGAAATGTCAACTTGGTCTCTGGGATAGTTTTATTTTTGATGGCTTTTGATTGTAGTCTTATTTATTTCATTCAGATGGATAAATGATACCATTCTATCATGAAATTCTTTGTTTGGGCGGTTTATCATCATGTGAAATTCGTTCAAAGTTGGAGGAGGTTTATAAGAATGTTGCTCCATTTTCAATAATTAATAAATCAGTGGTTGCATTCAGGTCTACCTTATTTCTTGTTGATATGATCCACATTAAGGACATAGGCAAATGAAAACTACAATGATACAGTGTATTACTAGTCGATCAGTGATTAAAGATGTAGAAAATAACTGATATGAAAATGATTCACCAAATGGCTTCCACTTTCCATTTAAAATAACCTCCCAATGATTTCTGGCTGCCGGCTGGAATTCCTTCTGACTGGCTGGGAAGCCTGTATAAGTTATTCCATTTTCTGTTTTGAAAAAATTCTTCTCTTGACTCCTTACTTCAACCATCTTTTGCCGTAGGGTTAAATGACTAGACATTACAGTGCTACTGTCAGTCCCTCACAGCTCCTTTATTTCCAGCACAATATAAAATAACAGCATATTCCTAGCCAATCTCTTCGTGTCAAATGCCCGCTCTCAATCATTGCTAAGTGTACGGTCTGTACCTGTATTAAATATGTTGATGATACACATTTAATTTACACAGCCCTGTTGATATTTTAACCCCAGTAGTTTGCTCTAGAATCTGTGTTTGCTCAAACATGTTTTAATGCATATTTGTGTTTGCCTTGTGAAGAATTAGCTATTACTTAAATTTGTATGATGTGGGTGTTGCATTCGTGGGGGGGGGGGAAGTTCTCTGTAATGTTTGGACCACATTAAAAATAATTAAACTAAAATGGCATGACAATTACTGCAGATGACACACAGGCCCACCATGTCATGCCAGAAATGAAACAACAGTCAAAGCTGTGAATGAAAGTCAGGAGTCCTGCACCGAAAATAGGCAAATGCAGTATTGTTTATTGATGTCACTGTGGCAGTAATTTTTGGGGTGGAAGAGTGAAATGAAGATGTGATGGCAGCCATAGAAAATGATTATTTTATTTACCTTCCAGACTTCAGAATGCAATCCCTAAGAAATTAGACAAATTTGTACTGACTGGAGAGGAGACTAACCCAAAAAATACATAAACTTTTAAGTTGAAAACTACAGTCTTTCACTGCCAGGCCAAAAAATGTTTATCCTACCCTCGAATCTTCCTGTCGCATTCGTGCATTTCATTAGTGGAACTCGGTGACAGAGTAAGCACATTAGATGCTGTTTTTATCATAATTTGTGGATAATATTTGCTGGTCTCCTTACAGAAACCTTGCCGGGTAGCTGCAATAGCTTACTGTATAGTTCAAAAGAATATCATCAAACTACAATGTTTGAAGTATGCAGTGTGTTCACTTGTTGAATTAGGACTCTGTCACCACCATTCTGAAACACAGTTGTAACACAAATGAATGCATATAATTTTTGAGTTGCTAATACGTTGAGTTGCTAACACGTTGTATTCTGAGATAAGTAATGTGTGCTTTCATGATTCATAAGTATCATATTGAGTTAATTTCCCGTATCATTGGGGATCTTTAACAGTGAACAGCTACTATGGAAATTCAGGTATTATCAAAACAAACACTACTCTGTATGGTTTAAAGTTATACTTCTCTTTTGTTACACTATGCCAAGGGTCAAGAAGAAAATAAACAATCCAATTGTAAGCCTCCAAGAATATCTGAAACTGTGGCTTTTACAGCCTGCAAATTGTTGGACTATGTCATTGCCTATTCATGGAAAGAGAATAGTAACCCAGCAAGTGATTCAATAATATTGTCAAGCAGTTAGTACCAGCAAATCATCCATCTAGATCAAAACAACGTAACCGATAATACTCCAGGAACATAAAGGGGATTTCACAGCTCCTATTAAAACCTTCTAGGGATTGTAGAGAAGACTTAATAGATAAAGCATTGAGTAAGAAGCCATCTCCAGAAATGTAACTAATGGATATAAAATAAGTTTGAAGATTGGATCACTTTCAAATTCCCTGCTTACCAGTACCCTCACAGACTGAGATAAGGTTGCCGTCATCAGTCCCTGTTGTAATTGTCACACCACATACCATTTTTAGCTGACAGTGACAATGCCTGTGGAAAACTGGTAGTTTGAAACTAGAAGGGTTCCCTACTGTGCACAATGGGCGTGCTGCCCTCTCGATTTTGAAGAGAATGTTATTCATCATGTAGGAGAGAAGCCAATAATGAGTACCTGAAACCTTGCCCATGGCAGGGTCTCTTGTAGAACACACTGGTCAGAGTTCATCGTATCCAGTGTGTGCATTCAATGAAGTGGGAGTTTTGAAAGTGATCAGATCTTCAATCTTATTTTACACCCAAACAGCACATTTCTAGACACGAGTTCCTAACCAAAGGTTTATTTACTAATACAACACCTGGAGGCCAGTAATGAGAATTGTGAAACACATTGTATAAAGAAACTTCCTGGAAGATTGAGACTGTGTGCTGGACCGAGAACTGAACTCGGGACCTTTGCCTTTCACAGGCAAGTACTTTACCGAGTGAGCTACCCAGGCATGACTCGCAACCTGTTCTCACAGCTTCAATTCTGCCAGTACGTTTTCTCCTTCCTTGTATAAAGCACCAACAAATTTTCAGAAAAAGGGATCATTTTTAACAGCGTGCCACCAGGAATGGAATATACTTTTAGTTGTTGGTCATGTGGTGAATAATTAATGCAACACCACTAATAGCACAGTAGTATAATATGTAAATAACAACCAAATAAATGAAGTTTGTGGCAGGTATACAGACAATCCAAACACATTATTTGATACTTGAATTCTGTGTAGTGAAACAGACAGGAACTACCACTTCACTATATCTCTGCTCCTTGGAGGAAGGAAGAAACACATGAAATTGTTCTACATGCATTAATACAAGCACAGACAAATATACAATCACATACAGAAATTTTTATACATTTAAAATTATATCAAAATTTTGTTTAGTGAACATTACAAACCTGTAGTCTCATCGGGCATAATACCTTACATTTCATCAAGTCTTATTAATAACAAAATGAAATTATCTGATAAAAAGTTAAAGTATTTGGCTATATAATTAAAATTATGTAAACCATTAAAGTAGAAAAATGATATGAAGTATTTCATTGTTCAGTTAGCAAGAAAACTGATGACTTTAATGCACTTATAGATATTAACATGAGCACTGCTTGCAGTATCACATTTTAGCAATGGTAAAATGTTACTTATTCTACTCATTACAATTATTTATCTCATAGTTTTGCTTCATTGGTTTCTAATATGTGTTGGAAGTTTTTGAAAAATTATGTACTCTGTTTCCCTTTAGACACCAGGTGTGTCTGCAAAGTCATAATACATATTTCCTGTGATGTTATAGCAAATTTTTGCTATCTTTTTTCAGCATTCAGTAGATTGAGAATGACCAAACATGTACTGCTCATTGCACATTTCACGTGATGCCCAGCATCAATAGAAAATGTTAGTTTGGTTTTGTTTAAAAATGGATTTTTGCATGTCTGTTAAGTAGAGAGATTCCAAATTAGTATAGTGTAATATTTGACTACAGAAAGCTCTATACAGGTTATGTACTTCTCTCGATTGCTAAACAGCGGGGTGGGGTGGGGGTAGGGGAGAAGGCAGGGAAGTGCACAGCGATATAACTTGTACTTTAGTTCTACCTCTTGTACCTATATTGTATTTTTTATTTATTTGATATAAATGAAGTCCAGTATCTCACAAAATTACTTACTGTTGTGAAAGTCTTACCATGTATTACTTTCCCAAAATATGAAGACATTCTAGTCATTGGTGACACCTGACAGCAAATCCAACAATGAGGCAAGGAGGTTGTTTTTTGGTCATTATTTGGAAGTAGATTGTCAATACCAATGCAGGATAACATTTGTCTTCAGTATCAGGCTAGTCATCTGAGCTCCATGGATGACCCCCACTCCCTTTCCCCACGGAAACCACTGTGAATCAATGAAGGCCACCCAGGGATATCACCAACCCCTCTCCTCCCCTCTCCCCTCTGGATCAATGAGGATTAAGCACCCCTTCCACTCTTAATATTTTAGAACTGGGACACTTGAGTAGGAGGGATTCAATCTGTCACTGAGCAGCATAGGCGGAGGTTGTAGGATGTGTGTACTTGTTAATAACAAATTACATTAAGTCATGTCACATGAGTTAATATTTGTTAATATCAGTTTAATGTAATACGTGAGTCAACAGTTTTATGTATTGTTCACCCATTTTTGTATTTTTACTGGTTTTTAGACACTTTTACGTATTTTGTCCACTTATGCAAGATCCACCCCACTCTTGCCAACATCACATCGACATCATGAAGCTCTCAGGCAATCAGAATTCAGTATGAGCCCCAATTAGATATCACTGATACTGAAGCACACCTACCCAACTCCATCTTTTATAACTGGGACTTCTGAGTGGCACCATAGGGATAGGTTGTAAGCTGTGTCTATTTGTTAAGAACAAGTTACGTCACAGAAGATCTGTTTGTTAATAACAAATTAATATTTCATCATTAGAGGCACTCTCATTTTTCCACATTTACCACAATTTTACAAATTTTGCCCAATTACATGTGTCGTGTCAATCTAAGCATTAAATCACGTCATGTCGGCGTTGCATTCTGTGGCATCATCATCATAATGCTCTCAGACAACCATAATGCAGCCTGATACCAATTTACACATCATTGCTAAGTCACCACTCCATTACTAGTGTGTGTGTGTGTGTGTGTGTGTGTGTGTGTGCGCGCGTGCATCGCAGTAGATAAACATGCTTCCAAATCACCACTACATTACTAGATTGTGTGACATAGTAAAGTTTTGTTGCTTCCAACCAAAGATATTGGAAATCTCAGACTGCTACAAATACACACATTGATAATGATGAATTCAAGGCGTATATTAACTGGATAACGTGCAATAGCACATGGAACGCCTGAAGCAGTTACAGCCACATGGTCATGAACAGGATAGCATCACGTGTCTTCCTAAGACTTTGCCAGACCATCTCCCTAGACGTTGTAGAGAAATTTGCATTGTTTAAACAATATGTATGTGTAATCACCTCTGACGGGAGCGAAATAGTAGCTGCCACAAATGGCAATCAGTCATTCAGGGAGATGTCATCCCGCCACTGCAAAACTGTTGTAACGTGCTAATGCCTTCGCAGATAAACGTTACTAACAATTTTAGCACCAAGCACTCCCCTCCTCCAGTTGCTCTAGGCCAATTAGAAACAAGCTCGCTCTTTTCCCACCAACCATCATGCTTTTAAAACTTGGTGGGTGACTCCATTTTTAGTCTGGTAGCATTCCTAGGTGGACTGAAGACACGCCATTATGATACCTAAACAAAATAATTCCTGAAATGTTAAGAGTATACGTCAGAGTACTGTAAAATCAAATAGTGAAAACTCCAGGTAGGAGTATCAACAACATAGGCAAAGGAAGATTGCTACTTACCGTAAAGAAGACATGTTAAGTTGCTGACAGGCACAATTAAAAAACATTTATAGAAAACCTTTAGCCGCAGCGTTCATCGGCAAAAGAGAAACGCACACCATTCATACTCACAAGCAAGCACACCTCACCCACACATGACCACAAACTGCGGCAGCTCGGACCAGAATGTTTACAGTTTTAGTGCCAAGCACTCACCTCCCCTTCCACTTTCTCCCTAGACCAGTCAGAAACAAGCTAGAGCTGCCAGACTTCACAGTCATATGTGCATGTGGTATGCTTCCTTGAGAGTGTGAATGGTGTGTGTTTCTCGTTTGTTGATGAAGGCTGTGGCCAAAAGCTTTGTGTAAGTGTCTTTTAATTGTGCCTGTCTGCAACTTACCATGGTAAGTAGCAATCTATCTTTTCCTAAATTGTTCAGGTTGCTTTAAGCTGAGTATATTAACGTAATAAAATAATTAATAAAGAGTATCCTTCAAACTCTTGCAGGTCTGGTGCAACTGACGTATCTCCCACTACACATGAACCATAGCAGGTATATCGGGAAAAAATTTAGGGAACAAAAAACAATCCTAGAACCAGGTCAGTGGTGAGCTCGATCTGGCAGTGTTCCCAGCCGCTTAACTCTCATAATATTAATGTGCGACATCAGTATAAGACTCATAAATAGATGCGGCAATACTGCAAAGTATCGGGTGATCAAAAAGTCAGTATAAATTTGAAAACTTAATAAACCACGGAATAAGGTAGATAGAGAGGTAAAAATTGACACACATGCTTGGAATGACATGAGGTATTATTAGAACAAAAAAAAGTTCACGAAATGTCCGACAGATGGCGCTGGACAGCAAAACGTCAGTGACTGCGCACGACAATCGTGTATAAAAGGAGCTGTAATGAGAGAATCAGATGCGCCAGCAGTCGCAGCATGTTGACGTTACCTGAAAAGGTGCTTTTAGTGAAGCTGTATTATCAGAACTGGGAATGTGCTAGTTCAGCGTTACGATCCTATCGCCATAGGAAGGGGATTCGAACGGGTAAAGGTCCGTTGACAAATGTAGCTGTGGCGAGAATGATTTCGAAGTACGAAGCCACGGGTTGTTTAGACGATAGACCCCCTAGTGGACGACTGAGCACAAGGCGTAATGCTGCCGAGACAGTTGAGGGAGAAATGCAGACTGTAGCGGGTTCGTCTATGCACGGGGAAATCAGCGCTCGTGCAGTCGCACGTCGCACCGGCATTCCATACACTACCGTTTGGTTGGCACTGAGGCATACCCTCCGATGCTATCCGTACAAAATCCATCGGCATCATGAACTGTTACCCGGCGATTTAGTGAAGCGGAGGGCATTTGCAGTGTGTGCGTTTCAAAAGATGGCGGAAGATGACGATTGGTTGAGTAACGTGTTGTGGACCGACGAATCTCATTTCACTCTCCGAGAGTTAGTCAACACCCACAACTGCAGAATTTGGGCTACCGAAAATCCTAGAACTGTCGTGGAAACTCCATTGCACGACGAGAAAGTCGCGGTATGGGTTGGATTTACCACATCTACCGTTATCGAGCCTTTTTTCTTCGAGGAAATGCGTGATTCTGGTTTTGTAGCTGCTACCGTGACGGGTGAGAGGTATGCCGATATGTTACAGAATCGCATCATCCCCAGCCTGGCTGATAAACACCTGCTGGAACGTACTATGTTTATGCAGGATGGCGCTCCACTCCATATTGCCAGACGCGTGAAAGGTCTCTTGCGCGCGTCGCTTGGTGATGATCGTGTGCTCAGCCGCCACTTTCGTCATGCTTGGCCTCCCAGGTCCCCAGACCTCAGTCCGTACGATTATTGGCTTTGGGGTTACCTGAAATCACAAGTATACCGTGATCGACCGACATCTCTAGGGATGCTGAAAGACAACATCCGACGCCAATACCTCACCATAACTCCGGACACGCTTTACAGTTCTGTTCACAACATTATTCCTCGACTACAGCTATTGTTGAGGAATGATAGTGGACATATTGAGCATTTCCTGTAAAGAACATCATTTTTGCTTTGTCTTACTTTGTTATGCTAATTATTTCTATTCTGATCAGATGACGCGCCATCTGTCGGACATTTTTTGAACTTATGTATTTGTTTGGTTCTAATAAAACCCCATGTCATTCCAAGCATGTGTGTCAATTTGTACCTCTCTATCTACATTATTCCGTGATTTATTCAGTTTTCAAATTTATACAGACTTTTTGATCACCTGGTATGTACATTCTCATCACACACAAACCAACAGAGCAATGACCACAGTGCAGCGAAAAATAAACTATTTCTACATTTAAAGTCATAAACTCACAGATGTCACAATACTATAAAATGTGAGCTTAGAGAGCTGCAGAGACTGAGCACCATTTGTCGATAAGACTATTCTCCAAAGACCCAGTTACAGTTAATCTAACTCCTCGTGGGTAAAAACTGCAAACAACGTATGCACAATAACTGCTGGAAAAACAGATTATCCATACCTGATAAGAGTGGAGTCAGTACTGCATTTATGACAAGATGCAGCTTTTATCTACTGGCCCTGCCACAAGTGAACCATGGAAGATGACATTGCGACTGTGAGCCTGCATAGAGCTCTGGGAATACTGACCAGATCTTGACCGTAGAACACCTCTCTCACTTGTCCCAAACTCCACGACTTCAAAGTGCAGACAGTGGCTGACGGAAAGCACGGAAAGTGTCCTACGCAAAGCCGATAAATCGGGGGAATCACCAACATGTGTGTGTCGCTAGAAGTAACAGCTATGACGTACCTTTGCGCCTGTCCGTGATCGGAGCATCCGGAAGACAGAGCCCACCAGCAACAGCTAAAATGAAATAGAAGCCAGGCGGCACCCTCACACTATGAGTGACATCGCTCCAATTGCTGTGCTCGATAAACTTTGTAGTGTGTCACCTGTCGAATGAGTTCTGCAGCGCGCTGGAACTTGTGAATAAAAACGTTTTAATATTATTTTTATTACACGCCTGTGAGCTGCTGGATTTATCCTTATAGTCTTATCATTAACAAAATTGCATTATTTAATAACAAAAAACATACCCTTCATGTACTGGTTACAATAATATCATCAGGTGTATGGTGTCGGAGGATAAGATTTTACCGCGATTCCACTTCTTGTCCATTTTCCCGTATACTGTTACAGCTTGGAGAGCATCCTGTCTACAATATTGTTGATGAGAAATCGCAGATCAGATAGTATCAGCGTCAAGTTCAGTGTCTGTTACTTCCGAGAGAGGAGGCTGTAGAAAGGATGTTTCTGCCTTTTTGTTGTTCTCTTCTAAGACGGTAAATGAGGCATCTCGTTTGGAAAAAAAAAAAAATCCTTGCATGCAATTCCTCTTGTAGGACCAGGCCGCTTATGCCCACATAACAGTATTAAACGGCTCAGAATACATTATTGTTTTAAGAGAGCAGCCATCAGCAGCACAATTTTGTGTAATCAATTTTCAAGTTAAATAATTACAATTATAAAGATATAGACAATAATTTGCAGATATCCAACACAGTTACTCAGTGTTCCTATAAAACATCCAGGTAAAGGGTTAAAACCCTCTCGACAGACCTTCTAAATATTGTAATTACACTATTTTATGTGCATACCACAAGACCATTGGGCATGGTGACCTGATTTTTTTTGTGTATGCGTGATGGTATCCAAAACATTTAATAATGGAGGAAATTCACTTTAAAGACACTCAGACCACATTATAACATGAGAGTCATTCTATATCCAAATTATAATAAGATATGATGGGATGGGCACAAGAGCCGGCCGCTGGTGGCCGAGCGGTTCTGGCGCTACAGTCTGGAACCGCACGACCGCTACGGTCGCAGGTTCGAATCCTGCCTCGGGCATGGATGTGTGTGTTGTCCTTAGGTTAGTTAGGTTTAAGTAGTTCTAAGTTCTAGGGGACTTATGACCTCAGCACTTGAGTCCCATAGTGCTCAGAGCCATTTTTTTGATGGGCACAAGAGGTCACAAGCAGGGAGATGTAGCTATCAGGTGTTATATGTGTCGAAAGCAATAAATTTCCCATAACTAATACCGCAGTTTGAGCACAGCGTGCATGCGCACTGAAGAGGCCATTGGCTGTTTTCGCCTTAATTATGTATATGTGGTGTCTGTTCTTTCGGAATAACACACACACACACACACACACACACACATACATATATATATATATATTTCTCGTTCGACGCTTATTTTGTGATATCCGTTTGACCTATGGCAGCGCCATCTAGCGGTCCAACCATAGCACCATCTGGTTTCCCCCTTCAAGCTAGACAAGTTTCGTTCTTTGTAGTTTTTTCTCGTTCGACGCTTATTTTGTGAGATATTTGGCCCGGTGGTCCATTGATCGTGACCGGAGGCGCTGCCATAGGTCAAACGGATATCAACTGCGTTTTTTAAAAATAGGAACCCCCATTTTTTGTTACATATTCGTGTAGTACGTAAAGAAATATGAATGTTTTAGTTGGACCACTTTTTTCGCTTTGTGATAGGTGGCGCTGTAATAGTCACAAACGTATAAGTACGTGGTATCACATAACATTCCGCCAGTGCGGACAGTATTTGCTTCGTGATACATTACCCGTGTTAAAATGAACCGTTTACCAATTGCGGAAATGGTTGATATCATGTTGATGTATGGCTGTGGTGATATAAATGCTCAACGGGCGTGTGCTATGTTTGCTGCTTGGTATCCTGGACGACATCATCCAAGTGTCCGGACCGTTCGCCGGAAAGTTACGTTATTTAAGGAAACAGGAAGTCTTGAGCCACATGTGAGACGTCAACCACGACCTGCAACAAATGATGATGCCCAAGTAGGTGTTTTAGCTGCGTTCGCGGCTAATCCGCACATCAGTAGCAGACAAATTGCGCGAGACTCGGGAATCTCAGAAACGTCGCTGTTGAAAATGCTACATCAACATCGATTGCACCCGTACCATATTTCTATGCACCAGGAATTGCATGGCGACGACTTTGAACGTCGTATACAGTTCCGCCACTGGGCACAAGAGAAATTATGGGACGATGACAGATTTTTTGCACGCGTTCTATTTAGCGACGAAGCGTCTTTCACCAACAACGGTAACGTAAACCGGCATAATATGCACTACTGGGCAACGGAAAATCCACTATGGCTGCGACAATTGGAACATCAGCGACCTTGGCATTATGGGAGGAAGGATAATTGGCCCCCATTTCATCGATGGCAATCTAAATGGTGCAATTTATGCTGATTTCCTACGTAATGTTCTACCTATGTTACTAAAAGATGTTTCACTGCATGACAGAATGGCGATATACTTCCAACATGATGGATGTCCGGCACATAGCTCGCGTGCGGTTGAAGCGGTATTGAATAGCATATTTCATGACAGGTGGATTGGTCGTGGAAGCACCATATCATGGCCCGCACGTTCACCGGATCTGACGTCCCCGGATTTCTTTCCGAGGGGAAAGTTGAAGGATATTTGCTATCGTGATCCACCGACAACGCCTGACAACATGCGTCAGCGCATTGTCAATACTTGTGCGAACATTAACGGAAGGCGAACTACTCGCTGTTGAGAGGAATGTCGTTACACGTATTGCCAAATGCATTGAGGTTGACGGACATAATTTTGAGCATTTATTGCATTAATGTGGTATTTACAGGGAATGACGCTGTAACAGCATGCGTTCTCAGAAATGGTAAGTTCACAAAGGTACATGTATCACACTGGAACAACCGAAATAAAATGTTCAAACGTACCGACGTTCTGGTTTTTAATTTAGAAAACCTACCTGTTACCAACTGTTCGTCTAAAATTGTGAGCCTTATGTTTGTGACTATTACAGCGTCATCTATCACAAAGTAAAAAAAGTGGTCCAACTAAAACATTCATATTTCTTTACGTACTACACGAATATGTAATAAAAAAATGGGGGTTCCTATTTAAAAAAAAACCGCAGTTGATATCCGTTTGGCCTGTGGCAGCGCCTTCTAGCGGGTCAACCATAGCGCCATCTGATTTCCCCCTTCAAGCTAGACAAGTTTCGTTCTTTGTAGTTTTTTCGTTTGATGCTTATTTCGTGAGACATTTGGGCCGGTCACGATCAGTGGACCACCCTATATAGAACAGGGCCAATCATCTCTTCAGATTATTGGCTGTCTTCGCCGTAATTATGTATATGTAGTGTATGTTCTTTCGGAATACCACACACACACACACACACACACACACACACACACACACACACACACACCCGCGCGCACGCGCGCGCGCGCCCAATGATCTCTTCAGTGCGGATGCACACCAAGCTCGAACATCTACGGAAATTGGCGAAATGCCGCAAGTAATGAGGACAATGGGTAAGGGACACTACATTCATAGTGTATGTATAAGATGAGAATTTGAGTCTGACGGGAGCAACTGCCCCTCAGCTTTACCCATTGATTTATATCAATGCCCACTCGCAGCCAGTGCAATATTAATGTGTTATTAACAAACAGACCTTGAATAACGTAATTTATTAACAAACACAGCCAACTACCTATCCCTGCGGTGCCCACCCGGATGTCCCAGTTACAAAATATATAGTTGAAAAAGTGTGCTTCAGTCAGAGTCGTGCATCGCAGCACATTTACCCGCACGAGTCCGGGCTGCGGCCGACCGATCTGTCCTGTTGCCAGCACCGCGGGTAGCCAGCTCAACTGTACGACCAACGGAGAGCGCGGGCAGCGATGCGCTGTCGAGGACCGCGGATCGTTGGGGTACCCGGCCGAGCGCGGGTGTCAACAGGGCTCGATGCAAGAGGGGAAACAGGCAGCGCCAAGAAGGCGGGAATGACTGGCCACACACGTGCCTGGCCACACACGTGCGGAATTGCTTTCTGAATCGTCTGCACTCCTTTGAGAATCGTAATCTTGAATCTAGAAGGTTTGATATGCTAGGAACTTGACGTTCTTGATCCTTTACAAACAAAAATAACATGTGATGTAAAATAATGGATATAACATAAAAAAGGCTGCACTGTAACTTGGAAGTAATTGAATTCAGTGCAAGTGCTTTAATAGTCCCAATGCTTTTATAATGCTTAAATTTTACCTGTACCACATCAAAAGGGCTAATGGAGATTTTGCACAATGAGTAGGTATAGTATGCAGTATTAAAGTATTTTACGCTTTTTTGTTAATCTACAAGTTTTCATTAGGGAATTAACTGGGTCAACCCTCCCTCTGAATTCGTTTAGGAGGACCCGCCTGCTTTGCATGTGAACTTTGAAATCATGAACCACAGAAGGTAAAGTGTCTCAAATTACTTCCTCTGTGAAGTTTGTTTCTGTATTTATTTTTTACGTACGTGTAAGAAGGAAAAGCCTTTGATAGCATTTGAAACTCTAAGCTTATCCAGAAACTTATCGGTGACAAAGGTTTATTTTCTGTAACTTAGTCACCGGAAGTTTCGAGTAGCTTCTTGCTTGAACTTGCACTTCATGTGGATTCGAAATGGCTCTGAGCACTATGGGACTTAACTTCTAAGGTCATCAGTCCCCTAGAACTTAGAACTACTTAAACCTAACTAACCTAAGGACATCACACACATCCATGCCCGAGGCAGGATTCGAACCTGCGACCGTAGCGGTCGCGCGGTTCCAGACTGTAGCGCCTAGAACCGCTCGGCCACCCCGGCCGGCGTGGATTCGCAAATTATTGTCTTTTCCAAGCGATTGCGAATGTTGTTATTACTAGATAGAGCAGGGAAATAGTCTTTGAATTTTTTTCCAAATCCCTTCAAATGTTGTTAAATTTGATTTTTGGCATTTTCGTATGAAGTAAGACGAATTTCTACCAGAAAACCGTGGCAGGTATCGAAGCATTCAATTTGATTGGAATTTAGACAGATTTCCCATCTGCAAGGCTTTTAATGAACGATTCGATACAATATTCCGCATTACACAGTTTTGTGTTTGGTCCGTGAAGTAATAAATTTAAACTGTTGATTTTGAACAAAATGTCTGTCAAATAAGGCCGGCCGGAGTGGCCGAGCGGTTCTAGGCGCTCCAGTCATCCTGCCTCGGGCATGGATGTGTGGGATGTCCTTAGGTTAGTTAGGTTTAAGTACTTCTAAGTTCTAGGGGACTGCTGACCTCAGAAGTTAAGTCCCATAGTGCTCAAAGCCATTTTTTTGTCAAATAAGCCCCAGTCGGAAACCAGACTTAGCCTGGGGAAAGGTGTACCTCGTGAGAGAAAGATAAACGTCATACAATATGAGAACAGTTCTTGCGTGATATAAACATCTTACATCCGTGTGGGTTAATAAGAAATTAGCTTAGTATTCCAAAAAAAATCGCTAATTAATAGGATAACCATTAATAAACTTAACTATTTTCACTGCGTCGTAAGGTACAGAGGTTATTCACATGCACGTAACAATAAGTTGGTTTAACAGTTGCAAGTAACGGTGGATATTTAAGTAACCATCTTGTTGCTGATGTTACAGCCAGCAGTTTATAAGACCGGAGGAGAAATACTGTGTCGGTAAATACTGTGCGAAGTGAAGAACTGCTTGGAAACGGCCCTCAGATATTTCATTTCCTGCCCGCAACACTGTAGCGCCCGGCAGGCACTACTTGACGAGCTGCCGAGCCGCACTTGCGTCCACGTTGTGGCGCGGCGCGGCGCGGCACGACACGGGCCGGGGGACCCCGGTGCTGCTCGATCGGCTGACCGAGCAGCGCGGATCAGACTCGCACGGCGGTCGAGGCTACGGTCCCGGGCGCGTCGTGCAGGCTCGGTCCACGCCTCTGGCTTCAGTATCAGTGATACCTAATTCCGGCACACACTGAACTCTGATTGCATGAGAACATAATTTCGTCGGGAAGAGTGAGGTGGATCTTGCGTGATTGGACAAAATGTACAATATTGTTGAAAGCCCGGTAAAACTACGAAAATGGGTAAAAAATTCACTGACGGAAAAAATCGCAACACCAAGAAGGAGTTGTGCGACATAAACAAAGGTGGTAGACTTGTCTCTACGTCTGAAAGATGTGGAAATCAGGTTTGCTTTAAGTACACGCTGTAACGGTCCTGAGGGGTAGTTACCTTTGAGACTGGATGTAGTGAGTTGATGTTAGTCAAGAATGCATTTAAGGCAACAAAGACGGTATTATCAACACCTCGCTGAGTTTGAACAAGATCATGTAATAGGGCTACGAGAAGCTGGCTGTTTCTTCTGCGATGTTGCAGAAAGACATTGCTATACACGACTGCCGGCAGCGGTGGTCACGAGAATGCACGGTCGCAAGACGACCGGACTCGTGACGGCAACATGACACTACCGTGTCGGAGAACCACCGTGTTCGGCGTATGGCTCTGTCGCGTCTTACTGCATCTGCAGCAGCAATTTTAGCAGCAGTTGGCACCACAGTGACACAATGAACTATTACAGATTCGTTACTTCAAGAACAGCTGCGAGCCAGACGCCCTGTAGCGTGCATTCCGCTGACCCGAAACCACCGCCACTTGCGACTCCATTGGTATCAAGCGAGAGCTCATTGGAGGACAGGGTGGAGGTCTGTGGTGATTTCTGGTGGAAGCTGGTTCTGTCTCGGTGCCAGGGATGGCCGTGTGTTGTTAGGAGGAGGCCAGTTGAAGGCTTACAACTAACCTGCAAGCATGCCAGACATATACTGGACCTACACCTGGAATTATTGCCTTGGGTGATATTTCGAATGACAGCAGGAGCACTTTTGTGGTTATCCCATGCACTCTGACTGCAAATTTGTATGCCAGTCTGGTGATTCAACCTGTTGTGCTGCCATTCATCAACAGTATTCCAAGGGGTGTTTTCCAACAGGATTATGAGTGCCCACATACTCCCATCATGCTCTACAGAGTGCCGACATGTTGCCTCGGCTTGTTCGATCACCAAATCTGTTTCCAATAGAGCGTATATGGCACATCATCTGACGATAACTCCAGCATCATCCACTGACAGCATTAACAATCCCTGTAATGGCCGACCAAGTGCAACAGGCGTGGAACTTCCCACCTGTACAACATATGTGGCGTTTACACCAGTTAGTAATGTACCATCATTTCACATTTGCAATGGCGTATCTCGCACTTAAATTAACATGTGATCTTGCAATGTTAATCACTTAAAGATGTTACCTAGATAATGTATTCCCGAAATTTCATTACTCTACATTAATTACTTTTTGGTGCTGCAATTTTTTTCGTCAGTGTACGTGAAATTGAGGAATATATGGCAATACGTAAAAAATGAGCGTAGTTAGACATATCTACCTGGATGTAGTCCACTGGTGTGTTGATTGACGTAATATTAAATTGGTATTAACAAACTCAAGTGACGTCACTGAAAGTAATTTGTTATTCACAAATAGACACATCCTACAACCTCTCCCTATGCTGCTCAGCTACAAAGTGAATCCCTCCCGCACAAGTGTCGCAATTAATAAAAGATGAAATGTGGAATGGATGCTTAATCCTCGTTGATCCAGAGGGGAGGCGACAGAAAGGAGTAGAGGGCTGGTGATTACCCAGGGTGTCTGATCAGTTCCCGATGGTTCCTTGGAGGAGAGGGAGAGGGGATACCAAGGAGCCCAAATGGGTAACCTGACACCAGTAGTAGGGAGATGGCGGCGTCACTCCACTTTTAATATCAAATTGATATGCAAATTAATTAAAGTGATCAGTTAATCACCCCCAGACACTAGAACAATACTTTAGAATTGATAGCGCAGTTGATTCACGTAAAATGCAGCAAACTCCATCCGTGTGGAACTCTATAATGCATAAAAACCACCCGTTTCTTGTTCTTAACCGTCTGTTATATCATCACAACAGATTCGTATCTACTGTACACTGATAAAGTGAGCTAACCACCTCGACATTCGTGCATCTGGAGAAATCTTGTGCTCTTGGATGGGCGCGGGACAGCAGTTACAGCCTCGGTTCGCACTTTTCCTACACGAAACGTGGAATGTGGTAGTCTACTTCTGGTCAGCTGCAGATTAAATCGGTGGCAGTGCTGCAGGGAGTGTTGGTCAAAGATAATGCGAGGAGATCTTTCGGTGTCTAACTTTATCCTAAGAATGCGAGAATGCCCTGTGACTCCCATCCACATAGAGAAAGATCTTAAATTATACCCTACGATCGAAATGCTAGGGATATGTAAGTCGCTGCCTGGTATACTTTGGTGTGTATGTTCGAGAATTAACAATGAATGTACTGCACAGTCATCTATTTACACTCGCGATGGTACTCGCAAAGTAGTGGAGGGGCTGTTTAGCGATGGTACAGAAATTGGTACGATGCTGCCACGTCATTGTTCGGTGTTGAAATTATGATAAAATTGCTAAAATTGATCGCACAATCAACTATGATGCTTATTGTTACAGTACATTGACAGTGTCTTTTCCATCCCAAAAGTCCACTGGTACACTGTTGATTACCACATATTGATTAACTGATATCGGTTGTTTGAGATGGAGAAAGAGTCTTGGTGGAGGAGGCAACTCTTTCTGGGGATGGTTAACACTGAAACAGTGGTCGCGTGCATGGCAGCAATATGAGGCATGAATCAAATGGAACAAAGCACATGAGCTACCCCGTAACTGTGAATGATGAGTTTAAATGTGGAGGTTGTCAATCACCTTCAGACAGCAGTTTGGAAACACTCCACAATGCCTCTAAACTCTTCCAGTTTCCTTATGTTGTGACTTGTCTTTTATTTCAATCACCCAGTGTGTGGGTGTGTTGTGGGATCAGCAGCACCAACATGATGTACGCCGTGCGATGTCTAGCTCTCTGGGAGAGTCAATGGGCCAAAGCGCGTTAATGTCAGTTTAGAATCTGACACAGACGTCGAAGTCGTGGAGGAAAAAAAAGAAAGAAAAATGTATGGCAGTGTAAAAAGCGTGTTACAGTAGGAAATGCGGTATATCAAACAACGAAACAGGGCCGCTCTCCTGCGACTGGAAACCTGTGGGAGAAGGTTCTCGTACAGTACAGGTGTTGAAACTTTACACCGGTCTGTGCAAGCGACGTCGATCACTGGCCACCTGCTCCAATGGATAAATACCTGTATATTTAATAGGATCGCCGCATATGCTCGATGCCAGCACATAGACAGTATTCGTTTTCGATATATTGGGAGAGAGAGATGCGGTAAAAGTCCATTGGATGAAGTAGCGGAGCTTTTGTAGTTCGTAATTTTCCTCTGTTGGATAGTACAGAATAAGGATGATAGAATGTTTGGGTGATAGATGTGAATAGACCATGAGGGACGAGGATCTGCTTCGGACTGTAGTACCTCTATGATGTTGAGTCTTCCTAATTTTCCCAATAAGAAACGGCACCATAAGTGTTCGTACTGTCTTTTATACTACGTCGTGATGCAGGATCAGGTTTCGTTTGGAGATGATCTTACACATACACGGGTGGCGGAGCTACGACAGCATGTTCCCATTTCCCCGAGTGGACGAAACCAGTCCTATAGCATTAACTCAGCTCACTCTGTTTCTACACGGGATGCAGAATGTGGTAGATATAGCTCTCTCCGACATCTGGGTAAAATTGATCTCGCTATCAACTGCGGTGTGTGTTAGAGTACATCGTTCCATATGAACAGTGTCTTTCTCATCCCGACCGTTCATTGGATATGCTGATGATTACCGTATAATGATTGACTGACATCACTTGCCTGAGATGGAGGGAACCTTGGCGGAACACTGGATGATATCTGCTACTTGTCGCTATGGAACATGGGATTATATGTAGAGTTCATCGCCTCCACACAGTTGTTTGGTAGCGTTCCTCAATGCTACAGACTGGTCCTATTTCCATATGCTGCAATGCCCTCCACATGTTTTTATTTTTTATTTCATCAATAAGATGACAGTACCTCTTTGTTTGTACAACCCCAGGTATGTTGTGAACAGCACATTCCAACGATAGTCAACACCGGAACATTAATCATGTACATGACTGCAAAATAAAGGAACAATGCTTTTCGAAAAGGAACGCCGAAACATCCGCTACCCTGTCGACGGGGAAGATGAGATTAACTGTACGGGTTATCAGCTTCGAATATCTTTTGGAAGCGCTCTACAATACCGCAAACTCTTCCAGTGTCCATATATTGTGATGCCTTCCACATTTTTGTCAATGAGAGACATCGCCTCTGTGTTTTGTTTCTACCAGCCTGTGTTGTGATAGCTGTACAGTTTATGCCACGTGATGTTTAGCTTTCTGTGAGAGCCAGAGGATCGAAACGTGTTAATGTCGGTTTAGCAGGAGCTGACACGAATCTCTAAGTTATGGTAGAAAATCAAAGTGTATGACAATGTACACTGATTGGATTGGATGTGTTACAACAACAAAAAAAGTATTAAACTGCTTATGGAGGAACAATACAGGACCCCTCTCGTGTGATTGATAGTCTGTTTGATATGGTCATCCTACACAGAGCAGGTGATTAAATTTTAAATCGATCTGTGGAAGCGACTTCGATCACGACCAAGAGACAGAGGGACTGTCTAAAACAATAGCGCTGGAGTTTTTGCTGTATGGGATCCTTAGCAGATAGGTTCGAAAAAGGTGACTCATTTCGAGGTATGAGAGTGGCACGAATGATTCACCATTGGCTGTAATGATTAAAAGACCGCTACAGGATCCAACCCAAGTACGTGGTAGAATGGATAGACTTGATTCCAAATCGCAGACAGCCTTTCTACCCGAAAGCGTAACACTATCAGCTACTTATGTGTGTGCATGTATCCTCAAGGCCGCTTTTTATGCAAGGTGACGGTAACATAGTCGCTACGATCGTGTTAGTGCAGTTCTTACGCGAAATGTATGGTGCGGTCAGCTTCAAATGTCGGTTCTCAATAGTGTTCCTCGAAAAGAACGACGTCGTCCCTCCACTGATTCCCATTTGACCTACGTCGTGAATGTAATCTGACTACTGAAAAACAAACTCTCCATGCAAACTGACTCCCATGATCAATTTAATTACTTAGTCTATCAAATTGATATCAATGACGTGCCGCCTGGTAGGTGGAGGAGATGGCTAGGGCACCACGGAATGATTCTTGACAGGCGTTTCATTTCTTTTCGTTGCGGCGATATCTTTTACCGACATTTCAATCTTCTACCTACACAGGACGAGACAGGCTCTCACGATTTGTTTCGTAAACGCTAGTGTGATATAGCATCACGCTATTAAAAGAGGACCTATCATAGTGTCCAAAACAGCTACGTTCTCTTAAATTATGGTTTGTTGTCGTCAAACGTAAAATGAATGTGTTTTTTTCGATATGTGAGCCAATGGCGTGGAAGATTGTCTGAAATGTTTGTAATGCAATCGTGCATGACGGTTTATTTACAGACAGTGAACGTGAGAGACGCTCTCAGGTCGTGTAATTTGTTCAATAATCTGAAAGAAATTGCTTAATATAGAAGGTTCTTTTTAGTTTGAAGTCTCGCTTTTTCTTTACTCCGATGACTGTTTCGAGATAAAGAGGGCATTCTGCGGTAATTTTCGCAGCAAAATAGTCGAAAGGTGTTTTTTTTTTTTTTTGCTGATTTTACACATGGTGGACATGTATCTGCTGATCATTTGTGATTGGTGGCGGTGCATTTCGTTGGAAGACCCAAAAAAATGAGATGCGACGGCAGTCAAACGTAAAAACTATACCAATGTTGCTCATAAAACTAAAAGAAAATGGACTTTGCCTATTTTCCTGGAAAGAGGACATTTATTATCGGCGCGATTGTGTTCTTTTTTTAATAGTTGGTTTATTGTAGGAGTCGAGTTGATGTTCAATAGTCCAGCGCAGAATGATGGGCTGCTGCGGGCGAGTTCCGTAACAGACGCGGCTCTCTCGGTCGGGATAGCAGTAATCTATCGCGGTTCTGATGAATGCCGGCGTGAGGCTGTGCTCGCTTTAGGCAGAAGGGGCTTTCTGTTTCGCAAGCAGCCGACTTTTGAAATAGCCATCTGGAGCGTTCTCCGGATTGGCTGGGTTATGCTACTGAATTTCCCTTTTGTATTGTCCAGGACCGTCGTCTCAAGGCATGTCGCGTAGGGCTGAGTTTGGCCAGCGGCAGCAAAGGGGGTGGCAGCGGGGGCGCCTCTGCTGTGGGCGGTCGCCGGACACAGCCGCTCTGCCTAGGGGGCGGTGCGTGGGGGCTCTGTCGTTATATTTTAGACGAACAAGTTGCACTTGAAGCGGCGGTCCTTTTATATCCTATTGTTTAGTTGACTATACACGCTGTTGTGTTGGCGGCGGCCAGATGGTGGAAAGCAGAGGGCTACGGACCAACTGGACCGTTCTCCGAAATTAGAGAAGTACTTTTAACAGAGTGCAGGAAACAATTGTTGACATTAAATAAAAGTGTTTTTCATCGCAGAACGAAAGGCCTATTGTGGACGCCTATCGAGGAGAACACACGTTTCAATTACCGCTCCCTTTGCAGTCTTTCAGGACGACAGTTTTCCCCAGTACATGTGCTGCAGTATGACCCGTTCATTATGAGTGCTGGTTTTTTCACGACAATTTCGAAGTGTAATTAGAACTGTGACGCATTTTTCTCATAGCGTGTATTGGCTTCGATTAACTGAGCTGGAGTATGGTTTTTGAGCAGGCGTCTGACGTCAAACAGTGATAGATACTGTATACTTACAGGTAATACACTTCTTGAATTTCTCTCTGTCCAACACTAACATCTCGTCAGATGAACGTAACTCCTGCCTTTTTCCCGCCAGCTTGTAGGTGTATGGTAGAGTTTGAGTGTGTCTGTCGCTAGTTTCGAGAGGTATTGCGAAATTTTTCCCAGCACTAAAATCACCAGTTGTATGGCATCGTCAGTTTTTGATTTGCATTGCAATTTTAGGCCGTCCTTGTGTAGCGCTATGCATATAGTTGTGTAATTCGGCATCATCTTTTTGATTAATTACATAATTAGGATCGATCTTTGCGTCAGTTTCCCGACCAAAATAAATGAAGTACACTAACCTAACCTTCCTCTCTCGCATCTGGGCAGTTTACATTTGTTGGGGGGGGGGGGGGGGGGGTTCCACCCACTAGAATCAGGGTTCGAGTCCCGAAAAGGGGATCTCCGTTTTTTAATTTCCCGTCAATTCCAAGCACCTCTGGTAGTAGGGGGATGCAATTGGGCATTCTGTCCAGGAGGACCAGAGTTCAGATCCAGAAAGTGTACCGCCAATTTTAATTTCCCGCCAATTCCTGGGTGGGGTGGGACGTCAGCACAGCCCTGGGACAAAGAAATTCCCACGAAAATTCGAAATTGCCGCCAAAATTCGAAATTTCCGCCAATAGGGTAGGTTGGGGGACAGGAGGGGGCAGGGGCTCACGTGCAGGCTGAGAAAAACACGTGGCTTCATGCGGGGGCGGGGCTGGTCGGTGGTGGGGGTGATTAATACATCAATTTAATCAATTTGCGTATCAGTTTGATATCAAAGGTTGAGTGACGCCGCCATCTCCCTACTGCTGACACTGGCTGTCTTTATCAGTGTAACCTGTACTCAAGGTCAAGGTCGACCTCTATTGATAGTGGTAACCTACTCCTGGACACTTTGGAATACAGGGAAATGTCACAGCCAAGGAAGCAGCGAACGAAGCATCTAGGGATGTTGATATGCATCTGTGTGCCATTCCTTTGCGTGCTGTCACCTCATAGTCTGACAGAAGAATCATACCTCGCAGAAGACTCATAACCAAATGCTTAGAAGCGACAAACAACCTGCAGTCACTCAGATCGACCATGCAGGCTGACATCAAGCCATCCACACTGATGGAAGGAAATGCTGCTTATCAGACTGCGCATGGTTTCCTACTCTGGCGGAAGGATATTCTGCCTTCTGAAGTTTGTGGTGTGTCATTTTCAGTTCAACACGTTTCTGCTTTGTATGTTTTATTCACTGACATTAGGGCAAAGGGCAATCCTCAGTTTGGCTGGAGATATGCCCACCATCCTCACTCACACCGAAATTAATGTTACATGAGTTTCTGAATTTTGTGAACTGTCGTTCCCCATTCCTAAAGTGCTCTGAATGTATAGTTTGTCCAAGCAGTTTGGCATTTTATTAATTGGTTTTCAGTGCTATAATTCAGTGCATCATAACGGCGGTTTCTGTAATTGCTTGGTGAACTTTCATGCGTTATAAGCAACTCTGCCTGTGGGGACAGCCTTCGTTCCCCCCTCCCCCTCCCCTCCCCCGAGCGAATGGCATGCTGACGCTTCTTAAGGGCACTGATAACGATGCTATTGAGTGCCCTTGCATCCACCCCCACTTCGTAGTCGCATTCCAGTACAACATTGCCACGTTCAGTTTCTGTTGCGAGTAGAGGAAAATAATACGGGAAATTGCAAACAAATGCTCGATATGCAAGCGGCTCACCATAAATGAACATTTGTATAGCACATTTGAACAGTAAATGAAAAAGTCGATTAGCTGGAATAAAGTTTGCAGTAAGGAATGAAGACTGAAATAGAATCTACCTCAATTGCTTTCGCTGCTGTCTGTCTCGTTGCTGCTACTGCAGTCTTCTACTTGGATCAGCAACGGTTATATTGATATGTCAAGACAGTGGGCTCTTTGTGCATAAATGTTTTCAAGTTTGACGTGACTCACTCAATTCATCCAGACACTTTGGGAAACGCTTTCCGACACAACTGTAAAGTATCATTTATTTTTAAATTCTTGTGCTCTTTCCTACCTTGTTCCTGACAAATGCCCAAATAAGTTCAATAGTGTTCGGTTCGCAGTGCGCTGCAGGCAATGACAGAGGTTTAATTTAAAAAAGGTATTCCTGCCCCCTGAAGTATGGTTGTGCGTTTTCCAGTAGGCCACCTGTAGTAAATTGTTTATATGATGTGGCATTAGATGGAAGCTCTACACACTTGCTTTCCGTCCATTCAGTAATAGAATTCTTTCTCCATTTCGTAGATGGATTTCGTGATACTGGATTTATCATCGTGTGATATAGAGTCTGATCTAAAACAATTGCAGACCTGTTCGATAATTTTCTGAGAACGCCCCTAAACGACTCTTCGTAGTGTCTGGCATTCATTTCAGAATGATATTCTGGACCTCCTTTTTTCCCCATAAAACATAAGCCAGCATTTTGCACGAACCCATCTTCGTTTACAACGTGGCACATTGTAATCCTTTTTCCAGATCCGGAAAGTGTGTAAATTCCTCTTTTCCAGCCATTCTACACTTGAACACTTTCTCAGTGACAATCATATACATTTTCTGATGCCTAAGCTATTTTTTGTTCCTGTCAACCAAACTTTCTGGAATGTTTTACACCACATCAACTCTCATCAGTGTAATAAATAAATATCCATCCGGTGCTGTGCAAGTGTGACACAGACCAGAGGTAATCGGGCCTAGTTTCCACTGCTCCTTTGCTCTGTGCTGTCGGTTGGCCTGTAGTGACCCCTGCTCCAAAACTGCAGTCACAGTGATGTGACAGAGTGGTTTCCCTCTCTTCGCTACGACCCTCGCCTTGGCAATTAGCGTAGCGTAGGGCCAGTTCCGGCGGACCCGTTGGAGGTGATCCTGCGACCCTGGCAGAACTGCCAAAGCTGCACCCCATCCCGCCACCCCTTCCCCCAGAAAAATTATCTTTCTGTAATTTTTGCTACACAACCATAAAAATTTTGTAATTTTTAAGGTACATTTAATAAAAATGAAGCGTTACTGAAAAATATTATCTAAATGAGCGATGTAGATGAAAAATAATGCACACAACAAATTAAATGTAGCATTGTAGTCAATAAAGTGTACAAATTTTCTGAAAGAACTGGAGGTAAAACAAAATCTGTGTCTTACAATTTATGGCAGCTACTGTTCGTTGATTTTATCATGGTGTGTAATAAAGAATAGATTTTATTTGCTCCTATTAAATTATTAACAGTGTATGAAACATTAATAGGAAATAAAGGGAAAAGGGTTATAATTAACTGTTGAGAAAACATTCTTCTGGAAGAATTGTGTTCTTATTATAATTTCACTTTCCATTACCTTGCTTTCAGCGCATAATGTCACTGACTGTTTCAAGAGAGTGTGCTGCAATTGTGTAATCGTACAGTAACTGGTATTTCCGCCTATTTACGTGCAAAACTTTGTTCTTTACAAGTCTTCCTGCATTTCTCCATCATTTTCTAGGATCGCTACTTCTCAATATACAACAGCATTAGCTGGGAATAGCTCCACGGAGTTTCCAACTTTATCTACATCTACATCTACATTGATACTCCGCAAGCCACCCAACGGTGTGTGGCGGAGGGCACTTTACGTGCCACTGTCATTACCTCCCTTTCCTGTTCCAGTCGCGTATGGTTCGCGGGAAGAACGACTGTCTGAAAGCCTCCGTGCGCGCTCTAATCTCTCTAATTTTACATTCGTGATCTCCTCGGGAGGTATAAGTAGGGGGAAGCAATATATTCGATACCTCATCCAGAAACGCACACTCTCGAAACCTGGCGAGCAAGCTACACCGCGATGCAGAGCGCCTCTCTTGCAGAGTCTGCCACTTGAGTTTGTTAAACATCTCCGTAACGCTATCACGGTTACCAAATAACCCTGTGACGAAACGCGCCGCTCTTCTTTGGATCTTCTCTATCTCCTCCGTCAACCCGATCTGGTACGGATCCCACACTGATGAGCAATACTGAAGTATAGGTCGAACGAGTGTTTTGTAAGCCACCTCCTTTGTTGATGGACTACATTTTCTAAGCACTCTCCCAATGAATCTCAACCTGGTACCCGCCTTACCAACAATTAATTTTATATGATCATTCCACTTCAAATCGTTTCGTACACATACTCCCAGATATTTTACAGAAGTAACTGCTACCAGTGTTTGTTCCGCTATCATATAATCATACAATAAAGGATCCTTCTTTCTATGTATTCGCAATACATTACATTTGTCTATGTTAAGGGTCAGTTGCCACTCCCTGCACCAAGTGCCTATCCGCTGCAGATCTTCCTGCATTTCGCTACAATTGTCTAATACTGCAACTTCTCTGTATACTACAGCATCATCCGCGAAAAGCCGCATGGAACTTCCAACACTATCTACTAGGTCATTTATATATATTGTGAAAAGCAATGGTCCCATAACACTCCCCTGTGGCACGCCAGAGGTTACTTTAACGTCTGTAGACGTCTCTCCATTGATAACAACATGCTGTATTCTGTTTGCTAAAAACTCTTCAATCCAGCCACACAGCTAGTCTGATATTCCGTAGGCTCTTACTTTGTTTATCAGGCGACAGTGCGGAACTGTATCGAACGCCTTCCGGAAGTCAAGAAAAATAGCATCTACCTGGGAGCCTGTATCTAATATTTTCTGGGTCTCATGAACAAATAAAGCGAGTTGGGTCTCACACGATCGCTGTTTCCGGAATCCATGTTGATTCCTACATAGTAGATTCTGGGTTTCCAGAAATGACATGATACGCGAGCAAAAAACATGTTCTAAAATTCTACAAGAGATCGACGTCAGAGATATAGGTCTATAGTTTTGCGCATCTGCTCGACGACCCTTCTTGAAGACTGGGACTACCTGTGCTCTTTTCCAATCATTTGGAACCCTCCGTTCCTCTAGAGACTTGCGGTACACGGCTGTTAGAAGGGGGGCAAGTTCTTTCGCGTACTCTGAGTAGAATCGAATTGGTATCCCATCAGGTCCAGTGGACTTTCCTCTATTGAGTGATTCCAGTTGCTTTTCTATTCCTTGGACACTTATTTCGATGTCAGCCATTTTTTCGTTTGTGCGAGGATTTAGAGAAGGAACTGCAGTGCGGTCTTCCTCTGTGAAACAGCTTTGGAAAAAGGTGTTTAGTATTTCAGCTTTACGCGTGTCATCCTCTGTTTCAATGCCATCATCATCCCGTAGTGTCTGGATATGCTGTTTCGAGCCACTTACTGATTTAACGTAAGACCAGAACTTCCTAGGATTTTCTGTCAAGTCGGTACATAGAATTTTACTTTCGAATTCAATGAACGCTTCGCGCATAGCCCTCCTTACGCTAACTTTGACATCGTTTAGCTTCTGTTTGTCTGAGAGGTTTTGGCTGCGTTTAAACTTGCAGTGAAGCTCTCTTTGCTTTTGCAGTAGTGTTTCCTAACTTTGTTGTTGTACCACGGTGGGTTTTTCCCGTCCCTCACAGTTTTACTCGGCACGTACCTGTCTAAAACGCATTTTACGATTGCCTTGAACTTTTTCCATAAACACTCAACATTGTCAGTGTCGGAACAGAAATTTTCGTTTTGATCTGGAAATTTTCGTTTTGATCTGTTAGGTAGTCTGAAATCTGCCTTCTATTACTCTTGCTAAACAGATAAACCTTCCTCCCTTTTTTTATATTCCTATTAACTTCCATATTCAGGGATGCTGCAACGGCCTTATGATCACTGATTCCCTGTTCTGTACATACAGAGTCGAAAAGTTCGGGTCTGTTTGTTATCAGTAGGTCCAAGATGTTATCTCCACGAGTCGGTTCCCTGTTTAATTGCTCGAGGTAATTTTCGGATAGTGCACTCAGTATGATGTCACTCGATGCTCTGTCCCTACCACCCGTCCTAAACATCTGAGTGTCCCAGTCTATATCTGGTAAATTGAAATCTCCACCTAAGACTATAACATGCTGAGAAAATTTATGTGAAATGTATTCCAAATTTTCTCTCAGTTGTTCTGCCACTAATGTTGCTGAGTCGAGAGGTCGGTAAAAGGAGCCAATTATTAACCTAGTTCGGTTGTTTAGTGTAACCTCCACCCATAATAATTCACAGAACTATCCACTTCTACTTCACTACAGGATAAACTACTACTAACAGCGACGAACACTCCACCACCGGTTGCATGCACTCTATCCTTTCTAAACACCGTCTGTACCTTTGTAAAAATTTCGGCAGAATTTATCTCTGGCTTAAGCCAGCTTTCTGTACCTATAACGATTTCAGCTTCGGTGCTTTCTATCAGCGCTTGAAGTTCCGGTACTTTACCAACGCAGCTTCGACAGTTGACAATTACAATACCGATTGCTGCTTGGTCCCCGCATGTCCTGACTTTGCCCCGCACCCGTTGAGGCTGTTGCCCTTATCCATGGGCTGAAAAGGAGTGGTCCTAAAGGACTCCCTTGGGGCACGCTCGTAGTTACTTTTACGTCAAAATATTTCTTTCCGTTAAGAATGACGTGCTAGGAAGTATTCATTACAATCACAAAGCTGGTCTGATTATTCCACAGGCTCGTATTCTGTTCCTAACTTTATCGAACGCTTCCACCAGAGTGGGGTAGCGCAGTGGTTACAGCAGTGGACTTGCATTCGGGAGGACGACGGTTCAAACCCGTGTCCAGCCATCCAGATCTATGTTTTCCGCGATTTCCCTATATCGCTTCAGCCAAATGCAAGGATGATTTCTTCAAAGGGGGACGGCCGCTTTCCATCTCCATCCGTAATCGGAGCTTGAGCTCCGTCTCTAATGACCTCGTTGTCGACGGGACGTTAAACACTAGTTTCTCCTACCCCGCGAATGGTTTCCGGAACTCAAGAAACACAGCATCAACCTGTATGCGGGTATCTACGGCTTTCGGGATCTCTTGGACAAACAGGGCGAACTGGGTTTCACTTAATCGTTGTTTTCGGAACCAATGTTGATTCCTACACAGTAGATTTTCGGACCTTTGAAATTTAATAATAAGCAAGCATAAACCGTGTAACAGACTACCGTTAGCGATATAGTTCTGTGCGTGTGTTCGACTATCTTTCCTGTACACTGTGATCAACAACACTTTTTTCCAATCACTACGGAAGCTTCGCTCCTCCAGCGACATATGGTACACTGGTGCGCAAGAGGACCAAGCTTTATCGAGTTCTCGATGTGGAATCGTATTTAGTTATCCCATCAGATGCAATCGCATTTCCTCTTTTGAGCGACTTTTGTTGTTTTTCTATCCCGTGGTCACTTGTTTCGGTATGTTACTTCGAAGTTTGGGCGATTACTGAAAGGAGGAACCGTGGCAAAGTGAAACTGTTTTGGAAAAAGAAATGTAGAATTTACCCCTTCTCTCTGTCGTGCCCGTTTCGATGCCGTTATGGTCACAAGGTGTGTGAACAGATTGCCTTGATCTGTTGCGTATTATACACGAAGCCTAAACTTCTTGGCATTTTCTGTCAGATCGCTACATAGAATTGTACCTTCGACTTCCCTGAATATTTAACCCACGGACTTCGTACGCCAATTTTGGCTTCGTTCAGTTTCTAGAGCGGCTCTAAAACCATAGCAGATCTTTCCCATCGCTCAAGACTTTCCTCAGGATATTCCTGAAATAGGATTCTGTCCATTTATATTCAGAACTTTCAGTTTAAGAGATGAAAGTTGTATCTTGGCCGCCCAGGTAATCTGAAGTCTGTTTCTTGTCGCACTTACTAAACAGAAATATTTTCGAACCTGTCTTTACAATCCTATTCACACCCGCAGTCACTGGTACTATAACGGCACTAATTTCTTGATATATGCTAACAGAGTCTAAAAGTTCTGGCCTTTTTGTTGCTAGGCGATCTAAGATTGCACGATTAGGTTCTCTGATTAACTGCTCAAGGTAATTTTTGGATAAGTCGTTTAGAACAATTTCACACGTATCCGCTACCCGCTCTGATCACCTGAATCTCCCAGTCTAAAGTTGGTGAGTTGAAATCTCCACTTAATCGTATAAAATGACCAAGGATCTACGCCCAATTTTCTCCAACATTTCCCTGAAATGTGCCATCATTACTACTACTGATGCAGGGGGTCTGGAAAAGCATTCGATTACCATATTTGACCCCCCCCCCCCCTTTAGCACTTGTCTTCATCCATTCAGTATCTCTACTAACCTCATTTGATACCATCATTTCGTTTAAGGCAATAAAACTCCACTACCACCACCACCGACCTCCAGCCTATCTTTTCGATTCCATACCAGTTGGAATTTAGAATGTAATTGCTGTTAACACCTGAGCCAGCTAGCTGTCCCAGGTTCTATGTGAGCACTATTACCATTTATAAGCGAGACTAGTTCTGGGACCTTTCCACGGGCGCTCCTGCAATTAACTAATACTGTATTAACGTTCTTTCTCCAATCAGCCATGTGCAAGTCTCGTCAGCACTGCATAACTATGGCATCCTACATTCTTTGAACCTACTTATTGTTTTCGAACTTTGGTCTCCCTCTCCAATTTTTGCCCCCCCCCCCCCCCCCCGTAACTAAATTGACGAGGCCGTGATCCCTCTTCTAGTTGTAGATTTTTTTCCCCCCTTTTCTCGAATTCAGCTCAGTACCTCTTCATTGGTTCTATCATCTACCCATCTAATCTTCAGCATTCTTTTGTAGTATTAAATTTCAGAAGCCATTCTCGCCTTTCTGAACTGCTTATGGTTCACATTTTACTTCTGTAAAAGGCTACACTCCAAACAAATAACTCCACGAAAGTTTTCCGAACACTTAAACCTATATTCGATATTAACAAATTTCTCTTCTTCCGGAGCCTTTCTTCGCCATTGCCAGCCTACATTTTATATCATCTGTACTTCTGCCAACATCTATTCTTTTTCTACCCCAATAGCAAAACTATCTACTTTTAGTGTATCATTTCCTAATCAAATTCCCTCAGCACCGCCCGATTTAATTGGGCAACATTCCATTGGCCTTGTTTTACTTTTGTTGATATTCTTAGTTTTCACGATACTATCCATTCCATTCAACTGCTCTTCAAAGTCATTTGCCACCTCTGAAAGAATTACAGTGTCATTAGCAAACTTCATAATTTTAATTTCCTTTCCATATTTATCCTTGGTTTCCTTCACAACTACCTCAGTATACAGGTTGAGGCTACGACTGTCTCTTATTTTCAACTACTGCTTCCATTTCATGTACTTCTACTCTTATAACAGCAGCCTGGTTTCCGTGCTAGTTATCTATAGCTTTTCGCTCACAGTATTTTGTACCAGCTACTTTCAGAATTCCGGAGAGTGCAGTCCAGTCATCGTTGTCAAAAGTTTTCTCCAAATCTACAAATGCTATAAACGTAGGTTTACTTTTCTTTAACCTTCTGGTGTTTCCAGGTCTCTTTCTTTCAATACATTTAAACCAAGTATTGGCAATGATTTAATTGTGCCCGCTGCAAAATTCGGCCAGGTGGGTTCCCCTTTCTTTCCTTTTCTAGAGTCCATGTTCTAATTTTCCCTCTTTCCCAGTTCTTACTATCGAATTTCGGTCCCCCATAATAAATTAAATTTTCCTCTCCCTTAACTATAGGAATAATTTGTCTTATCACATTTTCATTCTATCTCTTCATCTTCGGAACTAGGAGGCATGTAAACTTTGTATTATTGGGGCAGGTGTTGGCTTCCATGTCTGTTTTGGCTCTGATGTTCACTGTGCTGTTCATATTAAATATACCGTCTTCCGTATTTTCTTATTCCCGTTCCTGCATTGTCCTGTCTGATACTGTATTTATAGCAGTTTACTCACCTGGCCAGAGGTCCTGTTATTCCTGCAACCGTGCACCCTAATTATTGATTCAGCTGCACCTAACAATGTCGTTTTATGCAACCCGCACTATGTCTGTATCAGGAACGGTATCCAGACAGGCGACAGCCACGCAATCTATGCGAGTTTCCTCTCAGAGCTTTGGGCGACTATTAGCAAACGGAATCACACTGGGAAAAAAAGTGAGGCCTGGGCATGACCTAAATTTTTCTAGGTATGGTACCGCGTCATATTGTATAGAACTACTGCTGGAGAAAACCAACGTTTCGGCCACAGTTGCAGTGGTCTTCTTCTGGGTCTACTGGTGCGTTATAGCTGTGCAGCGTCCCTTATATTTTGTTATTACTCTTCACTGCGCATGCCATTACGTCATAATATTAAAAAGATAGTTCATTTCATTGGTCACTTAAGGAAGAAGGAAAGGGAACTTTATTGTAATAGGTTACTGCGGCGGAGGGAAAGCGTAACCTCTGTTGTCTATTGGCTCTTGCGTTACTTGCCATGATTGGTGGTCATCGGCTAATGAGAAGTTGTCTCCTGTTTACCAAACGCTGGACGTCGGAGGCGCGGCCACAGTTACTCGCCGGTAGTGCTCATGCCTCGTGTTGACAGTGCGGGCTGTTGGGCTCTGATGGCTGGCAGCCGAGCAGGGACAAGCGTTAGTACATTCTCTCTACTCATGTTCGTAGGGCGTTTAAGTAGTTCGATGGCCTCTCTGATTTCGCGTTTCGTCATAACCGGCTGCTTGGCCAACACTCGGGCTTCGCTGAATTTTATTTCTTTTTCCGCAATCTTGCTGATGTTCTGCCACTGCAGGTTTGTTGCGTTGCCCTAGACGAAAATAGCGCTCGTGTTCCTGAATGCGCGTTGCTATTGGCGTGCCAGCTTTGCCGATGTATGCCATTCCACCTTGTACACACCTGCGGTGTGTAATTCATCCATCTTGTCCTTAGTGGAGCCTAACATGTCTTGGATCCTGCTATAGAAGACAGGCTGCACCCCAAGACCCAGAAGAAAGCCGCTGCAGGCGTGGCTGAAACATAGGTTTTCTCCAGCAGCAGTTTTATATAATATGACGCGGTACCACACCCAGAGAACTTTTATGTCGACTGAAGCTGACCGCGAAAGCCTTTGCAATTAGATTGGGCATGAGTTATATGGTATTTTCGGACCAAGCTATACCTTACTTCTGCCATACTTATCCAAATTTCTCCAGTCTTTCTTTGTGTAATTAGCGGTGTAGTCATAGAGGATTTGGATGTCTCTAAGTTTATTCCGTTTATAGTACTTCATGTTCCGTAAATGGTTCAGAAACGTTGTCTTATAAAGCGTGTTCCTCCATCAGAAACAACGAAATTAACAGGAGATATCAAAACGGGAAGTGTGGAAGTAACTACTTTCCCATATATAACTCAATGAAAAATCTTAATACATGAATCGCCGCGTTACTGTGCTAAGGTAGTTTCATAAACAAAATTTGTATATAGGTCTGAGATGTCTTCGTATACTTCATTAGTTATTCTGCGACATTTTGAGAAAGTGCTTCATGTCTCTAGACTGAACTGGCTTCTGTCATGTAAGGGCAGCTGAATCATCTTGAACATAAATCTCTTCAGTGGGTTAAATAGCGGAAAGTTATTTCCAAGCCTACCGTTTTGGTATCTTTGTTAATTTCGTTTCTGATGGAGAAACACACTAAGTACTATAAACAGAATAAACTTCCACAGAGACATCCAAAACCTGTATGACTACACTTCTAATTACAAACTGGAGACACTTGGATAAGTATAGCAGAAGTAAGGTGCATATATCTTGGTCTAAAAATACCGTGTAACTCGTGGCCAATCCTCACTTGTATTTTTTACAGTATGATTCTTTTCCTAACAGTCGCTCAACTCAGAGGGAACTTAACACTGGTCAGCAAAAACATTATGACCCATGTCCACTGCGACTTTGGATGCCGACTGGTGGCGTTATGGTCACGTGACGCGGTAACAGAAGTATTTAATCGGCGCAGAAAATGGCGAAGCTGGTCGAAGTTCACGTGCTACTGTCGTACGGGTTCTCGTATGTTGGATATGCGCAGGGCTGTCAAAAACGCAAGCAAAAATATGCATTCATAATATAAAATGGACATTACAAGCTTGTTGATTTGATGATGACTACTTTTTGCCGAATATAAAGCTTTCTAGTATTAAGAATTCATTATGATTATACGTTTTAAAAGACAAATAAAAATACGAGTATTTAAATATTCTTTACTTTTTCATTGTAAATATTTATAAAATCTAGAAAGCGTTTTGTTTCTCGTAGCTTATCGTGTAAGTAACGTTAGATGGTGCTCAGCCTATTTTTGTGTTGCAGCCTCAATCGCTGGCACTGATAAACTCACTGCCCACTGGTCAGCCAATCAGGCGCGTTAAGTGTGTGTGTGTGTGTGTGTGTGTGTAATGGAATCTCATGAACAGATGTTGAGAAAGAGGCATGCACCTATATGTGTGCCTCTACTTGGCGCACGGCAACTATACGCAGGCGCACAGGTGTAAATCCACTTTAAGACTCATCAGAGCATAAATTGAAAGATAATTATTTAGCTGTATATGTTTTGTTATTCGCCGTATAGTGTTTCCTGGCAGCACACGTAGGTTATTTTACTGTTTACAATTATGGATTGGAAAAACACACACACGACTGTCCCACTATCACACTGCCCACCCACTCTCCTTTCCCATCCCAACACCTCACTCTAATACGCACATCTACATCTACACTAGTACTTCGCAATCCACCTTGCGCTGCATGGCCGAGGCAGACCGTACAATTACTAGCATATGCTTTTCTATTGCACTCGCAAATAGAACGAGGGAAAACGTACTGCCTATAAGCCTAATTTCTCGTATTTTATCTTTGTGGTCCTTATACGCTGTGTATGTTGGAGGCAACAGAATCGTTCTATTGTGAGCTTCAAAAGTCGGTTGTCTAAATTTTCTCAATAGTATTCTTTCCCATTTGAGTTCCCGAAGCATCTCCGTAACACTTAAACACTTGCGTGTTGTTCGAATCCGCCAGTAACAAATCTAGCTGCCCGCCTCTGTCTTCCTTTAATTCGACCTGCTGCGGCTGCCAAACGCTCGAGCAGTGCTCAAGAATAAGTAGCACTAGCGTCCTGCACGCGGTCTCCTTTACAGATGAACCGGACTTTCCCAGAATTCTCCCAATAAACCGAAGTCGACCATTCACCTTTCCTACCACAATCCTCACGTGTTCATTTCACTTCATATCGCATTGCAACGTTACGCCCAGATATTTAAATGTCGTGACTGTCTCTAGCAGGACACTACTAATGCTGTATCCGTAAATTATGAATGTGTTTTTCTCTCTCATCCGCATTAATTTACATTTTTCTACATTTAGAGTTACCTGCCATTCATCACACCAACTGGAAATTTGGTCTAAGTCGTCTTGTGTATTTCGACACCTTACCGTACAATACAGCATCATCAGCAAACAACCGCAGATTGCTGCCCACCCTGTCCAGCAAGTCATGTATGTATACAGAGAATAACAGCAGTCCTATCACTTCCCTGGGCACCCCTGACGATACTCTTGTCTCTGATGAACACTCGCCGTCGTGGACGACATACTGGGTTTTATTATTTGAGAAGTCTTCGGGCCACTCACATAACCATTCCATATGTACGTACCTTCTTTAACAGCCTGTAATCGGGCACCGTGTCCAATGCTTTCCAGCAATCTAGAAATATGGAATTTGCTTGTTGCCCTTCATCCATAGTTCGCAGCGTATCAAGTGGGAAAAGGGCAAGCTGAGTTTCGTACGAACGATTATTCTTGGACATAACCTTCTCGGTCTCAAACAAATTTGTTGTAATCGAACTTAAAATACGTTCATGGATTCAGCATCAAACCGATGTTAGGAATATTGCTATGTAATTTTACAGACCCGTTCTTTTGCCCTTTTTATACACAGGGACTAGAGATTCACGATAAACGGACGCTAAATAAGAGGGCAGTGCCATAGACTACTCTTTGAAAAATCTAATTGGGATTCCATCTGGACTTATTTGTTTCGAAGTCTTTCAGTTGTTTCTCTACGCCAGGGATGCTTATTACTATGCCGTCCACAGGAGAGTGTGTTCGATGTCAAACACGGTATGTTTGTACGATTCCCCTGCGTAAACGATTTATTGAAGGTGAAATTTAAAACTTCAGCTCCGTTTTGCTATCTTCAACCGCTACACCAGACTGGTCAACAAGTGACTGGATGGAAGTCGCAGACCCACTCGACGAATTTTCTCGGGTTCTCTGCCAGATCTTTTACCAAGGTGTGACGGTGGTAGTTGTTGGATGCTTCACGCATAGATCTTCTCACAGACGCACGTATCTCTACTAACCTTTGCATGTCGTCATCTGCGCATTCTCTTTTGAACGGAGAGTGCAACAGCCACTGCTTCCTCAGCATTTTCCGAATCTCGTTATTAAATCCTGGTGGGTCTTCTCCGTCCTTAATCCATTTAGTAGGCAAATAATTCTCCAAACCACGATATACAGTCTGCTTAAACCTCTGCCTCCCTCTACAGCACCCGAGCTGATGCAGCGTGCAGCAACAAATGTAATGTTTAGTGCGATGCTTAAATGTGATATAACATCAATTTCAGATCTATCCTGTGATTAAGAACCAATGGGAACATGAAAAGAATAGGAAACATAAAATTGACAAATGTCTTGCCACGAAACATTGTGTGCCTAATAAGAATATATACTATACGTAGTTAAAAAATTATCTTTTACTTTATAGATCAGTGATGATGCATAATAGGCTCCAGATCTCGGCTGATACACAACTACACAGTGGCTCGTATAGTTTTTATCTTTTTCTCTGTTTCTCTCGTACTCGGTCTTCAGGCCACGAGTGGCCTACCGGGACCATCCGACCGCCGTGTCATCCTCGGTGGAGGATGCGGATAGGAGGGGCGTGGGGTCAGCACACCGCTTTCCCGGTCGTTATGATGGTATTCTTAACCGAAGCCGCTACTATTCGGTCGAGTAGCTCCTCACTTGGCATCACGAGGCTGAGTGCACCCCGAAAAATGGCAACAGCGCATGGCGGCCTGGATGGTCACCCATTCAAGTGCCGGCACGCTCGACAGCCTGCAAGGCCGTTGCCTGTTTTTCTCGTAGTATATTTATTAAATGACGTGCGTGTTTTTGTTTAAGAGGTTCAATTTCCCGTTTTTGTAAGTTTAAATTCAGTCTGTTGCGCAATAGTTGCTCACTGAACAGCCAGCTGCATAGCTCATTAACACATCAGCGTCCATTGGTGACACATAAGAAGGGTAGCAAGTCGTATATCTATATTTCTGTCCGTTTTTATAGTTTATTGCTTCTGTTAGTCTTGCTAGGATGAGAGCATGCTGTGTGCGGACATGGGAGGAACTTGCTGCAATTGGCGAACAGCTGAATATGCTTTTGGCTACGGTCAGTCACCTTCAGGCTGCTGCCTTAGGGTGGTGTAGCGGTGAAGGAGAATCTGGCGCGTCGCATAGGACACCTCAGGTGTCCCTTGTTTCGCCTACGAGCTCTGCTTTCGAGACATCTCCTAGTGCACCCAGTGCGGTGGATCCGCCCTCACAGCGGTGTGTGGCGGATGGTTACGGGTTCGTGTCGCTCGAGGCGGAGGGCCAATTTGGAAACTGGCCGCCTGGCCTCGCCCATTCACCCTCTGAGTGGACAGGTGGCCGCTCCTTCAGCAGGGTCCGACCGCGAGAACGGAAACGACACAAGGTTTTGCGCTATCCCCATAACGTCGTCCCAGCTCTTAATCAATCGACCCGTGAAAAGCAGAAGTTGAAAGTCAGTAGGAAAATCCTATCTTTCACGCGCTTGCAGATTTGTATTCGTTTTCCTACCAAAGTTGTTTTTGGCGCATTGAAGATTTATCACAAACATATTACCCTTGGCAGGGTTTCTTTTAAATAGATATTAGTTAACGACGCATGGACAGAAAAATTCATCAGGCTCTACGTTCAGTGTGTCCATGTGATTAAAGGCATCGTATTAGCGTGTGGATGGTCACAGATTAGTCGCTCGTGGTATGCAGTTGTTTTATCTCTGCGTTTGTAACGGATTGTGAGACTAGCAATAATATTTGTATTTTTACTTGTCGCAAATATTCGTCGGTCTTTTTCCATAATGTCGCGATTTCCGTGGGTGTGGTTAGGCACGAACCTAAGATTACAGCTTAAATTGCTGGTAGTTAACACGCAACAACGACTTTTTGAGAGGATAGTGCCTAAAAGCAGACCTCCATTTCTTTTTTATTTAAAAATAGAAAAGAGCAAAAATTATGTTTTAAAGCATGTAATATTTACTTTATAATGTTATGCACCATTTACAATGTATTAGTAGGAAATGAACGAAAAGTTATTATGAAAAACATTTTAAAAACTTAGCAATTACCTAGTTCCAAAAATAGCTGCCAAAATCGGATCCAAAGTACAAATAATTAGAATAGCACTAAACAAAATTAGACGACGTATAACGTCTACCAGAAAGTTAAAGAATTGCTCTGTATTTTCTTATCTGAACCAGAGACCTGCTAAAGGCTATTCCTGTAGGATTTATTTCTGACAGTTTAGTTTTGTCATTTAAGAACTACCTACATTTTCCCAGCAGTTTCGTCTTTGATAGGGGGTGTTCAGCATTATTTCTCTCTGCCAGTTCTATAGCCGTTCTTCACGAGTCATTATGTGTAAGCGTGAAGAAAGATGCTTCCATAGCAAGGATCCGCAGCTCGTGGTCTAGTGGCTAGCGTTGCTACGTTTGGATCATGGGGTCCAGGGTTCGATTCCCGGCCTTGTTGGAGATTTTCTCTCCCTGGGGACTGGGTGATTGTGTTGTGCTCATCATTCCCTATTCATTCGTTAAAGTGGCTCGATTGGATTGTGTATAGATTTGGATTTGTATGGGCGCTAGTGAATGCGCAGTTGAGCGCCCCACAAATAATAATAATAATAATAATAATAATAATAATAATAAACCCCGTGGAGGCCCGGGAAAAGAATAGGCCTGCGGTATGTTCTGCCAGTCGTAAATGGCGACGAAAAGAACAAACCACTAATAGGGCTAACCCCCCTTTTAATGTGATTAGTTGGTTCAGGACAGAACTAATGAAGCCTCGGACAAGCGCTGTCGTGGTCGGGGACGACGCTTGAACCCTATGCCCGCCCACAATGGTAACGACACTGCTAGCCACACGGAAAATGATTTAAATCCGAATAGAGGTGTTTTGCAGGATATGCTTCCTGCAACCACCCTAGAAGGAAAACAAAGACAGAGGATGAGATGGTCAGATGAAGTTAACCGACACCTCATGTTCTGTTACTACCAAGCAACAAACCTAGGAACCAACACAACTGGATACAGATCACAAGTATACACAACATTTATTACCAGATACCCAGAATTAAAATTTTTAACAGAACAACGACTAGCTGATCAGATCCGTGTAATAATAAAAAATAACAGGATACCCCAGTCAGAATTAGAAAACATCAAACAACAAGTACAACAAATACTGGAACAAAATAATGTGCCATCAGAAGAAGAAGAAAATACAGTAATTGACTCAAACATCTCAGAGCAAACAAACAAAGAACAACACGCATCAATTAAACAATCAGAGGAAAACGAAATCTTAAGACAGCCACCAGAACAAGCACAAATAGAACATGAAGTGACACACATGTTAGATATAGAAGAAAAATTTCAGTTGACATATATAGAATACAAAGACACAAAGACAGACATTAGACCATTCTTGCATAGACCACCAAATAACCCACAAGTCGAAACAACAATAACAACTATCAACACAATCATACACAACAAAATAAATGAAAATACGACTATGGAAGAGTTAAAACTACTGGTTTATATAGGAGCACTTACTACACTAAATATACACACTAGGCAGAGATCAGAACAAACCAACACAGAACAAACCCACAAAACCAGCATGGCAACACAGGCTACAGATCAGAATAGAAAAACTGAGAAGAGACATCGGACAGCTAACACAGTTTATAAGAAATGAAATATCAGACAAAAAACGAAAAAGGTTAGGTAAAATCTCACAACAAGAAGCGATAGAGCAATTAGATGAAAAGAAGCATTGGCCAAACGACTTGGAAGATACAAAAAAAGTGAAAATAGAAGGAAACAAAACCAAACCAAACATTCAACACAAACCAAAAGAAATTTTATCAGACAATAGATAACACACATTAAAATAGACAATCCACCATACATAACCGACATGGAACACTTCTTGAGCAACATATGGTCAAACCCGGTACAGCATAACAGGCATGCACGGTGGATACAAGCAGAAACAGACGCATACAAGATTATTCCACAAATGCCTGAAGTGATAATTTTGCAACGTGAAGTCACCCGAGCAATTAATTCTACCCACAATTGGAAAGCCCCTGGAAATGATGAAATAGTAAATTTCTGGCTAAAGAAGTTCACCTCAACACATTCACATCTAACTAAATTATTTAACAGTTACATTGGAGACCCATACACATTCCCTGATACACTTACACATGGAATGACTTATCTGAAACCTAAAGATCAAGCAGACACAGCAAACCCAGCAAAACATGCCTACCAACAACATACAAAATATTAACTTCAGTCATTACACAGAAATCAATGACACATACAACACAGAACAAAATTATAAATGAAGAACAAAAAGGCTGTTGCAAAGGTGCACGGAGATGTAAAGAGCAACTGATAATAGATGCAGAGGTGACATATGAAGCTAAAACTAAACAAAGGTCGCTCCACTATGCATACATTGATTACCAAAAGGCTTTTGATAGTGTACCCCACTCATGGTTACTACAAATATTGGAAATATACAATGTAGATCCTAAATTGATACAGTTCCTGAACATAGTAATGAAAAATTGGAAAACCACACTTAATATCCAAACAAATGCAAATAATATCACATCACAACCAATACAGATTAAGCGTGGAATATGCCAAGGAGACTCATTAAGTCCTTCCTGGTTGTGCCTTGCTCTGAACCCACTATCCAACATACTAAATAATACAAATTATGGATACAATATTACTGGAACATACCTACACAAAATCACACATTTGCTATACATGGATGATCTATAACTACTGGCAGCAACAAATCAACAACTCAACCAATTATTAAAGATAACAGAAGTATTCAGCAATGATATAAATATGGCTTTTGGAACAGACAAATGTAAGAAAAATAGCATAGTCAAGGGAAAACACACTAAATAAGAAGATTACACATTGGATAACCACAGTGACTGCATAGAAGCGATGGAAAAAACAGATGCCTATAAATATCTAGGCTACAGACAAAAAATAGGATTAGATAATACAAATATTAAAGAAGAACTAAAAGAAAAATATAGACAAAGACTAACAAAAATACTGAAAACAGAATTGACAGCAAGAAACAAGACAAAAGCTATAAATACTTATGCTATACCAATATTGACCTACTCATTTGGAGTTGTGAAGTGGAGTAACACACACCTAGAAGCACTCAATACATGTACACGATCACAATGCCACAAATATAGAATACATCACATACATTCAGCAACAGAAAGATTCACATTAAGCAGGAAGGAAGGAGGAGGGGGATTTATCGACATAAAAAACCTGCATTATGGACAGGTAGACAATTTAAGAAAATTCTTTCTAGAACGAGCAGAAACTATAGAAATACACAAAGCAATCACTCATATAAATACATCGGCTACACCACTGCAATTTCATAACCACTTCTACAACCCTTTAGATCACATAACATCACCAGATACGAAGAAAGTAAATTGTAAAAAGAAAACACTACATGGCAAGCACCCGTATCATCTAACACAGCCACACATCGATCAAGACGCATCCAACACATGGCTAAGAAAAGGCAATATATACAGTGAGACGGAAGGATTCATGATTGCAATACAGGATCAAACAATAAACACCAGATATTACAGCAAGCATATTATTAAAGATCACAATACTACAACAGATAAATGCAGACTTTGCAAACAACAAATAGAAACAGTAGATCACATCACAAGCGGATGTACAATACAGAAGACATGACAATGTAGCAAAAATAATACATCAACAACTTGCCATACAACATAAACTGATAAAACAACACGTTCCCACATACAGGTATGCACCACCAAATGTACTGTAGAATGATGAATACAAATTATACTGGAACAGAACCATTATAACAGATAAAACACCACCACATAACAAACCTGACATCATACTCACCAATAAAAAGAAGAAATTAACACAACTAATCGAAATATCCATACCCAATACAACAAATATACAGCAGAAAACAGGAGAAAAAATTGAAAAATACATCCAACTGGCTGAGGAAGTCAAGGACATGTGGCATCAGGATAAAGTAGACATTATACCAATTATACTATCAACTACAGGAGTGATACCACACAATATCCACCAGTACATCAACGCAATACAGCTACATCCAAACTTATATATACAACTACAGAAATCTGTAATTATTGATACATGTTCAATTACCCGAAAGTTCCTATATGCAATGTAACATATACCGTACAGTTAATAGGAAGTCACGCTTGATCAAGGTCCGCGTCACTTTCCTTTTTTGACCAGACATAACGTCTTAGAAGAGAAAGAATAATAATAATAAATATAATAATAATAATAATAATAATAATCATCATCATCACCACATCACCATCCGTAGCAAGACAGTACGTACTAAACTAGCTGCTCTTCAAGATATTTACTCAAAGTGTACGTCTGGCTCTTTGTTCTTTCGCTCCCTCAGGTGTACTGTACTTCTTGTTGGACACCCTCGTAAGAGTTGTTTTTGGAAGATTAAACTGCTCAGACATTCTTCCAACTCGCCTGTTTTTGAGACACATTAAAGGCTTTATTCATTTTAGACAGACTCAATTTTCTTTGATCAACTCTTCCCGTTACCCGCTTAGAATCAGCAAGAGAATGAGTGTATAGTAACACAGAAATACTTTAAAGTAAAAAAAATAAGGGTTCAGTTTAATCAACTTGAGGAGATCCAGTTTAAGTGACTGAAGCCTACATTTGGTAACGGAATAATTTTTTAACCCAACATCTAAATCATAATGTAAAATTTGATACAATAAATGCGTCTAAGTTACAGTAGCTATGCCGTAGGTAAACACTGTATCAAACATTACGACGAAAAATACCAATTTTCCATATAGTGCTACACGTTTACACTCTGTTAAAGTAACTGTACTTCGTATATTTGGCTCCACTTGAGAATTCATGATATAGAGCTCGTTTCTGTTACTGCACTGTAAAGTAAACCAAACATTTCTGGCAGAAACTATTCTAGAAGTTTCAGACTTCACTTTCTACACGCATAGGTTATCTGATTTCACTGTATAAAACAGCAACACGTAAAATACACTACACATAATTTTCACAAACAAGTACAGTTATCGCAAATATATTTTAATTTTCAGAGGAAGCATTTTTCACTCTTAAGTACGTAAATTTTCAAAGAAGTAGCAGTGCTTCAGATGGTCAACAAAAATCAGCTGTTTACAATCTCGAAAATCGACCGTTTGCATACACGCCATTGAAACATAGCGCTTTCCCACTGGTCGCCCAACTCAAACTTTTCATTGGTCGCTTGGTTAGAGGTGGGACCGACGCGGTGGAAATGTGCAAAACCCTGTGTCGTTTCCGTTTTCGCGGGTCCGTATAGTGCTCTGATGTACACTCGCAAGTCGATATGCGTCAAGGGAAGTCAAATGGCGTTCAGAATAAAGACACTTCGGCTGTCATAATTTTATCAGTAAACTGTGAGAGTATTCTTAATAAAGTTCCAGAATTTACTGCCCTCCAGGAAAGTTCTCGCGCTAAAATTATTCTTGGGATCGAGAGCTGGCTGAAACCCGAAATGGAAAGTTCTGAGAGATACAGCGAATCGTGGAACGTATATCGGAAGGACAGATTAGAAGTCATAGGAGGAGGTGTTCATTTAAGTTGACAAAAAATTTGTCTCGATTGAGGTAGAAGTTGAGTGTGACTGAAGTCATCTGATTGTATATCACAGGTCTAGGTCAAACCAATTTAATTTTTTGATGTTTTTACCGGTCACCCGATTCTGCTGTGACAGTTCTAGAGTCATTCAAAGAAAGCCTATTGTCAATAGCGTGTAAATACCCAGATCATGCAATACTAGTTGGAGGGGACTGGAACCGACCGAGTATGGACTGGGATGTCTATGCGTTTGCTGGGGATACACACACAGTCATGGGAAATACTTTTGAACACGTTTTCTGAAAACTCTTAAGCAGCTTGCTCGGCAGCCCACACGCAGTGGAAATCTCTTTGACCTTGGAGCGACAAATAGGCCGGACCTTAACGACAATGTCAGTATAGAAACGGGGATTAGCGATCATGTCATTATAGCAACTACGATTGGAAAGCTTTATAAATTAGTCAAGATGGCTAGGAGAGAATTTCTAGTAGGTAAGCAGTTTATCATCATCTCACTTAGACAGTGGACTGGCATCACTTAGTTCCAGTGAGATGGATGTATGGCAATTATGGGCTAAGTTCAAGGAAATTGTAAGTCGTTTTCTGAAGAGTTATGTGGATAACGGACGGAAAATACCAACCATAGTTTAACAACGAAATTCGGAGCATGCTGAGCAAGCAGAGGCTGTTGCAATGTCGGTTCAAAAGGGAATGCTCGTACGAAACTCAGCTTGCCCTTTTCTCACATGATATACTACGAACAATGGATGGAGGGCAGCAAGCAGATTCCATATCTCTAGATTTTCGGAAAGCATTTGACACGGAGCCCAATTGCAGGCTGTTAACGAAGCTACGAGCATATGGAATAAGTTCACAGATATGTGAGTGGCTCGACGGCGGGTGTTCATTAGAGACAAGGGTATAGTCGCGAGTGCGATAGGATCGCAGTTGTTCTCTATATACTTAAATGATTTGGCGGACAGGGTGGACCGCAATTTGCGGTTGTTTGCTGGTGGTGCCGTGGTGTACGGTAAGGTGTCGAAGTTGAGTGACTGTAGGAAGATACAAGACGACTTAAACAAAATTTCCAGTTGGTGTGATGAATTGCAGCTAGCCTTAAATCTGGAAAAATGTAAGTTAATGCGGATGAGTGGGAAGATCAAACCCTCTAATGTTCGTTACTAGTGTCCTGCTTGACACAGTCAGGTCGTTTGAGGGGAGTTAGAACGGATTTTTTCCACATTTTCGGATTTTTATCTCATTATAATATTTGCAATTTCCGAATAAAATAATATACATATCACTTATAAACTCGTTTGGGAAGTATTTTATTTTTTAAAACATAATCTACACCAGTTGAAAATGTTAATTTTTACGTGCATTACTTCAAGATCTAATAAAACCGGTAATTTTTTATATAGAAGGCTGTGGATTACTGTGTTACAAAGGTCATGTCCAGAAGAGGATGGGCACCAGGTCGAGGAAGTTGAAACAAAGTTTGAGAGACGAGAAACTTTCTGATGGTAAAACCATAAGAGGCAGGCTGACAGACAAAATGATTGGTGAACTACAACAGTGTTATGGGATGGCCGTTAGAAATAATAGTGAGGATTTGTTGAAAATGAAGCAGGCAGTATGGGCTACTTTCTTCCACAGACTGTCAACTGATGAAAAACCAGTACACCACCTTTGCCCTCCTCGACCTGATTCTTGTGCAGTTACCACAATGCCCAGTACTAAAACAGTTCATACAGCCACAAACATTCCATCCCAGCAGTACTCATTGATATCATAAAACTTATTTACAGAGACCTGGTAAATCCTGAATTTCTGAAGAAGTGTCTGCATGGTCAGACTCAAAGTCCCAGTGAGTCGTTCAATAATCTTATATGGACTCGCTTACCAAAAAATGTTTTTGTTGGAATGAAGACACTAAAGTGGGGGGCCAGTGATGCTGTTATTGCTTTTAATGATGGCAACATTAGTAGGGTGAAAGTGCTACAGCATATGAGAATTAATCCTGGACCAAACTGCATCTGAGAACTTGAACTGATGGACAAGATTCGTATTGATAAAGCAGAGTATGCTGCACAGTTGGCCACTAAGGAGCCCAGAAAGAAGAAAAAACTTGGAAAAAGATCAAGAGGATGATGTACAGTATGGTGCAGGGTGCTTCTGAGTGACTAAAAATAAAAAAAAAGTAACCATGTATTAAGTGAATTACAGTCTTTTGAAACTTTAGAAGCCGTTCCTGAAAATTCACATTTTCTGTTGCATTTTCCCTAAATCTCAGAAACCACTTCGAGAAGAGTATTCAAATTTTCAGGGAGAAATAACATGCATTTTCTGAGTCTACTGAACTAAAACAAGAACGTAATGTTACGTATAATTAAAATTATTAAGAATAACGTCCAAAAAAGTACATAATTTTAACCATGTAATTAAAAAATTGTATTTTCTAAAGCAGTGGCTGAAATGCAATTCTTGTGGTTCAGTAGACTCAGAACATAGTTTAATGTCCTGTAAAAGTTTCATGTCAATGGCTACAGTGGTTCCTGAAATACAGGGAAGCCAAGTCACTAAATTTAACATTGTCGGGATAGGGCGTCCCAACTACCCTTAAATATCAGGGTGAAACGTTGCAAAGCGATATGATATGGAACGAGCATGTGAGAACTGTGGTAGGGAAAGCGAATGGTGTACTTCGGTTTATAGGGAGAATTTTAGGAAAGAGTGGTTCACCTGTAAAGGAGACCGCATATACGACGCTGGTGGGACCTATTCTTGAGTACTGCTCGACTATCTGGAATCCGTTCCAGGTCGAATTAAAGGAAGACAGAGGCGGGCTGCTAGATTTGTTACTGGTGGATTCGAACAATACGCAATTGTTACGGGGATGCTTTGGGAACTTGACTGAGAATCCCTGGAGGAAAGGCGACGTTCTTTTCGAGAAACACTATTGAGAAAATTTAGAGAACCGGCATTTGAAGCTGACTGCCGAATGATTCTACTGCCTCCAACACATACTGCACATAAGGACCGCGAAGATATGATTAGAGAAATTAGGTCTCATACGGAGGCAGATAGACAGTTGCTTTTCCCTCGCTATATTTGCGAGTGGTACAGGAAAGGAAATGATCAGTGGTGTACAGGGTACTCTCCGCCACGCACCGTACGGTGACTTGCGGAGTATCTATGTAGATATAGGAACATGTTTGGTTAAGAACAAAGTAAACATTCAGTTGCCACAGGTGGATATTTGTTGTTATCTACATGTAAAAATTAATGTTCGATGTATTTGTACCTATTTATTTTCTCGAGCAAATGAATTATCATGATTTCTAATGTTAGGGCGATACTTTTCTTTCAGTTCTCAGCAGTATGGAAAGAGTTTCCGTAGATAAATCTTTGTCAAGAACAGGCACTGAGAATTTGGATTTGGCTATTAATATATTCTATCACTGGTAGTTTCTTACTGATAACACGGAATATCGACTTTTTGTAAAGACGGCTCCTCGTAAACTTACTTTTACGGCATACGGCTCTCAGAGCACCCGAAATGTTGGCGTCGACGTCCAGATAAGAGCGACCAATCGTGACAGGCGGGCCTGAGTACAGGCATAAGAGACCTACTCTGTGGGTGCTGCAGTAGACCCACATTGCCAGGAGTGGTCGATCGAAACAATAAATTCACTTGTGTAAAAGTGGCGTAATACGCGCGCTACAGTGCTCATCACTGGATCTGAGCGCCCACTTTGTTCTCGCCAAATAAACCGTCGGCAGGTAGCTCACAAGTGTGTTAGCACCGCAGTTTGCCATCTATGGCCGATTTCACACAGGGCCATTTCGCTCAGTGGTTCGCAAGCAGCTCTTCCGCTGGCGTTAGTGGCGCGGCTACCGAGCGTGAGTGGCGCTCCAAACGCGCGTAAGCTCGTTTTACACGAGCGACTTTCTGGTCAAAATCGACTACACCAAGTACCTGTGCCTTTCGTGCCTGCGAGTAAATCAGCAGCTAACCACGACGCGAGCTTGTCTGTAGCGTCAACGATGTATAGATTGTGTGGAGTTGTAAATTTCCGAGTATGCTGCACATTGCGCGTGCGCAGAGACAAAGGACTAAAGCGATGGCTGCTAACGTGGGAAATTGTAACATTGTCTGGTCGATTTCACCCCTATTACAGAAAGTGATTTAATCTTTATTATGTTTTCTTGGCACATTGAAAAGATAAGGTCCTGGTATTTTTTCGTACTAGTGTTCACCTACAAGACAAGAAATATGTGAAAGCAAGAAGTATCCACGTGTTACAGAGAAAAAAACGTACACTATGCGTAAATAAGAATGTAAATAGATAAACGTGTTTTACTGAAAATTATTTCAAGAGTGAAAAATTCAGAATTATTGGACGAGAAAAATAATTTTCATAGTTATTTAGCACGTAGCGAAAAAATAAGATACAAAGGATAAAGCAAAAAGACGCTGTTTACTGCGTTCTGCAAATTGCCCGATTTGTTTGCAAGTACATATTTCCTGGAGCAAATAAATGTATGTGTTCTGAAATGTTTCGATGACACTGTTTCTGTTCTTTCAGTTCTCAGGAGTATGAACAGTTTATTCCACGACCTTTGACAAGAACTTTAACTACGAATCCTGCTCTTGTCGTTAATAAACTCTATTGTCATTCCTTGTTCCTAAATTTTATTAATATATTCCGATTTTTTCGTGTAAATAATGGCCGCTCATAACCTCACTTTCACCACCCATATGCCAAACAGCACAGTAGGCGGCTGTCACAACATCGGCAATTTTGACCCTGACGTGTTACCGAAAATGACCAGTCTAAGTAGACAAGAGTTAAGTACGGGAGTAAAATGTCAGGGGCGCCGCAGTACCCACACTTGTCTCGAGCGATCAGTTGAGAAAAGGGGGTCGATCGTGTAAAAGGGGATTTGAACTAACAATGTTGCAAATGCACGTCAGGCTGCGGCCACACGGGACGCGCCTCGCATGCCGCCTAGGTGCCCCGCGACCCGCCATGCTAAACGAACAGCTATGATCTTAACGAGACTGGCCACTCTGAGCGCTAGCTGGTTAAGCTGGTCGTTCGGCGTTAAGCTAGGCGAAATGTCATGTTGGTTCTTTCTGGCGTGTTATTTAGTGACTTGGAAGACTATACTAGTGATACACTCAAGTGACAAAAACCATTGGATAGTGATATGCACATATACAAATGGCGGTGGTATCGCGTTCACAAGGCATAAAAGGGCGGTGCATTGGTGGAGCTGTTATTTGTACTCAGGTCATCCAAGTGAAACGGTATCCGACGTGATTATGGCCGCACCACGGGAATGACGACTGAACGCGGAATGGTAGTTCGAGCTAGACACATGGGACTATCCATTTCGGAAATCGTTTGGGAATTCAGTACTCAGTATCAAGAGTCTGCCGAGAATACCAAATTTCAGGCATTACCTCTCACCACGTCAACGCAGTGGCCGACGTCCTTCACATAATGACCGAGAGCAGGGGCATTTGCGTAGAGTTGTCAGTGTTAAGAGACAAGCAACGCTTCGTGAAATAACCGCAAAAGTCAACGTGGGACGTATGACGAACGTATCCGTTAAGACATCACCTGCAGCGCCCCTCCTCAATTCGTGACAAATATTGGTTGGACTCTAGACGACTGGAAAACCGTGGCCAGGTCAGACGAGTCCCGATTTCAATTGGTAAGAGCTGGTGGTATGGTTCGAATGCGCCGCAGACCCCACGAAGCCATGGACTGAAGTTGTCAAAAAGGCACTGTGTACGCTGTTGGTGGCTCCATAATCGTGTGGGCTGTGTTTGCATTAAATAGACTGGATCCTTTGGTCCCACTGAAGCGATTATTGACTCGAAATGGTTATGTTCAGCTACTTGGGAACCATTTGCAGCTATTCATGGAATTTATGTTCCCAAACAACGATGGAATTTTTATGGATCACAATGCGCCATATCACCGGACCACAATTGTTTGCTATTCGTTGGAGGAACATATTGGCTGGAGGAATATCCTGAACAATTCGAGCCAACGATTTGGGCATCCATCAGACATTTATGGGACATAATTGAGAGGTCAGTTCGCGCACAAAATCCTGCACGGGTAACACTTTCGCAATTATGGACGGCTGTAGAGGCAGCATGGCTCAGTATTCCTGCAGGGGACTTGCAACGACTTGATGAGTCCACGCTACGTCGAGTTTCTGCACTACGTTGGCAAAATGAGGTCTGACACCATTGTAGGAGCTATCCATGATTTTTGTCACCTCAGTGTAAACACTGCTGATAATATAATCGTTTCTTTCTTTTCTATCATGGATGAAGAAGCATTAATATCTGCAGTTTTCATATTGTACTGTTTACAAGTTTTTGTGTAATAGGCGTGAAACGGATGGCGAGCAATTTTACATTCATTCGTAAATAATCAAAAATCTTAGCTCGAAATTTGCAAAATTTTGTTTTGTACAAAATCTTTAATTCACAACGTTCACTTTTCTCACAGTCAATACTATTTACTCAGTGTGATCGTAGTTCCCGCGTTTTCTGACTCAGCTTTGGAAGAGACATTTGAATAGTGTGAGCGAGTAAAACGCTTGTGGCTGCTGGCATCGAAGCTTCGGTGTGGCCACCAAGCATCCAAGCGCTTGGCACGACGCGAGTGGCGAGATACCTTAGGCGCCAAGCGAGGCGCGACCGGTGTGGCAGTAGCTTATTTTTTTTAGTGCGCTGCAGCCTCGTCTCACAGCGTGCAAAATACTCAGCAAAAAGTGGACACGTCATTAAATATTCAACAAGATTTGGCAGAAATTACAATATATACTTGCTGCCTTCTATAAAACTTCGTCAAACAACCCCTACCTTAAAACGCTACTAAATGCATCCGAACACCGTTGCTGATTACTTCCTAAATGACGGGGCATCGAAATGACTTAAATTTACATCAGATTTGAAATCAGGATTAACATCCAGCTGAAATGTTTGCTTGAAGTAAAGCTTTGCATGCATTGAATTTGTAAAGTATTTTAGCAATTGTAATATTTCGTGTATTACTGATATTCGCTGGAAATGGAAATTAGTTTTCTTACCGATTAAGTTTTCTGCGTTGTGGGCAAGTCAGTGAAATTTCTTTCGAATTTCCATGTGATGGACCACTCATTCTCCTTTACGATCTTGTTGCTGTAATCGACGCATTTCATACACCATATGGCAGGCCACTTTTCAGTGACAGTGGATGAAACTTTTGTATTGGTGTCTGGTCCGTGCTTTCCCGCATCCAAAGCCATTGTCTAAGACAGTGCACAACCAGCCTCTTCCGCTTTACACCATCTACCGCGTTAGGGCAAAGCGGCGCACACTCGTGCATTAACAGCACTGCGATCGCGCATTTGAAATAGTGGTGTGGGCTGTGGCGGAATCTGAAGGCTACCATTACGTTCATCGCATAGTCACGAGTGGCGCCAGTTTTTGTGGTGATTAGATTAGTTTTTCGTTCCATAGATCCATGCCGTAGAGATCCTCGTGGATGTGTAACATGTCAATTTTTTTTAAGCTGAAATAACAATACTAATAGTATGAGTATATACAATACATCATTTGTTTCTATTAAAAAATTCGTCAGTGGAGCGGAAGGAGTTGGCCACTAGTAAGTCTTTCAGGCTCCTTTTAAACTGATCTTTATTTGTAACTAAATTTTTTATGTTTGCTGGCAAATTACTAAAGACGAGTGTTCCTGAGTAGTGGACCCCTTTTTGAACTAAAGTGCTTTTAAGGCCTTGTGCAGATCGTTTTTGTTCCTGGTATTGTATGTATGAACTGAGCTGTTTGTTGGAAAAAGAGATATATTATTTAAGACAAATTTCATTAAGGAGTAAATATACTGAGAGGCAGTAGTTAGTACACCCAGTTCTTTGAAGAGGTTTCTACAGGACTGTTTCCCAAATAATTCCTGAAGTATGTAATGTCATATGCGTAACACTCATGGATTCTACAAAAATCACTAAAATGGGCAATGTTAAAATATAAGAAAGAGCAGCCACATCTTTTCCGGTGGGAAAACAATTTTCACTTATTCTGTTCCTGTATTTAAATTTCGTAAAATAGTAACTACACTGTGACGTTGAGACAGATACTGTGAATGTAAGCCACGAGAATGATCAGGTCTTCCGGTTATTTGTATTTTACATCTGTCTACGTTACCTGTTTATTTTGATGGCATTTATTTCTCTTATAGCACAACCAAGAAACAAAGAAGTAACCGAAAAAAACAGGAGATAGGTGATACCACAAAGTTTGTGCACCACATTATATACTTATGCAGTATTTGTAGATTTGGAAGGGGAAGAAGACTATATCATATCACACCGGTTTGAAGGCAAACCACTTCGAATTCTTTTTTTTTTTTTTTTTTTTTTCTCCCGACTGCACCCATTCCCTAGATTCTAATACCTAAAAGACGACAGTAGTGAATTCATTTTCTTCTCAACTTCGTCTGTTGGCAATGTCAGTAATTCGGCAATTTCTTGCCAAGCATCATGTTTTGGTGGGCATTTTAGCTGTGGATCTTTATGGTCTCACAAGCACCTAGTGGATCTGTACTCCTCTAGAAACATAAATACGTTTTCATCCGACCACTCCATCACCATACAAAACACTGAACTAAAAATAACACCAACAATTCGCGCGCGATAAACAGCACACTGTGGCAACACGAGTGCACTGTATTGATCACTGAATTTAGTGCCGAAGCGGGGAGGACGCGAACTCCTGTTGTTCGTTCCGTCTAAAGCCCATTTTACACGAGCGAAATTGTGGTCATAATCGACTAATACCTTCAAGCCTGCTTATAAATCAGCAACCACTCACGACGCGAGCGTGTCTGTGACGTTCATAAATAACATAGGCTGTTATCTCTGCCGTGTTGAGGTTTGAAACCAGGATCGAAGTCACGTGATTCGCAGCAGGAAGCCTAGTTTCCATCGTGACGAGCTATGTGAAGTGGAGTTGACAGTTATTATCTTTTTCATTTATAACCGAAATCAAGCATTGCTATTACACATGCAGTAGTACAGTTAACCTAATTTCTCTGAAATTCGAAATATTGGTGCTATGGTAATCGCTTTTACATGTGGCCAAGTGAAACGTAGTGACAGTTTCGTTTGCAAGCAGCAGACTCACAATTCTTCAGTGAATACCTGTTTTCGTTGCACTGTGAATGTTTTAGTTCACCGCTTTCACAGGAGAAGACAAAACGATTCCACAACAATACATGTGAAATGTTTTGTTGCGCTTTTTTAAGAAATGGAATCCCTTTATGTACATAATGTCAGTTTTCTACGCAAAGGAAGCATCTTTATTTTGTGGCTTGTGCGTAGTCCACTCAGAAACCGAAACGATATACGTCGTAACAGATTATAAAACGTTGATTATAGAGTAAACTTCTGTACTTAGTTCGATATTAACGTTATGTCATCTTAAAATCCTTAGTCTTTTATAAAGTTTTACTTCCAAGGACCAACATTCAACCTAACTTTCAACTCACAGAAACCTCTCTGCAAGGATTGTGCCCCCTTGCTGGTTCGGGTGTTAGAATAGGCCCGCGGTATTCCTGCCTGTCGTAAGAGGCGACTAAAAGGAGTCTCAAATGTTTCGGCCTTATGTGGTCGTCCCCTCTCGGGTTTGACCTCCATTTTTCTAAATTGTTCCGAAGAGCGAGCCAATTGGGGAAGGGCGCCTTACATGGTGCACTGTATCTGTCGTGCATTGAGACTTTTAGCCGACTTTCTCGTCGTTGCAATGGTGTCCAGCTCGTTTTCTATCTCTTGGGCGAGGATACGTCCATGGGTGCGATTTCCACGCTGCACTGTGCAGTGTTGCTTTTCGCTGCGACGACGACCTCATACATTTTTGCACCTAAGATCCAGCACGGTAGCCAATCCGTTGTGGTGGGGCCGCCATGTACCCTGTTGGTTGTAGCCCCCTGACAACACAGGGATCGCTCTGCTGATGCCTGCGCCGTTTACTCCCCATGTATGCCAAGGAGTAGATGCCCATCTTCCTGGGGCATCGGGACTCCCGGCAATGGCCATCCTGCCAGGTGGCCCTTGCTGTGGCTGGGTGGCGCCCATGGGGAGGGCTCTTGGTCGGAGTAGGTGGCATCAGGGTTGATGACACGCAATGAAGCGTGGCACATCATCTCTTGCTGGTGGCCAGCCACCAGCAGTCTCTAAGCGTTCGAGGGCTCATTTTAAAGGTAATGTTTATGACCCCAAATCGTTCCCATTCCTGGCGACACCATGGGAGGAACGAAAGGCAATGAATGACAGTGACACGTATTCGCCCCGGTATCTCGTCTGTACCAGAGCTGATGGGGAATCCTTTGTCTCCGTGAATCCTCAGTTCTTTGTAGAGCATTTAGAGGACAAGTTTGGGGAGGTGGAGGGCTTGTCCAAAATGCGCTCTGGGTCAGTTTTGATAAAAACGGCATCCTCCGCCCAGTCACGCAGGTTACTTGCTTGTGACAAGTTGGGGGATATTAACGTTACCATCACACCACATAAGAGTTTAAATATGGTCCAGGGTGTTATTTTCCACAGGGACCTACTTTTGCAGTCTGATGACGAGCTGTGCGCCAACTTAGAGCGTAGAGGTGTTCATTTTGTCCGGCGCGTTCATCGGGGTCCGAGGGACAATCAGGTTGCTACCGGTGCCTTCATCTTGGCCTTCAAGGGTGATACATTACCGGAGAAGGTCAAGGTGATGGTCTACCGTTGTGACGTCAAGCCCTATATCCCTCCCCCGATGCGGTGCTTCAAGTGCTGGAAGTTCGGCCATATGTCTTCCCACTGCACTTCCAGCCTCACATGTCGAGATTGCGGAAGCCCATCTCGTCTTGATACTCCATGTGCTCCGCCTCCCATCTGTGTCAACTGTGGAGAGCCTCATTCACCTTGCTCGCCAGACTGCAGGATCTTACAGAAAGAACGCAAAATCATGGAATATTAAGACCCTGGACTGACTGACTTACACTGAGGCTAAGCGGAAATCTGAACGGCTACATCCCATGCGCATGATGGCATCTTATGCCTCAACTGTCACTCCTGCTCCAGCTCCTTTAGCTGCACCACAAACAGTCAGCTCTCAGTGTCAGAGGAACTCACCTGCCCCCTTGACGATGGGGCCCCTTCTCTCGCTGTTGCTCCCACACCATCTACCTCGGGAGCAGCACCCACTAAACCACCGGGGACACCAGTCCCCACTTCTAAGCCGGAGAAGCGTAAGTCTTCTTCGGCTTCTCTCGCTCGGAAGGGATCCCTTGGGTCACTCCCTTCCCAGGTTCCTACCAGCGGCACAGGAGACACCAACCAGTGGCTGAAGAAGCCACAGCTGGTCGTCGAGCTTCGCGATCATCTTCGGTCCCGGAGACTGACTCCAATAAGCCCTCTCAACAACGACAACCAAAGGAACAGCGAGAGAAAACGACATTGAAGACCAGTAAGACCAAGACACCTGCAGTGGCACCTACTCCACCACTACCTACAAGCTCTGCGTCTGAGGATGCGGTGGAGATTCTTGCGTCCGCTGAGGACCTCGATCTCGCCGGTCCCTCAGATGCAATGGATAGCACTTGCACAGGTGCTCCATCGGAGGCAGCAGGTGACCCAGAGGCGTAATCTGCCTTCCCAGTCCCGTCACGCCTTTCTCAGCCATGGACAATTCCGTCCTCCAGTGGAACTGCAGCGGTTTCTTCCACCATCTAGCTGAGCTCCAACAACTTATCAGCCTTCACCCTTTCTTCTGCATTGCTCTTCAGGACACTTGGTTTCCAGCAATGTGAACCCCTGCCCTCCGTGGCTATCAGGGTTATTATAAGAACCGGGCAGCTTATGAAAGGGTGTCTGGTGGCGTCTGCATATATGTCCTTAACTCTGTTCACAGCGAGTCTATCCCTCTACAAACAGCCTTAGAGTCTGTCGCTGTTCGGGTGTGGACGCCACAGGCTGTTACCGTCTGCAGTCTTTACCTTCCACCGGATGGTGATGTCGCGCAGCATGTCCTGGCTGCGCTGATAGCCCAATTGCCGCCACCTTTCTTCTTACTGGGCGACTTCAACGCCCATAACCTTCTGTGGGTGGGTCAGTGGCGACATGTCGAGGCGCCACCATTGAGCATTTATTGGCACAGCTCGATCTTTCGCTGTTAAATGATGGTTCCTTCACACACTTCAGTGTGGCGCATGGCACGTACTCCACCATTGACCTTTGGATCTGCAGCCCTAGCCTCTTACCATCTGTCCAATGGAGAGTGCATGCGGACCTGTGTGGTAGTGACCACTCTCCGATCTTTCTGTCACTGCCACACCATCAGTCTTCTGGGCGCCCTTGCAGGTGGGCAATGAATAAGGCTGACTGGGACTTGTTTTCCTCCATTGCCGCTATTGAGCCTCTCTCTAATGATGGCATTGATGCGGTGGTTCAATCGGTCACCACGGGCATCGTTACTGCCGCCGAATCTTCCATTCCCAGTTCTTCTGGGTCCCCTCGGCGGCGGACTGTGCCTTGGTGGTCGCCTGAGATCGCTGAAGCGATTAAAGATCGCCGGCGGGCGCTCCAACGTCACAAGCGACATCCCTGCATTGAACACCTCATTACCTTCAAACGTCTGCGTGCGCGGGCCCGCCGCCTTATCCGCCAAAGCAAGCAGGAGTGCTGGGAGCGGTATGTGTCCACCATTGGCCTCCATGTCTCTCCATCGCAGGTCTGGGCCAAGATCCGACGCCTCTATGGCTATCGGACCCCTGTCAGCGTCCCTGCGCTCTCGCTGAATGGAGCAGTTTGTACAGACTCCGACGAAATTGCCAACCGCTTGGCAGAGCATTTTGCTCTGAATTCCGCTTCTTCCAATTACCCCCTGGCCTTCCGCTCCATTAAAGAGCGGATGGAACGTCGGAGCCTTTCTTTTCGCACCCACCATTCTGAATCCTACAATGCTCCATTCAGTGAGTGGGAATTTCACAGTGCTCTTGCCGCTTGCCCTGATACCGCTCCTGGGCCAGATCGCATCCACTGTCAGATGCTGAAACACCTTTCAGTGGACTGCAAGCGACGCCTCCTCGACCTTTACAACCGTCTCTGGGTCGAGGGTGAGTTTCCGTCGCAATGGCGGGAAAGCATTGTCATCCCCGTTTTGAAACCGGGCAAGAGCCCTTTGGAGGCGGACAGCTACCGCCCCATTAGCCTCACCAACGTTCTTTGCAAGCTTCTCGAACGGATGGTGAGCCGGCGCTTCAATTGGGTACTGTAGTCTCGGGGCCTTCTGGCTCCGTCCCAGGGTGGGTTCCGTAAAGGCCGCTTCGCCACCGACAATCTGGGGAGTCTGGAGTCGGCCATCCGTACTGCCTTTGCCCGCCGTCAGCACCTGGTCGCTGTCTTTTTCGACATGCGGAAGGCGTACGATACGACATGGCGTCATCACATACTTTCTACGCTTAATGGATGGGGTCTTCGGGGCCCTCTGCCGATCTTTATCCGAAATTTTCTGTCGTATCGTACCTTCCGCGTGCAAGTCGCGGCCTCCCATAGTTCCTCCCGAGTCCAGGAAAACGGGGTACCACACGGATCTGTCCTCAGTGTCTGCCTGTTTTTAATCGCAATAAACGGGCTCGCTGCGGCGGTGGGAAATTCTGTCTCCGCTTCCCTGTGTGCTGACGACTTCTGCCTTTACTACCGCTCTACTGGCATTGCAGCTGTTGAACGTCAGCTACAGGGCGATATCCGCAAGGCGAAGTCTTGGGCTGTAGCGCATGGTTTTCAGTTTTCGGCTGCCAAGACCCACGTTATGTATTTCTGCCGGCGCCGAACAGTCAATCCTGAGCCGCGGCTTTATCTTGCCGACGAACTCCTTGCTGTGGTGGAGACCCACAGGTTTTTGGGTGTAGTTTTTGATGCCCGGCTGACTTGGCTGCCTCATATTCGGTAGCTTAAACAGGCGTGTTGGCGGCATCTAAATGCTCTGTGATGCTTGAGCCACACCCGCTGGGGCGCCGACCGATCTACCCTGTTACGGCTCTACCAGGCGTTAATCCAGTCTCATCTGGATTATGGGAGCCTGGCTTATGGCTCAGCATCCCCATCTGCGCTGCGGGTACTGGACCCAATCCTACACAGCGGAATACGCCTTGCCACTAATGCTTTCCGGACTAGCCCAGTGGATAGCATACTTGCGGAGGCAGGTGTCCCTCCATTGCGGTTCAGGCGCCGAAATTTACTGGCTGCTTATGCTGCCCATGTTTTTAGCTTGCCCGGGCATCCAAACTATCGTCTCCTGTTCCCGCGATCGGCCGTCCATCTGCCAGAACGTCGGCCCCGGTCAGGTTGTACGATCGCGGTTCGCATCAAAGAGCTTCTCTCCGGACTTAGAGTTTTCACTGTTCCACCTCCTTTCCGGTCCACTTTGCGTACACCCCCATGGTGTGTTCCTCGCCCTTGCCTTCGGCTCGACTTGGCACAGGGCCCAAAGGACTCAGTCCCTCCAGAGGCCTTCCGCCGCCGCTTTTATTCCATCCTGGCCACGTATCAGGGCTCTGACGTTGTTTACACTGACGGTTCGATGGTTGCTGGTCGTGTCGGTTATGCGCTAACTCTAGGGGACCATTCCGAACAACGTTCCTTGCCGGCTGGCTGCAGCGTTTACACTGCTGAGGTGGTCGCCTTCTTTCGAGCCCTAGAGTATATCCGCTCCTGCTCAGGTGAGTCCTTCGTGATCTGTAGCGATTCCCTGAGCGGTTTACGAGCTCTCGACCAGTATTTCCCTCTTTCTCGTCTGGTGATGGCTATCCAGGAGTCCCTGCATACTCTTGCCCGTTGCGGCCGCTCTGTGGTCTTTGTGTGGACCCCCGGTCATGTTGGTATCCCGGGCAATGAACATGTTGACCGCCTGGCGAAAGAGGCCACCAGGCAACCATCTCTGGATGTTGGCCTCCCAGAGACTGATTTGCGAGCGGTCCTCCACCGAAAAGTTTTTGCGCTTTGGGACGCTGAATGGCGCGATCGGATCACGCCCAATAAACTCCGTGCCATTAAGGAGACGACGACTGTATGGCGGTCATCCATGCGAGCCAACCGCAGGGACTCAGTCGTCCTTTGTCGGCTCCGCATTGGCCACTCCCGGCTGAGACACAGTTACTTACTGCGTCGGGAGGACCCTCCTCTGTGTCGCTGCTGGGCGGCTTTGACAGTGGCCCACATTTTGTTGGCCTGCCCCCTTTTAGCTGTGGTCAGGCGGACATTTGCGCTGCCTGATACGCTCCCTGCCCTTTTAACTGATGACCCTGCTATGGTTGGCTTAGTTTTACGTTTTATTCGGGCAGGGTTTTTTTATCATTTAATATGAGTGTTTATGTTTTATTTTATTGTTTTGTGTTGATTCTGGCCTTTGGCCTACGGTTTTAAACTGAGTTTTTAATGTGTTCTCGGTGGTTGGCTTTTCCTTTTTTTAATCTATGGTCGGCCAACCACTGCCACACTCCGTGTGATTTTAATTTGTTATGTCTGTTCTTTGTCTGAGTTTTTCTTGTCCTGTGTTGTCTGTTGTCTCTATTATTCGTTTTTTACTCTGTGTAGTAGTTTTTAAGTTTTGGAACAAGGGACCGATGACCGTTGCAGTCTGGTCCCTTTAATCCCACAAACCAACCAAGGATTGTGACATAGAACACTTTCACAACTGAGATTTTCGTCGGTTTGCCTAATCTGTAAGCTCCAGAACAATACTGAACATATATGGAGGTCATTACTTATGTTTCTAGTACAAAGCACAACATCTGGTCAGTCAAAATCCCATGAAGGAGAACCTTCAGGGATGTCAAAATTTACATTAATAAAAGGCAAGGAAATTGTATACCTTAATCTGTTCTGCTATTAACATTAATCTAGCTACCATTGTATTGATTAGTATTATTCATGCCTACGCTAAATAAATTCGACTAAGAAAATTTATAAAAAAGTTGCTATTCTGAAAGATGATGCTGCCTCCACAGTTATACTAAACAGTTGCTGATTATCTCCAACTGGCAGCTTGATGTTTACTTGATTACCCTGTTTTTATCAAACAGAATAGTTGATTCCATCTGTAAATTACTATTTAACATATAGTTTTACAAAGAACACCATTACCTGCCGTGTAACTGACACTTTTTTAATCCTTTTATCTAGATCTTCGGATAATTTCTAGAAAGAGTGGCTAATTGATTTTTTCGTTTAAATTGTCAGGAATTCCCGTGCATAGCTCCACTCAGAGCACGCTGCAAAAAGCCAAGATGAACATAAAGATAGCTTTGTGTATCTCTTGTCTTGTGACTGTGTACATCATACTTCACCTGAAACTCGTTTTTGTTGGTTGCTAGAACAACAGTTAAGGAGTACATGTATTGGGGAGTGTGAAGAGTTCCAAGTGTCTTGAAAAGCATTCTGCACAGTTGATGGTTATCTGCTCTTCACAGTAATCTTGCTGTTCAATTCTGGTGAAAACACTAGATTCATTTTAAGTACCCTGCCTCGGAGGATAATTCCTTATTAGGTAAACAGCCTCTGTTTAACAGGACTATCAGTTTCATAGAAATGCATTGACTTCTTTACGATCTGCAATAAGGTACATAAGTTAGAGAATAGTGTGCTGTCTTTTCTGATGAATTGTCAGGGACAAATGGTTTTTCATGACTGAAACTTTACCGTTCCTGGCCTGATGCCAACAACTTCAACAGATTCTGTAGGACAGCAATGGACACAACAGACAAATGAAAGAACTGTTGATAATAATAGAAGCACTTAATTTACGAACATTGGTGTCGTAGAACAACTGCATTTATATAAATCTTATATTCTTGTACTGTGGAAATTTATTGCTGTATCAGTTAACACACACCTTATAGAGTCAACTTTATTTAATCCAATATTTGTTGCTGTGGAAAAAATAGTTCAGTCATATCAAGAATTAAGATAACAGTTTTAAGGCGTAGAAATCTGGAAATTGATATTCTGAATTACATACTCGTCAGCGAAAGAGTTCAAGAACAATATCGAGGTTTACAGAATGGGACTCACCACAAACTCATTAATTTATTTCACACAAACTGTTGACTTCTGCAGCTAAAAGTGCCATCTCATGTGTATGTAACTCTTTTCGAAACAATCACAAAATCAATATTTATCAAACAAAACTATTTTTCTGTGGCCGATGTAGCTTCTTGCCCTTATTTTACATCATTCAGCGAGTACGACTTTTTCAATTGATGAATGTGATTATCAAGGGGAGGACTGTTTGCAACATGTTTATTCAGCTGAAGGAAAACATATTCGTTATGTCCTCCAAATCTGAGGTAACTAATTTCTTAAAAGTGCTTTGATACTAAAAATTGACATTTGACAAATACTTTCTGGGCTATTTTACGCAGATAAGCGTGATCATTAAATGTAATAGATAAGCTACGTCTTTTTTTCTGTTCGAGATATAGGTACTAGAAATTTTAGAACGTGGTAAAATTTGCTAAATGTGGCACTCTAGTCCTTTTTTTTCCTTTCTGTTTCCTAGCCAAATAAAAAGTGTAGGAGACTTGATGAGGTATATAATCATAGTCGTTATTTATTACAGTGGCAGAGCAATTAGCAATAGAAGATGTACCAATCTGAATGTGTACCAAAACTCTCTTGGAAGCAGCTTCAGACTGGTGGATTTGACATTCTGTTCCTCCACGACTTATCACAGCATTGTGAAACACTTAGCAGGTCTTGAGTGAGTTTTTATGTCAGTACGAAAGTCCTTCGTGCCGCAGATCTGCTTTGACAGCGTCATACAGAACTAAAGATGAAGTTCCCTCAGGAGATTCTTTTAGCGCAAACTGGCAATATTTTATTTGCTTTAAATGCAGCCATCACTAAGTGGCAAAAGTCATAAAATATAAACGGTTATTTTGCACAAAATCCGGACCCTATGGTTATAAATGGATTTCATTTCTTATAGAAGCATAACAAAACATTTCACACGTTTTATTGAGGAATCGTCAGAAAAGTAATGTTGTTGCCAAATTGATATTTTGTGTACTACTACTACTACTACTACTACTACTGTGGCAACAGTGGGCTAAAGGACTCACAGTGCAACAAAAACAGGTATTCACTGAAGAGCTGTAATTTTGTTTCTTTTAACAGAACTGTCACTACGTTTCACCTGGCCACAAGTAAAAACGATAATCATCGCATTAATATTAGGAACTTCGGAGAAAACAGGTTAACTGCACTACTACTTATGTAATAACAATAAAGCAAATTGGCTTTTTTTGTTAAAATCAGTACTTGATTTTAGCTGTAAATGAGAAAAACTTTAACTGTTAACTCCATACCCCGTGCGTTAACAGAAAGTCAGCGTCCTGCCCCGAGTCACGTGACTTCGATGTTGGTTTCAGTCGAGGCCCACGACAAAGACAGGCCGTGGCGGGTACGTCACAGCAGGTGATCCTGCAGGTCTTGTCACAAGTTCGTTGCCAGACCTGTATACCTCGTTGACCCCGGTTTTAGTGCAGTGACGTCACGCGCAGTCTGTGTTATCTATGGTCTATGGTGCTGAGTGTGAAGTACTAGTTTCGGACTATAGCGGCGTCTGCTAACATGGGATATTATAACTTGTTCTGTTGATCACACTCCTATTACAGAAAATGATTTTGTGCTTTCATGTCTTATTAATCTTTATTATGTTGTTAGCTCGGTTTTGTGGTGCATCGAAAAGTTGCAATGGGTCCTGGTATTTTTTCCTACTAGTGTTCTCCTACAACAGACAGGAAAGATCTGAAAGCAAAATGTTTCTACGTTTTGCAGAAAAAACCTACATTATGGACAAGTAAGATTGTAAATAGATAAACGACGTATATAGATGAACGCGTTTTAATGAAAATTATTTCATTGGTGAAAAACGCATAATTATTGGACGAGAAAAATAATTTTCGTTGTTATTTGGCACTTCCCGAGAAAACAGGATAAAAAGGATGAAGCAAAAAGTCGCTATTTACTGCGCTGTAAATATTTTCTGATGTATTTGCAAGTACATATTTTCTGGAGCAAATGTATACCTTCTGAAACATCGATGACACTATTCCTATTCTTTGAGTTCTCAGGAGTGTGAACAATTTAGCACATAACCTTTGACAAGAGTTTCCACTATGAATTCTGCTTTGCTCGCTAATAAATTCTACTCACATTGCACGTTCCTTCAGTTTGTTACTGCATTTTGATTGTTCCATAAATAGCGTAGTCCCTCATAACCTCATTTTCACTATTCAGATGCCAAACTGCAAAGTAGACAGCTCTTTCAACATCGTTAATTTTGGCACTGACGTGTAAACGAAAATGACCACTCCAAACAGAGAAGACTCAGTACGGGAGTAAAACGCCAGAGGCACTGCAATAGAAACACTTGTCTGAAGTAGTCAGTTGCGACAAGAAAGTCAACCGTGGACCGGGGCTTAAAACCGACAATCAGCGCATCACAAGCGAACACTTGAGAATGCGACCCCCGCGCGCCCTAACACCACGTGCCAAGCGTTTACACCAGAGAGAATATTCATTCACTATTGTGCTTTAGCTTGTGTTCGCTTCACTGTAGAGGGGACCTTAGGGGCAAACCTGTGTAGAGGTGATAGTGTACGCTCTGGCAGAACGGCCAAAACTGCGCCCCCCCCCCCTCCCCCCCTTCTTCCCTCTGGAAAGCTGCCTTGCTACAGTTTCTTGTGCGCAGATTTACCAAATTCCATAATTTTGTAACTAGGTATAATAAAAATAAAGTATTATTGAAAAAAATTACAAAATGATCCAAATTCATGAGACATACAGCATACTATAAATTAAATTGTATCATTGTTGTAAGTAAACTACATTTTGTACAAACTTCCTAAGGGAATTGAAAGTGAAACAAAATCTAAATGTTAATGTTTATGGCATCTACAATACTTTGGTCTTCGATTCTTTAGCATGTTTTAGTTTCATTCGTGCTAGAGCAACTTCAAAATTCCTAATATGTGAATAAGCCGTACTGCCAGTGGTCACACTTTGTAAGCCAATCAACTGAAGGCGGACGTCGCGCAGGGGCCGCTCACACGTTCGATATTTATTGCGCAGTACTGAGTATTGTATTTCTGACCGACTGAGAGCGGTATTGCCGTTTTACGAAATATATTGAAGGAGACTGCAGAGCTTTAAAAATACCGAAGCTCGCTTAATATATTGTACCGTGTGTGATACGATACAATACAATACAAGGCCCTTCCTACCGAGACTTCGTGATTTGCGGACATACAAACAACTGGGACAGCGACCTCAAATATGAATATATCATGAAAGACAGCTGAATCATCTGTTGAAGTACGTTGAGGGGAGTAGTTTGATTACATTCTTAATACTTATTTCGTAATTAGTTGTGGAAGCACCCAACAAAAATGTTAAAATGCAACTGTTTATCTGTTGGTTTCAGTGTCTTGAACAGATCTACCAACTGACTCACTGCGATAATTTCTTACTCTACTCAGGTATATATAAGAAGATAGCTTCCAGCACTAGTATATGAAGAGTAGCCTTTCTGTGTACACAAGGTGTAACGAAGTTATCCAATTCGTTGAAAGATTATCGTTCAGCCGTAAAAAAAAAAAAAAAAAAAAAATTTGCGGTAGCTACCCTGGCTCTGCTGCAAGTTCTCTTATGTTAATATCGACTTTTGTAGAACGCATTCCAAGCCATTTTTCCATTCATCGCCTCATCCTCTAGCTTTTCTTTTTGCAGCACGTAGCAATTGCAGTAGCAGTAGCGAACGCAGAGTTTTAAATGGAGCGTCCCGCTCGTTAAATATTGCGGAATAATATTCTGCCGTTCTTGGTCTCTCTCATTTTCGCGCAAAATACTTGCACAATATTATTGCGCAGTAAATATCTAGTGTAGGACGGTCTCGTGAACAATCCGTGCTCGGCAAACCTGTGCATCTTCACATGTGGCAACCGCGCTCAATCGATACGCGACTTCTCTCAACACCACCTGTTCCAGGTGGTGTCGCTGAACTCCGCGACGGGCGTTCGCTCATAATCGCCGGTTACTCAGTGCGAGCGAGATCGCCATGAATGCGACAAGTGCAGCGGCTGCCATCATACTGATTTATGACATCGAAAACAATAGGAAATTCGACGAATGAACGCAGTAAATTGCAAACTAATCCAGTCACAAAGATGATGATCTTGTGTAATTTAAAACGATTCTGTCAAGAGTTTCACATGATTTCGAAGAAAAATAACTTTCTTTGCAAAGTGTCTTCCAAAGTACATTAGAACAACACAGGTACTGAAGTTTAGTATTTCATGCCTAATAACTGGTTCAAATGGTGCAAACGGCTCTGAGCCCTATGGGACTTAATATCTGAGGTCATCAGTCCCCTAGAACTTAGAACTACTTAAACCTAACTAACCTAAGGACATCACACACATCCTTACCCGAGACAGGATTCGAACCTGCGACCGTAGCGGTCGCGCTGTTCCAGACTGAAGCGCCTAGAACCACTCGGCCACATCGCCCGGCCCTAAAAACTGGGGCCGGCCGGTGTGGCCGCACGACCTCTACGGTCGCAGGTTCGAATCCTGCGTGATGTCCTTAGGTTAAAAAAATGGCTCTGAGCACAATGGGACTCAACTGCTGAGGTCATTAGTCCCCTAGAACTTAGAACTAGTTAAACCTAACTAACCTAAGGACATCACAAACATCCATGCCCGAGGCAGGATTCGAACCTGCGACCGTAGCGGTCTGGCGGTTCCAGACTGCAGCGCCTTTAACCGCACGGCCACTTCGGCCGGCCTGTCCTTAGGTTAGTTATGTTCAAGTAGTTCTAAGTTCTAGGGGACTGCTGACCTCAGAAGTTAAGTCCCATAGTGCTCAGAGCCATTTGAACCATTTTTTTTAAATAACTGGACTTCAATCATACGCCTCTTCCGGTAAGGGGCTCACAGTAGCTGTGCGAATATGGATTGTAGACGAAAGTGGTGACATGTGGATGCTTGGGTCAGGCCGGGGAGCGTGCTCCAGTTGCCGAACGTTCGCGTCAAACGGAAGGTCCAGTTTGTAGTCCCGGCACAGATTTTCTTTGTCATTAGTGCATAGTGCCGCCAAAGTTTAGCCGTATTCACAAATGCGAATGATTCTCGTATTTCATGCGGCTGTCGATCGCTGCGGTTCCTGTTCCTTCAGAAACGCGTGCATGTGTTGGACATTGCAAAGTACTAGAGTGAGTCAAATGAAAACCTTAAATTTGTAATAACAAATCGAAATTTGGCGCCGTTATCCTGCAAGTTGGTAAGCGTGCTACAAACAGCGTGCAGAATGGCCTTTGGGTGGCAACATAGTGCAGATGCACACATACCATCGCAATATAGTGTGAAGAAGGCAGCCCCGCCGGCCGAAGTGGCCGTGCGGTTAAAGGCGCTGCAGTCTGGAACCGCAAGACCGCTACGGTCGCAGGTTCGAATCCTGCCTCGGGCATTGATGTTTGTGATGTCCTTAGGTTAGTTAGGTTTGACTAGTTCTAAGTTCTAGGGGACTAATGACCTCAGCAGTTGAGTCCCATAGTGCTCAGAGCCATTTGAACCACTTTGAACGGCCGCCCCACTTGCGACTTGCACCAGGGAAGAACAGCGTTCTGTTGTTCGGTTTTTGCGTAGTGAAGGTGTGAAACCTATTGAAATTCATCGACGAATGAAGGTTCAGTACGGTGATGCATGTTTGTCACAGTATCAAGTCTACGAATGGCGTAGCAAGTTCGCATTAATATTAGGAACTTCGGAGAAATGACGTTAACTGCAATACTACTTATGTGATAGCAATAAAGCAAATTGGTTTTTTTTGTTAAAAATCAATGCGTCTTCAGTGGAAGATGCTCCTCGTCCAGGTCAGGCACGAGTTGTGGCTCCACAGAACATTGCAGCAGTTGAAGCCATAGTGAAGGAAAACCGCGGAGTGACACTGAATGACACTGCAACATGTTTACAGATTAGTCATGGGTCAGCACACCACATTTTGCATTATGTGCTCCAGTTTCGCAAAGTGTCTGCAACACGGGTGCCACGGCAGCTGACTCCTGAAATGAGAGATGGACGTGTTGATGCTTGTGAAGAACTTCTTCGGGGCTTTGAACGAGAAAGTGACGGCTTTCTTGCAAGAATCGTTACTAGGGACGAAACCTGGGTTCTCTTCCACCAACCGGAAACGAACAGAGCGAGCAAGCAATGGCCTAATTCCTCATCGCCAAAACCAAAGAAGTTTCGAACAGAACCATCAGCGGGGAAGGTTATGCTGACTCTCTTTTGGGATGAAAAATACGTCATTTTGGAGCATTACATGCCTAGAGGGACCATCATCACAGATCTCCTAAAAAATCATGTGCGGCCTGCAATCAAATCAAAGCGACGTGGATTGCTGTCAGCAGGTATCCGTTTCCAACATGAACATGCAAGGCCCCACATTACCCGCACAACAGTTGCAACAATCACAGACCTGCATTTTGAGTGTCTTCCTCATCCACCATACTCACCAGACCTTGACCCAAGTGATTTCCATATGTTTAGACCACTCATAGACGCAATGGAAGGAAAGAAGTTACGTTCTGATGAAGAGGCACGCCACGCGGTGCATGAGTGGCTGCGCGGACCACCAAAAGAATTCTTTTCTAAAGGAATTTATGCACTTTGTAAGCGCTGGAGGACTTGCATTAAGCATGGGGGATATTATGTTGAAAAGTGATACAATTTTCTACCACTTCTGCACAATAAATAATATTTAAAAAAATATTTAAGGTTTTCATATGACTCACCCTCCTGAATCAGAGCAACAAAGACACTGCAGTTTGCAAATAAATGTCACACACTGAAATATTTCAATCTTTTATGAAAAATCTAGCATTACTTATATTCTGCATGTATGAGATAGACGATGAAAACGTGCAAGGATCTGATGCAAACACTGGACGTTAAAGTTCGATCAGACATAGCTCACGGAGACGGGGGCAGCACGCGGAAAATAGTCCAGTCGTTGTTGTAATGCGGAAACGGAGCGATGTATCTGACGTCCAGAAGGGCATGTCATTGGCTTTCGGGTCAAGGGTGAGATTATATTCGAAACGGCTAAGTTTGTAAACTGTTTGCGTGGTGCCATTGTTAAACTATACCGTGCAACAACGCGCTGTCCAAAACTGACGTCGAGGCAATTGTGGTGCACTGTGGACCATAGATGACAGGGGTGGACGACGGCTGCAGAGATGCGTAAGGGCGAACAGACGTGCAACCGTTGAGCAACTGACCATCCAGGTGAATAAAGAGCGAACGTTGCTGCGTGTAGGCCTCCGCAGCCGGCACGTGGTTCATGCACACGTGCCGACTGCTGTTCACCGGCAACGGATGCTGTAATTTGCAACTGGACGCCCACTGAGAGGCGGCAGGTGGACTTTTCAGATGAATCGAGGTTTATGCACCGTCGCACAGATGGCCGTTGGCGTGTACGGCGTGAAACTTCTGAAAGCAAATGTCCTGTAACCAGGAGGAAGCGTTATGATTCTGGAAGGCACAGTGGATCAACACAAGTGTGCATCTAACCCTACGCGCAGTTTGTTTTTCCTCGGCACGATGACACCTACCAGCGGGACAACACAACGTGACACAATTCGCAGTGTACGTGCGTGGTCTGAAGAGTACAAGGATGAGTTTACTGTACTCCCTGGATTTAAACTCAATCGAGAATCTGTGGCACCACCTCGATCGGGGTGTTCGCGCAACGGTTCCTCAACCGATAAACCTAGCGCAGCCGGCCACAGCACTGGAGTCGGCATGGTTCCATATCCCAGTTTATACCTTCCAGGACCTCAATGACTCTCTTCCTGCACGTCCCGCCCTGCGAATGGTGGTTATTCAGGCTCTTGACAGGTGCTTATAAACGCTTGTACCAAAAATCTGAAAAGTTCGCGATCGATTAACTCAATTTTTACACGATACTCTAGTGATCATTCGGATGTACATCGGCTATGTATTTTTAAAATATATAATATATAAATTATATAAATATATAAAATGTCGACTGGCAATGGCAAGGAAAGCGTTTCTGAAGAAGAGAAATTTGTTAACATCGAGTATAGATTTAAGTGTCAGGAAGTCGTTTCTGAAAGTATTTCTATGGAGTGTAGCCATGTATGGAAGTGAAACATGGACGATAAATAGTTTGGACAAAAAGAGAATAGAAGCTTTCGAAATGTGGTACTATAGAAGAATGCTGAAGATTAGATGGGTAGATCACAAAACTAATGAGGAGGTATTGAATAGGATTGGGGAGGAGTTTGTGGCACAACTTGACAAGAAGAAGGGATCGGTTGGTAGGACATGTTCTGAGGCATCAAGGAATCACAAATTTAGCATTGGAGGGCAGCGTGGAGGGTAAAAATCGTAGAGGGAGACCAAGAAAGGAATACACTAAGCAGGTACTGGCAGATTAAGAAACTTGCACAGGATAGGGAAGCATGGAGAGCTGCATCAAACCAGTCTCAGGACTGAAGACCACAACAACAACAAATATGTAAATATTTATGGACAAACGTAGGCTACAAATTTTATTATATACAATGTATAATAGTGAAACGCTGTTAGCAAAAACCTCGAAGTTCTGGACCGGCCTACTTCAAATTTTAAACGATAGTTTACTAAATATTCAGATTACAGAATCTGAATTGCAATAACAATAATCAAAGGTCAAGGTCAGTGAGAGGGGAGAAGAGGAGGTGGACGGAACAGTGGGAGGAAATGGACATAGAGAACAGAAACGAGTAGATGGACAGAGAAGAGAGAGGGGGTAGGAGAATATGGAGAGAGAAGGGGGAGGAGGTGGACACGGGGGGGGGGGGGGGGGGGAGATTAGGAAGGGGATATGGATAAGGAGACGGGGAGAAGGAGATGGACAGAGACAGGGGAAAGAAAGAGATTAGGCCGTATATCTAGTTCCCATACATACTAGAAATGAGTGCTTTCTTTCTTTTTCCATTTAACGAGACTGAGCCACGGCAACGATTGGCGGGGTACAGCCAGTTGCTTTCTACAGTTCATGATATAACGAGGTTCAGAAAATCACAAATATATGCTGTAGCGTATAAACCCACTTAATATCAAGTATGCAATTGTCTATTTTGTTTATTGTGGTTTTCAGTCTGAATATTGGTTTGATGCAGCTCTCCACCGAGAGTATCCTGTGCAGGCCTGTTCATCTCTGCATAACCATTGCATCCAACATATATTTTAACCTGCTTATTGTAGTCAATTCTTGGTGTCCTATAATTTTTACGCCTCCACACTTCACGCCAATTACCACACTGACCATTCTTTGATGTCTCGTGATGTCTCCTATCAACTAATCCATTCTTTTAGTCATATTGTGCCATAAATTTATTTTCTCCTCAATGTCATTCAGTCATCTTTAGTAATTATTAAACCCTGTTATCTGAGACATTGTTCTGTTTCACCCCATTCAAAAAGTTCTGTTCTTCTTATGTCTGGACTGTTCATCGTCCCCGTTTCATTTCTGTACAAGGGTACACTCCAGACAAACACCTGCAGATGAGAATTTCTAACTCGTAAATTTGAAGCCAGTGCTAGCAAATTCCTCTCTTTCGGATACGCTCTTACCGATCGCAAAACAGATCTGCTACTTCTAGTGTCTCACTTTCTAATCAGATTTCCTCAGCATCACTTGATTTGATTCCACATTCCATTACCCTTGTTGTTTTAACTGATAATCTTATAACCTTTTCTAAAGAAATTGTCCGTTTCGGTCAACTAACCTACTTAATCTTTTGCCATCTCTGGCAGAATTGCTGTGTCATCGACAAACCTCAGTGTGTCCTCCTTATCCCTAAACTTCGATTCCTTTCCTAATTTATCTCGGATTTTCCCTACTACTAGTTCAGTGTACAGAAAGAGTAACTTCGCGAACAAGCTTGAACCCTGCCTGACTTTCATAGCCGTCGATTCTTACGTATGTCTGCAGTTCGGTTTCTGTACAGCTTGTAGATAGCATTTTATCCCTGCTACCTTCAGAATTTCGAAGAGTGTATTCCAGTCAACATTGTCACAAAGGCGAAGACATACGAAAATAAACAATTGTCACGTTGTGTTTGTAAAGTGAATTTCCAAAGGGAAAATGTATCACAAAACGTGGAAACAGTTCTTATGCAGTTATTGCTAATGAACGTGTTCCTTCATTAGCTGTCTTTGCGACAAGGAAACAAATACAAGAAGTTATTTCTTTAATTGTTATCACTCTCCGTATTTTTTTATCATTTTGCTTAGAACATTTTGACGTTAAAGTACACAGTAACAGAATAAAGTGATTACTAGTTTTGTAGAGACCTTGGGTTTCACGCAGTCGAAACAAGTCTAGAAAAAAGTTGGCCTACATTCGTATTAGTGTAATGTATGTTTTTTTTAATACAAATGCTTAGTCATTCCACATGTTTCTCCTATTGTAACAGACATATTCAAAATCTGTGTAGGTCAGATTCAAGTTATGTAGATTTTTTGATTTTGTGAGTTATGCAGTGGTCACGAACTGTATCTTCAGCATACTTGTAAACCTACAGATTCAGCACTGATCAGATAGATTTTTGCCTCAACATGTGGACACTGATCTAAGCCGTTTTGTTATCAGTAAGGTAATTAACTAAATGACAAGATATAGTCCGTGCTTTAAGACAGAATTGCCATGAGAAGAGGGGGGGGGGGGGGGGGCAAGCCCTAGGAAGGCGCAGATGGAATTATTCACGTACCGTAAATCAGTGCACAATAATTTTAAATATTGTTATATATTTTTTACATGAAAAGTTGTGGAGATTTGCCGGTTTACATCACTTCTTCATTGAGTAATTTTATTGAAGTCTGTTGCACAATTATTTTAGTTTTACTAGGTATCATTTACTGGTATCCTTTTGTATCATATCACTCGGAAATGCCTTTGTTTCACATAATCGCATAATACGTGTTTGAAAAATCTTACATTCCTTGAAAACATAGATTGTTTGCGTGTTTCTTCAAACGATGATAGTAGCGGTATAAAGAATAAGAGGGAGGGCGACACGTATGTGTGAATTTTATTTGTTCTTTTTTGTTACAGAGCTACAACGATGGAGATGTCTCAACTTCGTATGACCTGCTAGCAAGAGAGAGCTGGGGCGCATCAGATGGTTCAGATACAGAAACAAGTAGACCACTAAATGACCTACCGGTTGCCAAAAGTAGTGTAAGAGAAAGTGTTTCTAAGAAGGGTAAAATGAAGAAAGTGTACAAGTGTCTTTCTTGCACTGAAATATTCAATTGTCCTAAGGAGAGGAGAGTTCATCGTAGGAGGTTCCACACGGATGCAACAGAAGTACGTAAGGATAAACAATTTGGTGACGTTTTCAGTGCTCCTACTGTGAAGGAAGAACTTGTAGAGACTGTGAAAGTAGAAAATAAAAATGTAGACCTATGCGTTCCTCCTGCTGAGAGCTTGTCTACTGCAAGGACGCCTGACAGTAATGGTCCAAGTAGTTCATCAGCGGTGAAGATTAAGACTGAGAAAACTGATACTCCTGTATTGGATGTGGACCATGATCAGAAAAAAATAAAAACAAGTGATAGTTTAGTCGCCAAACTCAAACCAGAGCCTGCAGTAGGTGAGACACAGACAGGAAATGGTCCGGAAGACACAGTGAAACAAGAATATAAATGCATTTCAGTGAACTGTGCTTTGGTTTTTACATCGCAAGATGATTTGAAAGAACATGTGCACACAGCACACAAACTCAGAAAGAAACGGGGTTGTCATATCTGTCCAACTTGTCAGGAAGCTTTCAGCACCGACGTTTTGTACCGTGCACATTTAAAAATACATCCTCTGGAGTGCAAATATTGTGGAAAGTTCTTCACGAGACATCAGAACCTTAACCTCCATACAAACAGGCATCTAGGAATCAAACCATTTAAGTGCGGTGTTTGTGACAAATCATTTATAACCAAACAAAAACTGACTGAACACACTAATGTTCACACTGGAGAAGCTCCTATTAGATGTGATTTGTGTTGTGAGACGTTTCGCCGTTACAGCAATCTCATACAACATAAAAACAGGTTTGTAGTAATCAAAATTACTTAAATTCTTGCAAACAGTGAAAATCCACTGATTTAAGTCATGTAATAAAGTTTTGCAGCAACAGGTAGGTGATTCATTAAAGTTCATAGTAATAAAAAAGACACATATAGTAACATGTTATTCTTCAAATGTGATGAACCAAAAGATGCTTGTACAATGCAATTAGTGATTAGTTTACTTTCTTAATCAGAACTTTTCCCTGCCAAAAGAGAGAATTTAATGAAAATATTAACATGGATAACAGAATTAATGCTATAGTAACGCAGAACACCAATAACTATATGCTAGTTAGTGAAATAGTTTGAACAGCAGCAATCAGTCAAGGTGCACTATACAGTGAGGTGACTAAAGTCGTGGGATAGCGATATGCACATACACAGATGGTATAAAGGGCAGTGCATTGGACGTGCTGTCATTTGTACTCAGGTGCCGCATGTGAAAAGGTTTCACACTTCATTACGGCCTCACGATGGGAATTAACAGACTTTGAACGCAGAATGATAGTTGGAGCTAGACGCATGGGACACCCCATCTCGGAAATCGTTTAGGGAATTAAATATTCCGAGATTCACAGTGTCAAAAGTTTACCGAGAATACCAAATGTCAGGCATTACCTCTCACCACGAACAATGCAGTGGCTGACGGCCTTCACGTAACGATCGAAAGTAGCGGCGTTTGCGTAGAGTTGCCAGTGCTAGCAGATAAGCAACACTGAGTAAAATATTGCAAATGCCGCAGAGTTGTCAGTGTTAGCAGACAAGCAACAATGCGTGAAATGATTGCAGAGATCAATGTGGGACGTACGATGAACGTATCCATTAGGACAGTGTGGCAAAATTTGTCGTTAATGGACTGTAGCGGCAGACGACCGACTCGAGTGCCTTTGCTAACATCGCCTGCAGCGCCTCTCCTAGGCTCTCATATGTCCATATCGGGTGGACCCTAGAAGACTGGAAAACCGTGGCCTTGTCAAATGAGTCCAGATTTCAGTTGGTAAGAGCTGGTGGTAGGGTTTGAATGTGGTGCAGACCACATGAAACCGTGGACTCCAGTTGCCTACAGGCACTATGCAAGCTGGTGGGGCCTCCATAATGGTGCAGGCTGTGTTTACATGGAATGGACTGGGTCCTCTGGTCCAGCTGAACCAGTCAATGACTGGAAATGATTGTCCGGCTACTTGGAGACTATTTTCCGCCATTCTTGGATTTCAGGTTCCCAAACAACGATGGAATTTTTGTGGATCCCAGTACGCCATGTCACTAGGCCACAATTGTTCGCGATTCGTTTGAAGAACAGAATGAGCAATTCGAGCAAATGATTGGGCCACCCACATCACCTGACGTGAATCCAATCGAACATTTAGGATACATAATCGAGAGGTCAGTTTGTGTCCAAAATACTGCACGGGTAACACTTGAGTAGTTATGGACGGCTGTGGAGGCAGCATAGCTCAATATTTCTGCAGGGGACTACCAACGACTTGTTGAGTCCATTCTCCGTCGAGTTGCCGCACTGCGATGTGTGGAAGTAAGTCCGACGCGATGTTGGGAGGTGTTCAAAAATGGCTCTGAGCACTATGGGACTTAAAGTTGAGGTCGTCAGTCCCCTAGAACTTAGAACTACTTAAACCTAACTAACCTAAGGACATCACACACACCCATGCCCGAGGCAGGATTCGAACCTGCGACCGTAGCAGTTGCGCGGTTCCAGACTGTAGCACCTAGAACCGCTCGGCCACCCCGGCCGGCTGGGAGGTGTCCCATGACTTTTGTTACCTCAGTATATATCTGAAGATCAAACGTACAGAAACAGAGATTTCAGTAAAATAACCTAAAAGTGTTATTGCTACTGTGTTTGTTACTTTATGAATACGTGTAACTCTTAACACCTTCATGAAACAGGTTGTAAAGAATCATGATTAGCTGATGAAAAACCTTTCATACATTTTATATAGTTTTCAAGTTTGTTGTACACTTGTTAAGTCTGGAATAAATGTTGTGTCTCAAACTTGATACTTCACCATCTCCTGTTTGGATCTGCACACATTCGGCTTTTGTAGTCTTCAGTATTTACCCAAGACCGCATTTTTATAGCTATTTCCACCTTCTGATATTCACTTCATAGATGTCTGCAGAGTATAATTCAATTTTTACTGTACCTTTCTGTTGGAGTTGAAGGATATTTTCATTAGTAGAATCACTGTTTAATTGCATTATTATGTCAAATAAACACATGGAAGTCTCTCAGAAAATGTAAAAGAACGCAGAACAGTAGAGAGAACGTGAAGCTGGTGAATGAAAACAAGCTTTGTGTTCTTGTTTATTACAAACAAGCAGAACAAAACAATTTAATTGAAAATAACAAGTACGGTTCGAATAAATAGCTGTTACGCTGCTGATATTATTATTGTTATTGTCCTCGTGTGTCCGAAGATTAATCTGATGGAGGTCTCCATACCACTCCATCCTGTGCAAGCACCTTCATCTCCGAACAACCACTACAATCTACATCAATTTGAACTTGCTTGCTGAATTGATTCCTTGACCACCCTCTACAATTTTTACCCCTTACACATCATTATTGCACTGATGCTTCATTCATGCGTCAGATTGTGTCCTATCGACTGATCCCTTAGTTTAGCCTGTGTGTGCCATAAATTTTTCCCCAATTTGACTCAGTACCGCCTCGTTAGTAATTCAATCTACCCACCTAATGTTCAATATTCTGCTATTGCACCACACTGCAAAAGCTTTTAGTCCATGCTTGTGTAAACTATTTATCATCTATATTTCACTTCTGTGTAAGGTGACTCAGCAAATACGTCCAGAAAAGACCACCCAACAGTAAATTTTATATTCAATGTTAACAAAATGCTCCTTTTCAGAAATACCTTTTGTGCTGTAGTCAGACTGCATTTCACATCCTCTCTACATTGACTCTCATCAATTCTGCTGCTGAAACAGCAAACTTCACCTATTTAAGTGCCTTATTTCGTGTTCTAATTCCTGTTGCTTCACCTGTTTTTATTTGATACTTCCCATTACTGTTCTTTTACTTTGTTCATCTTGTAACCTCTTTTCAAGACACTATGCATTCCATTCAACTGCTTTTTCAAGTCCTTTGTTATATCTGACAGAATTTCCATCTCATCAACAAACCTTAAAGTTTTTATTTCTTCTCCCTGAACTTGACTTCCCTCTCCAAATATTTCTTTGGCTTGCCTTAGTGCATGCTCAACGTACAGATTGAAAAACATCGGACATAGGCTACAACACTCTTTCATGTCCCTTGACTCCTGTAATTGCAGTCTGGTTTCTGCATTCAGTTTTAGTCTGCAGTTCATAACGAATAAATTATGCTTAGTGTCCACATCTATCCTTGGAAATGATGTGCAGTGTCAAATATGGTTTCAGAATCTCTTGTTATATCATTTTGTAATATATTTAAAACATTCCTGTGTGTCAATCTCTCTTCCACGTATACAGCCTTCTTTCATCGTTTTTAAACAAACTATTAGCGATTATTATGTCCTGTGGAACATTAGGAAAGGTAGCTTCCTTTTAGTCATTTCGCCCAGTCCATGTTCTCAGGCTATTTCTTTTTCTTCGATTTCTTTTCCTGCTATCGAATTTTAGTTTCCATCACAACTAAATTAACGTCTCCCTTAACTATCTGAATAATTTCTTTATTGACATGTGGAATAATCAGGTCTACTGCCGGATGTTTATGTCACTCTGGCACAATATTTCGGCCACGTAACTCGTTGCCTTCTTCAGGTGCTACCTGAGACTGCCGTATTGGAGTAAATATAGGATGGGGACCCTTCACGCCCACACCAACGTGGTGACCAAACCAAAAGTTCTACTGTCACCTCCGTAAACATGTTAGTTTTTGAATCAAGCGTCACAGGATGCAGGCTGTGATGTTATCCATGCGTCTGGGTAAGATTACTCATTAACATGGTCCATCAGGAGATAGAAGTGGTCGAAAACGATTGAAGGGTAGCGGTTGTAAGGGCATCGGAAAAAAAGTGCCAAGGCAAGCGCCAAGGGAAAAAACCTCTGCGACAGTAGGGCGGGTAGTAAGGGCAGTAGCGGCTTGCTAGCTGCGATAGAGCATGCAAGGTGAGGTAAGGTTAGTGTGAGGTATCGTGCATCGTTACCTATGTGCTGCGTGTTCGTTAAATGAGTCAGTCAGGGTGCCGCGGCTGGGCTCGCTTATAGTCTCCAGGGCCGGCCGCAGTGGCTTCCTCCCTGTTAACAAAGGAATTCGGCGCGGCAACGCATGCGTTGCTGTTAGGCCCTCTGCTGCGCCTTGTCGTCAGTGACTTGGTACAGCTTCATCAGGCTGGTGCAGAACGGCGGCGGTCGGCCACCGTTCAGCGTCCTCTACTGCACAGCGCAGCCCTTCTTTATTGTAGCTTCTAGGAGCTCCGCTTGTTCAGAGAGCTGCGCCAATTCAGCGTCGAAGGAAGTCAGGCCGTTCGCTCGCGCTTGTGCGATGAATGCTGCCTTTTTGTCTTCTCGATCCCTTGTGGGGGCAGCTCCCGCAGCGGTCGGCGTCGCCACCGGTTCCGCTGGGGCAGCGGTTTTCCTTTTTCCTCTTTGCACCTTTCACCTACGGTGCTGCTGGGGCAACCGCTGGGACAGGCGCGCGAACGTTCTTCTGCGAGGTCGCAGGAGTGTTCGCAGGTACTGCTGCGCTGAGACCTCGGGCGAAGACTGCTCGCAGTTGCCTCGAGGCCTCTTCCTTCTCTGCAGCCACGGCGGCTGCGAAGGCAGCCCTCTCTGCCGCCATGACGGCTTTGAGGGCTGCAGTGGCCTCCTTCACGGCGGTGCCGAGTTCGAGACCACATTTCTTCTCGGAAGCGCGAGCTGCGTCCTGGCTGCCCGTTTCCGAGCGGTCGTCCCTGCCCCTGGCAGGTGGAGCTGCTACTGCGCCGTCCCTCAGCTGCGCCGGGCTGTTCTGCGCCCTACGTCGTTTCCGACGTCGTCTTAGCTTCTTCAGCTGCGTCGGTGCGGCCGCGGCCGCCTCGCCACGGTTGCGGCTTGAGAAAGCCGCGCAACCGCGCCAACTGACGACGTGCGGGCCGCCACACCGGACTCAAGTCGGCAGAACGTTGCTGCCGCGGTCGCAGGCGCGGCTGTCGCTCACCTGAGCACTTGACGCACCGCGCCGCGTTGCGGCAATACTTCGCAACATGGCCCTCGCCCTGGCACCTGAAGCACTGGGGCTGGGGTCCATAGCGGTCGGGAGAGCCTCTGTCGTAACCGGGAAGCCCAGCAACTTCCGCAAGTCGAAGATGTCGCTCCCGCCGTCGACCGTTTGCACGGTCACGGCATAGAGCGGCGCTCTCTTCCTGTTGGTCCGGTTGTGCAACCTTGCGGTTGCATTACCAAACCCGGCTTGCAGCAGCCCTTCCCGGACCGCTGCCTCATCACAGCACCAGGGTAACCCCCTGAGGAGTGCCTCGGTCGTCTTCATCCTTCCTACGGAAGGTGCCTTCTCACGCGCCGGCGGCGCGTCGACGGTGTGGTCGGCCACTGCGACCTTGATCGCCCTGTGGTCGGCCACGTTTGCAGCTCGAACGCAGATCAGCGAGTCTGTATCGACAGACTCGTAGACCACCTCGTTCCGAGCGCAATTCGTAATGGTGTCGAACAGCGCTTCCACCCGCCTTTGCACTTGACGTACACAGGGGGGACAGGCCGCGACTCGTCTTCTCGGGAGTTCCTTGAATGGTCGGCAAACTCAGTGAGTTGCACAACCGAAGGACCCTTCGTAGCGGCAGGTTTCCTCTGCGCACCCTTCTTTCCCATGCTGCGAGGCGCGGAACACGACAATCTGCACGCGTTGTAAAGACGACGCCCGACAACTTGCTTTACGCGGTGCCCACAGCACAGAAACCTCTTCACGAGCTCTCAACGGCCGAGTAAGCGTAGCGCGCAACGGCAGCGATGCGCTCGCCTCGCTAGCTCAGGCCGCTCTACTGCCGTATTGGAGGATCTTGTCCAGTATTTATGACCAGAGGGCGCTGGATGCTCTCTCTGCCGTCCGCGCCCGCCTGGCGCTGCCTGTAATGTGTTCTCTCTTCCCCGGTGCTCCCTCAGACGTCCGCTCCCGACTGGTCGCCATCTGTGGCAGCTGTCTGAGGCCCGTCCTGTGACGTGCGTTCCGATCGCGGTCCGCGCCCGCCTGGTGCTGCTTCTGAGGTTTTGACCCTTCCCTGTTGCTTCCACGGACGTCCGCGCCCGGCTCGTCCACCATCTGTGGTCGTGGCAGCTGTCTGGGGCCGGACTCTGCGTTTGGCGTTCAGTTCGTGGTCCGCGCCCGCTTGGCGCTGCTCCTGAAGTGTTGGCACTTCCCTGGTGCTCCCACGGACGTCCATGCCCGCCTCGTCCACCATCTGCAGTTGTGGCAGCTGTCTGAGGCCTGTCTCGCGTCGGGCGGTCCGTTCGCGGTCCACGCCCGCCTGGCGCTGCTGCTACGGTATTACTACTTCTTGTGGAATTTCTTGGTTCCTTTCGTTGGGCCCTGATAAGCTCCAGAGCCGAACTCCACGCTGAGCTGGTAACCGCTGTCTCGGTTTATTAGGTTGTCTGTGACCTTGATCTCGATGGTCTCCTTTATGACACTGTCCCAAAATCTTGGAGTCTGGGTCACAATTTTGGTGTTGTTGTAGTCCATGGAGTGACCGAACTCCAGACAATGCTCCGCTATGGCAGATTTGGTTGCCTGTCCGAGTCTGGTGTGCCTCTGGTGTTCTTTGCCCTGACGTCCACTGTCCTGGTTGTCTGACCAATGTATGATTTTCCACACTGGCACGGGATGTTGTAAATGCCTGGTTTACGTGGCCCCAGGTTGTCCTTCACATTCCCTAGCATTGTTCCAATTTTGGAGGGTGGACAGATGATACTCTTTATATCATATTTTGAGAAAATTCTGCTGATCTTTGCAGAAATAGGTCCAGCATATGGCAGGTATGCCACCTTCTTCGCCTCGTCTGGCTCCTCTTCTGTACCCTGTGGTTGGCTGGTAGCACAAAGTGCCCTTTGGATGTCTGTGGAGGAGTATCCATTTCTGCTGAACACCAGCTGTAAATGTTCTATCTCTGTGGCCAGACTTTCCGTATCCGACAGAGCCCGAGCCCTGTGAACTAATGTTTTCAAGACTCCATTCTTCTGTGCCGGGTGGTGGCAGCTGCTGGTTTGAAGGTATAAGTCGGTGTGGGTGGGCTTACGATACACACTGTGCCCCAGAGTGCCATCTGCCTTCCTCTTGACCAGGACATCCAAGAATGGGAGCTGTCCATCCTTCTCTAGCTCCATAGTAAATTTTATACTTGGGTGGCGTCAATTTAGATGTTCCAAAAAGTCATCTAGCTTCTCTCTGCCATAGCGCCAAATGACAAAAGTGTCATCGACATACCTAAGAAAGCACTTGGGTTGGTAAGTGGCTGATGCAAGTTCTCATCTTCGTACCTCTCCATTTCTTTATTTCAATGGCTTCATCATCTGCAGAGCAACTTAGCATAATATAAACTTGTTGTATTGTTCACTATGTTGTTCATAGTACCTTACGTATATTCCTTTTTATTATTCATTATTGTACCTACTCATTCGATACCCATTCTTGGGTCACCTGACGAGAAGTCCTTGCTGTGCTAAACCTCACTTCACTAATGACCTATATCCAACTCCAATCTGTCCATTTCCCATTTTAAATTCGCTATCCTTTCTACCTGATTAAGGGATCTAACATTTCATGATCCATCCTGTAGAACGCCAGCTGATCCTATTTAAAACTGAAAATATACGAACGACCTGATCTCTCTAGTTGCTTACATTCATAGTAGTTAAAATTACGTGGCTCAGGTATCACTGTTAGTTTTTGAGTGAATAACGTAAGCAGTAAAAATCTTTTTCCATGATCACGCTGTATACCCTCTAACAAACTACACTCCTGGAAATTGAAATAAGAACACCGTGAATTCATTGTCCCAGGAAGGGGAAACTTTATTGACACATTCCTGGGGTCAGATACATCACATGATCACACTGACAGAACCACAGGCACATAGACACAGGCAACAGAGCATGCACAATGTCAGCACTAGTACAGTGTATATCCACCTTTCGCAGCAATGCAGGCTGCTATTCTCCCATGGAGACGATCGTAGAGATGCTGGATGTAGTCCTGTGGAACGGCTTGCCATGCCATTTCCACCTGGCGCCTCAGTTGGACCAGCGTTCGTGCTGGACGTGCAGACCGCGTGAGACGACGCTTCATCCAGTCCCAAACATGCTCAATGGGGGACAGATCCGGAGATCTTGCTGGCCAGGGTAGTTGACTTACACCTTCTAGAGCACGTTGGGTGGCACGGGATACATGCGGACGTGCATTGTCCTGTTGGAACAGCAAGTTCCCTTGCCGGTCTAGGAATGGTAGAACGATTGGTTCGATGACGGTTTGGCTGTACCGTGCACTATTCAGTGTCCCCTCGACGATCACCAGTGGTGTACGGCCAGTGTAGGAGATCGCTCCCCACACCATGATGCCGGGTGTTGGCCCTGTGTGCCTCGGTCGTATGCAGTCCTGATTGTGGCGCTCACCTGCACGGCGCCAAACACGCATACGACCATCATTGGCACCAAGGCAGAAGCGACTCTCATCGCTGAAGACAACACGTCTCCATTCGTCTCTCCATTCACGCCTGTCGCGACACCACTGGAGGCGGGCTGCACGATGTTGGGGCGTGAGCGGAAGACGGCCTAACGGTGTGCGGGACCGTAGCCCAGCTTCATGGAGACGGTTGCGAATGGTCCTCGCCGATACCCCAGGAGCAACAGTGTCCCTAATTTGCTGGGAAGTGGCGGTGCGGTCCCCTACGGCACTGCGTAGGATCCTACGGTCTTGGCGTGCATCCGTGCGTCGCTGCGGTCCGGTCCCAGGTCGACGGGCACGTGCACCTTCCGCCGACCACTGGCGACAACATCGATGTACTGTGGAGACCTCACGCCCCACGTGTTGAGCAATTCGGCGGTACGTCCACCCGGCCTCCCGCATGCCCACTATACGCCCTCGCTCAAAGTCCGTCAACTGCACATACGGTTCACGTCCACGCTGTCGCGGCATGCTGCCAGTGTTAAAGACTGCGATGGAGCTCCGTATGCCACGACAAACTGGCTGACACTGACGGCGGCGGTGCACAAATGCTGCGCAGCTAGCGCCATTCGACGGCCAACACCGCGGTTCCTGGTGTGTCCGCTGTGCCGTGCGTGTGATCATTGCTTGTACAGCCCTCTCGCAGTGTCCGGAGCAAGTATGGTGGGTCTGACACACCGGTGTCAATGTGTTCTTTTTTCCATTTCCAGGAGTGTATATAGCAGATTTAATCAAGTGCCGTAGCATATGTGACATCGTTCGTGTATTTCACGTTTCGTTAATCATAATTTACTGACGTTATCTTCCTTACACACATATTAATAAAGCCTCTGAGGTGCTTCGCACGTATCACCGCAGATATCAGAATTATCTGAGATATGGCAGCTATTGAAATGTGGAACAGTACTAACATAAATGTCTTCAGTTGCTGGTAGAGGTCACTCAGGATACGGTGGCCGATACGCAGTGACCAGCTTTCATCGTTTGTTCAAAAGAGGCAGCCGACAAGCGTTTGCCCTCTTCCGGCCGGTCGGCGATGGCAGAATGGTCGCGCACGCCCTGCAATTTTTGTCAAATGATTTTGTTGGAACTATTTGGTAAAACAATTCATTTTTGCTCTGCATGTGGCATTATTTGTGAGGTTCATTATGATGTTCCCATCATTTCGTTAATGGTCGTAGTTGTCATATTTACATGGATGTAAAACATTGCTCGAAATTCGAAAAAGTCTGCAATGAAAAATAGGGGTCGCTAAGATTTTGCGTTTGGTGGATATTACATAATCTGTTCCTGCGTATGAAATTTAGCTAACGTATTGAATTTTTCTTTAGACTTGAGTGGAGGTCTCTATCTGTTACCAATATGTAGAAATGTGATCTGACGTAGCGTACTCATTTGCGATTGCACCGCGCCACCAATAAAGCCGGAGTGAAATATCCACAACATTCCTCATATTTCATAAACGATGTGACATATCGGAATGAGATTCTGGCAAATGATAGCCACGAAGAGAAGAGTATTTTGTCGTATGGGTATTATGCAAATCTTCATTATCTGCCGTGTTATTCCACTAACTACAGACTTTTCCGGTGAAGGAATATAATGTTTAAAGGCTATCGATAGCTGCTGAAACAAGACATTCAACGGGTTTTGGAACAATGTGAGTCATTACATGTTTATTTTGTACCGAAGATGTGCTTTTCCATAAGGTGCTGACCTTACGTTTCATCCGTTCCTCAATAAACTTACTAAACCACTGTTTCAGAATTCTCTCACAGTTGCGTCTGCACGAAATATTAGTGAAGTGAGACTGTGTAAACTTCGCAGAGTTTTGGCAAAAGAAGTATATTTGAACATGGCAACAAGAGAAATGTGTAGGTTTTACTCAAAATTCCCCACTCGTGGCCCTTCTCTCAAAGTTGCAAGTGGTTAACAAACCAGGCGAAATAAATCGCTGCATTTTCGGCGGAATTCGTTTCAGATGCTAACCAAAGAAGAGGACGTCTTTTTGAACGGTCACCAGGCAAGCGTGGCCGTGAAGGGCCCCCGCTTTGCACTGTGTTTACGAAAAATGTGAGTGTAGGCTTCAGTTCAGAATGACACTTCCTCCCCAACGCTCTCTCCACTTGTGCCCTGCCGTCTACACATCTACCGACCACGGTGTTCTGCGTGCACTATAATCAGTGTGTACATGCTAAACATTCTTTAGGTAATGTTGTTCGTCGGTAATTAGAGTTCTGTTTTTAAATTTCCTCAATTGTAAAAGAAATCGGCGAGAGGCGTCAACCCGAAATGTGTGCAAAGTTGTGGAATAATGCTAAGGAAGGCCGGAGCTGCAACTCCCGTTTTAAGCGCAGGCACCTATATTCTTATTTTCCGACGTAATTTTGGTGGCTTCGTCGAAAACAGCGCGTTCGTTAGGCAAAATAATCCTACATGATTATGGGAATTTTGGGTGGTGGCTATATCTATTGTTATCTAGTAAAACCAGGGTGACAATTATTTGCACAAAAAAAAATGTTGCGTTGGTATAGTTAGCACGCTATGCTCGTTATCTCCCCTGCGCCTTTTCTGTGTAAACATTTTTTCGCAGTTGCATCTATATCTATAGGCTGCAAACCATCGAGAAGTGCGTGGCAGAGGGTACGTCTCATTGCACCAGTTTTTAGGGTTTGTTTCCATTCTATTCATGTATGGAGCATGGAAAGAATGATTGTTTGAATGCCTCTGTGTGCTGTAATTTTGTAATCTTATCCTCACAATCCCTATATGAGCGATACATTTGGGATTGTGGTACATTCTTAGTCATCATTTAAAGCCCGATCTTGAAACTTTGTTAGTATACTTCCTCTGTATAGTTTATGTCTATCTTAAAGAGTCTGCCAGCTCAGTTTCTTCAGTATCTCTGCGCCACTTTCCTACAGATGAAACAAACTTGTGATCATTCATGCTGCCCTTCTTCGTGCACATTCAGTGTCCCCTGTTTCTCCTATTTGGCACAGGCCCCACATGCATGGACTATTCTACAACTGGTCGCAAGAGTGATTTGTAGATTGATTGAACTTTCCCAGTATTGTACCACTAAACCGAAGTGTACAACGACTGAACCTATGTGATCATTCCATTTCATATCCCTACAAAGTGTTACTCCCAGGCGTTTTTATGATTTGGCCGATTCCAACAGTGACTCATTCATATTAGTCATAGGTTACCACGTTTTCTTAGTTTTGATATTAGTCATAGGATACCACGTTTTCTTCGTTTTGTGAAGTGAACAATTTTACATTTCTGGACACTAAAAAGCAAATTGCCAATCTTTGCATCACTTTGAAATCTTATCAAGATCTGACTGAATATTTATGCAGCTTCTTTCAGATAGTACTTCATTGTAGATAATAGCGTCATCTTCAAAAAGACCTAGGTTACTTTTAACATTGTATGCAGTATCGTTAATGTAAAACATGAACAGCAAGCGTTGCAGCGCACTTCCCTGAGCCACACCTGAAGTTACTTGTGTATCTCCAACCAAGAGAACGTGCTGCGCCCTTCATACCAACAAGCCCTCAGTCCTGTCACAAATTTCACTTGATACCCCATATGATCGTATTTTTCACAATAAACGTAGGTGTGGTATTCAGTCAAACGCCTTTTTTAAATCAAGAAATGTTGCATCTACCAGACTCCCCAAGGGGGTCCAAAACTCTTTTGTGGATACGTGCGTAGCGAGCACAGGACCCCGAGCTAGTGTGGCCCTCCTTCCTTTCCGGGCTGCATGCCTTCCTTTTCCCCATCCCCCATCTTGGCCCCCCCTCTCACCTCTGCCTCTTCCCTTCCCTTTCTCACCCTCTGGGAGTATGTTTAGTGCCTACGTCCAGAGACGGACGCTCGAAACTGTAAAACAGTCTCTCTTCTTCGCTTTCTCTGCTGGCAAGTCTTTGTCCTTCCTTTGTCCTTCTCTTTTCCTTACCTCTTCTCTTTACCCTTTTCTCCGCTGCGGTGTTTGAAACCTCTCTTCTTTCCTTTCCTTTTCTTTGTTCCTCCTTTTCTCTATTTTCCTCCCTGTGCGTGTCTGAAGGCCGACCCATGCATTCCCATGCATAGCTGGTGACGGGGTAACACATAATTCACCGCCCCGGGTAGACAGGTAGGACACGTACTTACCCCCTGGTAATGGCCAGGCCCATGGAGGGGTGATTACCCGAGCTGATACCTTCCAAAAGTGCCGATTGGTCCCTCCGTCCATTTCTCTGGAGGTGTGACCTGAGGTGTGAACAATCACTTAAGGCGGGAGTGCCCTCAGATAGAGCCACAAGGAAGGAGCGCGCCATCGGAGACGCCGGTAATCATGGGGGATCCTTCTGCAATGGTTTCCTCATCATCTACTACGTCTGCTCACAAGCGTAAGTTCAATGAGTCTCAGCCACAGACAGTTATTCCATCGTTGCCACATCTTCCTTGTTGTTTCTCGGTCGGACGAAGGCCAAAACTTCTCCACAGTCAACCCTTTTATTATTCAGGAAGGTGTCGACGAAATTGCAGCTCCTGTAAAGTCTTGTTCTCGATTACGAAATGACACCTTGTTGTTAGAAACAGTCAGTGCCCTCGAGGCACAAAAATTGCTGCATACTTCACTGCTACACACCTTCCCTGTCCGGGTGGAAGCGCACCGCACTTGAAATTCATCACGTGGGGTCGTTTATACACGGATTGTCCGACGAGGAAATTCAAAACTACCTGTCTGACCAAGGCGTTACGGCTGTTAGTCATGAAAAGGGTTGACATGAACATTGTTCCAACCCGTACTGTCTTCTTGACATTTGACAGAGTTCAACTTCCATCGAACATAAAAGTGGTTTATGAGATAATTTCCGTTTGCCCTTACATCCCAAACCCTACGTGTTGCTATCGGTGTCAGCGGTTCAATCATACCAGCCAGTCCTGTTCCAATCCAGCCAAATGCGTTACGTGTGGCAAGGGTGCCCATGAGGGTGCTTGTCCACCTCCATCCCCTCATTGCATCAACTGTATGGGTGACCACGCTGCTTCCTCTAGAGATTGCCCCATTTTTAAAGATGAACGGCTCATTCAGGAAATCAGAGCGAAAGAAAAGGTGTCGACCTTTGCTGGTCGAAAGTTATACACCAGTCGAAAGCCCACTGTGCCTCACACAGGTAAATACAGCACTGTCCTTGCCTCTCCTCGGCCAACAAAGGAGGCAACCACGCAGACTTGTGATCTTACCTTTAGTGCCATGGTCGTCAGATCGGCCAGCGCAAAGATCGCCCGTTCAACCTCCCCACTCTCACCTGCTCACTCTATGGCTCACCCTTCATCAGGTTCTGCTAAATCTCGAGCCCCAAAATCAGACACCCAGGCTTCCAAAAAAGAGCCTACTCGTGAAGATTTTTTATGTACCCCAATTTCACAACCATCGGTTCCTCCTTCATTTCAACGACCTGTTTCCAAAAAGGCTAATAAGAAACCCAGCTCCTCTCCTTCTCCGCCACGGCGTGTCTCATCTACAGCACCACCTGGCAGTAACCGCCCTCGGCCGTCTTGTGTGTTGCCGAGGCGTACTGCTGGCGGCCGATCAACCGGCCGATCGCTGGTGGCAGGAGCTGCTCCCGAACAACCTATGGATAAAATCTTCTGCCTTTGGCTGAATGCCGTTCCACGTTGTCGGTCGCAAGCTCTGAGCAGTCGCTGAGTTGAGGGAAACCTTGGTCACATTCTTCCCTTTTCTGTCCACCCTATGTCCATTATCCATTGGAATATCCGCGGCATTCGAGCCAATCGGGATGAATTGTCGATCCTCTTACGATCCTACTCCCCGGTAATCTTCTGTCTTCAGGAAACAAAGCTGCGTCCCCATGTTCACTTTGTTTTCCCCCATTTTCAGTCAGTCCGATTTGATCTCCCCTCTGTTGAAGGCACTCCAGCACATGGAGGACTCATGATTCTTCTCCATGATACTATCCATTATCACCCAATCCTCTTAAACACTTCCTTCCAAGCTGTCGCTGTCCGTCTTTCCCTTTCTGGATACACCTTCTCTCTTTGTACTGTATACATTCCATCGTCCACACCAACGGCAAGAGCTGATCTCCTTCATCTTCTTGGTCAGCTTTCGCCTCCCTATTTGCTGGTTGGGGACTTCAACGCCCACCACCTGCTTTGGGGATCTCCGCGTCTTCCACCAAGCGGATCTTGTTTGCCTCAACACTGGGGACCCTACATTTTTGTCTGCCTCCACGACAAAGTTCTCTCGTTTGGACCTTTCGGTCGGTACTGTTCCACTAGCTCGGCGCTTCGAATGGTTCGCTCTTGCTGATACACACTCGAGTGATCACTTTCCATGTGTCCTTAGATTGCAGCCACAACTGCCATATATACACCCGAGACGCTGAAAGTTTGCCCAAGCCGATTGGACACTTTTTTCGTTTCTAGCGACATTCGATGACCGTCACTTTCCTAGCGTTGACGATGAGGTCACTCATATTACAGAAGTTATTCTTATAACTACGGAATGTTCAATACCTCACACCTCCGAATTGTCCCGGCGTCCCCCAATTTCTTGGTGGAATGAGGCATGCCGTGACGCAATACGTGAGCGGCGACGTGGTCTTCGCGTTTTCCGGCAACATCCTACTTTGGCCAACTGTATCCGCTATAAGCAGTTCCGTGCGCGATCCCGTCGCGTCATCCGCGATAGCAAGAAGGCAAACTGGGACTTCTTTACTAGCTCATTTAACACCTTCACTCCCTCCTTGGAAGTTTGGAGTCGGATTCGACGGTTATCTGGCGCACCTAGTTTCTCCCCAGTCTCTGGTCTCACTGTCGCGCATGATAAAATGGCTCTGAGCACTATGGGACTCAACTGCTGAGGTCATTAGTCCCCTAGAACTTAGAACTAGTTAAACCTAACTAACCTAAGGACATCACAAACATCCATGCCCGAGGCAGGATTCGAACCTGCGACCGTAGCGGTCTGGCGGTTCCAGACTGCAGCGCCTTTAACCGCACGGCCACTTCGGCCGGCGTCGCGCATGATACATTAGTGGACCCCGTCGCAATTTCTAACTCATTGGGTCAACACTTTGCTGAGATTTCGAGCTCTTCAAATTACCCGCCAGCCTTTCTCCCGAAGAAACGTGCAGCGGAAGTGCAACCTCTTGCTTTCTCCTCTCAAAATCGCGAAAGCTATAATACTGTTTTCTCCATGCGGGAACTCCAACATGCACTCTCTTCTTCTCGCTCTTCCGCCCCAGGACCGGATGGTATCCACATCCAAATGTTGCTGCATTTATCATACCATAGTCTGCGTTACCTCCTCCGCCTTTATAAACGAATTTGGACCGACAGTACTTTTCCCAGACTATGGCGGGAAGCTATCGTCGTTCCTGTTCCGAAACCTGCAAAGGACAAACATCTCCCCTCTAGCTATCGCCACATTTCTCTCACGAGTAGTGTATGTAAGGTTTTGGAGCGTGTGGTGAATTGCTGTTTAGTCTGGTGGCTGGAGTCCCGCAGTCTTTTAACACCTGCCAAATGCGGTTTCCGAAAGCATCGTTCTGCAGTTGACCATCTTGTTGCTCTCTCCACTTATATCATGAACGATTTTCTCCGGAAACTCCAAACAGTAGCGATATTTTTTGATCTGGAGAGAGAATACGATACCTGCTGGACGACAGGCATCCTCCACACACTGTTGTCTTGGGGCTTTCGAGGACGGCTGCCCCTTTTTCTTCGTGAATTTATGGCAGAGCGCACATTTAAAGTGCGGGTGAACACTACTCTCTCCTGCCGGCCGGAGTGGCCGTGCGATTCTGGGCGCTACAGTCTGGAGCCGAGCGACCTCTACGGTCGCAGGTTCGAATCCTGCCTCGGGCATGGATGTGTGTGATGTCCTTAGGTTAGTTAGGTTTAATTAGTTCTAAGTTCTAGGCGACTGATGACCTCAGAAGTTAAATCGCATAGTGCTCAGAACCATTTGAACCATTTGAACTACTCTCTCCCGTACTTTCTCCCAAGAAAACGGGGTACCCCAGGGCTCTGTGCTAAGTGTTGTACTGTTTGCCATTGCCATAAATCCAATTATGGATTGTCTCCTTCCTGATGTCTCGGGCTCCCGCTTTGTGGACGATTTTGCGATCTACTACAGCTCTCAACGGACCAGCCTTCTTGAACGGCGTTTTCAAGGATGTCTCGACCGCCTCCACTCTTGCAGCATCGAAACCGGCTTCCGCTTTTCTCCCAGTAAGACCGTTTGTGTTAATTTTTGGCGTCGTACGGGGTTTCTTCCGCCTTCCTTACATCTAGGCCCTGTCAACCTTCCGTTCGCGGACGTCGCTAAATTCTTGGGTCTTATGTTTGACAGAAAACTGTGCTGGTCCTCCCACGTTTCCTATCTTTCGGCTCGCTGTCTGCGATCCCTCAACACCCTCTGTGTCGCACCGAGCGAGGTGGCGCAGTGGCTAGACACTGGACTCGCATTCGGGAGGACGACGGTTCAATCCCGCGTCCGGCCATCCTGATTTAGGTTTTCCGTGATTTCCCTAAATCGCTCCAGGCAAATGCCGGGATGGTTCCTGTGAAAGGGCACGGCCGACTTCCTTCCCCATCCTTCCCTAATCCAATGAGAACGATGACCTCGCTGTCTGGCCTCCTTCCCAAAAACAACCCCTCTGTGTCCTGAATGGCACTTCCTGGGGAGTGGACCGTGTGGTCCTTCTCCGCCTCTATCGGGCCTTAGTGCGCTCGAAATTGGACTACGGAAGCATAGTTTACTCCTCTGCTCGGCCGTCTATTCTTCGGCGTCTCGACTCTGTCCACCACCGTGGATTACGTTTAGTGTCTGGAGCGTTTTACACCAGCCCTGTGGAAATCCTTTATGCTGAGACTGCTGAATCTCCGCTGTCCAATCGGCGAGCTGTCCTTCTGAGTCGTTAAGCTAGCCATCTGTCTTCATGTCTGCTAATCCGGCCCATGTCATTTTTTTCGGCGCCTCCTTGGATTTAGGGTATGCAGGCCGCCCTTCCTCCCTACTTCCACCGGGAGTCCGCTTCCGTCAACTGCTCCATTCTCTTTCCTTCCACTTTCCTAAGACTTTCTTGACAACTTAGGGTACAGCACCACCTTGGCTCCGGCCCCGGACCTGCCTGCTCCGTGGCCTTTGTCAGTTTCCCAAGGATGGTACACCTTCTCTTGTTTATCGTCGGGTATTTGCTGCTCTATGCACACAAATGAAGGATGCCACATTTATTTACACTGATGGCCAAAAACATCGTTTGGTGTTGGGAGTGCCTATATTCTTGACGACACCCACAATCAGTTTCGGCTTCCCGACCAGTGTTCGGTTTTTACTGCGGAGCTTTACGATGTTCTCCAGGCTGTCCACTACATCCGCCGCCATCAGCGGATACAGTATGTTACCTGCTCCGACTCTCTCAGCTCTCTCCTCAGTCTCCAAGCTCTCTACCCCGTCCACCCTCTGGTCCACCGGATTCAGGACTGCCTTCACTTGAGGGGCGTCTCTGTGGCGTTCCTCTGGATCCCAGGACATGTTGGTATCTGTGGAAACGAGGCGGCCGATATAGCGGCCAAGGCTGCATTCTCTCTTCTTCGGCTAGCTATTCGCATGATTCCCTTCGCCGAACTACAAAGTGTTTTATGTCGTCGTGTTGCTCTTTTATGGCACGCACATTGGTCGTCACATCCCAATAATAAATTGCGGGACGTGAAAGCTCTTCCCTGTGCTTGGACCTCTTCCTCCCGAACGCGTCGTCGGTAGGAGGTAATTTTAACTAGACTCCGGATAGGGCACTGTCTTTTAGCCATCGACATCTTTTAAGCGGCGATCCTCCCCCACTCTGTCCCCACTACTCTCAACTGTGGACGGTGAGACACCTTTTACTTGAGTGCCCCTATTTTACTCCGTTACGCACCCGTCTACAGCTGTCGCCTGATATATCTTCCATTTTAGCAGATGACACGCTATCAGCCGATCGCGTTCTCGAGTTCAATAGTGCCAGTGAGATGACGTCAGTAATTTGAAGCTCTTTTTGGGGACAAACAACCCTGCTTCTATAGTGGTTTTTTAAGCTTTCCTTCTTTTTTGGCTTCCCCGCTTTTTTGAGTTTTGCTCCCATTGCTGCTGGTTTCCAGTTTCGTTTTTTAGCTTTTCCTAAGTCACAGACCGGGCGCTAATGACCGTAGCAGTTTTGCGCCCTAAAACCATAACAAAAAAAAATCTGCCTGACTGCCTCGATCGAAAGCTTTCAGAATGGCATGTGAGAAAAGTGCGAGTTGGGTTTCTCATGGTGGATGTTTTCGGAATCCTTGCTGGTTGGCTTGTAGGAGATCATTCTATTAGAGATGCCTCATTACATTTGAGTTCAGAAACTGTTCCAGGATTCTCAACAACTCGATGTCAAAGATAATGGACGGTAGTTTTCTGGGTCGCTTATACTACCCTTCTTGTAGACGGATGTGACCTCTGCTTTTTCCTAAAAACTGGGCACAGACTTTTGTTTGAGGGAACTACAATAGATTATAATTAAAAGAGGACCTAACTCAGCCGCAAATTCAGTATAGAATCTGATAGGGATTCCATAAGGCCCTGAAACTTTGTTAAATTTTGACAATTTCAGCTGTTTATCAGCACCACTGACGCTAATACTTATTTCGCTCATCTTTTCAGTGGTACAACGATTAAATTGGGGCAGTTCTACTGGGTTTTGCATTGTAAAGAAACATTTGATAACGGAGTTAAGCATTTCAGCTTTTGCTTTGCTACCCTCAATTTCAGTTGTCTCATTCTCTAAGGACTGAACACTAACTTTGGTGCCACTATCAGGCCTCACACACGACCAGAGTTTCTTTTGGTCTTGTGAAAGACCATTTAACAATATTCTGCTAGTCACTGAAGGCTTCACAAATTACTCTCTTGACACCTAAACATGTTATATTGTAGCCCTATGCTTTTATATCTACTACACAGCAATCTGTTTCTTTAGAAGTTTCTTTACAGTGGCCGTACACCATGGAGAGTCCCTCCATGATAAGCAAGCGATAGTGAACACTTGCGAATTGTGTGCGAATGCTCGTTCGCTTATGTTTGGTTCTGTTCACACCTGTGTAAATAAGGCTTGAAAGAACGAAGACAGAGCGAGGCGGCGCGGTTGTTAGCACACTAGACTTACATTCGGGAGGGCGACTGTTCAAACCTGCGTCCGGCCAGCCAGGTTTAGGTTTTCCGTGATTTCCTTATACCGTTCCAGTCAAATGCCGGGATGATTCCTTTGAAACGGCACGGCCGATTTCCTTCCTCATCCTTGACACAATCTGAACTTGTGCTCTGTCTCTGATGATCTCGATATCGACGGGACGTGTAAACCCAGTCTTCCTTCTTCCTTCCAAGAACGATAGCGCCTGTTATGAAGAACTCTGCTCACCCCATTCGACCGAAATTTGCTCGCTCTGAGTATTTGCGGTCACAGTCAGACCGCGGCCACGCTCGTGTGGATACTACCAGACAGAATCTCCTATTAATCTGTGGATAATGGTCAACATTGGTATGAAAAACTAATTCCTGTTTTCTGTCCTGCAAAGTCCGGGAGAACAATCCCAGGTACATGGAAATCAAAGTTATTTTCGTCTCTTTCTTGTTACTGAAACTTATTCGTGACTCTTTATGCATCCACTTGTCGTGAAACAGTCCAGAGTCTTCACCGGCGTAACATCCATCCCATCCATCCATCCATCCTCATGGCACAAGACGTTGGAGCTGGCCAATGCATTTATGCATTCCTCTCACAAAGAGAAACATACGCTGAAGCCCCAAAGAAAGTGGTGTAGGCATGCGTGTTTAAATACACAGATGTGTAAACAGACAGAATACGGCGCTGCAGTCGGCAACGTCTATATAAGACAAAAAGTGCCTGGCGCAGCTGTTAGTTCGGGGTTGCTGCTGCTACAATGGCATGTTACAAGATTTAAGTGAGTCTGAACGTGGTGTGATAGTCGGCGCACTAGCGATGGGACACAGTATCTCATAGATAGAGATGAAGTGGGGGTTTTGCTATACGACCATGTCACGAATGTACCGTGAATATCAGGAATCCGCTGAAACGTCAAATCTCCGACATCGCTGCGGCCAGAAAAACATCCTGCAAAAACAGGACTAACGAATACTAAAGAGAATCGTTCAACATGACACAAGTGCAATCCTGAAAATTGCTGCAGATTTCAATCCTGGGCCATCAAAAAGTGTCAGCGTGTGAACCATTCAACGAAACATCATCGATGTGGGCTTTCAGAGCCGAAGTCCCACTCGTGTACCCTTGCTGACTGCACGATACAAAGCTTTACCCCTCGTCTGGCTCCTTCAACATCGACATTGGACTGTTGATGACTGGAAACATTCTGGACGGACGAGTTTCATTTCAAATTGTATAGAGTGGATGGACGTGTACGGGTATGGAGACAACCTCATAATCCATGGATCCTGCATGTCAGCAGGGGACTGTTCAAGCTACTGGAGGCTCAGTAACTGTGTGGGGCATGTGTAGTTGTAGTGATATGGGACCCCTGATAAGTCTAGGTACGACTGACACGTGACACGTTCATAAACATCTTGTCTGATCACCTGCTTCCATTCATGTCCATTATGCATTCTGATGGACTTGGGCTATTCTAGCAGGACAACGCGACACCCCAAACATCCAGAATTGCTACAGAGTCGTTCCAGGAACACTCTTATGATTTTAAACACTTCTGCTGGCCACCAGACTCCCCAGACATGAACCCCCCCCCCCCCCCCCCCGGGGGTCTACAACTCTTTTGTGGATATGTGCATGGCGAACACGGGGTCCCGAGCTATTGCAGCCTTCCTTCTTTCCAGGGGTGCATTTCCTTCCCCTTCCCCTCCTTTCCTCTCCTTGCTCCTTCCCCTTCCCCCTCTCCTCTCCCTCTCTTGGTGTCCTTGCTTATGTTGGCCCCCCGCTATCCTCCTGGTTATGTTGGTTTTGCAATTTAGCTTTGTTGCGTAATCACCACCTCCTTTTGGCACTCCCTTGTCCCTCTCTGGGGTCTGACCTCAATTACTAAATTTCTCTTCCGTAGTGTGAGCCGTTTGGGGAAGAGCACCTTACCTAGTGTCTCCGATGTGTGCCCTCGTAGTTCATTCCACCTTTTCTTTCATGTCGTTGTCTGATGCTAGGGTGCATAGCCAGCATGGTAGCCAGACCGTGTGGTGGGGTCGGTATGTACCTTTTGGTTGAGCCCCCCTGAACACAGAGGGATCACACTTCTAATACCTGAGCTTAACATAGGCAAATGTAATGTATTGCGAATACATAGAAAGAAGGGTCCTTTATTGTATGATTATATGATAGTGGAACAAACACTGGTAGCAGTTACTTCTGTAAAATATCTGGGAGTATGTGTGCGGAGCGATTTGAAGTGGAATGATCACATAAAATTAATTGTTGGTATAGCGGGTACCAGGTTGAGATTCATTGGGAGAGTCCGTAGAAAATGTAGTCCATCAACAAAGGAGGTGGCTTACAAAACACTTGTTCGACCTATACTTGAGTATTGCTCATCAGTGCAGGATCCATACCAGATCGGGTTGACGGAGGAGATAGAGAAGATCCAAAGAAGAGCGGCGCATTTCTTCACAGGGTTATTTGGTAACTGAGATAGCGTTACGGAGATGTTTAGCAAACTCAAGTGGCAGACTCTGCAAGAGAGGTGCTCTGCATCACGGTGTAGCTTGCTGTCCAGGTTTCGAGAGTGTGCGTTTCTGGATGAGGTATCGAATATATTGCTTCCCCCTACATGTACCTCCCAAGGAGATCACGAATGTAAAATTAGAGAGATTCGAGCGCGCGCACGGAGGCTTTCAGACAGTCGTTCTTCCCGCGAACCATATGCGACTGGAACAGAAAATGGAGGTAATGACAGTGGCACGTGAAGTGCCCTCTGGCACACACCGTTGGGTGGCTTGCGGAGTATAAATGTAAATGTAGATGTAGATGTGACCTCCTCATGCAAGCCTTGGAGTGGTTGCTCGTCACCCTGGAGCATTGGAACTCACGGCAATGGCCGCCGTGCCAGAAGGCCCTTGCTGTGGCTGGGTGGCGCCTGTGAGGAGAGCCCCTGATCGGAGTGGGTGGTATCAGGGTGGACACTATACGAATGAAACTCATATGGGTCCAGAACTCTGGCCGTTCTTCTGTGGCCGTCTCTCTGCGTGGAACTGATTCTTCTAGTGCTGCTTCTCCTGCCCCTCCGGCCTTCCCTTCCATGGCTACTCCCTGGGAAGAGGGTCAGGCGCGTCAGCTAAGGGCAAAGCCTTTCCCCCGCTATCTGGTTTGCGCCAGGACTGGTGGGGATACTTTCACCAATACCAAACCTTTATTCTTTGTGGAACACATTGAAGACAAGTTTGGCGAAGTGGACTCCCTGAGCAAGATGTGGTCGGGTTCGTTGCTGATCAAAACAGTCTGCGGCCCTTCGTGCCTGTACCCATCTTGGCACAATTCCCGTGTCCATTACCCCCCACCAGTCTCTAAATATGGTTCTAGGTGTGATTTTTCACAGGGACCTCATTCTTCAAACTGATGAGGAACTTTGGGACAATCTCAGACTGCAGGGTGTTCACTTTGATCGGCGTGTTCAGAAGGGTCCTAAGGACAATCGCATTGATACTGGTGCCTTTATCCTGGCCTTTGAGGGAGATACCCTCACTGAGAAAGTAAAGATTATGGTTTATCGATGTGATGTGAAGCCGTACATCGCACCTCCAATGAGGTGTTTTAAGTACTTGCGTTTTGGACACGTCTTCCTGCTGTTCACAGGCTCTTCTCTGTGGTGACTGTGGATGTCGACTCCATGAGGGGAGTCCCTGTGTTCCCCCTCCTGTGTGTGTTAATTGTCATGGCAATGATTCTCCACGTTCACCAGATTGCTCAGTATATAAGAAGGAATAGAAGATGCAGTAGTATAAGTCCCTTGATCGTTTAACCTACGCAGAGGCTCGTAGGAAGTATACACGTCGTCACCCTGTGTCCATGACGTCTAGTTATGCTTTGGTTACATCTTCACCCCTTCCTCCCCCTTCCTTACCGCAGTCCCGGACCCCTCTCCTCCCACCCCTCCCCTGTGGCTCCCACACCTTCTCCTCTGGGCGCTGCTTTCCCTCCCCAGCCAGAGAAGTGTCCCACTCCTTCGGCGTCTGCCGGTCAAGGGCGCCCCTCCCGGGATGCCCCTTCCCGGCACCTTCCAGGCCAAAGGTCTGCTGCCACCCGACGACCGCGAGAACTGCGGTCTGTCGGCCTCCAGGTCGTCTGATCTCTTTCTGTTCCTGATCTTGCTGCAGCTGGCATCCTTTATGCCACACAACCCTCCTCGATCTCAAACAGAAAAGAAGAAGAAACATAAGTCCCGTTACAAAGATCCTCTGATGTCACCAGAGGTCCCATCCCCGGCTTCACAACCAGATTCTGACCTGTCGTTCATGGATGTCGCCCCCCCCCCTCCTTGTTGTGACTGGTGGTGACCCGGTGGTATGACTGGCTTTAGCCTGTTCAACCCCCATTTAAATCATTGTTCTGTGGTTATCCAATGGAATTGTAATGAATACTGCTGTCACCTTCCAGAATTGAAATCCCTTATTTCGTCTTACTCTGCAGCTTGTGTGGTTCTACAGGAATCTCATTTTACTGATGATCACTCACTGACCTTCTGTGGGTTCTGTGTTTTCTGTCGAAATCTGGTCAGACCCCTGTGGGCTTCTGGTGACGTTTGTATGTTGGTCCATACAGACATTGCTAGCACGTGGATTCCTCTTCAAACTACATTGGAAGCGATTGCTGTTAGGGTCCACCTGGACTCTGAGGTCACGGTGTGCAACCTTTATTTCCCTCCTGACTGGACTCTTACACCTGCTGCCTTAACTGCCCTTCTTCAGCATCTTCCTCCTCTCTTCCTCCTTCTTGGCGATTTTAATGCTCATCATCCTTTGTGGGCAGAGAATTTCCATCTAGACGACGTCTTCTCTTAGATCAGTTTATTACAGACCACGACTTGTGCCTTCTTAATGATGGCTCCCCTACTCATTTCAGTGCCGGTCATGGTACCTTTTCTGCCATTGATCTTACTCTTTCTGCTCCCTCTCACCTCCCTTCATTACACTGGTCGCCACATGACGACCTTTGTGATAGTGACCATTTCCCGTTGATTCTCTCTCTCTCTCTCTCTCTCTCTCTCTCTCTCTCTCTCTCTCTCCCCCCCTCTCTCCCCCCCCCCCCTTCCGGTCCCCGATGGACAGGTTACCTTGTTGGTCTTTCCAACGCGCCGATTGGCCTCTATACACTGCACAGGTCGTGTTTTCTCCCTCTTTGTCAGGTTGTATTGATGACGTCCTACGTGACGTGTCTGACGCGATTGTTCGCGCTGCTAGCCTTGCTGTACCGCGCTCATCTGGACCATTTCGTCACCGGCAAGTCCCGTGGTGGAGTACAGCTATTGCCATTCCATCCATGATCGCCGTCGAGCTTTGCAACACCTAAAGAGGCATCCATCCTTTGCAAGCCTTATTACCTTTAAACGCCTTCGTGCTAAAGCGCGTTATTTAATCAAACGGAGCAAACGGATATGTTGTGAACGATTTGTTTCTTCCCTATGTCACGGGTGTGGGCTACACTTCGCTCTCTCCAAGGTTGCCATCGGCAGTCCACCCTCCCAGGCCTTCACCTCCCAGATGGCCTTTTTACGGACCCGTTGATTGTTGCGGAACATCTTGCGACCCATTTTGCAATGGCATCCGCATCAGCCTCCTATCCGGTTGCTTTCCTTCACCAGAGACAGCGGGCCGAAGCTTCCACCGTAATGTTTTACCCCTTGTCAGTCAGAATCTTACAACGAACCTTTTACTGAATGGGAATTTCTTTCCGCACTTTCTTCTTCTCATGATACGGCCCCTGGACCAGACTCCATTCGTAACCAACTGCTTCAACATCTCAGTGCTCCACAATGGCAACATCTTCTCCGGGTGTTTAACCGTATCTGGCTCCAGGGTGACTTCCCTTCTCAGTGGAGGGATAGCATCGTGGTTCCTGTCCTTAAGCCTGGTAAGAACCCCCTATTTGTTGACAGCTATCGGCCAATTAGTCTGACCAATGTTGTTTGCAAGTTACTTGAATGGATGGTAGCCCGTCGGCTCAATTGGGTTGTCGAATCTCGGGATCTCTTGTCGCCTTACCAGTGTGGCTTCCGAGAGGGATGGTCTCCGATCGATCATTTACTTTACTTGGAATCCGCAGTTCGGCTGGCTTTTTCCCAGTGCTGCCATTTGGTTGCAGTATTTTTTTACCTTCGCAAGGCCAATGACACTGCCTGGCGCCATCACGTCTTACTTACACTTCATCAGTGGGGTCTTCGGGGCCCACTCCCGATTTTTATCCGCCAGTTCCTGTTCCATTGGTCATTCAGGGTTCGGGTTGTTACTGTTTTTAGTTCTCCACAGACCCAGGAGACGGGCATCCCACAGGGTTCTGTCTTGAGTGTGCTTCTTTTCCTCGTTGCTATCGATGGACTTGTGGCCTCTGTCGGTCCTTTGGTCGCCCTGCCCTGTATGTGGGTGATTTCTGCATTTGGGTTAGTTCCTCTTCGATGGCCTCGGCAGAGCGGCAGCTCCAGGGAGCTATCTACATCCACATCCATACTCTGCAAGCCACCTGACGGTGTGTGGCGGAGGGTACCTTGAGTACCTCTATCGGTTCTCCCTTCTATTCCAATCTCGTATTGTTCGTGGAAAGAAGGATTGTCGGTATGCTTCTGTGTGGGCTCTAATCTCTCTGATTTTATCCTCATGGTCTCTTTGCGAGATATACGTAGGAGGGAGCAATATACTGCTTGACTCTATATGCCGTACCTCTGCATGGACCCTCCACACGAGTTTCAGTTCTCTCCTTAAAATCGCGGGTGGTCCACTTCTGTCGCCGTACTACGATCCACCCTGATCCAGAGCACTGTCTCGATGCACAACGATTGCCTGTGGTCCCACAGTTTCGTTTCCTGGATCTTCTTTTCGACGACAAGCTCACTTGGCTGCCCCATATCAGACTTCTGAAGGTAGGATGTTTCCGTAAACTCAGTGTCCTTCGCTTCCTTGTCCACTCGTCTTGGGGTGCGGACTGCTCCCTTCTTCTCCGTCTTTATCGTGCTTTAGTTCTGTCTCGCTTGGACTATGGTTGTCAAGTTTATGGTTCGGCTGCTCCTTCCACACTGCACGTGCTGGATCCAGTCCACCATCGTGGTATCTGTTTGGCCACCGGCGCCTTCCCTACTAGCTCTGTTGATAGTCTCCTGGTTGAAGCTGGGATCCCCCCCCCCCCCCTTTCTGTTCGGTGGTCCCAGCTTCTGGTGTCTTATGCACTCGCTGTTCATTCCTCTCCCACTCATTCTTCCTATTCTATCCTGTTCCAAGACCATGGACGTCACCCACCTGATTCCCGCCATAGTGCGGGTTTACCGGTTGGGCTCCGCCTTGCGTCTCTTTGTCGTGATTTTCAGCTTCCTTATTTCTCTTGTCTTCCTTGCTCCTTCCCCTCCACCCCCCCCCCCCTTGGTTAGTTCCTCGGCTTCGAATTCGGATGGACCTCCGCCGAGGTCCAAAAGATTCCATCCCCCCGATGGTATTCCATTCCTTTTTACACCGAATTTTATGGGAGTTTCGGGATGCTGTTGTTTTTTACACTGATGGCTCTGAATCTGCTGATCATGTGGGATATGCCTTCACGTCCTCTGTTGGAATGGAAAATCATCTGCTGCCACCTACCTGCTGGAATTGTTTGCAGTTTCCCAGGCCCTTACCTTTATTAAACAGTCCCAACACAACCTCGTTTTGTTATCTACAGACTCAATGAGTGGGCTTCTGGCTATTGACCGGTGTTTTTCGCGCCATCCTTTGGTCTCTGCCATCCATGACCATCTCACTGATATTCACCGTGCTGCTTGTTCCGTTGACTTCCTTTGGGTCCCTGGACATGTGGGTATCCTGGGTAATGAGGTCGCTGATCGTTTGGCTGGGGGAGCAGTCACTTAACCCCGTTTTCTGTAACTCCTCCTGTAGCGGATTTACGACTTCACATCAAATCCCACTTCGCACAATCATGGGCCAACTCTCGGGAGGCTACTTCTCTGTCTAATAAACTTCGAGCGATTAAGGTGACACCAGGCCCGTGGCGTTCTTCCTTTCGCCTCTCCCGAAAGGACTCGACCACACTGTGTCGTCTCCACATTGGCCATACCAGGCTGACCCATGGTTTTCTTTTGCGTGATGAGCCACCCCCACTTTGTGGTTGTGGAGCCTTCCAGTCAGTAACCCACATTTTGGTTGAATGCCCCCTTCTTTTGGCTCTGCGTGGTAAGTACAGACTCCCCCGCACTTTACCTTTGATGTTGGCTGACGATTCCTGGATGGTCGACCTGGTTCTCAGTTTCCTCCGGGAAAGTGGTTTTTATTCTCAGTTTTAAGGTTTTTAATCTCTCTCTGGTGTTGGGGCAGGGCGGTGAGTGTTGGGGTATCTCCCCCTGTAAGCTGTGTTTGGAGATTCTCGACTCCCCTCCTCGGCCAAGATCCTCTTTTCTTCACCTTTTCTCAGTTTTTATCACTTTTTTAGAATTTGTTGGTCTCCTTTTCCCATATGCAATTCTACATTCTAGCGGTTGAATGCTTTTAAGTTGCAGATGGTCTTGCCTCTACTGCTTCAGAGGTGGGATATTTCCTGCCTCTAGCATAGTGTTGGGTTCGCTCTCTTGCTGACTTACCTCATTTTGTTTTTACCATTGACACCATGACTGCCTTTTTCAGTTTTTAGTTTTTTCCCTTTTATCGTTCTGACTTTTCTGAGATATCACACTATCGGGATGGACCACATTTGAAACAAGGGACTGATGACCTTGCTGTTTGGTCCCTTCACCAACCAACCAACCAACCCAGACATGAACATTATTGAGCATATCTGGGATGTCTTGCAACGTGCTGATCAAGAGAGATCTCCATCCCCTCATTCTTACAGATTTATTGACAGCCCTGCGGGCTTCGTGTCACTTGCCTCCAGCACTACTTCAGACATTAGTCGAATCCACGCCACGTCGTGTTGTGGCACTTCTGCGTACTCGTAGACGCCCTATACGGTATTAGGCTGATATACCAGTTTCTTTGTTTTCAGTGTATTTCTGCTGACGACATTTGCTTTAAACGTATCTTTCACAACTTTGGAGACGCCATAGCAATGGGAAATATAAATTTTATCGCTGCTTGTTTCTTTCGTAGCATAAACTGTACTCTTAGGTTTCGAGCAACATATTTATGTTATCCTTTGTTTCCTAACGAGACATAACTGAAAATAACATCAAATACCGCCGAAAACACCTGTTTTACATTAATAAAAAGACCCAAAATGTGTTAAAAACGCTAAGATGAAAAAAATATGAATGAAGCAGGAAGCCAACGTACTTTTCTCGACTCTGTAATCCACGTCTTTATGTACAGTACTACGCTCATGGAGGTGAACCAAGAAGGGAGTTGAAACCGACGTCCCCGTCTGAAATAGCCCAAAACATTAGGCTCGCCAAATTCATACCTCCATGGTTCACCCTGGTGATACTTCTCCGTGACGTCACTCTGACGTGCCTATGCCCAGTTTCGACTGTGTTAGATGTTTCGATTAAATGAAGACGTAGTTGTTTCATCAAAAGTGCGAGATTGCGTTGGTTATGGTTGTACTAATCAATCCGATCGTTGTCTCCAATTTAAAGGAATCACATTTCATTCGTAAGTGGAGCCGTTCAAGCACTATTTTCTTTTTATACATAAATTATGGTTTCAGGGTTTACTTTTATCGTAGTGGTTTTATTTCTGTCATTTGACTTTAGATTTGTCTATCTTTACTCAGTGTCCGTTCTTTCTCTTCATTCCTGTGTTGGCTTCCAGATCCAAAAGACTCCAGCATCCTAGTCACGCTGTATCGACGGTCTGGTCCCCGCACTACGAAACTGCGCTGATTGTTGGAGCATCATCTCATGCCCTAAATTCCTCCCGCCGATCATTATTCATTGTTCACATTTACTCCCACTTTAAAAACAGTTTATGGCTAGAACAGCCGGAGAGTTTGTGAGTTTTGTGTGCGTGACTGAAAGAATGTATATGTGTGTTTTACGTCCTGTTTGAAGAAGGCTGTGGCAGAAGACGTACGTGTAACTTTTTTTCGTCGTGCCGGCCTGCTGCTTGGCATGCGAGGAGCATGCTCTCCGTGTCATAGTTATTCCTTCATGAAGTTGTAAATAGTCCACTGCACTTCATCAGGAACAGTGTCGTACATAACGACAGACAGGAAAATAAATTTTGAAATTAAACTGAAAACGTTTCTTTGATAACTACTCCTATTTCGCAGAAGATTATCTATTAAAGATTATCTATTATTGTAATGTGTAAATCAGGGTGCACTCAGACCTTGTGAGGCCAATTGAGGAGCTACTTGATTGTGAAGTAGCGGCACCGGTCACGAAAGATGACAACGGCTCGGAGAGCGGTGTGCTGACCACATTCTGCAGTGAGGTATACCTGTATGCAGTTCTGTTTCTTTCACATTTCAGTAACAGTTCACTTTGTTGACATGCACAAGATTCGATAGCATGTCTTGCTTATTTCCTCATTGCACACGTTGATGGGCTAACAAAGAACACGTAGGTAAATTTTTTTTTACAAAAAACTGTTGTGCAAAGGAACTGAAAACTGAAAATGTGACTAACAGGAAGCAGCGCCAGTAAGCAAACAAGCAGTAGTTTAGGAGTTCGCGCTTCTTTCGCTGTCACTGCAAGTATAGTAAAAGTGGAATAAAATGCATTACAAAAGCATCCTTTTCACATCCAGTCCATCTCTTCTTGGTTATTCGAAATACATCAACTGAAACTATGTACATTAACGAGGCCAAATGTGTCGTGTTACCAGAGCAACTACGCACTCAAGAACAGAAAAAGTTCAAAATTGCCTTCCTGACAACATGTTATTGATGTAAGCACTATAATTTTTACTATTTGAAACATTTGTACCACGCACTCGACGGAGATCATGAATAGAAAGCAATCGTAGACATAAAGTTCGTAAATGTAGAAGGCCCCGCTCACTCCAGCTTCAAAACAAGGTTCAACGTAATCTGCCACGCCACGACAAAGACGTGTTTTTCGTCCGTTGTCATCTATCACAGTACCCACTGAACGCTTATATCATTGATGCATCATTAACTGACATTTAATTATGAGGGTGATGTGTTTGTATAAATCTTGAATGTGCCATTGTCTTGAAATAGCATACGGGTAACCGTTGGGCCTTTGAAACAGCGTACTGCCATAACACGCAGGTCAATACAGCGTTTCCACAGCTATCGGAGATCAGCTGACCATAATCAGAAATGTACTCCACTTTGTGAGAGAAACGCAATAGGTCCCAACGTCTACTGTCATTCCTGCTGCAACTGTTGTATTATACACTCCTGGAAATGGAAAAAAGAACACATTGACACCGGTGTGTCAGACCCACCATACTTGCTCCGGACACTGCGAGAGGGCTGTACAAGCAATGATCACACGCACGGCACAGCGGACACACCAGGAACCGCGGTGTTGGCCGTCGAATGGCGCTAGCTGCGCAGCATTTGTGCACCGCCGCCGTCAGTGTCAGCCAGTTTGCCGTGGCATACGGAGCTCCATCGCAGTCTTTAACACTGGTAGCATGCCGCGACAGCGTGGACGTGAACCGTATGTGCAGTTGACGGACTTTGAGCGAGGGCGTATAGTGGGCATGCGGGAGGCCGGGTGGACGTACCGCCGAATTGCTCAACACGTGGGGCGTGAGGTCTCCACAGTACATCGATGTTGTCGCCAGTGGTCGGCGGAAGGTGCACGTGCCCGTCGACCTGGGACCGGACCGCAGCGACGCACGGATGCACGCCAAGACCGTAGGATCCTACGCAGTGCCGTAGGGGACCGCACCGCCACTTCCCAGCAAATTAGGGACACTGTTGCTCCTGGGGTATCGGCGAGGACCATCCGCAACCGTCTCCATGAAGCTGGGCTACAGTCCCGCACACCGTTAGGCCGTCTTCCGCTCACGCCCCAACATCGTGCAGCCCGCCTCCAGTGGTGTCGCGACAGGCGTGAATGGAGGGACGAATGGAGACGTGTCGTCTTCAGCGATGAGAGTCGCTTCTGCCTTGGTGCCAATGATGGTCGTATGCGTGTTTGGCGCCGTGCAGGTGAGCGCCACAATCAGGACTGCATACGACCGAGGCACACAGGGCCAACACCCGGCATCATGGTGTGGGGAGCGATCTCCTACACTGGCCGTACACTGGTGATCGTCGAGGGGACACTGAATAGTGCACAGTACATCCAAACCGTCATAGAACCCATCGTTCTACCATTCCTAGACCGGCAAGGGAACTTGCTGTTCCAACAGGACAATGCACGTCCGCATGTATCCCGTGCCACCTAACGTGCTCTAGAAGGTGTAAGTCAACTACCCTGGCCAACAAGATCTCCGGATCTGTCCCCCATTGAGCATGTTTGGGACTGGATGAAGCGTCGTCTCACGCGGTTTGCACGTCCAGCACGAACGCTGGTCCAACTGAGGCGCCAGGTGGAAATGGCATGGCAAGCCATTCCCCAGGACTACATCCAGCATCTCTACGATCGTCTCCATGGGAGAATAGCAGCCTGCATTGCTGCGAAAGGTGGATGTACACTGTACTAGTGCCGACATTGTGCATGCTCTGTTGCCTGTGTCTATGTGCCTGTGGTTCTGTCAGTGTGATCATGTGATGTATCTGACCCCAGGAATGTGTCAATGAAGTTTCCCCTTCCTGGGACAATGAATTCACGGTGTTCTTATTTCAATTTCCAGGAGTGTACTTCAGACCATTTTCCATCTTCTTTGCGATGCGAAGTTTTTAAAAGTTCTGAATAATTCTTCCTTGGACAAGCGACTGTAATTTAGATGTGATGTTCGCAGAGAAAAAGTAAGTTTTATAATATCCAGAGGTTGTAGGTTACTGTGAAGTTGTCGAGAAAAAGTAGAATTTTTTTACATTTTTTCATGTCATTATCCAGGCTCAACATCAACTCATTCAAAAATTATGTTGTCATTTACGCATTCTACGCTGTGTTTCCCTCCATGACATTTCTCTTCTTTAAAAGTCCATGTTCGGTAGAGAAAACAAATTTCAGTTTCGTCTGTTAAATCATCCAGCAAACTTCCAGGTATAGTTCTCCATACCGGACAAACTATCTATAAACCTTCTCCACTCATCTATTTGAAAAGAACGTTATAGGTTTTTATTAACCCTGAACTACTGTGGGCCGTTTCTCAGACTGCTACGATTTTTCTGTCCCGTGATATTTCACACAATCCCCTGAAGCGAAATGTACTTTGTGTACCTTCATATTTGACGGCAAGCTACACGTACCATAAATCTTTCATTGTTGCTGCTCTTTGTTTCTTATATATGGACCTCCAGAGGTCTCACAGAAGTACCAGTGTTCGCGTGTCGTTTTGTTGAATGCTGCTGTTTCTCCATGGCGGGAAAGCTGGACCTTCTGTGCAACATGTTTTACGTAAGACAGAGGTGGATGTCAAACTTCTCAGTGAATGCTTGGGTGTAGGCTTATAAGACAGCAGTAATGATCCTGATTTCGAGACATTTAGTGATCATGACACTAATTCACAGCAATAAGCTGAAAGTGACGATGATGTGGCTGCGGATGGCGTTGGAGACGCTTACTTCTTCGGTAAAAAGAGACATGCTGGAGAAAACAGCCGGCGCCATCTAAGGCAAGAACAAGGCAACAGAACATCGTCTTGCAGATTCCTGGATTGCGACAGACGGCGAAAAGTCTCGGAGAAAACCCTGCTATTTTGAAGATACGGAAACTGTTCTTTACCCAAGACTAAATCCTTCTATGGACAAATCTGAAAATTTTTAATCTTAGAGCACAGTACGCAAATGATCGCTTGTCCTGTCTACAAGCTGTTGAAGGTATTAATTTGACAATTAGTGTATTCAGCCATTTTCAAACCGGAGAAATAATCGGTTTACAACTTGTTTGCAACCGACGGAACAGGAAGAAATGATTTAAGATGCACTGTTAGTAAAGAAAGAGTTGTGTTTTTATTATTTTTGTTACTATTTGATAACCCAGATGATCGGGACGAAGAAGTAGACAAGTCAGAAGCAATTTCAGAAATCTTTCTGCGTTTCATTGAAAACAGTTAACTTTTGCTGTTCTGTAGGTGCAACTGTGTACCTTTTCGTGGTAGTTGTGCGTTTGGAACGTATATGCCAAACAAACGCATGCTTGACTGATGCTTGTACGTTTATTCCGGAAAAGACAGTATATGCCAAACAAACGCATGCTTGACTGATGCTCGTACGTTTATTCCGGAAAAGACAGTGATGTTCACACCCTTTCAAACAATGAGAAAGACCACAACGGAGGGGTATCTGTTGAGAGGCCAGACAAACGTGTGGTTGCTGAAGAGGGGCAGCAGCCTTTTCAGTAGTTGCAGGGGCAACAGTCTGGATGATTGACTGATCTGGCCTTGCAACACTAACCAAAACGGCCTTGCTGTGCTGGTACTGCGAACGGCTGAAAGCAAGGGGAAACTACAGCCGTAATTTTTCCCGTGGGCATGCATCTTTACTGTATGGTTAAATGATGATGGCGTCCTCTTGGGTAAAATATTCCGGAGGTAAAATAGTCCCCCATTCGGATCTCCGGGCGGGGACTACTCAAGAGGACGTCGTTATCAGGAGAAAGAAAACTGGCGTTCTACGAATCAGAGCGTGGAATGTCAGATCCCTTAATCGGGCAGGTAGGTTAGAAAATTTAAAAAGGGAAATGGATAGGTTGAAGTTAGATATAGTGGGAATTAGTGAAGTTCGGTGGCAGGAGGAACAAGACTTTTGGTCAGGTGAATACAGGGTTATAAATACAAAATCAAATAGGGGTAATGCAGGAGTAGGTTTAATAATGAATAAAGAAAATAGGAGTGCGGGTAAGCTACTACAAACAGCATAGTGAACGCATTATTGTGGCCAAGATAGACACGAAGCCCATGCCTACTACACTACTACAAGTTTATATGCCAACTAGCTCTGCAGATGATGAAGAAATTGATGAGATGTATGAGGAGATAAAAGAAATTATTCAGGTATTGAAGGGAGACGAAAATTTAATAGTCATGGGTGACTGGAATTAGAGAGTAGGAAAAGGGAGAGAAGGAAACATAGTGGGTGAATATGGATTGGAGGAGAGAAATGAAAGAGGAAGCCGTCTGGTAGAATTTTGCACAGAGCATAACTTAATCATAGCTAATACTTGGTTCAATAATCATGAAAGAAGGTTGTATACTTAGAAGAACCCTGGAGATACTGAAAGGTTTCAGATAGATTATATAATGGTAAGACAGAGATTTAGGAACCAGATTTTAAATTGTAAGACATTTCCAGGGGCAGATGTGTACTCTGACCACAATCTATTGGTTATGACCTGTAGATTAAAACTGAAGAAACTGCAAAAAGGTGGGAATTTAAGGAGATGGGACCTGGATAAACTGACTAAACCAGAGATTGTACAGAGTTTCAGGGAGAGCATAAGGGAACAGTTGACAAGAATGGGGGAAAGAAATACAGTAGAAGAAGAATGGGTAGCTCTGAGGGATGAAGTAGTGAAGGCAGCAGAGGATCAAGTAGGTAAAAAGACGAGGGCTAGTAGAAATCCTTGGGTAACAGAAGAAATATTGAATTTAATTGATGAAAGGAGAAAATATAAAAACGCAGTAAATGAAGCAGGCAAAAGGGAATACAAACGTCTCAAAAATGAGATCGACAGGAAGTGCAAAATGGCTAAGGAGGGATGGCTAGAGGACAAATGTAAGGATGTAGAGGCTTATCTCTTGAGGGGTAAAATAGATACTGCCTACAGGAAAATTAAAGAGACCTTTGGAGGACAGAGAACCACTTGTATGAATATCAAGAGCTCAGATGGAAACCCAGTTCTAAGCAAAGAAGGGAAAGCAGAAAGGTGGAGGGAGTATATAGAGGGTCTATACAAGGGCGATGTACTTGAGGACAATATTATGGAAATGGAAGAGGATGCAGATGAAGATGAAATGGGAGATACGATACTGCGTGAAGAGTTTGATAGAGCACTGAAAGATCTGAGTGGAAACAAGGCCCCGGGAGTAGACAACATTCCATTAGAACTACTGACGGCCTTGGGAGAGCCAGTCCTGACTAAACTCCACCATCTGGTGAGCAAGATGTATGAGACAGGCGAAATACCCTCAGACTTCGAGAAGAATTTAATAATCCAATCCCAAAGAAAGCAGGTGGTGACAGATGTGAAAATTACCGAACTATCAGTTTAATAAGTCACAGCTGCAAAATACTAACGCGAATTATTTACAGACGAATGGAAAAACTGGTAGAAGCTGACCTCGGCGAAGACCAGTTTGGATTCCGCAGAAATGTTGGAACACGTGAGGCAATAACGACCCTACGACTTATCTTAGAAGAAAGATTAAGGAAAGGCAAACCTACGTTTCTAGCATTTGTAGACTTAGAGAAAGTTTTTGACAATGTTGACTGGAATACTCTCTTTCAAATTCTAAAGGCAGCAGGGGTAAAATACAGGAAGCGAAAGGCTATTTACAATTTGTACAGAAACAAGATGGCAGTTATAAGAGTCGAGGGGTATGAAAGGGAAGCAGCGGTTGGGAAGGGAGTGAGACAGGGTTGTAGCCTATCCCCGATGTTATTCAATCTGTATACTGAACAAGCAATAAAGGAAACAAAAGAAAAGTTCCGAGTAGGTATTAAAATCCATGGAGAAGAAATAAAAACTTCGAGGCTCACCAACGACATTGTAATTCTGTCAGAGACAGCAAAGGACTTGGAAGAGCAGTTGAATGGAATGGACCGTGTCTTGAAAGGAGGATATAAGATGAACATCAACAAAAGCAAAACGAGGATAATGGAATGTAGTCAAATTAAGTTGGGTGATGCTGAGGGAATTAGATTAGGAAATGAGACACTTAAAGTAGTAAAGGAGTTTTGCTATTTGGGGAGCAAAATAACTGATGATGGTCGAAGTAGAGAGGATATAAAATGTGGACTGGCAATGGCAAGGAAAGCGTTTCTGAAGAAGAGAAATTTGTTAACATCGAGTATAGATTTAAGTGTCAGGAAGTCGTTTCTGAAAGTATTTGTATGGAGTGTTGCCATGTATGGAAGTGAAACATGGACGATAAATAGTTTGGACAAGAAGAGAATAGAAGCTTTCGAAATGTGGTGCTACAGAAGAATGCTGAAGATTAGATGGGTAGATCACATAACTAATGAGGAGGTGTTGAATAGAATTGGGGAGAAGAGGAGTTTGTGGCACAACTTGACAAGAAGAATGGACCGGTTGGTAGGACATGTTCTGGGGCATCAAGGGATCACCAATTTAGCATTGGAGGGTAGCGTGGAGGGTAAAAATCGTAGAGGGAGACCAAGAGATGAATACACGAAGCAGATTCAGAAGGATGTAGGTTGCAGTAGGTACTGGGAGATGAAGAAGCTTGCACAGGATAGGGTAGCATGGAGAGCTGCATGAAACCAGTCTCAGGACTGAAGACACCAACAACAACAACAACCAAAACACTCTGCGTTTCTTCGATCTGATGTCACACCCGATGTCCCTGCGCTGTGTGTGTGTGTGTGTGTGTGTGTGTGTGTGTGTGTGTGTGTGTGTGTGTGTGCGTGCGATTCTCCAAAACATTGGAAGAACCCTAGGTCGCCACCATATCCTCTGATGATGGTCATTTGTGATAGTGCAGACCCGCAATTCATTGCAGAAAATAGTGTGACACTATTCATCAGCGATTCATACTTCCCAGTCAGTCCACCACTCCAAATGCAGCAGTTTGTGTTGTGGTGTTAATGGCAGCCTGAGCATAGGATGGTGATTCCTCAGTCTCAGCTGGCGGTCTCTGGCCAACTGTGCAGGATGACACAGAATGTTACAGGGAGTCCATTGACATGGTTGACTGGACCCTTCAGAGCGAGTATGCCTGGCCTCGCGTTCACGTGCAGGTAAACAGTGAGCCACTGTAGCATATGAATGCGCCAAAAATCTGGTTGATACACAATGTGACCGTCTGACCCAATGGAGACCCACAATACGGCCACTTTGAAATTCTGTAAGGTGCTATTACGGCTGTCTCACACTTGTACAAGGCATCTCTGTGTCCTTCACTGTGATCACTCAACACGTGCCACTGTTCACACCCTCTTTGTACACTACAAAGACCAGTAACAACACTAATGCACCACGGTTTTGTTTTACGTGTCACAGAGAACAACAACAACAACAATCATTCACATAAGTACTAATTGAGTGTGTGTGTACAAAGTTATGTTCATTGAACTGGCCCATGTCTCTTGGATGCTTCACTTTTTTAATCAGGCAGTATATATACACTGAGTCATGGGATACCTTCTAATATCGTGTGAGGCCTAATTTTTCCCGGTGTAATGCAGCAATTCGAAAGGGCATGAACTCGCAAGTCGTTGGAAGTCCCCTGCAGAAATATTGAGCAATGCTGCCTCCATAGCCGTCACATAACTGGGAAAGTGTTACTGGTGCAGCATTTTGTGAACGAAGTAACCTTTTGATTATGTCCTATAAACTTTCGATGGGATTCATATTGGGCAATCTGGGTGGCCAAATCATTCGCTCTAATTGTCCAGAATATTCCTGAAACCAATCATGAACGGTTGTGGCCCGGTGACATGGCGCATTGTTATCCATAAAAATTTCATCACTGTTTGGGAACATGAAGTCCATGAATTGCTGCAAATGGTCTCCAATTAGCCCGACATAACCATTTCCAGTCAATGACTGGTTCAACTGGACCAGAGGACCCAGTCCATTCCATATAAACAAAGCCCACACCATTATGGAGCCACCACCAGCTTGCACAACTCCTTGTTGGCAATCTGGATCCATAGCTTTGTAGGGTCTGCATCACACTCGAATCCCATCGGCCCTTACCTTCTGGAATTGGTACTCATGTGACCAGGCCACAGTTTTCCAGTCTTCAAGGGTCCAATGGATTTGGCCATCAGCTCAGGAGAGGCGCTGCAGGTGATGTGCTGTTAGCAAAGGCACTTGCATTTGCCGTCTCCTGCCGTAGCCCATTAACGCCAAATTTCGCCACACTGCCCTTACGTATATGTTCATCGTACGTCCCTCATTGATTTCTGTGGTTATGTCACTCAGTTTTGCTTATCTGCTAGCACTGACAACTATATGAAAACGCCGCTACTCTTGGTCGTTACATGAGACTGTTGGCCACTGCATTGCCCATGGTAATACGTAATGCCTGAAATTTCTTATTCTCGCCACACTCTTGACACTATGGATCTCGGAATATTGAATTCCCTAACGAATTCCGAAATGGAAAGTCGCATGCACCTAGCTCTAATAATTCCTGCATGCAGCCATAGTCGTGTCTCAAACATTTTCACATTAATGACCTGAGTACAGATGACAGCTAAGCAAATTCATTGCCCTTTTATACCTTGTGTTTGCAGTACTACCACTATCTGTATACGTACATATCACTATCCCATGACTTTTGTGTCTGCAGTGTGTATGTAAAGTGCTTGATTTGTGACTGTACGCAGTGGTTCGCCAAACGAAAAAATTAGAAGTGTAGATTTTGAGATGTGTTAGGATAGAATTTTTCCTGTGGTTAAAGCTAAGTTAAACTATACCTTCTTGGTCCGAGAATAGAGTGTACTTTATCTACACTTACATTGTGGGCGACAGAAATGTACGCAGTGGCAGGCAGTGTGATGGGGCTGCGACCAGCTGACTCTTCTTCCTCCTCCTTGTCTGGCCCACCACTCTTCACAAGCTCCGCTATACTACTATTATGTCATTTCACTCAGTTTATTCAGTTTGAATTGGTTCGGTGTATCGAGTACCTTCTCTGTCTGTTACTACTTTGTTGAGGTTGCTCAGTTCTCTTGAGTAACATGGTAAAATCAAAGTGTGTGAAGTTGTCATTTGTTGTATACAATAGCTTAAATAACCAGTTGTTTACTTAAAAAGCAAAAAAGAAATGAAGCTGAAAAATGCTTGAGGCAGTCAATGGAAACAGTTTAAGCAGACACACCATTGACTGCTTCATCCAGTGTCACTTCATCTTCTTGTACTGAGGACGTCAAAAAAAGTTATAAACAGTGGTCAGACCGTTGAACTTTTCAAAAAAGAGAGTTTTGTAAAAAAATATACGTTTGTCTTATTGGACACACAAAATTGGGCTGTGAGGTTTGCTGAAGTTAAAGATAGTGCTGTGCACGTAGCAACTATAAAAAATTTTAAGAGTCCCAACAAGAAACGTTGGAAAACGTTTGTTGGAAAACCATAGGAAAAGAGAAAGACGTTACAGCAAGAATCTTTCATACTGCCATAAGGCTGCAAAAGAGAACCAATCTTTCAACAACTGTGAATCAGAAATCGATGTTCAGGAGCTCAGTGGTCGATGTTCGGGATCTCAGTGGATTAAGTATGGGCTGAATTTTACATTTGAATAAGGCGTGTGTGAATATGATTAACCATATTGTTAATATGATTAAACATATTGTAAAGAAAATAGTACAATCCAGTCATCATGGATGAATCAACATCTTTAAGCAAAAAATCAACTCAGATATTAATCATTAAAATTGGCGTTACAAACTTGAGATGGACTCTCCCCCTCCCCCTCCAAATTTATTTTTTGACCTAGTTGATCTCAAAAGTGTGACGTCTCTTTTGGCATTTTCATGCTGTGGTTCAGTGCCTTGAAAGCTATGAATTAGAGGAAAAAATTTTAAGAGTAGACTAATTTCTGTGGCTTGTGGCGGAGCTGCAATGATGACTGGATGACAACCTGGTGTTGGGGCTCTTATTCAAGACAAGTTCCCATCTACTTTTTTCGGCATTGCTGTAATCATAGGTTTGAACTTTGTGTAAGTGACATAGTAAAGAAAATGACAGGTGTTAATCGATTTAAAGCAATAATTGAAAAACTTTGTTCTATATGACGCCTCATTAGAGAACAGCGGTGAGCTGCAGTTGTTTGCAGACGAACTTGGTGCTGAACTGTTCAAAATTGAAAGGGTGGTAGATACCAGATGGGGTTTGTCTATGTTTCATACAGTTCCCTTTTGAAGTATGTGAATCTTGGCTGCATCACGGATGTAACGTCACTGTAGACACCAGCAGCAAGAAAAGAGGGGGGAGAGAGAGAGAGAGAGAGAGAGAGAGAGAGAGAGAGAGAGAGAGAGAGAGAGAGAGAGAAGGGAAGTACAATGGAAACCTTTCAAAGCTTTGGACATTTTTATAAACTGTAAATTGTAACAATTATGATTTTTCTTATAGTTCAAATTTATGTGTGTTCACCATACTGTAATTTCAATTTTGTAACAAATTGTAAACTGGGTTATAATATTTAACCCAATTAGTAAAACATATAATAATTGATAGTTAGTGTAAATGGGAGTTTCATTTTTCGTCAGTACAGATGTTGTGTTCACACTTCTAAAATGCCATTAGAACGTTAATATGTCGCTTTAAGAGGTCTAAATTTCAGAAACATCCCCCAGAAAGCCACAGTACCTGAAGTGCTGTGGGTAACAAATATCCAGCATCTTCTCACAAACATCTGTATCGATTTCAACTAAGTGTGACATACTAACAGCAAAATTAAAAAGTATATGCACTTTGAGAGTAGAACCTTCTAGCTCCCATAGAAGCGGATATGTGAGCAGACAAGGTGTTTTTAGCCCCTGGTGTGCAGGCTTGCCTTATTGACCTGCTTTGCAGGGCAGCCTCTGTCAGGGGTTGTACACAGTTGTGAAGCCCCTGACGTGTAGGCTGCCCTGCACAATAGGCTTATTGTAGTGGTATTGGTCTGCTTCATCGACTTGATCAGGCGCTAAGCATGTGGATGGGAGACGGAGGGAAGGTTGAGATGGGTAGAGGAGGGAATGCACCGGGGGGGGGGGGGGGGGGGGGCAGGAGGCGATGTATAGGGGGAGAAAGCATGGATGAGAGGGGAACAGGAGGGGATGGACAGATAGAGGGAGACAGGAGGAGGATTTTGCAACTATCAGGTCACATGCCTTTAGGCTGCTTCCATCTTCTTACCTGTAGCAAAGGACCATATCTGCCATCTCCTGTGCTGAATAGTAGACCTCTATTGGGAGTCATACGTCCATTGACAGAAACAGAAATAAATTACAGTTACGTACTGCTGTGTCACAACAATCAATGTGCCATTTGAACATTATGGGTACACCCGTGAAAATAACACACCTTAGTGATACACTCTGTTCTGTAGTACACTGTGCAATACTGTACATGTTTTTAGGCTGGGTGCATGCTTGATATCAATGCAAAAACGTTGTGCTGCATAAATGACCAGTATGTACACTGTTTCCTCATTTGTTTTGTGCCAAAGTGCTCAGTGCGCAAGATATCTCCTTGTACATTCGCAGCAGGCTGTAACTTGGAAGATATGAGGTTCACGACCAGTGTTTATTTGAACTTTTTTCTTCTCTTGATGTACCCTACATCCTCTATAAAATTGGGAAACTTTTTCTGGACGGGCGCCCTGTATATGCATTACCTGTTCAAAATTATCTGGACGCCTAGTAGTAGACTTTGATAGGGGAGGTGTCCACCCTTCGCCTTTATGAAGGCTTGAACTCTCCTGGGTACACTTTTCAATGAGGTTTCTGAATGTCTGTGGGGAAATGACAGCCCATTCTGCCTCAAGAGCCAATATCAGAGAAGATAGTGATGTTGGACGCTGAGGTCTGGAGCGAAGTTGACGTTAACTCATCCCAATGATGACCCATTGGGTTCAGGTCTGAAATCTGGGCCTGCCTTTCCATTTGAGGAATGTTTCTGTCCGCAAACCATTGTTACACAGATACTGCTTTATGGCAGGGTGCAGTGCATTCTGATCAATCATCAACTTCGAACTGTTACTCTGTTATACATAGTACACAGTACTGCAAAATTTGTTCACATCCTTGTGTATTTATCGGTTTCTTAAGCGCAATAATGGGATCTCACCCTAAGCACGAAAAACACCATACCGTAACATCATTGTAGGTACTACACATTATGGCAGGTAACGTTTTCCAGACATTTACTAAATGAAGACCCCAGCATCGGATTGCCATGGGGTGTGGCGCGATTCATCTCTCCAAATCACTCGTTTTCAGTCATCGACTGTCCAGTGGCACCGCTGTTGACGCTACGATCATTCCATGTCAAGTGGCCTAAATTTAAACAAGCCCCCCCCCCTCCCTCCCTCCCCCGACCCACTCCAATCAATTTTGGTGAAATGTGTTCATGAATCAACATCAGATTCCAGCTTCGTAAATAGTACGGTGTAGCCGCTAGCCATTTTTAATTAGCTCAGCCTTGTACTTTTAGAAGTATATTTGTTCGTTTAGACTGTCTCAGTGTTTCGGAATTCATCACAACACGTAAGCCAATGACATAAGCATTCAGGACATGGCTTCCTTGTGCTAGGTATTTGAAAGTCTTTTGGCTGTAAGTCTCCAGCACAGTAATTAATGTTGTGTGCAATTACTTCTTGAGCTTCACATATGTCTTTTTATGCAACTTCTGTCTTCCCTCTCTGACACCCATTGAAATTTCGAAGTAGAGATCCCAATAGCAATTAGCATTATGTTGACTGATTGTAGTCGAGGTATTTCCTCTGTTTCATCTCCTGACTTTGATGAATCTTACTTCTGTTGGAATCAGTGCTGTATTCCTAACAAAAATAATAGGTAGACTCAAGTAAAGAAGCTCCCATATGTTGGCGTACCAGTCAGACTGCTGCATGTGCAGATTAACATTCTTGCATTGGTTGCCCTCGGTATGCCTTTTGGTTTTGATCCATACTTTGATGTCATCCTCGGGGTCCCAGAGATGTAGCAAGATGCCACACAATGAACATGGATGAGAGATGGCGAACAGATAGCGAATTCCCCAGTGTTGTCATGACTAAGTTCATTGTGCTGAAGCCTCTTTCACGGTCGATGTGCTCACAGGGAGTGTATCAACACAAACAAAACTGCTTTTAGGTTTTCCTGAATGTTCTCTCCACAGTTGTCTATATAATCTCCGAAACCTTCTCTTGCATTTAGATAAGAAAGAAGAAAACGATCACTAATTTTTCTTAGGATTTCTTCCACTTCTAGCCATGGTTTCACAATGTCATAGAGCCATTTTTTACTGTCCACTTCCGGGAACCAGTGAAACGTCTTTGAAGTACCTTCAGAAAAAGCTTTCTCTGCTTGCTTCATGCAAGCACCTGGCATTTCCTTCAGTGGCTGTTATTGATCTCGTAATTGACCTATATGATGAGGGAATATTAACACTGTCCTTTTGGAGGTACTGTGGGAGGATTCTAATCTCTTCAGGGACATCAGAAAGTAGTGCAATGTTGCTCACGAACTCAGGGCTTGATAGTGTTTTCTGCACTCTTAAACTCTTCCCGCCGGCTGCTGTGGTCGAGCGGCTCTAGGCGCTTCAGTCCGGAATCACTCGGCTGCTATGGTCGCAGGTTCGAATCCTGCCTCGGGCATGGATGTGTGTGATGTCCTTAGGTTAGTTAGGTTTAAGTAGTTCTAAGTCTAGGGGACTGATGGCCTCAGATGTTAAGTCCCATAGTGCTTAGAGCCATTTGAACCATTTTTGAAACTCTTCTCTTAAAACTGATTTTCTAGTCATGTCATTCACGTAACGGAACCAAATATTTGGGTTCTTGTTCAGTTTTCAGTGCCTGCTCTTTGAATTTTTCCATAAAAAAGCAGGCTTAGGAAACTGCGAACAAGAAACCGAATATCGGGTTCCGTTACGTGGATGATAAGTTTTGTGGCGGCATGGCAGGGAGGAACTGGATCGTTCTCACAAATTTCTGAACGGGATCAACCCGAAGATTGTTTACCAAGTAGTAGGAGGAGGAGACAGAGGAAGATCAAATTTTCTTGATGTACTAGTTTTCATAAATGAAAATGGTAGCTTGGGCCACACAGTTTACCGAAAACTCACGCACGCAGACCGTTTACCTACACCGGGAATCAAACCACCACACCAACAAAAGCGAGGCATCATAAAAATTTTGGAGGATAGAGCAAGGAAAATCTGCGAACGAAACCTGCTTGACGCATAATTAAAACATCTCACCAGTGCATTGCTCAAGAATGGTTATTCGTTCGCTGAGGTGAAAAGAGCTTTAAGACCACCGCGTAGAAATCGTAGTGATCCCCAAGCGCCTGTGAAATCGAAACTTTTCCTGCCATTCATTAAGGACGTGACTGACCACTTAGGAAAAATCTTCAGAAAGCGAAACATCGCGGTAATTTACACACTCATACAGAAGATACAAGACCACCTAAAATCAGACAAGGATGCTCGCCAACCGCTGGAAAAGCTGGAATTTGTAGGATTCTATGTAGTTGTGGAGAGCTGTACGTGGGTACTACGAAAAGAACTGTCAAAAAACGACTCGAAGAGCACATGAGTAATAGCAGAAGAGGAGAGACTGACAGACCAGCTGTTACGGAACGTGCTTTACATCTAGGAGACCACCAGATTCATTTTGATAGGACTCAAGTACTGACAGCCACAAGCGGATACCACGAAAGGCTGTACAGAGAGGCCATAGAAATTGTGAAACATCCCAAGAATTTTAATAGGATGGAGGAGGGCGTGAAACTAAAAGAAATTTCGATTCTGGTGCTGAAGATGTATAAGTCTTCCACTGCGGGATGATAGTAACAGCGCACGAAGACATTCTACAACGGCCAATTGCGCTCGCGTATTCAAACATGTGCCGTCACGCCACTGCACGGAAGCTCGCGCAAGCGGAATTTTGTCGTAGCCAGGGTGTGAATCGGACATTCAGCAAAGCTAGAGTCCCCCTTGAAAAAGTCCTCCGCAGATGGGGACGAAACGTCGGGTTTTAAAGTGAAATCCCTTCGACCACGGCATAATAGGCCGGGTTATTTTATTAACTGTGATTATAGCTATGAAACGAGTAATCAGAAAATAAAATCCGCCTGTATATAGAACAAGAATGTATCTTTAAACTGCGCAAAGGAAATTTTTTCCTAATTACAGTTTGATTTTTACGAGTCCTTTAATTTGGCACTCGCCGACAAAAGCTAGAAAAAAGCATGGTTTCTCTTAAATATAGCCGCGCATGTCGCCCTCAGTTCACGTAAGATGTAATATTCATACACTTAATAAAAGTAGACATTTCGACGATTGTAGAAAGATATAACATATCGATGTTCGTAATGCAGTGTGACCAGAATATGAGATCAAAGTCAGACGTCAGTCATTATGAAATGGATAATAGTGACAAAAGAATAATAGTGCTCCACGTTAATTAGCGCAAAGAACATAAAAATTAGGAAAAGTTCGTAACGTGAAAATTTGTGTACGTTTCGTAAATGAAGTTATAGTGCAACCTCTCACATGTGACAAGATGAGAGGAATCCTAGATGTCAGCCAACAACTCCATTAGCTGTAAGTGATCACTTATTTACGTAAGAAGCAAGATATGGAGTTTTATAAACTACAAATATCGCGTACCAGTGTAAAACTGTTATCATTCTAGATTTCACTGAAGATGCCTTAAAGTAAAAAGGCAAAACGCGTCTAGAATAAATAAAATACAATGAAGCAAGAAAAAGGTGGTTTTTATTTGCAAAAAAATGCAACGATTACTACATTGAAAAATGTAGCACCTTAACATGATATAAAGTAATAGTGAAGTAACGAGGTATACTGACTTGCAGGTGTCGGCAAACTGAGCACGTGCTGCCAATAAGCGAGCCTGTTCTAGGCGAATAGTAATGGGCAAACAGGTTGCGTGTGAATATATGTACTGCGATTAAAATTATTTTGTGATTGTTGCTTCAACGACTCGAATGGTAGGAGCCAGTCGCCAGCCAATTGTAGTTATTTCTGGTTCAAGTGGTTCAAATGGCTCTGAGTATTATGGGACGTAACATCTGAGGTCATTAGTCCCCTAGAACTTAGAACTAATTAAACCTAACTAACCTAAGGTCATCACACACCCCTGCCCGAGGCAGGATTCGAACCTGCGACCGTAGCGGTCGCACGGTTCCAAACTGAAACGCCTAGAACCGTTCGGCCACAACGGCCGGCAGTTATTTCTAGAGCGCTACTTGCTCGCTGTGGTGCTAGCTTTACGTTTTTCTCGTACTCCTTGTTTTTTTACTGTTGATTTGCCTTACGTTTTTTATATCCCTGTAAAGCACTTTCTTCCGTTTTTACTTCCTGGCGCTGGCCTACCGTAGAACGCAACACAGTTCCTTCTCTTAATGTACATAAAAAGAAAATGTACTTAAAATTGATTATATTTATTATCGTTCGGATATAAATCTTACAGTTGTCTGTGTGTAGCGTGATATTTCTTAAGTTGCCTCGATCGCACAACCTATAGTGTTGTCGATATGCTTAATTTCCGATTCTGATGTTATACACATGTTTGAAAACTTCATTGCAGTGGTAATTTCATGAATCCGTGCAGTACATACTGTAGTTTTCTTAATTTGCTTTTGTTCGAGAATTTTAAGCAGTTCATCAGTGAACAAGAAAGGCTACAAGCAGCAGCGGTACAGTCAAATGTGCTTAAAGAAATAGGAAGATACTTTCACGTGGGTTAGACCTGGTTCGGCTTCTGATAAACATGCTTTGTGTACTTTGAGCTAGAAGAAATTCACCATTTCTTATGGTGGACAGTTTGATCTCAAGCAACATGCCCAATACAATAGACATCAGTTAAGGAGAAAACAAGTAGTCAAACCACGAAATGTCACAATATTTTGTGAACACGAATAAATCTGACGCCACTGTTGTCACAGGTTGTGAATTAGGGACTTTCGTAACACATAGCCAAACATAATGTGATTTACGCAAGTTTGGGTTGTAGCAATAATTTGATGTCATATAGATTTGCAGATTCAGAAACAGCTGTAAAACTTTCCTGTGGCAAAACTAATGCAGAAATGTTAGTGAAAAACGTATTAGTACCTAAAAGTGATAGTGATTTTGTTAATATTATAAAATATCCTGAAAGTAGTAAGCTTTCCTCAATAGAACAGATGCTTCCAACAGAGACAAAAAAGATGTTGCTAATTTGTATAAGATAATGTGAGACCCGAGTTTCTCCTGGCGTATACAATTTTCAAACAGCTTTTTGGAATTCAGCCAGATACATTGTATAAGATAGTTTGAACTGTTAGTAGGGGCACAGAACAAACTGTTGACATTGACTCAACAGCCTGATGAATCTTCAAATGCAGTGCCGCAGTTAATTGCAGATAATCTAGAGCCATTCACTAAATATTAATAATTTAACAGCATATAGTACTGGCAATGCTAAGGTGAATTTTGCCAGGAAACAGTGCGGTTATCAATGGTTGTTTACCAAGAATCCCTACCTGCCGAATGTAAGTTGTCCAAACAACTTCGTTCATAATGTGATGAAGCATGCCATGGAAGAGCTAAAAGGCGTGTGGACTTAAAATCATTTTTTTTTAAATTTATGCGTTTTGAGTGGTCTGAGATATTAAGGCATGTGCCCACAAGATGGCTCTCCTTAACTCCTGTCATTAACAGACTGATTAAGTACTGGGCAGTTATAAAGAGCGCTGATGCCTGTCCAAAGCAATTTGCATCAGTATTTTTTGCTGAAGACCCAGAGAAAGGAATTATTCCTGAAATGTACACAGATCAGAAAAAGTTTTGAATCATCCTGGTTCCCAGAAATCCTGAAGATAGACGTTGACTGTGGATGTTGTATCACAGACACAGCCCCGTTGACTGTTCAGAGATGTCATTAAACACGCTCAAAGATCCAAACAACCATGCATGAGCAGCGCCTATGAGACGGAGGGGGTCCGACAGCCGATCAGTTCGTCATTCCACCAGGAAGGAGGTACACGACACGTGCTGTCTGTAGTTCAAACATGCCTAGACGGTCAATACCGCGGTTCAATCGCGTCCGCATTTAATTTGGGCCAGGAAGGGCTGTCAACAAGGGAAGTGTCCAGACGTCTCGGAGTGAACCATAGAGGAAGTACACAGACAGAACTGTCGATGACATGCCTCGCTCAAGCCACCCAAGGGCTACTACCGCAGTGGATGACCGCTACCTACGGATTATGGCTCGGAGGAACCCTAACAGCAACACTACCATGTTGAATAATGCTTTTCGTGCAGCCACAGGACTACGTGTTACGACTCAAACTGTGCGCAATAGGCTGCATGTTGCGCAACTTCACTCCCGACATTCATGGCGAGGTCCATTTTGCAACCACGACACCATGCAACGCGGCGCAGATGGGCCCAACAACATGCCGAATGGACCGATCAGGATTGGCCTCACGTTCTCTTCAGCGATGAGTGTCGTATATGCCTTCAACTAGACAATCGTCGGAGACGTGTTTGGAGGCAACCCGGTCAGGCTGAACGCTCTAGACACACTGTACAAAGAGAGCAGAAAGGTGGAGGGTTCCCTGCTGTTTTGGGGTGGCAATATGTGTGGCCGACGTACGCCGCTAGTGGTCATGGAAGGCGACGTAACGGCTTTACGACTCGTGAATGCCATCCTCCGACCAATAGTGCAACTATTTCGGCGGCATATTGTCGAAGTATTCGTGTTCATGGACGACAATTCGCGCCCCCCATCATGCATGTCTTGTGAGTGCTTCCTTCAGGATAACGACATCGCTCGACTAGTGGCCAGCATGTTCTCCAGAGATATACCCTATCGAACATGTTTGGGACTGATTGAAAAGGACTATTTATGGACGACGTGACCCATCAACCATTCTGAGGTATCTATGCCGAATCGCCGTTGAGGAGTGGGGTAATCTGGACCAACAGTGCCTTGATGAGCTTGTGGATAGTATGATGCCATGATGAATACAGGCATGCATCAATGAAAGAGGACGTGCTACTGGGTATTAGAGGTGCCGATGTGTACAGCAGTCTGGACCACCACCTCTGAAGGTCTCGCCGTATGGTGGTACAACATGCAATAATGCAATAAAAAGGCGGAAATGATGTTTGTGTTGATGTCTACTCCAATTTTCGGTACAGGTTCCGGAACACTCGGAACCGAGGTGATGCAAAACTTTTTTGGTGCATATATTTGCATTTTGTGTCAAATGTAGGAGGCCAAATGCAATCAGCATCAAAATACCTGAAAAAGGGAGCTAAGTATTAGTGAATCACATAAGTGTGTATATGATCTATAAGAAGATCACACAAAGAACGATAAATGATATGGGACTGAAACCAAGAAATTAAGGAGAAAGACTTCATCAACACCCCTTTATAAGTTTTGATGTAAATTTGATTGTTTATATGATGCACTGTTAAAATATTTCGATATCCACTATGACCTCTCAGCATAGTAATAAGTATGCACAGTTGGAACCAAGATCAAGTAAACTTGTTTCACTGTATGAAGAATTTTGTGACGTGAAAGATAACTTTACTGACTGTATCACTAAGGGTGGAGATGGCGTGTGTTAGGGGTTAAATTCTACACACCAGTGCCTCAGCAAAAACTGGCAAATGTCTCTCGGCTCATATGTGTTATATTAAGCATGTCGGGTTGAAATGCGTTTGTGGATTGAGTGTTTTTGATGATGAACAAGTGGACTGATGTTACGAATAGTTGTTCGCCAGAACTCATAAAATCAGAGCTTCAAATTGTAATAAATTTAGACATGTCCTGTAAAGACTTTTCCAACCTACTAAAGAATGGGTGTACATTCCTAGATAAAGCTAAAGCAATTTCAAAATGCCACATTGATATGAAGCAGTAGAGTTTAAGGCGTAAATGTGAATGATTTTTGATCGAAAATGGCATTTAATAAAAATGAATGCGCGAGTCGTTAAAAATGTCAATGAAAAATCTTCCTTTTTTGTGAAGAAAGTGGCATGGCAAGCCTAGTGTGGCTGGCTACATTGGCAACACTGTCACCCGCTACTGCAATTTGTCAGTCACCGAGTTACAGTAAAACGTGGTCAAAAGAGAATCGCACAGGACTACAATAATTTTCGAAATTGGGCAAGTTTCTGGATTACACAAAACTCACTAGGCTACATAGGATTTGTCAGGTATTGTGCATAAAAGTATAAACCTGTAATTATGCACACATTTACATACCTTCTCTCCTGCACAGCAGATGTTCATTTACTGTAGCAGTAGTCTGGTACACTAATTGATAAATAATACGGCATTTCTTCATCTTTACGCTAACATTAAATTCGTTTTTTGTTGTATGTGTGTACATATTATTCTCAGGTTTATTTGCTTTACATTTCACTTTTTTCGCCAGGAAACTCGTCTGAATTTCCTGTTCAAAATTGTTTTTCCTACGCAATTTTTTGCTCTACAGAATACTCCCAACAGCTTGGGACAATTTTTGTGTGTTACAAATCGCATAACTTCGTTTATGCATGCAAAAGTTTCTTCAGAGGAATTAATTTTTCTAGGGCATCAGTTTGTTCCGTTTTTTCTTTTGTTTCTTCCTGACTATCTTCTGTGTTCCAGATTTCTATTAAATCTGTTGCTGAAATAAAAAATGGAGTGAGTTGAGAGAAATTCATCACTTCGAATGTAGTCATCTGCACTACAAGAAATGTGTCGCATTTTAATTAATTCAGCAGTTGCTGCTGCATTTTCTTGATATTGGATGGCCACAAAAGCGTCTCGTTCTTCACCCTTAGACCCCGCTTTGTTGAAGCCATTGGTAACAGTTTTGGGTTTTTTTTTTCCTTACTGCCAAGCCAATCCAATTTCCTGCACCCGGGACAGAAACTGACCGTCCAAGAGCAAATCCACTTTCGGCTTCTTCAATACTAAGAATAAGAAACTGCATCCATAATAATCGCCTAGAATGGGACTTGAACGTTTAAATAATTCTATGATCCATGGGTTGTGTGGGACAGGTTGAACCTCGCAGGAACCAAGCCAATTTCATGTTTTATAACTTAACTTTCGGGTGGCAGGTTGCATTGCCCAGGAGAAGGAGAACTTGGCGATTTCCTCTTTTCATTTTAGAATTGAAAGAGCCCGGCCATTCTTACGTAAGACCACTCATCGTCCATGACTTTTTATCGCTTCGACATGTGACTGGAACTTTATTGATGTTTGTGTTTTTTGAAAGAGCGCGGTTTTCCCGCCTTTCCAGTCACTAGTGGCTTCTTCATTTCACCTAACACGTTCACATACAGCAGTACAGTGAGTCTTTCCATACACCTTTTTCTGCCGGCGCACTTTCCACCTCGAATTGCTACAGATTCCTAAGGCAGTGCGAGATGAAACTGATCAGTTTCATCAGCGTTGAACACGTTATGTTGTAGAGTATTGTCCTCCAGCCTGTTGCCACTCTTTCTCACACATCCTTAGCCTACCCATACGATTTTGTGTCTAGTTTTGAAACTGTCGAGCCATCCAGTGGATGCATCCCTTAGCTTCCCAGGCCCTCTTTCAGTCTCACTCGGCCCCAAGTGCAATCTCTCAGACAAATTTCATTCATCAATGTCAGTGAAACGTTCAGTCCACTGGGGGCCGAACCGCACACTAACCCTGGGTTCGGTGTGGGGCGGCGGTAGGGTGGGTGGACTCCTGTAGCCTGTCGTGGGGTTGTGAAGCACAGAGGCCTACGGCGGGACGAAGCCTCTCCATTGTTTCTACGTTAATACAATACATGTCGAATGTCATGACATAAGCATATGTTAGTGACCTTGGCTATGGAGACAAACAGAAGAAGTTAATTGATTTAATATTTTAATCCTCTAATATAATAATTCAATAAATTTGCGTTAACTTTCATTTTATCTTCACATCTTTAAGGTTCAAAATTTTCCATTATATTTACTCTTTTTAATACTGCTAGTCTGAAATTTGTGTTTACCCCGCACTCACTCCAGTGATTATAGGCAGTGTCCAGTTTTAAAGATGGTGCTATCAACACAGGCAATTTCGTTTCCCCGTTCCTACTAAGTTGTAGGCCATTCCTCCTAAAATCCTACCTGCTAATAACAACAGAAATCAGACTGAAGAAGCAGTTGACCTGACTCTTGTTGAGTGAACTGACAGACCTATTAAACTGGGGCTGATCATAACACCTCAAAGCGGGAACAAATTCAAGCCTTGTATGGTTTTTACTGAAACTCAGTTTCCCAGGTCATTCTCAGCACTGCAGCCTTGAAACCTTTACTGTTTCCATTATCACAATGTGATTCTTATTTCTAAAATCTTTGCACAAATAACCTATATTCTTTACCATTGGGCTATGGCACAGATGGCTTGAAGAAGGTGTAATATGTTTATTGATTTCTAGTTCTTCCCACAACAAATGGTTCATACCACTTCCATTACTATTATGTAACAGCAGAAGTTACTTCCACTTTTAAATTGTGTCTGAAACTGCTGGTTTCATATTGCAAGTGTACTATGCCTTGCCTACATTCACATCTAGTGGACACTCTTCATTGTCTGAGGTAGTGGGGCAAAGTTTTTTTTGTTGCAATGGCAAAACAGTCTTCTGAGACTGTTCTCCTCCTGTGACCCCAGTTTCCAGCTACCAATTGCCATTTCTTGTTACCCTTCCCTCCTTCCTTAACCATTCCAGTTCTTTCCTGGCATTATCAAACTCTGCCTTAGTGTTATAATTTGTCCCTCTTGTTCAGTTATTATCCTGTCACACACACAGACTCTGTACTACTGTGGAAGATTCTCTGTTACATAATTATTTCCCCACACCACTACATTTCCCCCATTGAGTCCATTGATTACAACTACTTCAGTGCACAACACAACTAACTTTTTTCAACAACTCCAATGGTTTATGCTCACATTTGTATATAAACAGTATGGAAACTTGGGAAAACTATAACAGTAAATTCTTATACACTACAGTCAACACTTAGGTTATATACCATAATGTATGTACAGTCAGTAAGTCACGAGACAAATAAAACACGGTTATATGATAAATATTTAGGTGTGGAAATTAGTATGTATGATAAAATATTCAAACAATGTAAAAAAAAATTGCCAGTCATAAAATGAAATGTATGAGTACTGTACCTAAATAGACAGCACAGTAATGTTACTATAAAGAATAAAATCTTTCTAAATATGACACTTAACACTTAAGAAATACGAGGGCGGTTCAGAAAGTAACCTCCGATTGGTCACAGTGCGGGTTGTGGGGGGAGTAGCGACGCCATCTGTGCGTTCACGCACTCAACAGGTCAGTCGGCATCAAGCCGTGGTCGAGTGAACGTCGTACCTGCGCTAGTTTAGTTTTTGTGGCAGTTTGAAATGTGTGCTGCAATAGAAAACCCCGCCAAATGTGAAGTGCGTGCTGTCATAAGGTTTTTTACAGCCAAAGGATATTCTGCAGCAGCTATTCATCGTGAGCTTTGTGCCGTGTACGGACCAAGAGTTATGAGTGAGGGAGTTGTCCGTGAATGGGTACGTTTATTTAAAAGTGGACGAGAAAACGTTCATGATGAAGAGAGGAGTGGTAGACCATCATTGGTGACTGACGAACTCGTTCAGACAGTTGATGCAAAAGTTCGTGAAAATCGACGTTTCTCAATGTCGGAGTTGTCTACTGGTTTTCCACAGATTTCTAAGACACTCTTGTACGAGATAGTGACAGCAAGATTGGGTTACCGTAAGTTATGTGCACGATGGGTGCCCAAAATTCTTACCGACCACCACATAACTCAAAGAATGGCCTCTGCATTAGACTTTCTGTCACGTTATGAGGACGAAGGAGAACCATTGTTAAACAGAATCGTGACCGGTGACGAAACCTGGATTAAGTACGTGAACCCTGAGACAAAAGAACAATCAAAGATGTGGGCACATTCAAATTCGCCTACCAAACCAAGAAAAGCCTCGCAAGATTTTTCTGCCAGAAAACTGATGGCAACGGTGTTTTGGGATGCCAAAGGGGGGGGTGTTGGTTGAATTCACGGAACGTGGTACGACCATTTATCAAGACGTGTACTGTGAAACAATAAAAAAGTTACGACGGGCTATACAGAACAAACGCCGTGGTATGCTGACTTCCGGTATCGTTTTTTTGCACGATAACGCCCGTCCTCACTCTGCTCGCAGAACAACGGCCCTTCTTGAGTCCTTCAAGTGGGACGTTATCAACCATCCACCTTACAGCCCAGACCTGGCGCCAAGTGATTATCACTTCTTCATGCATTTGAAGAAATGGCTCGGGTCACAGCGGTTTGATGACGACGAAGAGCTCAAAGATGCGGTCACAGGCTGGCTCCATGCACAAGCGGGTGATTTTTATGCAGAAGGAATTTCAAAGCTCGTGAAGAGATACGATAAGTGCCTCAATCGCTATGGAGACTATGTAGAAAAATAGTGCAAAGATGTAGTTGTAAGATGTATATATTAAAATATTTTTATTTAACTTGGTGTATTTTTTTAAATCAACCGGAGGTTACTTTCTGAACGGCCCTCGTATAACTTTATTTGGTCACATGAAGTCACAGTACAGTCACTCAGAGATACTACTTGCAGAATGTAACCTGCCTGCCCCTTGAATTTGGAAATACAGGCCCATGGCTTTCAAGCTTATTGAGCTCACAGCTCCTGTGGCCAACTGTTGTTTCCATGGCTCCCCTGTAGGAGACCTTGTAAAAATGGAAATAATTAATGAAAAAGAAGTTACAAATAAAGTAAATTCACTTCAGTGTGACACTTCAGCTTGCATCTTCTTACATGACTTGTTATATATTGGAACCAAATGAGTTTCAACAATCCTGACTTCCTTCCCCACACAAAGTCTTGGTCTTTACGTAGTGCTAATGAGAGTAAATGCCAAAAACCCACTCTCACAAAGATAGGAGATTGAAAACAGGAAGTATTACCTTCAGTGCTTTCTTGCTCAAGCTTGGAAACTCTTTTCTTACTGAATGTCATTTATGAAAACTTCACATTCAGTGAAGAGTCTGATGACAATTCTATCAACTCTTCCTCTTTGCAGTACTGAACTCAGAAGGAAAATCATTACTGAAGGGATTTTGAATCCACTGAAACCCATCACAGTTTTCAGGAAAGTATTTTGCAAAATGAACTTGAAGTTCAGATAAATGTCCTTCAATTGTAGAAAAAATATGTACAGGAAGGACTATATCACTGTCATTTACGAAACCCTCCAAACATGGGATGTAGTCCAATTCTCCTCCATTATTTATTTTTCTCTTCCAAAAAAGAATATTCTTTCTGAAGATCGAAACTGTCAGAAAGGTGAATGAGTTTTATGCCTTTGCAGAGACATACTCAGTGAGCTGGACTTCTCAAATATATCACATAAGTATGCAGCCTTTCTTCTTCCATGTAAGAACAGACTTTTCACCTAAGTCCAAAAGTGTGCAGTAGTGCATTTGCTCTGGAAAGCTAAAGAATGCTACTATAAAGTAAGAGAGATGTATGTTCAGCCTCCTTATTATGACACATCTGTCTCAAAAATCTAGCTTTCTGAGGACAAGTTTTAATGAAGTTCATCACATTTATGGCAGTTTGAAGTACTTGATTTGAATCAACACGCAAATATTGTGGAACAAGTGTTTTTCTGTGTATAATGCAATGGGTCCACTTAATATCAGGAGCTGTGCCACAGATAAGTCCTTTTAGACCCTGTTGTAATTACTGAAAATAGTTTTATTTTTTACTCTTTTTATCTAAGTACATTAAATACTGGCCTTTAACACAGAGAGATAAGTATAGTAAGGAAAGTTCTGGTAGAATGTAAATAATATTCCCGGCTGCTGTGGCTGAGCAGTTCTAGGCACTTCAGTCTGGAACTGCGCTGCTGCTACGGTTGCAGTTTTGAATCCTGCCTCGGGCATGGATGTATGTGATGTCCTTAGGTTAGTCAGGTTTACAAAGTTCTAAGTCTAGGGGACTGATGACCTCAGATGTCAAGTCCCATAGTGCTTAGAGCCATTTGAAGCATTTTGTAAATAATTTAGGAGTAAAGGTGCATAGGGATGTTGGCACTGTTTGGTAAATTTCTTGTGTGTGTGTGTGTGTGTGTGTGTGTGTGTGTGTGTGTGTGTCTGCTGCATCATGCATAAAATGTTAATACTTTATTCTGTACTACTATTACACTCATACAGTCCAATCAACTCAATGAAATCTGGCACCTGGCAGCACTTTTTGACAGCTTTCAGTTGCAAAGTGCAAATGGCTGTGGGCAAAAAAATAAATAAGTAAATAAATAGCTGTAGAGCTAAGAAGAGATGTTGACTTACAGATGTTAACAAAAATGGGTTGCTGACACGTGAAGTAGCTGTGCCCAGACTACAGAAATTGTCTGGGATCATCTCACATTGAGTCAACTGCATACTTTCAAAGGTGTTTTCTCAAATTTTTTTTATCTTACACTGCAAACACAGCTCATTTTCTGTTTTTGTTTCTAATAGAAAATTGACAAAATGAATGTCTGGGTAATGCTGGGTTTGTCAGCTAGTATTTTATAAAAGCCTTGTAGTCCTAGAGTTAAACAAAATAATCTTTGGTTCAAGTACAATACTGTCAGTTTACCAGCTCAAGCTGGATGTAGCTGAGTACATCAATGGCCAAAAGAGATCTGTCCTATAAAGTAGTCAACATCAACCTAGATCCTCATGAAATCGTGGAACTTCTTTCAAAACTCTTTATGCAGATCTCCCGTTACTGAAGCATAATCTGGCATGTGTGCTTCACAAATGATTGCCATGAGTAGGTAATACCCCTTTTCTTAAAGTGAACTTGATTTTTTCAAAGGTTAAATATTAGTTCAAAACCAACCATCTTTTCTGTTAAAGTGCCGGTCTCATTGCATTGAGAAGTTTGAGTTCAAATAAATAACAAATAGGAACAGTTGCATATTTACAATTTTTTTGTGGGATGTGGAGGCTATGGCTTTCATTTTACAATAGCTCAAATTGAATATTAATTTTGATCCATACTAATTTCATGCCCAAAATTATAAAAATAAATTGTGTCATTGTTTTAAATTTGTTTAATTATAACACCAATGACATTATGAAAACAATTTATAGAGGTCATGCATTACATCATGAAACCAAGTTTATAAGATTATGAAGTTTAAGTAATTTTAATAGAACATAATACAGTCGCTAAGAGAATTTCTGCACCAATCCTGTTAATTGCCTATTCTTATAGTCTAGGCCTGTGTTAATTTACAGTGAACTGTATAAACCAGCTTTTGTCTGATATTTTAATACTTATAAGCAGATCAAATGATTAAACCATTTACAAGTAATTTGAAGTACAAAAGAAAGACAGCACTCTCTTATCACAGTTTGGACTTCAGTCCTTCATTCTCAATGAACTGTCATCATGATGAGCCCATTCAGACATTTTGCAGGAGATCTTCTGTGAAATTTGGAAGGTAGGAGACAAGATACTGGTGGAACTAAAGCTGTGAGGACAGTTTTGAGCCACACTTGAGTAGCTCAGTTGATAGAGAACTTGTCCGTAAAGACAGAGGTCTCGAGTTCAAGTCTTGATCTGGCACACAGTTTTAATCTGCCAGGAAGTTTCATTCAGTGTACACTCTGCTCCAGAGTGAAAGTGTCATTCCATTGAGACATTCCTCACTAGTTGTATTCTTTAGGTATGTCCTGATTCTCTTTAGGGTGGAGGAACTGCACTCATTCATGGACTTCATCATTGGTAGAGTTGCCAAGGGCTGAAGAAACTATTACACATTAGGACAGCTCTGAGGGTCACAGAGAGACAAAACTTCTATAGCATTTTGAGGCAACTGCGTCAGTTGACTCGCATATTGATGAGTTTCAGCTAAGACACTGTCATTGTTAAATTGGTGACTAATGGATCTGGAGCATAAAATGAATGGAGTTTCATAACTCTATCGGTAATACCTATGTCTTCAGTTTTTGTGGTAGAAAACAATTAAAGCTGTTAAGAAGTTCAAGAACTGACCGTGCAGTGAACTAATAGAGGCATCTAGAAAAGGTGTGAACACAGGCATGTTGTAGTGATCCTCAACATCATTACCAGTATCCTTTTTTGTGTGATGTGCTTGTTTGGAAGAAATGCTTGGTTGATTGATTTCAACTCCATTGGCCGAATCTAATTCGTTGGCTCCTAAGAAAAGCTGGCTGAATTTTTCATCAGCATTTTCTCTCATTGCCATAAGTTCCCTTCTGAGATCCTCGAAATGTTGATAAACTCTGCAGAATCTATATTTTGGTACTGAAGTTGATGACAGATGGGCTTATACAGTGAAAACAGTTCCAAAAGTAAAACCAAGCAGACGACAAAATCTCTCTTGGTGATGGCTGCTAACAAAATCGTGGCATTGTGGGATATTATCTTGTCGTCAAATTCTTGGATCTTCCCTGGAGCCTAAAGACACAACCATATACAGGGTGATTCAAAAAGAATACCACAACTTTAAACATGTGTATTTAATGAAAGAAACATAATATAACCTTCTGTTATACATCATTACAAAGAGTATTTAAAAAGGTTTTTTTTTTCACTCAAAAACAAGTTCAGAGATGTTCAATATGGCCCCCTCCAGACACACGAGCAATATCAACTCGATACTCCAACTCGTTCCACACTCTCTGTAGCATATCAGGCGTAACAGTTTGGATAGCTGCTGTTATTTCTCGTTTCAAATCATCAATGGTGGCTGGGAGAGGTGGCCGAAACACCATATCGTTAACGTACCCCCATAAAAAAAAATCGCAGGGGGTAAGATCAGGGCTTCTTGGAGGCCAGTCATGAAGTGCTCTGTCACGGGCTGCCTGGTGGCCGATCCATCACCTCGGGTAGTTGACGTTCAGGTAGTTACGGACAGATAAGTGCCAATGTGGTGGCGCTCCATCCTGCTGAAATATGAATTGTTGTACTTCTTGTTCGAGCTGAGGGAACAGCCAATTCTCTAACATCTCCAGATACTGTAGTCCAGTTACAGTAGCACCTTCGAAGAAAAAGGGACCAAAAACTTTATTGGCTGAAATGGCAAACAAATGTACAATTAAATGAAACTTTATAGCTCCCTTAATTCGCCGACAGATAGTGCTTAGCTCTGCCTTTTGTCGTTGCAGAGTTTTAAATTTATAAAGTTGTGGTATTCTTTTTGAATCACCCTGTATTTCTTTGAAGTCATGTGTGCTGCAAATATGCTCAATCCATCTATTGAGTGTGACTCAAACAGTGGTTAATGATTCAAGGGCATCATTTAATATTTGCCAGCACTTTCGTGACCCAAAGAAATTACGTACCATTTCCAGTGTTCCTAGTGAATTCCTGGTAAATGGAATATTGCACGAGTCAGTGACTACCAAATTGAAATATGAGTTGCACAATGAGAATATACATCTATGTGTTGTATGAATGCATGAGACCTATGAGCTTTTCTCTACAGGGGTGCAGCAACGTCATAGCCCTGTCCTTAGAAAAATGACACATCAAGACCAAATTTGACCAGCTCCAGCTAATCCTTTGCCAATCACATCAAACATTGTAACAAATTGCAGAAAATCTTCACGGGTCTTGAGATCTGGGAAAATATAATGGACATGGAGATACACAGAGAGTTGCTCTATTCCAGTAGTGTCAGCAGTTTCATCTGCAAGAACCATCATGCGTTTGGCTTCATTAATGCGCTGAACACTCTTTTCCCAGGGGCTGATTATTGATGAAAGTGATGATCTACTTTTGGATTAGGGCAGTAATATGCTTGTTGCATTTACCGTTTTTATCCAAACTTGCTCACTGGTTTTTGTTACCTCAAGCGATATTTTAGAATTTCATGAAAGTTACCCATGTTTTTGTCATCTTGTTTTTTACCTTAAATAGCCATGAAGTACCCTTATCCCCTTAATGCAATCTCGTGATGTCCGCAAAGAATCACTGCCTCAATAATACGGACTATGCGTTTTCTACCTGCTCCACCAAGTCTTGGTCCAGCGAATGTTTTATATCCTTTGTCTTGTTCATCATGTGAACAAAGTTGTCACCAAGGATTACAGCAGCCTTGTGATAAGTGTTGCTGCCACAAATGTTGAAATATTCAAGAGCATGCTTTCACTTTGAAGAGTTGGAGGTTATAAGAGCTCCAACATTTTGATCACTACCTCTACAGAGATTTGTCGTAGTAAAAAACACACAATACTTATAGAAGGCACCGTCCTATTTGGGAGAGTATACTAATAAAAATATTTCTCCATCCAGCTTAGGTTGAACCTGCAATATTGACCACTTTGCAGAGTGAGAGGAAATTTGTAAGTTGCTTCGGGCATAAAAAAGTTTTTGGAAATGTAGTTTCATGTGGTTCTCAACTTTTTAGTTATTTGATAGGAATCAATCATGTATGTCATACTTAAAGCCTGGTGTTGGATCGTCAGAGCTTGATGTCTCAGTGAATGGTAAAGAAATAAAAACATATTCTCATATTTATACAAATGTGATAGAGGATGAAAAGAGGGAAGAGACAGTCAAAAAAGGAGAGGTTGAGAGAGAGAGAGAGAGAGAGAGAGAGAGAGAGAGAGAACCATGGTCTTGAACCTAGTCACAAAAGATAAAGTGAGAAAAACTGTACAGGAATTAAAAGCAAAGAATCAGATTGTAATGATGAAACATCCAATTACTTAGTAAAGCTAACAAATGGAGAAACAATTGCACATCTCTGGACAGAGCAAACAGCTCTTTCAGAGATGGGATTTTTCCAGATAAATTGAAGGCATAGAGGGCTGTGCCAGTCTATAAGAAATTAGATAAGGATGACACCAGTGACTATGGAACAGTTTCACTGATATCAGGTTCCTAAAAAGTCCTGGTTGTGCTAATGTATAATAGATTAGTTGTTTATCCTGATAAACACAACATCCTTATTCCATGAGAGCATGGTTTCAGAAAGGGTAAATGTACAATATCAGCAGTTGCCCATCTTACAGCTGTTCAGTGAGTGGTCTCCTTTACTCCTAAATTATTTACATTCTACCAGAATATACTACACAGTCATAAGATGGAAAAGGGATGTATCTGCAATATTTTTATATCTCTCCAATGCATTTATCACCTTTGCACCGAAAAACTTATGTGTACAGCCTACAGTTGTACCTATGCAGTAAGGAACAGTATGTATAAATAAGAACTCATGCCAATCACAGACAAAATCTGTCAAATATGAAGTGCTGTAGCGTTTGGTAATGGAGTTGCTGCTTTTTAATCTGTTTGTAAGTGATGTAGGTATTGAGGAGGAAAAGAAAAGATTAAATGCAGGCGACATGACAATACTGAACAGTACCAAAATGTGGAACAGCTAGAGAGAACATCATTATAGTCTGTTGTTGTTGTTGTTGTGGTCTTCAGTCCTGAGACTGGTTTGATGCAGCTCTCCATGCTACTCTATCATGTGCAAGCTTTTTCATCTCCCAGTACCTACTGCAACCTACATCCTTCTGAATCTGCTTAGTGTATTCATCTCTTGGTCTCCCCCTACGATTTTTACCCTCCACGCTGCCCTCCAATACTAAATTGGTGATCCCTTGATGCCTCAGAACATGTCCTACCAACCGATCCCTTCTTCTGGTCAAGTTGTGCCACAAACTTCTCTTCTCCCCAGTCCTATTCAATACTTCCTCATTAGTTATGTGATCTACCCATCTAATCTTCAGCATTCTTCTGTAGCACCACATTTCGAAAGCTTCTATTCTCTTCTTGTCCAAACTATTTATCATCCATGTTTCACTTCCATACATGGCTACACTCCATACGAATACTTTCAGAAATGACTTCCTCACACTTAAATCTATACTCGATGTTAACAAATTTCTCTTCTTCAGAAACGCTTTCCTTGCCATTGCCAGCCTACATTTTATATCCTCTCTACTTCGACCATCATCAGTTATTTTGCTCCCCAAATAGCAAAACTCCTTTACTACTTTAAGTGCCTCATTTCCTAATCTAATTCCCTCAGCATCACCCGACTTAATTAGACTACATTCCATTATCCTTGTTTTGCTTTTGTTGATGTTCATCTTATATCCTCCTTTCAAGACACTGTCCATTCCATTCAACTGCTCTTCCAAGTCCTTTGCTGTCTCTGACAGAATTACAATGTCATCGGCGAACCTCAAAGTTTTTATTTCTTCTCCATGAATTTTAATACCTACTCCGAATTTTTCTTTTGTTTCCTTTACTGCTTGCTCAATATACAGATTGAACAACATCGGGGAGAGGCTACAACCCTGTCTTACTCCCTTCCCAACCACTGCTTCCCTTTCATGTCCCTCGACTCTTATAACTGCCATCTGGTTTCTGTACAAATTGTAAATAGCCTTTCGCTCCCTGTATTTTACCCCTGCCACCTTTAGAATTTGAAAGAGAGTATTCCAGTCAACATTGTCAAAAGCTTTCTCTAAGTCTACAAATGCTAGAAACGTAGGTTTGCCTTTCCTTAATCTTTCTTCTAAGATAAGTCGTAAGGTCAGTATTGCTTCATTTGTTCCAGTGTTTCTACGGAATCCAAACTGATCTTCCCCGAGGTTGGCTTCTACTAGTTTTTCCATTCGTCTGTAAAGAATTCGTGTTAGTATTTTGCAGCTGTGACTTATTAAGCTGATAGTTCGGTAATTTTCACATCTGTCAACACCTGCTTTCTTTGGGATTGGAATTATTATATTCTTCTTGAAGTCTGAGGGTATTTCGCCTGTTTCATGCATCTTGCTCACCAGATGGTAGAGTTTTGTCAGGACTGGCTCTCCCACGGCCGTCAGTAGTTCCAATGGAATATTGTCTACTCCGGGGGCCTTGTTTCGACTCAGGTCTTTCAGTGCTCTGTCATACTCTTCACGCAGTATCGTATCTCCCATTTCACCTTCATCTACATCTTCTTCCATTTCCATAATATTGTCCTCAAGTACATCGCCCTTGTATAGACCCTCTATATACTCCTTCCACCTTTCTGCTTTCCCTTCTTTGCTTAGAACTGGGTTTCCATCTGAGCTCTTGATATTCATACAAGTCGTTCTCTTATCTCCAAAGCTCTCTTTAATTTTCCTGTAGGCGGTATCTATCTTACCCCTAGTGAGATAGGCCTCTACATCCTTACATTTGTCCTCTAGCCATCCCTGCTTAGCCATTTTGCACTTCCTGTCGATCTCATTTTTGAGACGTTTGTATTCCTTTTTGCCTGTTTCTCTTACTGCATTTTTATATTTCCTCCTTTCATCAATTAAATTCAATATTTCTTCTGTTACCCAAGGATTTCTAGTAGCCCTCGTTTTTTTACCTACTTGATCCTCTGCTGCCTTCACTACTTCATCCCTCAAAGCTACCCATTCTTCTTCTACTGTATTTATTTCCCCCATTCCTGTCAATTGCTCCCTTATGATCTCCCTGAATCTCTGTACAACCTCTGGTTCTTTTAGTTTATCCAGGTCCCATCTCCTTAAATTCCCACCTTTTTGCAGTTTCTTCAGTTTTAATCTACAGGTCATAACCAATAGATTGTGGTCAGAGTCCACATCTGCCCCTGGAAATGTCTTACAATTTAAAACCTGGTTCCTAAATCTCTGTCTTACCATTATATAATCTATCTGATACCTTTTAGTATCTCCAGGGTTCTTCCATGTATACAACCTTCTTTCATGATTCTTAAACCAAGTGTTAGTTATGATTATGTTGTGCTCTGTGCAAAATTCTACCAGGCGGCTTCCTCTTTCATTTCTGTCCCCCAATCCATATTCACCTACTATGTTTCCTTCTCTCCCTTTTCCTACACTCGAATTCCAGTCACCCATGACTATTAAATTTTCGTCTCCCTTCACAATCTGAATAATTTCTTTTATTTCATCACACATTTCTTCAATTTCTTCGTCATCTGCAGAGCTAGTTGGCATATAAACTTGTACTACTGTCGTAGGTGTGGGCTTCGTATCTATCTTGGCCACAATAATGCGTTCACTATGCTGTTTGTAGTAGCTTACCCGCATTCCTATTTTCCTATTCATTATTAAACCTACTCCTGCATTACCCCTGTTTGATTTTGTGTTTATAACCCTGTAGTCACCTGACCAGAAGTCTTGTTCCTCCTGCCACCGAACTTCACTAATTCCCACTATATCTAACTTCAACCTATCCATTTCCCTTTTTAAATTTTCTAACCTACCTGCCCGATTAAGGGATCTGACATTCCACGCTCCGATCCGTAGAATGCCAGTTTTCTTTCTCCTGATAACGACATCCTCTTGAGTAGTCCCCGCCCGGAGATCCGAATGGGGGACTATTTTACCTCCGGAATATTTTACCCAAGAGGACGCCATCATCATGTAATCATACAGTAAAGCTGCATGCCCTCGGGAAAAATTACGGCTGTAGTTTCCCCTTGCTTTCAGCCGTTCGCAGTACCACCACAGCAAGGCCGTTTTGGTTATTGTTACAAGGCCAGATCAGTCAATCATCCAGACTGTTGCCCTTGCAACTACTGAAAAGGCTGCTGCCCCTCTTCAGGAACCACACGTTTGTCTGGCCTCTCAACAGATACCCCTCCGTTGTGGTTGCACCTACGGTACGGCTATCTGTATCGCTGAGGCACGCAAGCCTCCCCACCAACGGCAAGGTCCATGGTTCATGGGGGGGCATTATAGTCTAGTGGAAAATAAATTGGTCATAAACCTGATAAAGACTATGTATTCACTGTTCAGAAACAAAGAGAAATCTTAGCATATGAATTTAAAGGTGGATGATGCAAAGCTGGAAGTAGTAGAGCCCACTAGATTCTTAGGTACTACTGTAGCTAATGGTCTGAAATGGAAACAGTGTATTAATTCTGTGTGAAAGAAACTAAACTCAATTGTAATCATAATAAAGCAGCTATAGGAGGACTTTTGAAATACGTAAAAACTGCCTCAAAAATCTAGGTATATTAACCTTTGCACCTACTTTCAAAATGACACTAAGTTTTCAACAAACTCAAATGCTATGTGGTGCAAAAGGAATTTTACACTGTTAATTTAATTTTATGGATATTGTTCTTTATAATCAGTTATAGCTCCTTAGGACATACGTGGTAATGAATAAAGTGCCCTACATTACATGTAATCCCATAGGATCAAACAAAATGCATTTCAATTTAAGCTTCCACACCCCTCTTCATTCTTACCCAGAATTACCGTATTTACTCGAATCTAAGCCGCACCTGAAAAATGAGACTCGAAATCAAGGAAAAAAAAATTTCCCTAATCTAAGCCGCACCTGAAATTTGAGACTCGAAATTCAGGTGCGGCTTAGTTTAGGGAAAATTTTTTTATACGGGTACCCTTCCTTCTTCACGTGTTTCGTCTCGTTTGAATTCATTGCTTGGTTTTCTTTGATCTGATAAGTGCCATTCTCTTAGTTATAGGTGTTTACGTCACTAAGCTGAAAACGCCTTATTGTCTGTGTCATCCATTGTTTGTCGCATTCTTATGATGAATGTTTATGACCTGTCGCCGATCGCGGCATGGCTTGCTTTAGTGCGCGCTGCCGCTGCTTACAATTTTTTTAAAAAAAGAGAGAGGAATCATCTCATTAGCAAAACAATGGCAAGAGAGTGCTGTTTGTTGTTACTTACACTGCTACTTTCTTTGATAATGATCAACAAGAACCAAATAATAGACTGCGTGTGATAGATGATGTTCGGAATGGGAGTTTAGCGCAGGCGTCTCTTTAGTACATTACATTCTGTACAGAAATTAGAGTCATCTTAGATTTAAAAATCTAGTCAATTGCCGTGCTTCATTTCTGACTATATCACTATTAGGCATAAGAATAATACGAATATAAACATGACGTGATATGTATATTCTTCCGCGTTTGCTGTTGTCTCACTCTAGTTCGTAGTTTATGAGGCAGACAGGATTTAAATGAGATAGCAGCAAACACGAAACAATACATGGTAAAATGTTTATATTCATATTATTATTACGGTGAAGAGAATACTGCATGTGATTCACAATTCATAAAAGTTCCTATTAGCAACCATCTCTTCTCACAAGTAGGAAAAAATTCAGAAAGTAGAGTTGGCCATATTGACAAAACATCCCAAACAGTCTTGCCATTGGATTTTCGTAGTACATTGAAATGCTGCTACATTCGAAGATGAACAATACGGAATTTGTATTTACTTCGTTGGATAATGTATGAAAATGCAGTGGTCGAAACACGGGGTGAGAAAAAAAAGCTCGTCTGCAAAGCATACCTGTGTAGCGCTACATATATTCGACGGCAGAAGTTCGTTGTGGAGGCACCTACCAACATTTTTTAGAACTTCCGCTTGCTTTGCACTCGATTCTAAGCCGCAGGCGGGTTTTTGGATTACAAAAACCGGAAAAAAGTGCGGCTTAGATTCGAGTAAATACGGTACTTCTATGTTGAAAAGGTACCACCTACATATGCTGCTAGGGACTTTGAAATGAGTACAGTCTTTGCCTTCCATTCATGAGTGAAGTCATATGACATGAATGGCTGGGAGACACTGAAGCACAGGCTCAGCTCCAAATTGGAAATGTCTTCCCTACCCTTCATGCCTGCAGGCACGTTTCCTTCATGAAGCAAGAGAATTATGTGCATAAGAATATCTGTTAAGTGTAGGTGACTAGCAGGTGTGTGCATAGAGTACTGTCATATTCATGTTGGAGATGGTTAGAGAAGGGATTGGGTGAAACCCAGGGCTGGCATCCTCTGCTTTCGAAAAGCACTAAGGGGGCCACTGAGCTTAATGTTCCCATCCAGTGTACGGATCACCATTAACTGGGTCACATGCCCCCACTTCATGAGATGCTGCAGAGAGGTTTAGTATTTAAACCAGGACATTGGCACAAAGTCCGGTGACCAGGAACTTTACGCCACCTCCTGTCCTCGTCCTGCCAGCCAAATACTGGCAGTGAAAATGTTTTCCCCCATGAGAATTCGAACCAACTTAGCATCGGGTCGAGCACCACCGTACAGACATGTTAGTGACCTTGGCCGTGGAGGCAGGCGTTCATGTGTCGTCTTGTGGAATCTTTTCCAGCCATTCAGAATCCTATGTCCATAACATCATTCACATTCATTGGTATATCTATGATTTGGACACAAGCTGAGTACATCCTTTCTTTCTTCCTCCATAACCTTAATAACTTCTCTCACAGTCATGTACCCTCATCCTCCTCTGCTCAGCAAGTGACCTTCCTGGATGTTGACCTTTATGACACTAACAGTTTCTTGAGAACCCCATACACATCAAATATAGCAAATTACATCATTATTATCTCTTCTATCCATATTACACTCTCCCATACTGTCTCACCTCCATGGACGCCTTGTTTGCAGTGACAAGCTATAGTGCCCATTTTAAGTTCACTTGCTTTACATTACATGTAAAAACTGAATCTGAAGATGAAAAGTTAAAGATAACTTCTTTTGTCTATTTTCTTCGGTCAAATTTTGAATGGAAAATAAGGAAAACTTTCTTGATGTTGAAGTATGGGTTTGTCATGTGTATATTGTGTTACCAATAACTGTCAGCAGTTGTGGTAGGCTATAATTTAAAATAAATCAGTAGTTGTCATATCCACTTCTATTTATCATTGGCAGACACTGTTGCTACCCATTCCAACAATTACTGTCATCATCACATGAGCTCCTCTACACTCGAGTTATTTCAGGGTCAGCCCAAGGACACTCATGCATGAAACACAAAGTAGATAAACAGTTACAAGAGTGATTTGTTGAGTTCTGTAGTTTCATGTATCTCCATAGATGAGTTTCAGTATTAAGGGGCAGAATTCAGATATGTCTGTAAAACTATACTTCGATAGTTCCATATCTAATCACTGTTAGTTACATTTTCTGTGGTTGTTAAACCACTTCAAGAAATTTTCAGCTTTCCAAGTTTTTTTGTAAGGTTTCTTTAGATCTCATTTGGTCAGTTACAGTGTTCTTCATCATCATTTCATCAAAATTGACTCGCAATTCGCCGAAGTGGTGTCAACTAAAAAGGACTTGCAATACGGCGGCCGAACTTCCCTGTATGGGGCCTCCCGGCCAAAAATGCCATACGATCATTTCATTTCTGATGATGATGATGATGAAATGAAGTGTACAGTAAAATATTCTCTTAAGAGTAAGGAATTTATCGTAGTCCTTAATATTATGCTAATCATTTAATCCAGTATTTTATCACAAAACCAAGTGTTAACACACAATCATATAAAATATCAATAAATGAGTATAAGTTGGTACTTGCCACAAAAGTAAAAAATCTCTTGCTTCTTCAATCCCACACATGAAGACATAATTAATTCTCAAGTTTCAAATACTGATGCCTTCATTTTTGAAGTTAAAAGATAGAAATATAGATTTAAATAAAGGAGACATCAAATATTAACAACATTGTGACATCACAGAACTAAGTTATGCAGGAGATGCACAAAACTTGGTACAGAAACTGAAAGTGTCATACACATTTCCAAATATCAGTAGATATTGGAGACATAGGAACCTGTGTAGCACAAAATCGAAATTTATTGGAAGTTATTCACATTAATTGCTGCTCTGTTACTAAGCATGTAACTTACGACACAGTCCTCCAGAGTCATTTTTGTAATTGTGATATTATAATGATAGGTAGTTCATAATTTATTACATTCTATTAGTTACATGTTTTGAAATGTTTTAGGCTTATGTTGAACTCAGTGTCATCCTCAGTTATGTATAGACTATTGTGTCTATTCTACACTGACACATGCCATAATATTAAGGTAAAGAATAGACACAATAGTCTATACATAACTGAGGATGACACTGAGTTCAACATAAGCCTAAATCATTTCAAAACATATATATATATATATATATATATGTTTATGTTTTTTTTTTTTTTTGCAGACATCATCTGAATTTGAAGAAAAAAGTGAAAGATTTTATTTGCCAGTGTGGTGAAGTATTCCATACAAAAAAGAAACTGGAGTGGCACAAAGAGACACATGATGCAAAACCAAAATCCTGTGGATTCTGCAGTGTGAGGTTTGTACATGCAGTCAGTCTAACAAGACACATACGCAAAGCTCATGATAGTCGTTATGTACCTCAGAAGGAACGTGAAGGAGAAAATGTTGAGTGCCCTGTCTGTTCTGCTGTCTGTCTTAAAAATTCACTTTCGGCTCATATGCGTTTACATTCTGGAGAGCGACCACACCAGTGTCCCCTTTGTTCAAAGAGTTTCACCACAAAATGGAATTTGCGGCTTCATCGCTGGACCCATACAGCACGTTCTGCGAAGCCATATAAATGTGAAATCTGTAGAGCAGCATTTCACAGGGAATCGTGCTATTCAGCTCATGTACGATCTCATCGTGGTACAAGGCCATATACTTGCAATTACTGCGGCCGTTGCTTTGTGTATAAATACAATTGTGTACGCCATGTACGTGAACATGAATTAGGAAAAAATTATGTGTGTGGTGTGTGTGGAAAACTATTTCATAGAGGCTATTACCTGAAGGAACACATGACTGTGCACACAGGTATACGGCCCTACACATGCCACATTTGTGGCAAAGCATCTCCAACTAAATCTAATCACAATAAGCATCTGAAAATTCATCATGCACGAGAACCTGTAAATACTGAGGGTTGAAGTATGAAGTGTTTAATGTTACTTCTTAAGTAGTGTTTACTGACATCATTAGCATGTTTTGTACATCCTTCAAAATATGCAAAATTTCCAGGAAGTAATGCAACACAGTTTTTCTCCCTTTAGCCCACAACAATCCTGAAAAGTGATAAGTTATTTACAATGGGAAGATTTCATCAGTGACCTGAAGACTTTGCCCCAGGTACACTGCCAGAATAGTTTTGTATTACGAAGTCTGCAAGTAGTATCCATCACAAACAGCGCAGCAGCTGTAAAGTTGTACCACAACTGTAACAACAGGCATTTTACATCAATATAGTCACTTCTTATGAAATCTGAAAAATCACAAATGATATTACCAATAACTTAAATTTCAATAAAATGTAACACAAATGTTGTGTTACTGTGACAAAACATGTATCTCACAGGTATGGAATTCAAGAAACTCTGTAGCCCACAGTGGGCTGAAAATTTTACCAAAGACTACATAATTTTCAATTATGTTTTAGGTATTTGCCAATGAAAAAGTTGCATTACTTTTTGGGTCAACCTTGTGTACATACCTACATATTTTTCCATGTCTCACATGTATTACGTGGTGAACAGACCATGAAATATTTTTTGCAGTGCACTTCTGAGTCTCTGTTCAAATATAGGGACAACAAAAATCCAGCTAGGTGGCTAGAAGTGATGTTAATTTTTAGATTATTAAATTCCCTGCTGTTGCATATGTACTTGGCTTGGGTACTCCCAACCTCTCCAACATAGCAACATGATTTTGTGTCTGGCGGCAGGCCACAAAATAAGAATTGATTTGAAAGCATTGCCATTAATGAAATATCCGAATTTTTAAACTCATAAATCTACTTTTTAAAACAACTGGCGTCTTCACAAATTTTGCACAGACTTTGTTGTTTAACTAGACTTTCTTAAACGGGATCCTTTTAGAATCACCTGAATTGATAGAAAACCGTTGTGAAGCTGGGAATATTTGATATTTACTTTCCAAAATTTTGCAACTTTATTTTATGAAGAAAACAATATAAGTACAAATTATTTTCATTTTAAGCCAATATTTGAGTAGTGTTGTGCATACATGTACTGTGGTTGTTCTCACTGTGTGACTGTTAGCTATTATTTTTCTGAGATGCTAGATAAAAACACGACTCCAAATATATGTACTTGATTGTTGGTTTTAATCTCAAACTTTTATATGCTTTATTCACAAAACCTGAACTGGCTTTATGCATCGCCTGTGGGAAATTACCAGTGAGCGTATACTTCTGAAATTATCTGGGTTGTTAAAAAAGTCTTCCTTCAAGCTCAAAATCTCCCTAAAGTTCTTAAGCTATTTTGGTGATCACAAGAAATACATTAAATAGCAACAGTGTAAGTTAATCATCATCCACTGGTTTTTGTGTAAAAAGTGTCAGAAAAAAATATATCCTTAATTATCATTTATATTACTATTGTTTTGAGGTTTCATTGCTCAGCTGGTACATCTAGAAATCATTTTTAATGTTCTATGATCCACCTGTACGTGTCCATCTGAATGTGTATAGAACACAGTTTTTTTCCAAAACTTGTAACATCAATAATTGGTTGGTTTTTGGTGAAATGGTAAGGTCCATTCTTTCTATGGGGTCTTCATAGTTGAGGTGGTTTCAGAAATATTCTGTCAATATTTCTTTCTACATAATTTGTTTTTCATACTTTTTGTGTCAAAACCACCAATACTAACGTTACTTTCAATTCAGTTGTTGTATTCAAAACTTTCCATACTCTTCTAACAGTTTCATTGTCTTAAAAAGCAAAGACTAAACACAAGATCAGTTTATGTATAATTCACTCATGTCGTCAAAAGATGACATTAGATTTTAGAAAATTTTCTTCTTCTTAGCGTTTCTAATCTCTCGGAGGCACACGTACACATGATAATTTGTTGCGAGCTGTGTGTCTAAATGCATCAAAAACTTTGACAAAAACAGAAGACAATCAATTTGACCCGTCAGTTTGAAATTTTTGTGCTTCCTGTCCTACCGAAGGAAGTCAGAGAAGACAGAACGGCAAGAAACCTCCACCTTTAGAAAATCTGCTCTGGGACCAGCTGTAATGTTGAACAAAGATACTTTAGTTATTTTCCTTTAGAATGAGTAGAGTTTTAAAAATCCTATTGACAGTGGTACAAACTTTACTGCAATCTGTTTTTTCTTGTGTAGCATGCCCTCACATATACCTGTCCTCAATCTGTTGATTAATAATAATAACAATAATAGTAAGCGTGAGAAATTTTGAAAAAGCAAAGATAGCAGTCTAGGGTGTATGAATAACATCATAATATCCAGAAGGATCAAACACTCAGACATTACCTGATGTTAGTACTGCAGGTGTTTTGGCCGAGATTCAGTCATGTTCTCCTTATTTGTTAATGTAATGATTTAAAAAAGTTTGTATGAAAATAATAGTTCTATGCTTAAAATTATCCTTATACAGAAAAAAGGTCTTAATGAAATTAGTTACTTGTCATTAAAGACCAAAAGAAAATGTTTTTACATTACTGAAGCATTCTAGTGACCTTTTCAAATTGTAAAATGATCTTAAAACTCGGTAAAGATGTTATCGGTCTGAAGACTAGTTTGAACACCACATTGTGTACTTGGTATGGTCCTGTGACCTTTCAATTGACTTATTCAGTTATACTTTTTCATGAAATCTGGATTACAGTGCATTTCAGCATTTTTCACATAAACAGTCTTTGACAGAGATGGAAGAAGCAATAGGTGACAGAAAAAGTCTGGGAATGATGAGGGATTACCCAGACTGTTTGATTTGTAGGCAGAAACTTGATTGGCCAATGATGTTAAGTAATTAATACAGCACGTGTATTTATTTCTGTTCATTATTATAAATGTCAAATTCCAGGCTTCTTGTGTTTTCTGTAATTTTACACATTAAACACAAAAGTATATTAAAAAAAATAAATTAAAATCATTTTTCACTTTTGGGATTCAATTCCTGGATATATTTTCATATTGATACTATATCTGTCAACAATGTGGGATTTAAATTAGAGATGCAGCTTCAGTAGTTTCCCACTTCTTAGTTTCTAATTATAAATATTTATTATAGCTACCACCAGATACAAAATTATTGAATGCAAATTAATTGATGATAATCATTGAAACAGGTGCTTAAAATAACATAATTATGTTTTGACATTGAAGCTCCAATTTAGGGTTTCCTGGGCCAAGTGAGTTTCTTGATTTTCTGTGAAGAGTAGTTAAATGGGGTGTTATCAGCAGTGTGTGTCTGTGTAACAAGCTGTACGTAAACTTCCTACGAATTATCATTTCATGGTCTGTGGATCACACTCTTCTTTGTTATTATTCGTAACTCTTATACTGGAAATGGTTTTGTGTGTGTGTGTGTGTGTGTGTGTGTGTGTGTGTGTGTGTGTGTGTGTGTGTGTGTGTGTGTGTGTGTGTTCCTGCACTCTGACTATTGATGTTAATGATATAACTGTGTGTTTTCTGTCGTGGGCTAATTAGCTGGAATGGCCCATGTGTGTCAAGTAAAGATATTTTGATAAATGTTTTCCCTGTATTTGTCATTTTGAGTATGAACTTAAATAATAATCTGTGATTTTCTGATGTACATGTGGTGTATATAATACTCATTCACAAATTATGTTATTAATTTAATATTTGAGACAAGTTAAAATTGCACTGAACTGTGGCATGAATTTGGATCCCTCCCTTTGATGTTACCAACTGATCTGTCCATGCACACCTCTCAATGGGATGAAAGTCCAAATTGACAACTTGTTTCCCCTCCATAATTTCTAGATATCACACTGCCTACAAAAGGCATGAACTGGGTTCCAAAGCTTGCTGTGGCACACCCTTTTAACTTGTCACAAATTTTCAGTACATTGTATACTCAACTAAAAGGTAGAAAAATGTCAACTCTGTTATTAATTGTTCCTCCCATTAGTAGCTCTGATGTTTACATGGACTGTTTCAAGACAAAGACTTAAAATATGACCATTAATGCTTAATGAAAACTGTTATTTCCATCAAAGTAATTTCTAAACTGAATGATGTAAAATTTGTCCAAAAGAGCAATTTTATACTGGTAGGCAAATGCAGAAAGTAGATGTAAAGTGTTTATTTCTGTTGTTAAATCTTTTTGTGTCAACATATATAGTAGCTTATAGTCTTCATAATGCTACAAAATGAATTTTTCAAAAATTGATTATTATTTACTCATTTACTAAAAAAATTACTGTCAAATAGCAAGACAAGAAACTGAGCAGACTTGAGATACCAATCATGATACATTAGAATCATGCTTTTTGAAACAGAAGACTTTCATTCATCATATATCACTGTTGCAATGATAAGACCTAACAAAAGGCATTATTCTGCCTGCCAGTGCTTTGTCACTGAAAATCAGATAGAAGTTAAATAATGTGTTGTTCAGTTAATTGACATGCCTGACTATGTAACATAAATTCCAGAATGATCATGTCACAGTCAGCTCAATTTGACCTACAAATTTAATAAAAAATAGTTATCTTTAAAAATAATTATTGTTGAAAGTCTGTAGATATAAATTAAGGATATCAGATGGTCAAAGTGTATTGATAATTAGCAGTTACCAAAAGTTCAAATGCTGTAAGACTATTTATTTACATAAAAATATTTAATTTCATGTGTTTGCATTAAGACTGACAAACTGGAAACAGAAATTTGTTTTAAATTCTCGACAGTTTCTAACTGCTGAAAATATAAAATAAGAAACATTTATGTGGGACACTGTCGGAATACGATACACGATGATGAAAACATTTGTTATATTTTGACAGAGAGTTATTATCTGAACACTGAGTTGAAGAAGAAGAACTAAAAATCTGTTTTGAAAGCATAACAAAAATGTAGTTGTGAAGAGTGCGTGATATTTATGATGTTGATCAAGATATAAAAAGAAAGCAATCACATTAGTGTACGAAAAGTATGGGAAAAAAAGGAGTTTGAAAAATATAAAAAACTGACATAAAGTATTCAAAGTAAAGAAATATTATAAACTGTGAAAAAATTGCATCAGAAGATGATTAGAAGAAACTGGAAGTAAACAAATACAGTTGCTCAATACAATTAATGGATTATTTGTTGTCAGTATCATGTGGATTTTGTTTATTAAAAATTATTAGCTATGTGTAGAGTTGCCTGTAAACTGGCTCTATACATATACCTTATCAGTGTCAGTTGTAACCCATGCTCTAATGCATTCTAAAGTACCATTGTTGCAGTCAAAGTAACATGGGTTCCATATCTTCATTTATATTACTTTTCTTCTCACTGCTTGTATAATGCTCTGTATTGTTGAAGTGTGGTCTATGGCTTATTTGCTATAATTATGTCAAATGATTGTGATCACACAAATCTTGTATTAAAAATTTCAAACACTACACGTAATATATGGAATTTGTCTCAAGGGTACTTTGCTTGGTGTTTATATGACTGTTGGATGCCTTGTGTTCATTGCTTGTTCTTGTCTGTAGTGGAATCAGTGCCCCTGGATATTACATTCCACCAAATGCCTCCTTCATTCTTCCCCAACTTCAGTTCAATGACTGTTACCTCAATTCATTGTCGTTCTTAATTCTTATACAATGCATGTCTGATGCTCAATAATTTATAGATTGTGTTCACAAATAACTACTGCTCCTCATTTACTTTTTACTGGGGAGATTTCCAGTTTCTTTTTATGGATTTGTACCATTGTTGTGGGTTTTGTGGTTAGTGTGATGACAAGTAATTTTATAAATTTTACTTGCAAGTATTAAAATTTATTCAAATTTTTCTTTTACGTATTTATTGTTAACTTCCATCAACTAATAAATAATGTAAACATGAGAGATGTGACACTTATGTGCCATTAGAAAACATTTTAAAGGAATAAAGTCTTTTTATAAATATTAGGGTTTTTAAATTGATGAATGATTTTGTGATAACATTATTTTGAACAGGATGATGTGTGAAATCTGATGTTGCATTCCCAATTGTAATACAGTAGCTATGTGTGAGTCATTACTCTTATTTTTCTTTATTATTACCGTGGTAATAATAACTGTTGTTGCATTCTTTGTAGGTGCTTTATACGTAATAGAGAAGTTGAATTGTTCTTTGTTCCAATGAAAAATTTGCAGCATTTTATTAATTTGTCATGTATTATAGGTTTAAATAATAACGTTTTATAAATGTAAATGTTGTTGAACCATTTATATGCAGCTGATAGGTGCAGCAAATAGACCCATTAACAAACAACACAGAAAATTTTGCTGGCACATGAAGTGCTGTCCTTTTTCCAGTCCAGGGTCTCTCTCTCTCTCTCTCTCTCTCTCTCACGCACACGCACACACACATGTGCGTGTGTGCTGAGGTCTTTTTTTTTGGGGGGGGGGGGGGGTCGCATTAACGTCTTGTACATATATCATCATAGGAATTTATCTAAGGGGAGTGCTAATTTCATATATGGTTCTGTCTTTGATTAGGAAAATCCTTTAATTGCATTGCAATAGGAAGGGGTTGTTGTGTGTATCCACAGGTGAATGTTCTGTGAAATGAAGAATTGGCAGGGAAGATGACTTAGTGATGAATTAAGATATTTTCTAGGTAGCATGGAATATTACTCTGATTGGTAGTAGGATTTTGGGAAGGGTATCCCTTGTCTCATCCCCTCTCAGTTTAATGATAGTTTTTTTTTTTTTTTTTTTTTTTAATAAAAAAAACTTGTAAGTCAGCTCACTGATTTGATGTGGCCTGGATGCACGAGTTTTCTCTTGTGCCAAACATCTGCATCTCAAAATAGTACTTGCATTCTCCATCCTCAGTGATTTGTTTGGTCTTCCCCTACAGTTTTACCCTCTACAGACCCCTTTAGTACCGTAGAAGATATTCTCTGTTGTCTTAAAACATGTCCTATCATCCTATTCCATCTTCTTGTTGTTGTTTTCCATATGTTCCCTTCTTTGTAGATTCTGCAAAGAATCTCCTCTTTTTCATCTTATCAGTCCACCTAATTTTCAAATACTTCTGTAGCACCACATTTCAAAAGCTTCAGTTGACTTCTTTTCTGGTTTTCCTGTAGTCCATGATTCACCATTCAGTACTGCGCTCCAAACACATGTCCTCACAAATTTATTTCTCAATTTAAGGCCTAGGTTTGGTACTAGTAGGCTTCCTTTTATCAGGAATGGCTTCTTTACCCATGCTAGTCATGTTGTTTATGATGTCCTTGCTTCATACAGTGCATGTTATTCTGTACCCTGAATTGCAAAACTCTACAATTCCTTTACTATTTCTACGTTGTGGTTACCAGTTTTGGTGTTAAGTCTATCATTAATCTCATTTCTGCTCCTTATGATTACTTTTGTCTTTCTTTGGCTTACTCCCAGTCTATATTCTGTACTCATTGGACTGTTATTTCCATTCAACAGTTCCTGTCATTCTTCTTCACTTTCACTGAGGATAGTAATGTCATCAGTGAATTTTATTGTTGATATCCTTTCACACAGAATTTTAATTCCACTCTTGAGCTTTTATTTTATTTTTGTTGTTGTTCTTTGGATGTATATATTGAACGGTTGTGAAAAACAGCATCCCTGCTGTACACCCTTTTAATACGAACCATTCATTCCTGTTTTTCCATTTATATTGTTCCCACTTGGTTCTAGTACATATTGACGTTCTTCAGCTTTCCCTGTAAATTACCTCTATTTTTCTCAGAATTTCAAACAGCTTGCACCATTTTACATAGTCAAATGCTATATTTAGGTTGACAAATCTTGTGAATGTGTCATGATTTTTCTTAAGCCTTGTTTCCATTATCAAGTGATAGTTAAGTTATTCATTCCCTATTTTGCTACTGTCTTTAATAGCCACCAGTGTCTTTGTCTCCTGCCTCCCATTAGTTCCTTACCTCCTCCTTGTCTTGCACATCGTACCCCTTCTATTTGCAAGTTTTCAACTTGGGAAGCCACTCATAAAATGTTGATTCTGCCACAGCTGCAAATAAGTGCAGACTTTTGGGGTGCATGCATGAATATATATGTGGAAAAATGAGAATGTGTAGGAGATGAAAGAGATGAGTGGGAGGGAGTACTTGATCTGCACAAAGTGGTAGCAGGAAAGCTAGTTCGATTTTCTGTGTTACATTTGTCTCTTGCTATGCATGAATTAGCTTTAGATAAATTGTTGCCTTTCCTCATTTTTGTTTACTGTTTACATCTTGGAATAGTAAAACAGTTTCATTTTATAATGCTTTTGCAGTTACAAGGCAACAGTTTGAGCATGAATTGAATGAACTTGAAACATAAAAGTGCAATAATGATGAGTAATCATTGCTGTTATGTTTTATTCAATTTTTCTGCACCAATGGAAAAGGTATGAACAGAATTACCTGGATGGGTTCTTCATAGTGCTTATATACTGATGTGTGCTAACTTATTTGCAGAAGGAATGTGTTTATTGAATAGCAGAATGTGTTAAAAGATAATTTGGAATAATTATTACAGGGAAAAAGAAACTGTGATGTATTACTTTTGGGGGGTCTGGCATATATGCCCTGTGTGTGCACATATATTTATGATGTGTGACTGAAAATAAATTGAACAGAGCTATCAGTGCGTAGTTACCTGTTTTGGTTTTTTATATGTAGAACTGAAGTTTAATCTTGGATTCCTGAAATGTTTATTTATTATGAAGTATAGGGCAGATCATATCTTCACACATAAAATAGTTAGTAAATGAATTTTACATGAATCATCAACATCTAACATTAAATTTTATGTTCAGATTTAATAAATATATTAAATGTTTGTTAGTGGCATGAAACGCATACAGTATCTCAGAGATCTCAACACCAACAAATTTTTATCTTTGAATAAATAAATAACTGCAACAGCTGCCATGGTAAGATTTATTGATCTCCTATTGGTTCACAACTAGTTTTATCACTTGAAAGCCACATCGTCAGGTGTCAAACAATTGACCTTTTTTAGACATGGAAACTAGCCCTCAATAAAGCATAGATGTCCCCTATCCTTATGCTGATCATAGTGTAAGAGATGCAACCATTCAAAACTTAACTGTGGACTTTATGTGAGATGTGACACAAGGAGCACTGAGAGGATGTGTGTGGAGTGGGCCAGCCCACAATAGAGCACACTATACTGAAGATGCGACTGTAAAGATAGAAATTATATATAAAAACAAAGATGAGGTGACTTACCGAACGAAAGCACTGGCAGGTCGATAGACACACAAACAAACACAAACATACACACAAAATTCAAGCTTTCGCAACAAACTGTTGCCTCATCAGGAAAGAGGGAAGGAGAGGGGAAGACGAAAGGAAGTGGGTTTTAAGGGAGAGGGTAAGGAGTCATTCCAATCCCGGGAGCAGAAAGACTTACCTTAGGGGGGAAAAAAGGACAAGTATACACTCGCACACACGCACATATCCATCCACACATACAGACACAAGCAGACATATTTAAGTAAAGATAGAAAACTAGGTGTGAACAAATAGAAGATCAAACAAACCTTCTCAAGGCAGCCACTGTTGTTATTTATTTATTCAATTGGACTTTTACAGCTGTGGCTGCCCCACCAATAGTGTGAGAGTTGATAGTGTGCCAACTTGTTCAAATACTGCATCTTTTGCAGATTACAGGTCTTTGAAATCCACTGGCAGAGCCAGGAGCACTAAGTAAAGGTGTCCATTGTACAGGGGTGTGTTGAAAAGTAATTCCTCTGATTTTTTTAAATGAAAACTCTTAAAGCTTTTAAATAAAACAAACTATATTAACATTCAACATCTACATATTTATTTCTCAACATAGTCACCCTGGTGATGAACATATTTCTCCCAACGAGAGACCAGCTGGTTGATACTGTCATTGTAGAATGTTTGTCTTTGTTGATGGAGCCACAATCTCACCTCTGCTCAGTATCAAAGTGAGGTCCTTGAAAAGTTGTGGAAACAATTGAAAATTGGATGGGGCCAAGTTGGCACTGTAAAGAGGATGATGGATGACAGTGACCCCAGGGCACTGGATTGGTGCAGATGTCACAGTGCTTGTGTGTGCTCTCTCATTGCCATGCTGAAAGAGAGGGTGCTCCATATGTGGAGAAACTGTTTGAAATTATATTTTCTGTTTTCTTTGGGTCTCGCAGTGCATTACACTCTACCATGTTACTTGCTATAATTCAGAGCCCTGTTGCAGCAGAAGTTGCAACCTGCACCAGTGAAGCAGGAAAGTTGAGTGAGTAATATGCATGACATTTAATACCTCTACCAATACAGAGAACAGAATAACAAATTGGGAGGTGTTAGTTTTCAGCACGCCCTCATAATTAAATAGTTGTCACTCATTCAGAGTGAAAAGAGTAGCATTTGTATTTTATTCTTCAACATACATTATGTACTGAGCTGTAATCTATTGAGTTAAGCCTACGATTTTCAACTTACTAAAATGAGAAGAAATTTTGTTGACCCTGGCACTTTAAGAGTTTCATAAACAGCTGTAAATTTGAAGATGAAGTCCATATATATTAGAACAAAGAATGGAACGCACACCAAGAAGTGAGTAATTCCTGTAATATCTGTACCAATAATCTTTCAAAGAAATTTCTGTGCTCCAACTACTCAACTCTCCCAGAAACAACCCCGTCCCCAAAAAAAAGAAAGAAAAAAAAATCGATATTCCTGCCACTGCAGCTTCTACTTCCATACATCCAGAAACCTCAGAAATATTCCCCTCATCACACTGGACTCGCATTCGGGAGGATGACGGTTCAAACCTGCGTCCGGCCATCCTGATTTAGGTTTTCCATGATTTCTCTAAATCGCACCAGGCAAATGCCGGGATGGTTCCTTTGAAGGGGCACGGCCGACATCCTTCCCCATAATCCGATGAGACCGATGACCTCGCTGTCTGGTCTCCTTCCCCAAACAACCCAACCAGCCAACTCACTCCCCTCATCACTCAGTAACTTTCACACACAAACTGCCTCAATAGGTTCCAGGGCTAAGACTTTCAGTAGCAGATAATCTCTCCCTGATGTACTTCTCACACCACCCTTTGTCACCCTCCTAACCTTTGCAACATCAACATCAAATTCCAAGACAGTCATTCCTTCCAAAAGGCTCCAAGCACTGCACTTGTCCCTGCTATAAAATCTACCCCATGCATGGACCCTTTTGCACCACCGCTACTACTGGCGAGATACACAGCATTTAAATGCCTTTGTTGTCTTTTCTATTCAGTGTGTGTGTGTGTAGCTTTCTTATGCAGCTTCTTAGCCTAATGTTAGCCTTTCAGTTTGATACCACTTTGATGTCTTGATTTCTGTTCTGTGGCTTAATTTATGAAGCTGTATTTGAGTATGCCTCTTGAGGTTTAATGGTCTCTGTTCCAGACCTTTTGAACACAAAGAAATCTTAAGTGTTCACTATTTATTAAACGTAGGTCCTTCATGTAAGTAACCATTAACACTAACCATTAGTTCTCAGTAGTGGCTCAGTTAGTTGCTGAACATGCACTACAAGAGACTGAGTGCATTCTACTCCACGTGGGCTCTTGGGATTGCACTACCAGTCGTCAGTTTTTGTGATACCCTTCCCACTCAGAGATAGGAACCCAACATTTTCTCTCATCCCATCACCTTCGCAGATTTTAAAACATACTAGCCAAAACCCCCTTGACCCATTTTGCCTCCCTGTATTGGCATTTTCTGATTTTTTTTTTTTTTTTTTTATCAACGTGTATTTTCTCTGATTCCCCATAAGTGTAATTCCTGCCCCTCGCCATCGCCCCCCCCCCCCCCCCCCCCGACCCGCCCCCCCAGTTGCCTCCCATACAATTACTATCATCATTTGTATTATCTTCCCCATTTGCCATTTTCTCTTCTAGATCCATGTTATCTCCTTAATTTATTCTTCCCTTGTATCAATCCTGAAGCTGGCACAGTACTTACGAATGTACTATATTGTACTCTCTCTCTCTCTCTCTCTCTCTCTCTCTCTCTCTCTCTCTCTCTCTCTCTCTCTCTCTCTCTCACTAACCTGTACTCTTTGGTATCTTTTGTTTCATCTTTGACTCACTTAAATGTCATACAAGATAGGCCCCTCTTAACTTGACCTGTCCTGCTCCCCTTTAGTCAGTAGAAACCAAATCCTTTGTCTGAAGAAGGCCGTGTTATTTTGAAAACTAGGAGTGTTGTAGATATTTGCATACTTCTGTTGACTGTACCAGCCATTGTACCCCTAAAGGCAGGCACAGGGCAGCCCATTTGTCTCTCTGTGAATCTGGCTGCACCAGGCATTGTGCTTGCTAAAGACAGGTACTGATTAGCCCATTTGTCTGTTTGTGAATTTAACAAATTTCTGAGTGGACTGTTCTTTTCCAGTACAGTTAAAAGATAATTAAAAATATGTAACAGTAGTTATTCAGATCTGTCCAAAACTGAAAAAGTAATATATTTACTGATGAAAAGCTCTCAGGGTTTCCAGTGGGGTGCCAATGTTAAAATACCATGATGCTTTGAAGATTGTTGTGCTCATCTCTTGTGACAAAGTGTTGAGATACTTTGGATGTTTTAATATTTATGCTAGTAGTGCACACCATGTGTTTGGCTGTGGGCAGCTGGGTATTGTCTTGGTGGTGAGCAGGCTAGGGGATGAGGTTGCAGTGGTGGGGGTAACAGGTATACAAGAAGCCGTGCTCGAATCTCTGGCTTTCTGGATCCATTTGCATGCTGGACATTGCTGGGATCACTCTCATCACATTACCACTACTGCAGATTTCCATACTGAATTAAGTTGACATCCTCCATCTTAATTGACCAAATTCGCATGAATCCTAATTTTTAAGTAGTCCTTTACAATGCTGTCGTAATAGCCAATTGCTTGGCATAGCACTTTAGTGTTCTGAAATCAAAAGTGCACTCTTCCTTTTTATTATGTTTTGCTGTTGCTTATTCCTCTATGTGTCCCAGTCCTGATGTGCTCCTCACAACATTTTGAGATACAGTGCTGTGTTTGCTGTTTGTATTGGTGGCTAAAACCACAAAAGGTGCTATACACTCAAGGTACAGTCGGTTTTAGTGAGTTTTTCAGAGGGTTGAGATACTCTTTCATCTTATGCAATGGTTAGAAGATGGTTTTCAAGTTGGTTTTTTCAAGCAGCCTTACAATTTTGTCTAACAACAGTCCCAAGTAAGGAATGTAAATGAGTATTTTGTCTTCTTCCTTCTCTCCGCAGTTTACTGCGTCTCTTCTCTTTTTGAATGCCTTACTAATATATGTTTCATTGTACCCATTTTGCAGAACAGTTCCTTCTAGTGTTGCATTTTAGCTGGGAGGTTTTCCTTATCACTGATGAAGCACATCCTACGTATCAGAATGGTAGGCACTGCTGTTGCATTGCCAGCTTGTGATGCCTCGGTAGAGGTCTGTGTTTGTATTCTTTCTATATACTGAATTACCTAGTGTACAGTCTGTCTTCTTCTTTATTACTGTTTTCAAGAAAGGGAGACAACCATTCTTGTCCCTTTCTGTAGTGAATGCAGTGCTTTGATTGATACTGTTTAGGTGGTCCAAAAACTCATCCAGTGCCTGTCTGCTATGCTCTCACACCACAAATATATCAACAACGCAGTGGAAGAAGTCCTTGTGTTGTTAGCAAGTGGAATGAAGGGCTACCTCCGTAAAGTGTTCCATGTAGAGATTTACGATCCGTGGAGCAATCGGGGATCCCTCGGACACTCCATACACTTGTTTGCAGAACTTTCCATTGCACTTGTGCTAGGTGGCAACAGTAGACAGTTTAAAGCATGTCTTCTCTCATAACATTGTGTGCCAACTGTTAATATATCATGAAGGAGAGCAGTGTCAAGTACATTCTTGCATTGATGATGTAATTTGTATTGCTGTTTGACAGCGCTGGTGAATCATGGGTTTTATGGTACTTGATGCTATGATTTATATCACCTTGTAGGCTGTTGTAAAGCCTGTGTTCCATCCCATTATTGGTTTTATGTCACATTAGATTGGGCAGATATTTCTTGATGATCCTCCTCTGTTTTTAAAAAATTTCTCAGGCAGCTTAAGGCACCATGGACCCATGCTTTCTGCTTACCTGATGAATTGCTGGTTGCATCCTTATTCATTGACAAGGAATGCTCAGTCCTGACCATTTTGCAAGTTTTATGTCATGATTTAACCTGGTAAGTAATTTCTACATCTACATAGATACTCCACAAGCCACCACATGGTGCATGGCGGAGGGTATCCTGTACCACTACTTGTCATTTTCCCTCCTGTTCCACTTGCAGATAGAGTGAGGGGAAAATGACTGTCTGTACATCTCTGTAGGAGCCTTAATTTCTCATGTTTTATCTTTGTGGTCCTTACACGCGATGTATGTTGGTGGCAGTAGAATCATTCAGCAGTCAGCTTCAGATTCTGGCTCTCTAAATTTTCTCAATAGTGTTTCTTGAAAAGAATGTCACCTTCCCTCCAGGGATTCCCATTTAAGTTCCTGAAGCATCTCTGTAACACTTGTGTATTTTTCAAACTTACCAGTAACTAATCTACCAGACCACCTCTGAATTGCTTTGATGTCTTCCTTCAGTCTGACGTGGTACAGATCCCAAACACTTGAGCAGTACTCAAGAACAGGTTGCACCAGTGTCCTATATGCCAGACTTGATTCTGTCAAGCAGGACACCAGTAATACTGTATCTGAACATTACAGGTTTTTTCTTTGTACTCAACCACATTAACTTACATTTTTCAGCTTTAGAATGAGTTACCATTCATCACACCAACCGGAAACTTTATCTAAGTCATCTTGTGTCTTCTTACAGTCACTCAGCTTTGACACCTTGCCGTACACCAAGGCGTTATTAGCAAACAAGTGCAGATTGTTGCCCATCCTGTCTACCGAATCGTTTATGTGTATAGATAACAACAGCACTCCTATCACACTTCCATGGGGTACTCGTGACGATATCCTTGTCTCTGATAAACACTCGCCATGCAAGACAACATACTGGGTTCTATTATTTACGAAGTCTTAAAGCCAGTCACATATCTGAGAGCTTATTCGATACGCTTGTACCTTTGTTAACAGCCTGCATTGGGGAACCATATCGGATGCTTTCCGGAAATCTAGGAATATGCAATCTGCCTGTTGCCTTTCTAGTTCTCTGTATATCACGTGAGAAAATGGCATGCTGAGTTTCGCGAGAGTGATGCCTTATAAAACTATGCTGATTTGTGGACATAAGCTTCTTAGTCTCAAGAAAGTTTATCATATTTGAACTGAGAATATGTTCAAGGATTCTGCAGCTAACAGAAGTTAGGGATATTAGTCTGTAATTTTGTGGATCCATTCTTTTACCTTTTGTATATACTGGAGTCACCAGTGCTTATTTCAAGTCGCTTGTGACTTTCTGCTGGGCGAGAGATTCATGATAAATGCAGGCTAAGTAATGGGCCAATGCCTATGATACTGGGATGCCATCCAGGCCTGGTGATTTACTTGTTTTCAAATCTTTCAATTGTTTCTCTACACCAGGTATGCTTATTTCTATGTTGTCCTTATAGGAATCTGTCTGATGGTGGTATGGTTCTCCTGAGTGAATGATTTCTTGAACGTGAAATTTAAAACTTCAGCTTTTGTTCTGCTATTTCCAACTGCCACACCAGACTGGTCAGCAAAGGCTGAATGGAAGCCTTAAACCTGATTAGCGATTTTACATATGATCAGAATTTTCTTGGGTTCTCTGGCTAATCTTCTGCTAAGGTGTGATGGTGGTAGTTGTTGTATACATCAACCATAGATCTTTTCACAGACACATGAATCCCTACAAACCTTTGCTTTTTGTCATTTTTTCGTCTTCTTTGGGAGCCAGAGTGCAACAGCCTCTGTTTCCTCAGTATCTGGTGAATTTCGCTATTAAACCATGGTGGGTCTTTTCCATCCTTTATCCACTTACCAGGCATATAACTCTCCAGACCATGATTCACAATCTACTTAAACCTTGATCATCATTCCTCTACACCCATCTTACTGGAACTAAGTGATTCCAATTCACTGTGGAAATGAGATGTTAATAACAGCTTATCTGCTCTAACAGAAACACTCTCCTAGTCTTCTTGACTGATTTATTAAGTTTCTTAATCATAGTTGCTATAATGACATCATGATCACTAATCCCCATTTGGACATTGTCGATAAGGTCCGGCCTATTTGTAGCTGAAAGGTCTAACGTATTTTCATTATGTGTGTTTCAGAAAATGTGTTCAAAAGTATTTTCTATGACTGTCTGTCTGTACCCCCTGCATTGAATCCATAGACATCCTAGTCTGTACTTGGCAGGTTAAAGTCACCTCCAACTGGTATTGCATGATCTGGGTATTTACATGCTATTGACTGTAGAGTTTCTTTGAATACCTCTAGAATTTTCACAGCCACCACTCACGCTGCTGTGAAGGCGGATCCACTGTGTTGTGTGCACCAGTAGGTGCCTCGGAAGCAGAGCTCGTGGGCAAAACGAGTGACTCCTGAAGTGTCCCATGCAACATGCCAGATTCTCTGCCACCACTACGCCCTGAGGCAGCAGCCTGGAGGTGACTGACCGTAGCCAACAGCGTGTTCAGCTGTTCGCAAACTGCGGCCAACTCTTCCTGCATCCACACACAGCATGCACACATCCTATCCATCCTAGCAAGACTAACTGAAGAAGTTTACTATAAAAGTAGACAATCCTAGGTATGCAACTTGCTACCCTCCTGTCACCAATGGACACACATGCATTAAAGAGCTACGTAGCTGGCTATTCAGTGAGCAACTATTTCACTAAAGACTGAATGAATTTACACTTACAAAAATGTGAGATTAAACTCTCTTAAACAGAGGAACATGCACAAAATTTAATAAATATACTATGTGGAAAACACAGGAAAGGATACACTCTTAACTTGCCAGTCTGTAGATGTACTCGTATCACAGCTGAGAGCTGGAGCCTGACTGACTCTTGATTCCAAATATAATAGTCCACAATTGTAGCAAACACTTTTTTCTAATTCAACAGATCTAGTCTGATGTTGTAAATGTTTTGTGACGTCTGATAATGGTCTGTGGACCAAAGTTGGTTCTATACTAAGGAAATTTTTATCAGCAGCTTTGGCAGTTAATCATGACCTTTACAAATATTTACTAGCCATGGGACACCACTCTCTTAAAATATTTCTAAATGTATCACCAAGACCATCAGCCATTTCAACTAGCTTTTGAGGGAACTGTAATGTGTGGTCCAACATACAATAGGCACTCTGTCAGGGTGTTCTCATGACATTAGCTAGCACTCTTCTCTTTTTAAGTTAGCAAGTGTTGTATTTGGATGCAGTACTGTGGTGAAGTCTACATGTCAGCTTCAAGGGGAAAAAAACCCATTTCAGAGCTACAGTATTTCTTAGAACTCTGGCTATCAATTTAAAGTGGTTGGAAATCTGCTTCATGCTACTATGCTGTCTGATGAAGGGTTAGTGCAGCATACAAGTAGATTTTTCAGTGACAGTGATCAACTTGTATTGTTAAGAGTCAGTGAGTTTATCTTATGGATTAAAGGCAAGATTGGGAATTCTGACTGTCAGTTTAAGGCAGTCACTACAGTGTCAATGAAAAGTTACCTGTAAGGTCAGAAATGAGAGAGAGGAGTGTGTCAGTGTAGATGTATCTAATATAAGTCACTAACAAGAAATATTTATGTAAGTAGATAACTGAACTGTGGCATCCCTACTCTAACCTGAACAACCCAAATTCTCTCATATTCATAAAATAATTTAGGTTCACTATGTCCCCAAACTGCTTAACAAAGGAAAATGATAGAAGAAATCGGAAGGAGGAACTACAGTACACACCATGGAACAGGACATAATAGATAGCTAGTTTATCATTCAAATGTTCATTGTTTTTTTTTTTTTTTAATAATCCAAATTTTCTTCAATTGTTATAGTTAGTCTGTTTACAATGAGATGAATTATGACATAGATCCAATGAGGTCTTTTATTATTTTTATCAGTATTAAACCCATATCTTTCCTCTAAAAATAAAGGTTGGTTTTTTTTTATTTTCCACTGTCACCTACTTCTTTCTGCACTGATTTTTCTTACAGATTTTTCTTACAAAATCTTTCAATAAACATTTATTTTAATGTTTCATGGATAGTAGGGAAACCTCTTTCTTTAGTTAGATTTCTCTTCCATCATTAGTTAATACACAATTTAAAGACGTAGACGTACAAGTAAAAAAACAACTTAAAAATTAGTGTCATGCAATATTTTGTGTAATGTAATATCTTGTACAGACATCTTTTATTAACCTGACACGTTCCATATCATTACGAAGTGTCGTATTCATGATCTATGGAACAAGTATTAATCTAATCTAATCTAGGTAGAATATTTTCCACTGGAACAATACCCAGTTCTCTCATACTTCATTTATACTTACCTCCTTGCAGAAAATATTCTTATACCATAATAGGCTGTAGTTGAGGTGGTATATTCTCCACTGCAACCAACTCAGTTCCCTCACACTACATTTGCCCATATCTCCTTGCAGAAAATATTCTGAGACCATAATAGGCTTTATTTCATTGGTATCCACATAAGAACAGGTGGTCTAGGTATAGCGGCTTTGATACATAATCAAAACATCTTGGGTCGCAGGTTCTAAACTGACCACCACTTAAATTTTGTTTAAAAATTGGCATTGGCAGCTGAAGACTTTCGGCATAAGAAGTCACCCTCATTCTTCCAAAGGCCTTGTCAACGAGGGCAGAGGAGCAGATAGAGATTCAGGGCACTCCCTTGTCTTTGGGATGGGGAAACTGCTGCTAAAGGTGGAAGAATCAGCAATGATCAATGGCATGAGGATGCAGAAGGCAATGGAAACCACTGCATTAATGACAAATAACGTGTATCCACAGGCGTGTGGCGTATAATTGAAAAAGCATGGTAGCCAGTCAGTTGTGGTGGGGCCGCCATGTATCCTGTTGGTTGTAGCCCTCCCTGACCACACTGGGATCATATCAGCGCACACTCCACTGCAGAGTGAAAATCTCATTCTGGAAACATCCCCCAGGCTGTGGCTAAGCCATGTCTCCACAATATCCTTTCTTTCAGGAGTGCTAGTCCTGCAAGGTTTGCAGGAGAGCTTCTGTAAAGTTTGGAAGGTAGGAGATGAGGTACTGGCAGAAGTAAAGCTGTGAGTACCGGGCGTGAGTCGTGCTTCGGTAGCTCAGTTGGTAGAGCACTTGCCCGCGAAAGGCAAAGGTCCCGAGTTCGAGTCTCGGTCGGGCACACAGTTTTAATTTGCCAGGAAGTTTCAAAATGGATATATCCTGCCCAGGAAAAAAGTTGGTGGCAGCAGGTGACCCTGAGGTGTAAACTGCCTCATTGAATGTTCCATGCCTTCTCAGTCTCATGATGACATCATCCTCCAGTGGAATTGCGGCGGTTTTTTCCACCGCCTGGCTGAGCTATGGCAACTGTTAAGCTTTATACCTGCTATCTGCATTGCCTTCCAGGAAACCTGCTTCCCGGCAATGCGGACCCCTGCCCTCCGCAGCTATAAGGGATATTACAAGAATTGTAGCGACTATAATCGAGTGTCAGGTGGAGTTTGCGTTCATGTCCTAAACTCAGTCTGCAGTGAACATGTGCCCCTTCAAACTCCTCTTGAAGCTGTGGCTGTCAGAATGACAATGCGGGAAATAACTGTCTGCAACGTATATCTTCCTCCAGATGGCCTGAATGTATTAGCTGCTCTGATTGATCAACTCCCTAAACCTTTCCTACGTTTGGGGGATTTTAATGCCCCTAACCCCTTGTGGGGTGGTACCATGCTTACTGGCTGAGGCAGAGATACCAAAACTTGACTGTCTCAGTTCGATCTCTGCCTCTTAAACACTGGGGCTCATGGTAGTTACTCAGCCATTGATTCATCAGTTTGCAGCCCAGGACTTCTCCCATGTATCCACTGGAGAGCACATGATGACCTGTGTGGTAGTGACCACTTCCCCATCTTCCTGTCACTTGCCCCAGCATCAGGCCCATGGACACCTGCCCAGATGGCCTTTAAACAAGGTAAACTGGGAAACTTTCACCTCTGCTGTCACGGGACAACAATTGTTTCTGGGGCAGGAAACGTGATCCCCTACTCTTTAGGGTGCCTGAGGTGTAAGGCAGTCCCTTGCTGGTCACCAGAAGTCACTGAAGCAATTAAGGAGCGTCGGCGAGCTCTACAGTGGCATAAGAGGCACTCTTCCCTGGAGCACCGCATTGCCTTCAAATGGCTCCGTGCCTGTGTTCACTACCTTATCAAACTGCGGAAGCAGGAGTGTTGGGAGAGATAAGTCTCGACCATTGGGCGCCATACATCACCTTCCCAAATCTGGTCAAAGATCAAACGTCTTTTCGGGTACCAGGCCCCAACAGGTGTCCCTGGTGTTACCATAAATGACGTATTATCTACAGGCGCAAACACGATTGCCGAGAGCACTTTGCTCGAGCCTCTGCGTCGGAGAATTACCCCCCCCCCCAGCCTTTTGCACATTCAAACGGCAGCTGGAAGGGAACATCCTCTCATTCATTACACGTCGCACTGAATCCTGTAACGCCCCATTTACAGTGTGTGAGCTCCTCAGTGCTCTGGCACATTGCCCCGACACAGCTTATGGGCCAGATTGGATCCACAGGCAGATGATTAAACATCTCTCATCTGACTACAAGCAACATCTGCTTGTCGTCTTCAACCGGATCTGGTGTGATGGCATCTTTCCATTGCAATGGCAGGAGAGCACCATCATTCCGGTGCTCAAACCTGGTAAAAACTTGCTTGATGTGAATAGCTATCAGCCCATCAGCCTCACCAACGTTCTTTGTAAGCTGCTGGAACGTATGGTATGTCAGTGGTTGGGTTGGGTCCTGGAGACATGTGGCCTGCTGGCTGCATGTCTGGGTGGCTTCCGCCAGGGTCGCTCTACCACTGATAATCTTATGTCCATCAAGTTTGCAATCCGAACATCCTTTTCCAGACGGCAACACCTGGTTGCCGTCTTTTTTGACTTACATAAAGCATACGACATGACCTGGTGACATCATATCCTTGCCACATTGTACGAGTGTGGTCTCCGGGGCTCGCTCCCGATTTTTATCCAAAACTTCCTGTTGCTCCATACTTTCCATGTCCAATTTGGTGCCTCCCTTAGTTCCATCCATATCCAGGAGAATGGAGTGCCGCAGGGCTCTATATTATTTGTCTCTCTCTTTTTAGTGCCCATTAATGATCTACCAGCAGCTGTCAGGCTCTCCGTCTCACCTCTGTATGCAGACAACTTCTGCATTTAATACTGGTGCTCCAGTACTGGTGTTGCTGAGCGGCACCTACAGGGAGCCATCCACAAGGCACAGTCATGGGCCATAGCCCACTGCTTCCAGTTTTCAGCCGCAAAGTCGTGTGTCATGCACTTCTGTCGGCGTCATACCGTTCATCCGGAACCAGCACTTTACCTTAAAGACGATCCACTCACTGTAGTGGAGACATATCGATTCCTAGAACTGGTTTTCAGCGCTTGATTGACTTGGCTCCCCCATCTTCGTCAGCTTAAGCAGAAGTGCTGGCATCACCTCAATGCCCTCCATTGCCTGAGCAACACCAACTGGGGTGCAGATCACTCTTTGCTGCTGCAGCTCTACAGAGCCGTTGTCGAATCCCAAATTGACTATAGGAGTGTGATTTATGGTTCGGCAGTGCCTTCAGCATTGCATTTACTTGACCCTGTGTACCACTGTGGGGTTCGAGTAGCGACTGGATCTTTTAGGACGAGTCCAGTGACCAATGTACTAGTGGAGGCTGGTGTCCCTCCATTGCAGATCAGACGTGCACAACTGCTCGCCACTTACACAGCACACATTCCTAGTTCCTCTGAGCATCCGAATTACTGTCTCCTTTTCTTGCCTACAGCAGTCCATCTCCCACATTGGCGGCCCACGTCTGGGCTAAAGATTGCAGTTTGCGTGCGGTCCCTTCTCTCTGAACTGGAGTCATTCCCTTTACTACCTCTACTTGTGGTCCGTTCACGTATGCCTCCTTGGTGTACACCTCAGCTGCAGCTTCATCTGGAACGTTCACGTGGCCCTAAGGACTCCATTAACCCTGTGGTTCTCCACTGGCACTTCCTCTCGATTCTTGCTGTGTTCCAGGGCTCTGAAGTGGTTTACACTGACGACTCGATGGCTGAGGTTCATGTTGGCTTTGCCTATGTGCATGGCGTGCCTATCGAACAGCATTCCTTACCCGAGGGCTGGAGTGTATTCACTGTAGAGCTGGTGGCCATTTCTCGTGCACTTCAGTATCTCCGTTTGTGCCCTGGGGAGTCTTTTTATTTTATGTACTGGCTCCCTGAGCAGCCTGAAAGCTATCGCCCAGTGCTAGCCTCATCATCTTCTGGTAGCATCCATCCAGGTGTCGATCTATGCCCTGGAATAGTCCAGTCGTTCAGTGGTGTTCATCTGGACCTTTGGTCATGTCAGAATCCCAGGAAATGAACTTGCTGACAGGCTGCCCAAACAGGCTACACGGAAACCACTTCTGGAGATGGGTATCCCCGCAACTGACCTGCGTTTATTATTACCCCGCAAGGTTTTTCAGCTTTGGGAGACAGAATGGCACTATCTCAGTTTGCACAACAAACTGTGACCCATTAAGGGGACCACGAATGTGTGGAAGTCCTTGATGAGGGTGTCTCACAGGGACTCTGTGGTTCTCTGCAGGATCCACACTGGCCCTGCATGGGTGACCCATGGCTACCTCCTGCGCTGTGAAGACCCACCTCAGTGTCGGTGCGGTACCTGGTTGACAGTGGCCCATATTATTCTGCTATGTCCTGCTTTGGCTGCCCTGCGACTTCATCTTCGGTTGCCGGACTTGTTATCATTGATTTTAGCAGACAACGCCTCATGGGCTGATTTGGATTTACGTTTCATCCA